>NC_136800.1:30071780-30696780 GCF_951216825.1 Electrona antarctica
AAAATTGTATCAAAGGACGTCGGGAGTTTGATGAAAACAAACAGTGGAGACCGTTGTTGCTAGGCTATCCAAATGGATGCTAATATACTCCTGTTGATGAGGAAGACCATAATAGTTTTTCAGCGATGGTTTAGAACATTTCTAGTCACGTTTATTTATCTAACACATTAATACGACAAGCGCCGATTCAGTGTGCTCCAGGATGAATACAGAGAAAATGCAAAGGTCAACAATGACACAAAATGCACATAATCATATATGATTAGTATGTTAATAATATGTCATATTCATTATTAATTGTGTGTGTGTGTGTGTGTGTGTGTGTGTGTGTGTGTGTGTGTGTGTGTGTGTGTGTGTGTGTGTGTGTGTGTGTGTGTGTGTGTGTGTGTGTGTGTGTGTGTGTGTGTGTGTGTGTGTGTGTGTGTGTGTGTGTGTGTGTGTGCGTGTGTGTGCGTGCGTGCGTGCGTGCGTGCGTGTGTGTACGTGTGTGTACGTGTGTGTGCGTGTGTGTACGTGCGTGAGTGAGAGCTTGCGTGCGTGCGTGAGTGAGAGCTTGCGTGCGTGTGAGCTCTTGGCTCCTTCTGTGTTTTTTCTCATGCATTGTATTGGGCTTGTTTATTTGTAACCACTTTGTTGGCGTGTGTTCCTCTGCGCACATGACTGACAGTTTCTCACCTGCCAGCGTTTGTGTCGCTGCCTGAAGAATCGGGGAATTGTTTGTATCAACTCCTGCGTGTGTGTGTGTGTGTGTGTGTGCACGCGCACGCATGCGCCTGTACCATCAACACGGGTTACACCTACATGCACACATGTCTGTTCTTTTGTGGCTCGTACACGGTACAATCCTGACGTGTTCGTTTTTATGCTACGTTCACAGTGGCAGCTACAAAAGATAGATATCTGACGCTGAGTCGCTTTTTGAAATGTTGATCAACACACGTCAAGCATGCATCCGACGAGCAAGGAAAAATATACAGGAAAGATGAAGATGGAACTGGTCTGGCTGACGGAAATAATTTGTTTTGTGGAACATCATTATAAGGATAGCAGGTGTGCATGTTCATTTGATCTGAAGAAGATCCACTGAGTTTATCCATATGCGCTTAGTTAAGTTTCCTTGTTTGAAATAATTTGTTTTCCCCCATTACAAGCTTCGGTAAGATCAAAGGCGAGTGGAAATGTTTAAACAATACTTTTGTAGCTGCAGTTGGAAGCCAGCTCAACTTGGATTGTAGCGTTGTAGATTTTGTAACAGCCTACAGACACTGTGTTCTCTGAGTCGGTGGGCCTCTCTGGGTGGGCCGTGCTTGTAATGACTCTGCAGCCTGTCACATCACGTCCCACAGCATCAATACCAGAGCCTGGAAGAAGTACTCAAGTAAAAGGCCGGAGTCCCTCAGGGCTCTTTACTACTGTCTGTTTTCAAAGCTCCGGAGTCTCATATGGCACCGCCACCAATGCAGAAAAACGATAGTCATTTTGTATTTGAAAACAAAATGCAAGACCTCAGAGGGTGTTAAATATCTTCGCTGAAAATAGCCGATCTACGAGCTCAATCTACAATGCTTTGTAAGGTTTGTGAGGCTGTAGATCTGGTATTTTCTGGGAATGTTTTCCCCACAATATGGAGTCTGTAGTATGCAGTACTTGAGTACATGTACTTTGTTGCCACTGATCAATACCACTTCCCTCCCATCCTGTGTGTGTGTGTGTGTGTGTGTGTGTGTGTGTGTGTGTGTGTGTGTGTGTGTGTGTGTGTGTGTGTGTGTGTGTGTGTGTGTGTGTGTGTGTGTGTGTGCGTGTGCGTGCGCGTGCGTTCGTGCGAGCAGGGAGGGAAGATTCCCATCCGGTGGACGGCGCCGGAAGCCATCGCCTTCAGAAAGTTCACGTCGGCCAGTGACGTGTGGAGCTACGGGATCGTCATGTGGGAGGTGGTCTCCTACGGAGAGAGACCCTACTGGGACATGAGCAACCAGGACGTGAGTCTGGATGGATGGCTTTGTGTGCGTGCATGCGTGTGTAACATTTATTTTACCAGGAGAAATCACTTTGTAGTTGGAGACCTCATTTTCAAGTGAGGGTTGGCATATACGAGGCCAAAGCAGTTCAAAACGAGGGACAAGACAAAAATTACATAGAAAATAAAATAACAATGTTAGGTTAGGTTAGGTTAGGTTAGAAGACCTAACAAAATAATGTATGGCCAAAAACATGAGCAATCGACATAGACAGCGTATCCATTATCCGCCTCTTAAGATCAGATAAAGAGATTATAGGTGATCCAGTTTAAGCTTTGCCTGTACATCATTGGATGACCACGGTCATTCAACAGTTAATCGAACTAATTGGTTGAATTGATTTACCACTTAAAACCTCTAGACTTAGTAAACCGGCTCTGTACTCTCTTTGCCACAAATAGCCGATCTACAAGCTCTCAAGACATCGTGAGGTTGTAGATCGGCTAAGCTCACAATGACCGGCTTGTGATAGGTTGTAGATCGGCTAAGCTCACAATGACCGGCTTGTGATAGGTTGTAGATCGTCACAATGCCCGGCTTGTGATAGGTTGGTTGTAGATCGTCACAGTAGTGCGACAGTGTATAAAATAGGGCTTTAGTGAATGGATTTAGTAGATTATAAAAAAAAACTCGATTTCATTTTTTCCACGTTGATCTATCTCAATCCAACAAAATGCTTCTCGATTATTCGTTTTATTGACAAGGAAGATAATTGACAAGCCTTAAGGGCTTTCCATGCAGGGAGCGATTGACACGCCTAGTAATTCATTTTCAATGAGAGGCTGCCGACTAGTTGGGAGGCGAGTGGGCCCAATCCCGTGAAATTGTCGCACACGTGCTGTTTTCACGCACACACACACCCCCCGCAACGAGAGGATTGTGGTCAGTTTATATTCCACGCAACGTGCAGCAGGTCAATGATTTGAATACAGCAGGCGTAGATAGTCTGGCATTTACTCGCAGAGCGATTGTGTGTCTGTGCATTCACGAGGAGAGCATGTGTGATCTCGCTGATCCGAGTCACAACGCAGGCGTTGATCTCGGTCTGGAAAGCCCTTTACTCTGTTTTCACCTGACAGACGAGGGAGATCCCACCACATCACGTGCGTTCACATGATTTAAACGTATTACACGCATACAAATACTCCCCCCCACAACACACACACACACACACACACACACACACACACACACACACACACACACACACACACACACACACACACACACACACACACACACACACACGTCTTTATTACTATACTTCTGAGATCGTCGACATTCCAGTACAGCGATTATGTGAATGCCATTTTTACTTTTCTGGCCATTTTAACCCCTTTGAGACCTGAGGCCGATTCTACAAATGCGTTCTAAACCAGTAGTTCTTTCAATATTACAAAAAAAAAAAAAAAGCAGATGTACAAGCTAGCAGTGCGGAAGAAGTCTACACTAATCAACAAGCTGCAACGTGTTGTGTTGTGATGATCTGCTATTTTTGGTGCGCTGCCTACACCGACAGTAAATATGAATCAGGCGTAACTCCAACACCAAAAATATATGTTTTAACCATAAAACAACCATCTCTCTTGTGACATCCAGATAGGGTCCTCACAATGTCTATTTCTCACATTTCACTATACTTGTGTTGTGGGGTCATTTGGCCCTCACAAGTATAGTAATACACACACACTCGCACACACACACGCAGGCACGCACGCACGCACGCACGCAGGCACGCACGCACGCACACACACACACACACACACACACACACACACATTCCCACACACACAGCCGTTCCCACACACTGATAACCGCGGCCGGCCGCAGATTGTTATCTCAAAGTTTGGAGCCACCGGGGAGTTCGCGGCGAGTTGAGTTGTGTGTGTCATTTCTGAGCTTGGCGTCTTTATCGGCAGCGTGCAGACACACACTGTGCGCCGACACACACTGAGAGACAGAGAGCAGCTGTGTGCCTCTGCCGCTTTGTTTTACCACCTTATTTACAACCCAAACTTATCCACCCACCACCCTGCAGAACCCCTGCTGCAACGCCCTTCTCTTTCTCTCACACAGTCTTTCTCACCCTCACAGATGTCACCCTGCCTGGTCTCACTCACACACACACACACTCACTCACTCACACCCACACAGATGTCCCCCTGATCTCGCACGCACGCACGCACGCACGCACGCACGCACGCACGCACGCACGCACACACAGATGTCCCCCTGATCTCACACGCACGCACGCACGCACGCACGCACGCACGCACGCACGCACGCACGCACACACACACACACACACACACACACACACACACAGGCACATCTTTTACTGCAGCTGTAGGCTATCTTAGCTCCACAGACAGTCACACGGTAGTGAACTCTCGCAGGGAGCAGAGAAATCTTTTGGGTGTTCTTCACCTAACAAAGTAGTGAACCAGCGAGGCTGCGTGCTGTGCTGCGCGTCTGCTCATTCTCAACGGAGGATCTGTTCCTTATTGTGTTTCCAAACGAGACTCGCAGCGCTCGTGGCAATAAAGCAAAAGGTACCAGGAATGAAGTATAACCAAAGGGAGTGCGCGCAGCTCCACTAACATAGCAAGCATCAAAGTAGAGATCTTCGGATTGTTCCCTGTGAAGTACTCTGTGTTTTAGTTAAGTAAAAGTAGCAGTATACCACAATTTAAAATGGCTCTGCTACAAGTAATACAAAAGTATTGGTATCAAAATACAACGGACAGGATTCTAACCCTGGTCTCCTGTGTGGAAAGTCAACATTTTAAACACTAGCCTAAAGGGGAAAGATATTATATTTATTTTGTCAAGAGAGAGAGGCACTGAGCCACACTTACTGTACTGTGCCAAAGTAAAACAAGAGAAATAGCAGATCTGCTATATGCAATGTGTAGTTAGCTTGTTGTATTGAATAGATTAAGTGGTTATTGTTTTTTTAATAATCTTAATCTGCAAAGTAACTAACATAAATGAAACAATAAAACAATAAACATATCTAAAAACTGTACTTAAGCACAGTACTCAAGTAAATGTGCTTACTGTAGTTACTTCCCACCACAGAGAATAGCCAAGGTAGTGAATGCAGCTCCACTAACATAGAATCAAAGTAGATATTGTTCTTATTGCTCCCGGTAGGTTTCAGTTTGAAGCTGCTCAATAAGCAAAGTCAACAGACTGCAGTTATAAACAGACACTGGCACAGGGAGCCATAGCATAAAGCCCACATTAAAAAAATCAAAGGACAAGCAGCAGGCAAGCATAGCTGCTTTATTGTTCCCTGATGGCTACTTCCTGGTTTGAGTAGTTAAAATCCACCTATGTATAATGTGACATATGGAGGCTTGTCTCATATGACATATGGAGGCTTGTCAAGTGTAAACATGCCATGGAGAAACATATTAAAGCTGTATTATGTAACCTTTTTTGTGTGTGAATACAATGTTGTTTTGTCCAATCTGTATGGTAGAGTATCAACCTGTCGGCATAGAGGGCATGCAAGCGGGCCCCCAAATAATTGGCAAAGCACTAAGATTTGTATAATGATATAACAAGGTTGAGAACCACAGACTGTGTGGTACTGGTTATATAATACAATATAACTTATGCAACTGGGATGGTTGTATTTGGTCTCCCTGTTCTTCTTTCTTCGATCCTGTGTCTAGGTTGGACACGACCTTTAATTGACGCAATTCTGTTTCTGGTTTGCCACAGATTTTGACCTGAAGATGAGCAGGCATGGGGCTCTATTAGATCACTGGTAAAAAGAAATGTCGCAGGAGACCCGGGTTCAAATCTGGGGTAGAACAGTAAAGTTTAAACTTTCCTCTTTCGGTATTCATTACTGCACAGTGGCTTGAACCGGGGAGGTGGGGAAAAGGCGAGATGGTGTTAGGAGAGAGGTAGTTTAATGCAAAAACAGAGAGTAATGTAGAATTACAGAGTGCTGTTTTCCACGCCGTCAACATGGCCTAATTGAAATAAATGCCAACACAATAATGCTTGAGGTTCACTTCAAAGACGGTTAGTCAGCACGGCGATAAAGCATGAGGGTTTTAAATCCACCAGCCGCTCATTCATTAACACAACATGCTACTTAGATTGATCTTTCTTTGCTTGATGGATTTGGAGCAGGAACACATTCTGGGGCTATAAATTCACAGGTATTTGTGTGTGTAAAAAAACAAATAATAATAAATATGAAGTAGAGGAACAATGTTAAATCTCTCTGTCTATTTAAATTATTTCAATGCGTGTGTGTTCTTGCGTGCGTTCTCCCGTGAATGTGTGTTTATAAGTGCCGTGCAGAGCCACACTGTGTGTGTGTGTGTGTGTGTGTGTGTGTGTGTGTGTGTGTGTGTGTGTGTGTGTGTGTGTGTGTGTGTGTGTGTGTGTGTGTGTGTGTGTGTGTGTGTGTGTGTGTGTGTGTGTGTGTGTGTGTGTGTGTGTGTGTGTGTGCGTGCGTGCGTGCGTGCGTGCGTGCGTGCGTGCGTGCGTGCGTGCGTGCGTGCGTGCGTGCGTGCGTGCGTGCGTGCGTGCGTGCGTGCGTGCGCCTTTTCTCACGTCTGTGTGACTGCTGTGCCACCGCCCTGTGGTAATGCTGCATGGAGAAATACATACAGTACATACATACTTGCCTACCGGTACATACACAGTCACTTGTAGAAGTGCCTGGCACAATTTAAAAAAAAAATATTGCCGTAGCAGTATACCCACCACCACAGTCGGGCGTTACCGCACGTACTCCTACAGGCTGGGGTGGGGGTACACCTGTCAGCAGGCATTGTTGGGTAGGAGAGGTAGGACAAAGTCTCTACGACGTACAGGTGTGCCCAGAAGGTATAGATCGTGATCTATCCGTAGATCACAAAGGCTGTGCAGGTAGATCACACAATTGATGAACATCCAAGCCTTAGGAATTAATTATTGGGTGAGCGCACACGCAGTGCTACAAGTTTAAATGCAGACAAGGTCAGTCTGCTAACCGTGCGCGGAAAGAAATGATCTATGGCTGTGTATTTGGAATACATGAAATGTATGTTAGATCACAGACATTCTAGGGCTATCAACTTGTAAACTGAGAATACGGTATTCAACTAATATTCAAACGTGTATTCACCAAAACCAACTTACAGTTAGTTAATTTAATATGTATTTGTGTGTGCTCGTGCTCCGGACAAGTGACTTTTGTTGATGTCAAGCCCTGCAAAGTTATAATTTATCTGAAAATACTATACCAATTCAATCCCCCAGCCCCCCTCCCCTCTATTTCCTATTCCGAGTGTGTTGGGGGTGGGTAGATCTTGTTTAACTGGTCATTTTAAAAGTAGATCTCAAGTTAAAAATGTGTGGGCACTGGACACCGCTGCTCTACGTCCTCCCAGTGGAGGCTGGCAGGTGAGCCATTTGGATCCAACAGCAGAGGCAACTAGCCTTGTTCCCAGCCTTACTCATCTGCGAAGAGAAAAGCCTGGTCACAACCTAAGGCAGAGAGTGTCGGGCCGGAACATCCGTTGGGCGTATTTCCGCCAGATACGTTATTTTTCGGCCAAACACAACACTCGTTTCACTCAGAGAGAATATAAACAGATTTGTATAGCGTCAATGTAATTTCCTTGGGTGGTAATTCTGCCAAAGTTCCGCTACTTTCGTTAATTACAAGTACAATTTAGGCATTTAGCAGACGCTCTTAGCGATTTACAGTAAGCAAGAACAACACATGGCAATACATCAAATATATAGAAAAAGTCACCAAGGATCAAGCCAGCTAAGAGCCTAACATCCGTCTAACAGTACAATCTGTACAATGAAACTATGAGTGGTTAAACCATGCACTCAACCGGCTGGGTCTTGCCCAGCGTGAGTGGCAACACACAGAAATGTGTATGGAGAGGAATTCATTGGCAACTAAACTGGGGGAGTAAAGGGTGAAAAAAAGACACAACACAACAAAAAATAAACAAAACAACAAAATAATGAAGAATTCCCTGTGTGTTTCAGGTAATGACGGCGGTGGAGCAGGACTACAGGCTGCCTCCGCCCATGGACTGTCCCATGGTGCTCCACCAGCTGATGCTGGAGTGCTGGGTGAAGGAGAGGAACATCAGGCCAAAGTTCTGCCGCATCGTCGGCACCCTGGACAAGCTGCTCCGCAACGCTGCCAGCCTCAAGGTGGTCACCAGCAGCTACTCGGGGTGAGTGAGTAGACGCACACACACACACACACACACACGCACACACACACACACACACACACACACACACACACACACACACACACACACACACACACACACAGCAAAGCACAGGCTTACAACAGCGGCAGCACACCAGTGTTCTCCAAAACAATTTTTTACATGTTATTATATTTTCAACTTGGGCGTTTGGAATGGTTTTTAGGCTTGTGCCCTGTTTTGACAAGGCACGTATTAGTGGACATGGCCCTGGTGAGTGGAGTGACAGCAGAGCAGAGGCACACAGCACTGCACACACTCACTGGCCAGTTTAACTTAATCTGTTTTTTATGCTGCTCCACCACTGGAAATAATAAGTGAATTGTGCTTACGGGCACCATGCCAGCCTCTATTTATCTTGTCTCAGAATTCCATATAGATTAATCTAGATGAATTTGCCCACTTTGTATTGTATAGGAACCATTTATAGCTCTGCCAGCCAAAGTGGGACATGGCTTATGTTTTCGTCCCATTCCATTTATCTGCATCTGTTTGCCTGTCTGTTAGTAGCAAAGGTTTATTATTGGGAAAGGAAGAAGTTAAGAACTGATGAACTTATCACACCGACTGGCCGTACATAACGTATGTATGTGGCCTATCGCAGAAAGGCTAATACATTCCAAAACGGATTCATATACCACCACAAAACTTTTGAGCAAACGTTTTTTGTCATTGGCTAAGGAGTCATTATCTGTCCTAAACGATTAGTGGTCAGCCTCCTTCGGTCCACGTCCATGTCCAGTTTTTTTTTGCAGTGTTCCCAGAAATGATGCATGCGTAGCCTGCGAGCTAGTCCAGGCAGACACACTCCATGCGTAGCCTGCGAGCTAGTCCAGGCAGACAGACTCCAGTGGTTTTGCGTAGCCTGCGAGCTAGTCCAGGCAGACACACTCCAGTGGTTTTGCGTAGCCTGCGAGCTAGTCCAGGCAGATACACGTAGCCTGCGAGCTAGTCCAGGCAGATACACGTAGCCTGCGAGCTAGTCCAGGCAGACACACTCCAGTGGTTTTGCGTAGCCTGCGAGCTAGTCCAGGCAGACACACTCCAGTGGTTTTGCGTAGCCTGCAAGCTAGTCCAGGCAGATACACTCCAGGCAGATACACTCCATGCGTAGCCTGCGAGCTAGTCCAGGCAGATACACTCCATGCGCAGCCTGCGAGCTAGTCCAGGCAGACACACTCCAGGCAGATACACTCCATGCGTAGCCTGCGAGCTAGTCCAGGCAGACACACTCCAGGCAGATACACTCCATGCGTAGCCTGCGAGCTAGTCCAGGCAGACACACTCCAGGCAGATACACTCCATGCGTAGCCTGCGAGCTAGTCCAGGCAGACACACTCCAGGCAGATACACTCCATGCGTAGCCTGCGAGCTAGTCCAGGCAGACACACTCCAGGCAGATACACTCCATGCGTAGCCTGCGAGCTAGTCCAGGCAGACACACTCCAGTGGTTTTTCATGCACGCGCAGCACTATGTGGGCGATGTATGTATACGAGACGTGTCAAGTAGAAGCTGACCTTGTTCTTAATGCCAGTGTCACGGAGGTGCATGTGCTTGTATGCATCAGTGGGCTCTGCTTTCCCTAAGTGTTCTGTTATCCCCGAGGGGGATTGTTATGTATATCTCCCTGCTCTTAAATGGATGTCTTCTAATATGCTGAGCAGGGAGGCATATCTAGCAGAGCACGCCAATATCGAATAATATTCACACTTTGTATAATACATTTATTCACCAAGGAGTGAATACATGTTTTAAATCTATTCGTTTGGCTATCTGACTGATATGCTCCTCTGTCTCTGTTGGTTTTCCGTTGGTTTGACATCATGGTGATTTGTGGCTACTGGTTAAAAGCTCATCTGATCGCCAGCTAATTTCGTTGCTGTCGGGCAGAAACCTTGTAACTCCGTATTTAACTTTGTATGCTTTGTCCTAAATTACTGCCCTACTTTGTCACACTACAGTGTCACAAAAAAGTAGCAAAATAGCTGATCTACACATCATTTTGCTATTTTTGCTCATTTTTATTTATTTATTTGTTGTTAGTGAAATGTGTGTCTGTGGTTCATTGTACTCAATTCATCAGTAATACCATGCCATGCCATGCCATGTTATGCCATGTTATGCCATGCCATGCCATGTTATGCCATGCCATGCCATGTTATGCCATGTTATGCCATGCCATGCCATGTTATGCCATGCCATGCCATGCCATGCCATGCCATGCCATGCCATGTCATGCCATGCCATGCCATGCCATGTTATGCCATGCCATGTTATGCCATGCCATGCCATGCCATGCCATGTTATGCCATGCCATGCCATGCCATGCCATGCCATGTTATGCCATGCCATGCCATGTTATGCCATGCCATGCCATGCCATGCCATGCCATGCCATGCCATGCCATGTTATGCCATGCCATGCCATGCCATGCCATGCCATGCCATGCCATGTTATGCCATGCCATGCCATGCCATGTTATGCCATGCCATGTCATGCCATGCCATGCCATGCCATGCCATGCCATGCCATGCCATGTTATGTTATGCCATGCCATACCATGTTATGCCATGCCATGCCATGCCATGTTATGCCATGCCATGCCATGCCATGTTATGCCATGCCATGCCATGCCATGTTATGCCATGCCATGTTATGCCATGCCATGCCATACCATGTTATGCCATGCCATGCCATGTTATGCCATGCCATGCCATGCCATGTTATGCCATGCCATGCCATGCCATGCCATGTTATGCCATGCCATGCCATGCCATGCCATGTTATGCCATGCCATGCCATGTTATGCCATGCCATGCCATGTTATGCCATGCCATGCCATGTTATGCCATGCCATGCCATGCCATGCCATGTTATGCCATGTTATGCCATGCCATGCCATGTTATGCCATGCCATGCCATGCCATGCCATGTTATGCCATGCCATGCCATGTTATGCCATGCCATGCCATGTTATGCCATGCCATGTTATGCCATGCCATGCCATGTTATGCCATGCCATGCCATGTTATGCCATGCCATGTTATGCCATGCCATGTTATGCCATGCCATGCCATGCCATGCCATGCCATACATTACATTACATTACATTACATTTTGGAAGATAACTCAGTAGAATCTGATCATAATGTATAAATAAAGAATGGAGGGTGGAGGTGGTGGCCCAGGTATACCCAGGTGTTTCAAGGTCAGCCATTCTTGGTTTTGAGTTTGGGTAGAGAGTCGAGATCTTTAATGGGTTTTGGTAGGTCATTCCACATTTTGGTGGCAGCATCGTAGAATGCATTTTAACCATGTTTGAGCCGACATACAAGGTTTCCACCTGACAGCGACACTTTGCTAGCAACGACGGCACCCTCCACCAAAGCAAAATGCCTGTGGAGGCTTGCCCGAGCACAATGAGCAAGGCCAAATCCGTGGGCTGTTGTTGCCAGGCTGGTGCAATGGCACCGCCGTGGCACTTTATGGACAGGCTGCCTGCTTGGCAGAGAGGCTCACTGCTGAGTGCCTTTTCCCAAAGCTACTGTACCAAATGAGAAGCACTGCACAAAAGAAAATCATCTTTAAAGATGAATGCTGGTGAGAGAATGAAGTATGGCATGGTTTGCTGTCCCCATCACCCTTGTGCACTTTCGAGGATAGTACTTTTGAAGATGACATTTGGGGAGGCCATAACTGAATGGGGGCAGCTATAGCTGAATGGTCAGAGAGACCGCCTGGGAAGCCAAAGGCCCCAAGTTCAATTCCAGCCCTCAGCAATGTGTCGAAGTGTTCCTAAGAAAGACACTTAACCCCTAACTGCTCCCCGAGCGCCCGAGCGCCACAACCAATGGCTGCTCAGTGCTCACTGCTCCTAGGATGGGTAAAATGCAGAGGACAAATTTCACATATGCAAATATACAGTGACAAAAAAAGGAGTGTGGACCAAATTATATCTGCTAAACTGTGGGACTTCATAAAGGCACTGCTGCATTTTAACCACATACTGTAAGCACCACACTGCCCTGGAAAGTGCATAAACTATGCAGAAAATCTAACTGACTTGTGTTGAAACATGCCAGCCAAATAGGTTTGGTATGTAAGCGATATTGCACTAATTGTATATCTGTTCATTATGTCAAAGCAAAGTTACTATATTTACCCAGGGTAACTGGACTAAGCATCAGATACTTGTTTACAGCCAGGCCCTGCTCATAGAACATTTCATGGTAGTGGTTCAATAGTGTGTTCAGATGTTTAGTTGTTTACCCCTCAAAATCATGAAGGCTGATTTGACCTTTCAGGCAAATACACACACAGTGTCTCCAGAAATGTATCTACTGCAGTTTGGGTTCGTACAGTATGTGTCTTTGAGTAAAGCCTATACCCTAACCCTAATGTAATAATGCCTGAATAACACCTATAATGAAATCCTCAAAAAACAGTTTCACGGTTCAGCAAGAACAGAGCAGGTCACTGTGGACATCTTACCCCGTACAGAGCCGCAGTGCAACCTGAGGTCCTCAGACTCTGGGCTCTGGGCTGCTTCACAACAAAAGGTGACTGGAGAGACTTGGCAAGCTCCATCCTGCCAAGTCCCTAGCAGCTCGTTCTCACAGCAAAGCACTCCTCAAATTGCAATGCCTTTTACATGGAATCCCTTTTTACAATATTGTTTTCCTTTGTGTGCGTTGTGTAGGTGTTTCTCGTAAAGCACTTTGTAAGCTCTTTTGAAAAGTGCTATATAAATACAACAATTGTTGATGTTATATTGCTATTACATACTATGGCAGACACA
This sequence comes from Electrona antarctica, assembly GCF_951216825.1. Classification (NCBI taxonomy): domain Eukaryota; kingdom Metazoa; phylum Chordata; class Actinopteri; order Myctophiformes; family Myctophidae; genus Electrona; species Electrona antarctica. Next base: position 30,084,850 of record NC_136800.1, read on the forward strand.
CAGACAGACAGATACCGATAGATAGATAGATAGATAGATAGATAGATAGATAGATAGATAGATAGATAGATAGATAGATAGATAGATAGATAGATAGATAGATAGATAGATAACAATTTTTTTTGTTTTTTTGGATACATATTCCATGTGATTTGGGAAGTTTCAAAAAACCCTAAAAAATGAGATGCTACATCTCAAGGAATTCATTATAATGAATTCTTACATAGTTAGTTAGTTAGTTAGTTAGTTAGTGTCTGCTGAGCATCCTGGAGTGTTTGGAGAAAGAGGAAGATGTCGCCCAGTGAACAAACACGTACTGTATGTTTGGATTAAAGGAGGGCAGAGCAACAGGCCCTGGTGTGTTTTTTGGTGTTGATTGTCGATGATGCATTTGGTTGGCCTCATCAAGGAATTGAGCCAGTTGGTTTTGTTTTGATCCTCCTCAGAATGTGCGTGCCACTCGTCCCTGTAACAGCACGGCCACAAAGACAGAATCAAGCATCTGTGTGGAACAACTTCAATGATTCAAAATGTTTGTTATATAGCTAGTAACCAACGCATTTCTTACTGCATTCCATTTTGCTGGCATCCTCTAGCCTGCATGGTATCATTAGGTTAGCTACTAGATCTCAAGCTCTCTACAGTGATGTATAATGCATCAAGTTAACAAAGTGTGTGTGCCTGCGTGCGTGCACGTGTGCGTGCATGCGTGCGTGCATGCCCGTATGCGCGTGCGTGCGTGCGTGCCCGTATGCGTGCGTGTCTGCTTGCGCCAACTCTGCGATACTTCTTCCACTCCCCCCCACTGAAAGTCGAAGTAGGATTCATACATGCAAGCACGCGGGCACTCTGCCAGCCCTTTCCTTGGCGCAGGGTCTCACTATAGCACCGTGCCCCCAAGGGCCATTCCTGTGCCAGGAAGCGGGAGCCCACTGAAGCTAATTGTGTGTGGAAACGTAAACGGCTGACCTGGGTTTTCAATTCCCCCGTGGCGTGGTGGCTGGATCCTCGGCCGGGACGGGAGGTGTTAGGGACAGGCAGCCGCCACGCAGCCGATGAGGTGGAAAAGCAGGGGGTGATGGAGTGTGAGTAATAAGGGAGATTGAGAAGAGGCTAAAAGAGAGGAATGTGTTTAATTAGGTTGCTAATGAGCTTTTTAACGCACCGGGGGAGGGGTGGGATGTTGGGGGGGGGGGAACACCGTCCCCAGTGCCGCGTCGGACGCGCTGGGAGATGATGGTTGATGCCGTGTTGTTGTCGTGTGTGTTTGCGTGCTACGTGTGCACGCGCACACACACACACGCACACACACACACACACACACACACACACACACACACACACACTTGTGTGCATGTTATTATGCTACGTGTCGGGCGTTATGTGGACGGCATGCTGATGATTAATTCATGGGCTCGTCTCTATGTGACAGCCCGGGATAGAGAGAGAGAGGGAGGGCGGGAGAGGGGAGGAGGAGAGATAGAGAATTGCGTAGTCAGAGTGTGGTTTTTAGTGTGCATTTCCTGTGTTTGCGTGCGCCGTGCCTGTGGTTTTTGAGGTATAGCTAGAATGTGTACGAATCACTGCGGCACCTCACTTACCACTGACTGCTCAATGATGCTGGAGCCAGATAATGGAGGGAGGAGAGAGAGGGAGAGGGAGAGGGAGAGAGAGAGAGAGAGGGAGAGGGAGAGGGAGAGAGAGAGAGAGAGGGAGAGGGAGAGAGAGAGAGAGAGAGAGAGAGAGAGAGAGAGGGAGGAAATGAGAAGACATGCACCACTATCTCCTGAGCATCTTCAACCAAGACGACATCAGCAAGAAGGACACTGGCCACCGAACAAAGGACACTCAGACAAAAATGTACCGTCGGAAAGATCACTGTGTGTGTGTGTGTGTGTGTGTGTGTGTGTGTGTGTGTGTGTGTGTGTGTGTGTGTGTGTGTGTGTGTGTGTGTGTGTGTGTGTGTGTGTGTGTGTGTGTGTGTGTGTGTGTGTGTGTGTGTACCTTTTACAGTCTATGGTGTGTACACTCTCACAGTACATTTTGCACACTTTTATTAAACAACACGTTATGATGAATTGATTTGGATCTGGGGATGATATGGATTTGTAAAGAGCAGTCTAGCGTCGGATTTGGCTGGGTACTCCATCATCGGTATCAGTAACAACATATTGTCTCGGGTGGAAACCCCATATGTCCAAAGTTTTCACGATTCAAATTCAAAAGTAGTAGAATGACAAGTTCGAAACGTGCTGCTTCGCGCTGCGTTTCAGGCTTGTGGATCTGCTACTTTTGCTGCTTTTGTGTGACTGTAGTATGATCAAGTAGGGTGTTATAAATTTACACAAAAACACAAAAAGTTAGAACATGGAAATATGAGGTTTCTGCCCGACAGCAACGATATCCTCCTTGTCTCTTTTTTTGCCGTACAGCAGCCCACTCTACAATGTGCGTACTGCGTAATGTGAAACCCCACACAGCCTCGTAACACAGAGGCAATGAGATACGGCCCCCCTCGTCCTTTTGTTTGAAGTGTCTGTGAACCTGTGAATGACCCCTGCGTGTCTTTGTGTTGGCAGGGACCTGCTGCGGGTCGGCGGCACGCTGCCCGGCCATCACAGGAAGAGCCCGGAGGATCCCAGCACTCAAGAGATCGTTCGACAGCAGATGAGCCAAACGCTCCCCATCCGGGTCTGAGAGAGAGAGAGAGAGAGAGAGAGAGAGAGAGAGGAAAACAAACCGAAAAGTACTAAAAATAAACCCCATTTCAAGAACTTGGAAGCCAACGGAACATAATATACATTACAGCAACAGAGTGTAAAAAAAAAAAACACTACCTAAGAAACTCTAAACTTGGAGAGAATCTGATGCGGGGGGTGGGGAAAGAAAATGAATTCCACCCCCCTAGACGGAGATGAAAAGAGGACCCCTTTCGGATCATTTCGCCGGGGCCGTGCACATGGACCTTTTGGTTTTTTGAACAGAAACGTTCCCATTGCAGTACTATGTGACCATTCTTTGACACATGTGAATTTGTGAAGAAAAAAAAAAAGCGTAATTTGTTTTTATTATTATTTTTTTTTTTACATGAAGCCAAACTTCCATAGTCGTCTGTCCCTCCCTCCCTCCCTCCCTCCCTCAGGTTGTGTTTGCATGTCTGCATGTGTCTTCTGCAGGTTGGGAAGCGCTTCCTCTGTGCTATCATAGTGTACTGTATCTCTACCCCTTTTCTTTCCTAACTTCCTTCATTCCCCTTCCCGTCTCACTTAACTTGACCTGCTTTCTTCCGCAAAACAGACAAGAAACCTCGCACGGTTAGACTACTATAGAGTCTAACCTCGCGTCGCCAGCCTTTCGCCACACGGCGGGGAGTCTTGTTTTCATTCTGACTGAAACTGAAACTGACTAGTGTGATCCGGTCTAGGCCACGCCTACTCTACAATTCTAGAAAGTGGTTTCCGGTTATGTATGCGGTTGGCGCCGCTTTTGCTTTTGTTCCCCCACATGAATGCCGAATTGAGTATAGTCTAGCCAGCCTATATGCTACGAGTTGGAATAAAACATGGATACACCAAACTAAGTATTCCAAGAAGTACTTGAAGAAACTTTTCAGATTAATCAAATGACTAATTTGATTCCAACAGGGGATTCTGAGGGGAACCATTTTTGGAGGAGCACATGGCGGTTTCCATTTTTCTGACCCAACTGGTGACGCAAAGTTCTGTCCGCTCTAGACCAGATCAGAAAACTGCAAAAGGAGTTGATCTCAGTCTAAAGAGCAGTGTCTAAATTACATACAGTGCCAAAATGAAACCGAACTATTGCTTGATAACACCTCTGAAAGAGCTTGACTTTGCAGGGGAGGGGGGTTTCAATCCCCAAATCCGGGTCTAGTGTTTGGACTTTGGTGATTTCCTTCGTTTTTTTTAAGAAAAAGAATGTCTTCTCTCATCTAGCTTCCTCTTAAAATGTCGTCTTCCAAGTTAAAGTGGGAGATTATTTTTCTCTTTTTTTTTGCTATGTCATGATTCTGTACAAAGTGTACAGTGCACAGTAAAAAAGAAAAAGAAAATCCTGGGTTTTAATGTAACTTCCAGAGCCACTCTGGGGGTTACATTAACGCTGAGGGTTTTTCTCCAGTGTAAGGTACTGTTATGTGTTGTCTCTTGACTCTGGTTAATGAGGGTGACGGAAGAAAAGGCTTGTAATTGCCTGGAGGCCACCGTGCACGATGCCTCACGTGCGTGACACCTTACGACGTGCACACCGCGTCACGTGCGCGCCAGAGTGGAACCGATGTAGGGGGAGGAGGAAGCGTGAATCGTATATCTGTTAGGTGCTGGCTGCATGGACTTTAACGTCCATATTTTTTCTTAATCTTATTTTATTCATATATGCATTGTTTTGAATGCTAAGTTATTTCTTATTATTGCAACAAAAAAAAGACTGTTCTGTGTGTTTTTATCGGTATTGGGAAGTATCTTTTTTTATTTTATTTACAATGCTTGTTTTTTTTAGTTTTCTCACACGTTATTAAATTGGATGTGAAGGTTTGAATGAGATGGAAATAATTCTGCCTTGGCAGAATTGGACAGATATATATATATATATATAAAACACTGAATCTACTTTGACGTCCAGCATTGTCAAATCAAAAGGGGCCAAATGAATTGTATAATGTTTTTCATTTGCCAAATGTAATGCAGTACAGTGGCACTCAAAAGCTGCAATCTGTATTCTTGTATAGGTTTTTAATATGTCCAAACCGGGATTCGAACCCAGGTCTCACGCACATAGTGGTACTGTAATTCCACACTTTAGCTTAAGGCAATGCTACTCGTCAGGCGGTAGGTGTTCTTCCCGACACCAGGATCTAAATGTCTCAATGGAAGAGTAGAGACCACCACCAACCACTGCAGATGTACAAGTGATATAACATACTCTACCATACAGACTGCTTAAAATAATGGTTTATTCATTCAAATGAGTTCCAGATTGCAGCGTTAAAAAGGTCACTAAGGAACAATGTGACCTTAATACAGTATATACGTCAATATCTGTCGCTGTCGGGTGGAAACCTTGTATGTCCAAAACTGTCCGTGTTCCAATGGTCCAATGCACTTACAGTGTAATCTAATCATAAGTTCTTGTTAATACTTTTCAGTGGTTCAATATTTAAAAACCCCCACAATTATTTTCTAAAATAGCTAGAAAGAAAATGGCAGATCTACAAGTAGGTCAACTTTGACTAACTAATGTTTGCATGACATTTTCGTACGACCTTGTAGCGCATAGATTTTACGGTAACAAAGCGGTTGAAATGTGGAGATACAAGGTCTCTTTTCCGACGGCGACAATAATACAAATCAACACAACGGTTAATTTCTACTGGCATGGATTAACATTTCTTTCTTTTGAAGGCACGCCATCTGTCACAGACCAGGTCCAGTCCATGGGACTGCCTGTACTGTATATAGGCTATATATTTCTACTCACCAATCTGCTCCACGCGCATAATAAACCATTTGACCTGAACAGCGGCCTCTCCATGACCTCCTGCCTCAGCGATTCCCAACCTGTGGGCCGGGGCCCACTTGGTGGGCCATGAGGATATTGCGAGTGGGCCTGCAAAATGATTGGCGAAACACTATGATTTTTTAACGATAACAAAATAAATAATGTACAGTATTTGTTTTCTTTAAATGAAAAATGAGTTTTCGTTGATAAATAACTTAAAGTATACTATGTTATTTCCATTCATCCAAGCCGCAACACAGTCGGTTGATTTATCAATGAAATAAACCTGCTCTGAGAAAATATACATGGCCCACCCATCTGACCAGTGGTTGAGTGGTCAGATGGGTGGCCCATGAACGCTCTCTTTGCAAGTGGGCCCTGATCCAGAAAAGGTTGGGAACCCCTGTCCTGTTTAAATATGCTTGTTTGTTTGTTATGGAGAAGCAAACAAATAAAAAAAAACACCTCCACATTGATGGCCATTACATACAACTATATATATATATATACAGTATATACCGTGCGTTCCACGTAAAAGAAGAAATGTGTGTCTGTCTGTTGAGGACAGACGTTTCCCAGTGCGATGGTGTATTAGGTTGTAAAGAAAAGACGAAAAAATAATAAAAAAAAATAACTAGGAGAAAAATACGCATTTCTCTTTCAGTATTTTTACGATAATCATATGCAAATAAATTATTAAAGTGGTATCTGGAATTCTCTTTGATTTCTCTTGTGGGTTAATGGTTGCCGTGTTTTTTCCAGGTCTCCTCTCATGAAAGATGGGATGAAAGGAGGCAGCAGTTGAGTTCTTACCACAGCCAGTAGCTTTGGTCAGGACTCATTATTAATTGTTTTAAAGTTAATCAAGCGGCGCGGCGGCTCCACGTGGGTCGCCAATTAACCAGATCCTGAGAAAGATGTTGGGGGACTTTGAGCCGATCCGTGTCCGGAGAAGCTTCAAGGAGGAAAATCTTGGATTCCCACCAAAAGTGTACTTATGTGTTTGCCTTTTAATAGTGGAGGAAGAAATCGTCTCTGTCGGATGAAACCTCATACTGTATGTCCAAAACTGTAACTTTTTCAGGATTCAAATTCAAAAACAGCAAAAGTAGCAGCTAATGTTGATGCTTGTGTGCAACACTGTAGTATGATCAAGTAGGGTTTGTTTTTTTAAGAAAAAAGTTAAAATACGGAGATAAAAAGTTTCTGCCCGACAGCAACAATATAAATTGTAGTGGAGTACAAAGCTACAATATTGACTTCTGAGGTGTAGTGGAAGTAGAAGCGTAAATGTGTCAAGAAATTGAAACACTCAAGTACATTAAAGGCATTGTGACATTGTACTTAACTACCTCACACCATTTGGCTTTTTTGAGTGGTGCAGCCACTCCAAGGAACAGCAATGTGTGTCTGTCTGTCCCTATGTCTGTCTGTCTGTTTAGAGTCCCAACAAGTGACAACGTGGCGCTGTTGAGCTTCACACTGCACAGGTGCATGATGGGAAGCTGAGTTTTTAGCAGCCATTACGTGATTTCGGGTGTGACAGTACAGTGACAGTACAGTACAGTAGAAGGACCCATTGGGGACCCCCACACAGTCATTTCTCGACTGTTTCGGATGCAGGGCGCCTCGCCAGAACCGGGCCAGCCACCTGGGCGTGTTCCTGGGGGTATGGATGTTCCAGGGACCCCCCGGGGACCCCCACTCGGTAACTGTCATTTCTCGACTGTTTCGGACGCGGAGCGGTTCGCTGGAACCAGGCCGGCCACCTGTGCGTGTTCCTGGGGGTCTGGATGTTCCAGGGACCCCCACTCGGTAACTCTTGTCATTTCTCAACCATTTCGGACGCGGGGCGGGATGCCGGAACCGGGCCGGCCCCAGTACAGCACCACTCAGTTCAGACGGGTCTGATGTTTTATTCAGGCAGACCAGGAGGAGACGTGGACAGGAGCCCATTCCACTGTATCACTCAACCTCCTATCGTTACTGTCAGGCAGAAACCTCTTATCTCCATATTTGTAACATTTTGAGTTTTTTCATAAATCCCTATACAGTGTCACACAGAACTTTTGTAAGTAAGACATATGAGGTTTCCACTCGCTATACTTCATGAGCTGAAGCCATGGTCACCTGGTCCTGGCGCTGGATGTTATATTTCTATTGACTGCAGGGAAACAGGGGGGTGGGGGAGCGTCTTGCAGCGCTCTGATATCTATCATTTTCTGACTCCCTGCTGAGGCAGCAGGCGTATGATAATCTGCCACTGTGCAGATTGATGCACTCCTTTGCACTCCTCTTCATCTTTTTACAAGGAAGGACACAGACTCCCGAGCTCCGTCATCGTACAGAAGGCCTCTCGGAAAGCGTCCAAAAAAACGATAAGGGGTGATTTATATATCGACTTTGCCAGAGAGAAGACGAAAATAACGGGATTTCTCGACAAAGCAGACGTGAATCGGTGGTTCTCAAAGTGGGTTCTGATGGGGATGATCCCAAGGGGTCCTTGTCAATCGGGGTCCAGGCAGGGGGTCCGGCCTCAGCTTAATGATTCGTAGTTAGGAACCAGGTTGGATCCTTGCGGGTCTGTAACCCCAGGCCCCGACAGTGTGACCCTTGCGGGGTCCATTTGGTTACATTTTTAAATAAGCACTGAGGATTTTGCAGATTGAGAGGTCCCAGATATGGAAACATGTAGAGGGTCTGTAGCCTGATGCAAGTCGTCTCTGTCGGGTGGAAACCTTGTATGTCCAAAACTATTACTTTTCAGGATTCAAACTTAAAAACAGCAAAAGTCATGCTGATAGACGTGCTCGAAACGTGTCGCTTCGTGCCATATGTTTCAAGCTTGTCGATCTGCTTTTTACGCTTTTAATTGTGTGATGCTGTAGTCATAGTGTGATCAAGTAGATTGATTGATTGAAGTATTTATTAACAGTTTGCAGAATTACAGTACATTTCAAGCACAAATATACAAAAAACTGTTAACTGTGAGTTATCATAACATTTAGAGACATACAAATATACACTTCTATATAGCGAAAAAACAAGAAATCATCACCATAAAGGAGGTAAAAAGGGAAAAGAAAACATATACAGTGAGGGGAAAAAGGGGTGGGTGGGGGATTCAGATTTTATGGGGGCCAGTTTTGAATTGCAGCCATCCGTAGGTGCCCTTTGAGAGCGGTTTTGAAGGAGTCAAGGGATTCGCATATCTTAATGACCGTTGGTAGGGTGTTCCACATTTTGGTGGCATAGGAGCGAAATTAATTTAGTCCCTTGTTTGTGCAAAATATCTGGGTTGCAGGATCAAGTTCAAATATGGACAGCAACGATATCAAAATGGGCGATCCTTGAACTGACAACGTTTGAGAAATACTGACATTATGTAGATGTTCGACAAAGCATGGTTTAGCCTTAAACGTGCTATACATGCAGATATAGGGCCCGGGGAAGCGTCATATAATCCTTTGAGGCCCATCCAAACATGGTTGGATCCTATTTTTGATAATAGCAGTCAGATAAGGACCTTGCTTTTTCATAATTCTTTTGCGAGAGATAAAACCGTGTATAGGCAATGTTTGACCTCGATGAAGGAGAGTGTTGTTACGCGAAACGGGTACTCGGAGAAAGTATTCAATTGAAATGGTCTTGGGGGTGCCTTAAAAAGGTCTTAGCATTCCGTCTGTACTGTGGGTGCAGAACAAGTACTAGATCTAGCACAACAGATACTGTAGCGGGAAAACCTTGAATCGACTGTACAGTATATGTTTTTAAAAGGGCCTCCGTCAACTGACTTATATTCTTCATAATGACCTCTTTGCTATTGAAATGAATTGAATTGAACCCATCGCCCCAATGTCAGTGTCACATACTTTATTTTTGTGAAAAAGACCATTTTGAAAAGAGGAATTCCTTTTCTTCCCACTCACACACATTAACCTCCCCGCCGCCTCACTCTCTTTCTCGGTGCAAACACACAGTACGCTTATCTGCAGTCCATCTCTTAACCACGCATCAGCAACTATATTTCCGTCAGGAAAACGGTTCCTCCCTTGCTTTTCTCTCCTCCGCTGCAGTGTAATGAAAAATGGCAGCAGACCTGCAGGAAAACATCTGATTAGCATATTATGGACCATTAAATGATGAGGAATCAACCGGAGAGACAGTTCATCCATCTGTTTTAATGAGCATGTTTTGTGGAAGCTAAAGCCTGGGGATGTCATGATGATGCCGGGCCGGGATGGGATGGCAAGTCAATTTCTGGCCAGTATTATTTCATGTCCACTGGTTGCTCATCATCGCTGGCCTAAACATCACGTCATCACCAGGCTTTCTGCTCTACCTGTGGAAAGCCTGGCCTCTATTTTCCTGTCCATGTGCTCATATACCGACGTTGTCCATGTGCTCATACCGACGTTGTCCATGTGCTCATACCGACGTTGCTGCCCATGTGCTCATACCGACGTTGTCCATGTGCTCATACCGACGTTGCTGTCCATGTGCTCATATACCGACATTGTCCATGGGCTCATACCGACGTTGTCCGTGTGCTCATACCGACGTTGCTGTCCATGTGCTCATATACCGACGTTGCTGCCCATGTGCTCATATACCGACGTTGTCCATGTGCTCATACCGACGTTGTCCATGTGCTCATACCGACGTTGTCCATGTGCTCATACCGACGTTGCTGTCCATGTGCTCATATACCGACGTTGTCCATGTGCTCATACCGACGTTGTCCATGTGCTCATACCGACGTTGTCCATGTGCTCATACCGACGTTGCTGTCCATGTGCTCATACCGACGTTGTCCATGTGCTCATACCGACGTTGCTGCCCATGTGCTCATATACCGACGTTGTCCATGTGCTCATACCGACGTTGCTGCCCATGTGCTCATATACCGACGTTGTCCATGTGCTCATACCGACGTTGCTGTCCATGTGCTCATACCGACGTTGTCCATGTGCTCATACCGACATTGTCCATGTGCTCATACCAACGTTGTCCATGTGCTCATACCGACGTTGCTGCCCATGTGCTCATATACCGACGTCCATGTGCTCATACCGACGTTGTCCATGTGCTCATACCGACGTTGTCCATGTGCTCATACCGACGTTGTCCATGTGCTCATACCGACGTTGTCCATGTGCTCATACCGACGTTGCTGTCCATGTGCTCATACCGACGTTGTCCATGTGCTCATACCGACGTTGCTGCCCATGTGCTCATATACCGACGTTGTCCATGTGCTCATACCGACGTTGCTGCCCATGTGCTCATATACCGACGTTGTCCATGTGCTCATACCGACGTTGCTGTCCATGTGCTCATACCGACGTTGTCCATGTGCTCATACCGACATTGTCCATGTGCTCATACCAACGTTGTCCATGTGCTCATACCGACGTTGCTGTCCATGTGCTCATATACCGACGTTGTCCATGTGCTCATATACCGACGTTGTCCATGTGCTCATACCAACGTTGTCCATGTGCTCATACCGACATTGTCCATGTGCTCATACCAACGTTGTCCATGTGCTCATACCGACGTTGTCCATGTGCTCATACCGACGTTGCTGTCCATGTGCTCATACCGACGTTGCTGTCCATGTGCTCATACCGACGTTGCTGTCCATGTGCTCATACCGACGTTGCTGTCCATGTGCTCATACCGACGTTGCTGTCCATGTGCTCATACCGACGTTGCTGTCCATGTGCTCATACCGACGTTGCTGTCCATGTGCTCATACCGACGTTGCTGTCAGAGCGGCCTCTATTTTCCTGTCCATGTGCTCATACCGACGTTGCTGTCAGAGCGGCCTCTATTTTCCTGTCCATGTGCTCATACCGACGTTGCTGTCAGAGCGGCCTCTATTTTCCTGTCCATGTGCTCATACCGACGTTGCTGTCAGAGCGGCCTCTATTTTCCTGTCCATGTGCTCATACCGACGTTGCTGTCAGAGCGGCCTCTATTTTCCTGTCCATGTGCTCATACCGACGTTGCTGTCAGAGCAGAAACTGTCCATGTGCTCATACCGACGTTGCTGTCAGAGCAGAAACTGTCCATGTGCTCATACCGACGTTGCTGTCAGAGCAGAAACTTCTTATCTCCATATTTTAACTTAGCGTCACAAAAAAGCATCAAAAGTATGTGATCCGTTTTGAGCTTGTAGATCTGCTACTTTTGCTAATTATTTCATTTGAATCCTGAAAAGTAACCATTTTGGACAGAGACGATATCCAGTCTACTGAGTGTAGAGAACCACCTACTATAATAATTTGCACACGCACACACACGCACACACACACACACACACACACACACACACACACACACACACACACGCGCGCACACACACACGCGCACGCGCACACACACACACACACACACACACACACACACACACACACACACACACACACACACACACACACCCACACACACGTACATCCAGATTTGCAAAGTGCAGAGTGAATTGATTCCAGTCTATTGATGTGCAGTCTCGCCATTTCAATATCACACCTCTCTATTCTAGGCACATAAACTGTACCAATATTCATTTTTACAAGCTCCCGAGCTACGAAAAGGAGCCAAATCAATCAAGAAACACCTTTGCACCTCTATTCCTTCAACATACTCACATGACATCAACTCCATTCCCCACTTGGTCAGACTCATGACTCATGGCTATATATATATATTATTATTTTTAATCATCGAGACATACTAGTATACTAGTATGTTGTCGAAAAGCATAATTTTCATCATTTATGAGTGGTGCAGCCACTCCAAGGACCAGTAATGGGTGTCCCTAAGTATGTCCCTATGTCTGTCTATGTATGTATGTATGTAATGTATGTACTTCCCACGGGTGTGATTTATTTTATTGTTGAAAACCATGAAAAACAACATACTATACTATATAGTATGATGTTGAAAAGCATGATTTTCTTTTCTTTTTTTTGTCGAATACCTGAATTACCTGCCCTGTGTCCCGAGGAGCACTTTTCCTATAGTTTATACTTTGGCTATACACAAAAATAGTGACAATTCCGGAAGTCGCTGGCACAACATTCAGCTTGAGAAGCACTGCATTAGAGAGGACCATTTTAGGTTTGAAATGGCTAAATAAAGTGGGTCCTGCTGAAGTGGTTAAGAGCCTCCGGCCCGAATTACTCACACACTAAAGCAAACAGTGACAGGACATGCCTGCAACTAGCTGTGTAAGGTAAACACAGGCAAACATCCTTGCACACACCGTCCCCTGACACTCAATTATGGCTTACATCTATCCCGCACAGAAAACACAGCAGTGTGCGTGAGCAAGCATACAGTATAACCATGGTGCTGATGCACAGTGGCACAGATACAGGGACAGGATTGGCAGCCATTTGTCAGATTCTGCTTGTAAAAAAAATGTCGCTGTCGGGTGGAAACCTTGTATATCCAAAACGGTTCCCTTTTCAAGAAATGGAACACAAATGTTCAGAACTAGTGAAAATAGCAGATCTACACGATACCAATGCCTCACGACTGTTGCTTGACACTTCTTGTATGAAGTAAGACATTTATTTGACGACAAAACATAAAGAGTTGAATTGTGGAGATACAAGGTTTGGTCTCTGCCCGACAGCAATGACAATACTTGTGTAGCCTACCTCCCTTTTCTGAATGCAGCATTCAGTCCTCATCCAAGCTACAAAAGCTCATCTGCAATCCCTGTCCAAAAGCAAGTTTAATGCCTCCAATTACAGGGGGTTTGCAAGCAGGCAGATTTGGACCGGAGAGAGGCTTGGCTGTAGAGTTCTCTACGCATCAGGGCCTTTTAACAGAATGGTGATTTGCTGCGGGTTGGGGCTGTGGCTGCTTGTAGCAGTGGGCTCATCAATGGGAAAACTACCCTCTTTATGGTGAAACGCATGCAGCACTTTGCTGAAACTGCTATTGCTTCAGACATGAACATAAGCCAGTGGCGCAAGTACCACAGTATATACATACTCTCTACTAAATACTCTTTACTAGTAAAAAGTCACAGATCGGCTATATTTTCGAATAGCCAAAGTCTAGGCCTTAAGTGGTTAATCTAAATCTGCAAAGTAAAGTTTTCAAATTATTGTAGTTGAGTGTATCGTGTAAGTATCATGATCAGTATCATGATCAGTGTAGAGGGTATATGCGAGTGACATCATTATCACACCCGGAAGTTATGCGGGAACGCCTACTGAGTGGCAAAAACGACTTCCTGGCCCAGCCCATTCATCCAAACAGAAAGGTTGTATTTGATTGCATTAAACAACGTTAAACAACATTAAACTGACTATCACTCACTTTGCCACTCGATTTGCCATTCACTTTATGCATGTGCATACCCTCTATAGTGATGTTAGTATCATGGTCAAGTATGTCGGTATCATACAGTATCAGTATCATATCAGTATCATGGTAGTATCATGGTCAGTATCATGTCAGATCATAATCATATATTAGTATCATATCACTATCATGTCAGTATACACTGACACCACGGCGTGTAAACAGCGCCTCAAACTGTGACTCCGCCCACAAACGGGGGAAGTTGTGATTTTCGCTCGTTCACTGCAATGCAATTTGCGGCATTTTCAAAACAATATTGAGCAGAGTAGCGATTATGAAACGTATTTGCAATGCCATACGTTGAAAGATCTGTTGCCCGTGGACAAGGCACGCTACCTCCGCAAGTTAGATAGCATCGGCATAGATGTTTGTCCGTATGTGATTAAGGATTGGACCAAGTTGCATTGGCAGCCATAGAAAATTCCGGGGTAAATTCTTACCCCGGATGTGACGTTTTTGGGCGTTCCTGTCTATAGCGTGGTGTCAGTGTGATGCCAGTAGGCTATCATGTCAGTAGAAGTAAGCTAGTAGTTACTGTACACTGCTTGTAGAGAGCTCATCAATGGGAAAAGATTCCCTCTTTATGGTGAATCACACGCAACATTTTGCTGCTATAGCTTCACACATGAAAATACCATGCTTTGAACTGCGCGATGTGGTCTCTTCTTTCTCCTCAATTTGCGTGGATCTGTGCATCTATGCCCTGTAAGCAGAAATGGAAATGAAAGTCCTTTTCCTTCAAAGGGTAATGTGACGTAAAATGAGTTATGCTTTAATTAAATATTCTCACACATGGATAAGTCTACTGAAGGGTGTCATGCAGCAATGACGCTGACAGAAACATCACGTTTCTGAAAACGATGGGTCAAGATAATGCAATTAGGCTCACTAGACTACTCTGCTAAGAAATACATTTACATATTTCATGTTACCAGTGACAAAGTTACTTGAGTACTAGTACTTAAGTCATTTTTTAAATATATATATATCTGAAGTTACTTGAGTATTTGTATTTTTGGACACTTTCACTTGACTCCATGTTTGTAGGATGTGGAAAATTACATTATGAATTAAACATTTAAGCCCTACTTCATAACATTGCGAATAAAACCAATCTACAAACTCATTTTTTAAATGTCAAAATCCGCAAAAGTAGCAGATCTAAGCTCAAAGCGTGTCACTTCGTGCTGCATCTCAAGCTTGTGGATCTGCTACTTTTGATGCTTTTGTGTGACGCTGTAGTATGATTTACGAGGAAAAAAACACACAAAAGGTTAAAATATGGAGATAAGAGGTTTCTGTCCGACAGCAGTGATATATACTTTGACTCAAAGCGCTGTGGGGGTTGAGTATACTTTGTTGTGCTGCGATACATTGGCCCAGCAGTGAAACAGATGTATTTGCTATGCATGAAGGCCACACGGTCACATGCTGCAGTGCACAGTGAAAGTTTAGCCCCCACATCTGAGGGGGACTGTATGCTAAAAAGCCACACAAATGCATCTTTTATAAGATCTCAGTTGATGGTTCAAAAAGCATAAAACATGAATTGGCTGTAGCGCTGTACCAAATGTGACATTCCAGTGGTCCCTGCAGGGCTTTTCTTGTTTGCTGTTTTTTTTTTTTTTTTACATTGGTTATTCAACAAATGTTTCACAGATTACTGATTAAATTATAACCACCAATCTTATCACTTGGATGTACTCTTGGATGTTAGCTTTAAAAGCTGTGTAATTATCAAATGATCAAAATATAATTCTGACAAGTTTGAGACTAATGCAGCGTAAACTGATATTTGCTTGTCTTCTTGTTTTTCTTTAATCAGATCATTGCGTCTTTTGTAATATATTTCTTCACCTTTCTGTTTTTTGTTTTTACATTTATCTACGGACCATGATATTAAATGCCTCTAAATGTAAACTTTGTTTATCACTTCCAGTCAGAGACAAATGGTTAGTTGCAAAACAATTCCTTACAGAAATACCCATTTTTCCCCTCAAACGATTTGTCCACATTTAATTAGACGCACGCACGCACGCACGCACACACATGCCCCTGGCCCAGGTTCATTATAAACCAAAGAAATTTCCATTCATGCCCGTCATAACACGGTCAATAAGTCTGGCATTGATGAATATTCATCCACCTAGGTAAATGTCAGGCGCCCGTCAGCGTACGGCAGACTGTCTGTGCGCGTCTGCGTTCCCCACCAACCACCTGTCAACATCATCAAATCAATGAAAATCAATTTACGTCAATCACAGACAACATTTAATGCGACATGACACTTGTGTATTCACACAAACACACGGTGACACACAAACGCTCATACATGCAGATTAGTGACATGTATCTTAGCTGACACCTTTAAACAAGCGGATTAGAATTTAAGTGCATGGTTTTGTTTTGTGTGGATATATATGGTCTGACTGTGGCCCTGCCCTGGCCATATAAGCACTATAGTAGTTCATATTTGAACTGGGGACCCCCCACCCTGACAAGCACTTGGAATGTAGGAATTGACTCAGTTCCCACAGATATATATTATCAAATTGTTGCTTGTATATTTTGACAATTTGGTGAATGTTTGACCAGTTTTTATAGTAATATAGTTTGTTGATTACTTTTGATCCTGGGGGTCGATCCCGACCCACAGTTTGAGAACCACTGCAGTAGGCCAACATTTACTTAAGTACCGTAATAAGTACAATTTTGAGGTAGCCTTGGGAACCAATGGGCAGGACTGGCTAACTCTAGTTTCTGTAGTGTGAGACCGCTTGATGTACAAGTACAAGTACACCCCATGGAACATGCTGAGTGTCAAGCAGGGAGGCGCATTGGGTCCCATTTTATAGTCTTTGGTATGACCTGGCCGCAAGATTGAACCCGACCTCCCAGTCTCAGGGCGGACACTCTACCACAAGGCATTTGAGCTGGAGGTACTTTTACTTTACTAAAGTATTTCCATTTTTTAATGCTTCATACTCATACATCTGAAATGCAAATGATGTACTATACCTTTAGTTGCAGAGTTTGCTTATTATTACAAAACATATATTATTATTATACTTAGGTACTATTTTATGATTTGGCTATTCGAATATTCTTTTTTTGGTTCGTTTGGACTTTAACTCAAGTATCATTTAATAATATGCACTTTTTGCAGGAGTATATATTTCCACATTGTGGTATTGCTATACTTTTACTTTTAGTTTTACTATACGTCAAAACAAATCGCCTACTTCTCCCGCTGCTGATCTCAGCTGACACGTTAACAAGGTGGTAAGGATTTAATTGCATGGTGTTTGTTATGTGCGGATATTTGTCAGTGACCATAGTAAAGAAGTAAAGTGAGTGACTTGAGAATATGCTGGAGTTTATATGGTCGGCATGATGAATAGCCGGTGTCAGATGTTACCATGGGGATGATTACTTGAAAGCAGCCGAGGCAGTATAAGCATGTGGGATTTCTAGCCAGGCCCATCAAATGCTTGGCAGGCCATTTATTTTCAAATACACAGGTAGTTCCAGGCGATAAGAATCTGCCACAAGCTTGTGTGTTTGCGTGCGCGTGCGTGTGCGTGTGCGCGTGCGTGTGCGTGTGCGTGTGTGTGTGTGTGTGTGTGTGTGTGTGTGTGTGTGTGTGTGTGTGGACAATGGATGTATGGTTGTTTGTTCCGACATTGTTTGTGGCGCGTGTGGGCTGATGTGTGTGCGTGGGTGTGTGTGTGATTTGTGTGAAAGAAGACAAGGGAGGATGGGAGCGAGATCACGTTGCATTCTGTGGATGAGGAAAAAAGGTCTCATTCCATTTAATAACACTGCAGCATATTTGGTTCCATTTTACTCGTTATCGCCTCCGCCGCCTCTACAAATAAGCAGATAACGCGCCTCGAACAATGCAAATCTTGGGTGACACGTATAGAGCGCTCTCTCTCTCTCTCTCCCTTAACGTCAGAGAGGGGTTGACCTTCGAGAGACTAGCATGGCACGATACCGTGACACCATAGTCACTGCTTCTAAAAATTCTGATTTTTCTTTCACTTTCCCCGGCAACTTTTCAGCATAACGTCTCTGTCGAGTGGAAATCTCATAATGTCCAAATCTTTTCCTTTCAGGATTCTAATTCAAAAACAGAAAAAGTAGCAGCTCAAAACAAGCTTATAAAGACCTGAGGGCGAGGTTGCGTTCACATAATATATGGAGCGTGTCTTGATTGTACAGGGTGAATATGGAGTCTATGCAGATGTCAGAATGATGTCAGAAGTCGGTGGGACGAACCCGTATTTATATTTAGGCATGCCCAAATATGGAGTCTGGCCCGGGCAGAGGCCTTGTGATGTCAGCTGTGTCCCCTTGTATGCCCATATATGGAGTTATTTGTTAGCAATGCCCAAATATGGAGTCTGGCCCGGGCAGAGGCCTTTTGTGGTGGTTCTGGACAACTGTGGGCCCGACCGACTAAACTATAGGCTTAACTGCGACAGCAGGTCGCATTTATTATGACATATCCATCCCTGATGATGTCACGTGATGTCACGATGACCTGGGCACCATATATGGGGGCTGATGTCATGTGATGTCACGATCATGCTTTCCTGGGGTGACCAACGAACCAACACACACACTGACGGGAAATGCTAGATTCCATATTTAACTGCGACCTGCAGTCGCTACAAATCCACAGAGCGGCAATCATATCTGCGCACTGCTTGGCACCGTGATGCTGCAACTACAGGATTCATTTATACTGTGGATTCGTCTATACTTTCGTCTGACGCTGTAGTATGATCAAGTAGGGCATTCATTTACGGGGGAAAAAAAGAATATGGAGATCTGCCCAACAGAAACGGGCAAGATATAGTAAAAAATAACAACAGCAACAACCCCACATGTAAATTGCTTGATGCCATGCCATGCCATGCCATGCCTTGTCCGGGCCTGCACGCCTCCAGGTTCGGTCGTGGCCTATAACGTTGTCCCGCGAGCCAAAACAAAGGGGACTCTGAAAGCATCAACGTCTCAAAAAAGAAAAAAAACATGGGACTGCTGCATGGCCGCCTGGCAGACCCAACAACAGCACGCCCCTGCCCCACCTCGCTCCACCACGGATGCCTTTCAGATTCCGAGAGTTAAGCTCAGGGATCCACTAGCCTCTTTGCTCTCCCCTTTCTTTTCTTCCACAATTCGAGACATCTGCTCTGAGACCCCAGCTTCAGCCGTGGGTGGGGATGGGGATTCAGGGGGGTGGGGGGGGGGGGGGGTCTTCCTATACAGTTTACTCAAAGGCCTAAAGCCCTATCTCTTCCTCCGTCCTCCCCCTTTTCTCCTTCCCTCCCTGTTGGGGATTTGTGATTCAAGGCAAAGTCTGCCTGTGTGCATGGGACCCCCCAAACCCCCCGTCTATTATACCCGTCTCATCCGCAAACACACGCACAAATGCATAATCTGCCCCCTTTCTTTTCCAAGCTCCCATTCACATGCATGCTAATTGTCTATACGTAGGGCCTCCTCTTTTGGGCCGAGTGCTCATCACTTTGGCTTCTTTGAAACGCCAGACAGTCAACAGCCCCAGACATGTCACATGAAAGTGCACTTTGTAGGCCAGAAATAGGATACTGTGGCACACATTTTTTTACTACTATGCTACTGCCGTCGTTCACACACCCTCCTCCATTCCTAGAGCTTAAAAGTGAAGGCTGGTGACACCACGCTTTGGCGGAATCAACAAATAGGACTATTATGGTCCGATCCCAGGCTTTTTGGCTGGCGTAATAACCTGTCCGTGCCGCCGTGGTCTTCTCATTAAACACATACACACACGGCTCTGCAGAGGACTGTCACCGCCTCACCCCTCCGCGGCATGATGAACAACCTCTAATTAACACAACACGGCTTCAAAAATTACAGGCAGAGAGTGATTTATCCGCCTGCCCCTGTCTTTCACACACACAGGCACACGCACACACCCCTGCAAGTGACCTCATCCCTCTCGTCCCTGTCCCAGGTTATTCCGTTCAAACGGTGTGAGTGTGTGTGTGTGTGGGGGGAGCTCTGGGCCGGAGGTCTGCAGTGGTGACACATCGGAGTGGATGCCACGTTCTGACGCGTGGTGGTGGCACCCTGTCCTATAAGGCCCGCGGGGCACTGACACCCGTTAATCACCCTGCTGGAGACCGTTTAGTGGAGCATAGCAAACTGATCCATCCCCGTCAGTGTTGCCAGGTCTGCGTATCATAAGCGACTTTGGGCTTGTTTTTCTGTAAAGTCGCTTGTAAAGGTAGCTCTCCACCACACCGACGACGGCGGCGGTAAGTGTTGGAAAGGGTCTATTGTTGAAAATCTGCTGTTGAATGGACGGTGGGTACAAACTTCGAAAGCCTAGTAGGCATCTGCTAGTGTCGGCTCTCTTTTTCACACCTTTCAACCGACTGATCTCCCTCCCGACTTCATTCGACTGCCAGTCTGTAGCCTCTCTAATCTGTCTGTTGGAGAGGCTGAGCTACCTTACATACTGTATTGGTAGCTGCGGGTTGCGCTAATTTGGGCTTTATTTCTAATGTTGTTTAAACCAGTGGTTTGCAAACATGTCAAGGACCCCCAAATTAGCATATTCATCCGCAGACCGTGGATCTGAAAATATTTGGGTTCAGGGACTCCAATACAAAGATTTCTTTCAAATGTTTCACAAACATTCTACATTTTTGAGGGGCGCTAGCCCCTCCTATACACAGGTTTATTGTTTGTCTTTAGTTCAATGTTTGTTTTGTAAATGCATTGACAATGAAAGGAAGATTTACGTCACAAATTACAATGTGTCATTTACGTCATATTGTTTCTTTATTGTTAATGGCGTTTAATGTTTGTGTTTGCACCGTTTGTTTTATGTGGACATGTTTGCCTGAAAAGGAATCTTTGAAATGTTTCATAGTTTTAGAAATATAGTGCTTTCAAATTTGAGAAATGTATAATGGCCATTATGGGGCTCAATGGCAGATAGTGGCACGTCAAAAAATCACTTTCACCTAGAAACTCCATTCACACTTTGTATAATTCAGCTTACTGTGCAGACACATGCTGGAACATTTTACTTTGAAATGTTCTGTAGTTTCTGAGTTATTTAACGCCCAATGCATTCTCAATGGCAATAGCACAAACTTTGGCATGCTACTAGTCCTACATACTTACACCTAGAAACCCCATTCAAACCTATTTAGGTTAATCTTACGGTGGACATGTTTGCCTGAAAAGGAATCTTTGAAATGTTTCATAGTTTTAGAAATATAGTGCTTTCAAATTTGAGAAATGTACAATGGGGCTCAATGGCAGATATTGGCACGTCAAAAAAGCACTTTCAGCTAGAAACTCCATTCACACTTTTTATAATTCAGCTTACTGTGTAGACACATGCTGGAACTTTTTACTTTGAAATGTTTTGTAGTTTCTGAGTTATTTAACTTAAACGCCCAATGCATTCTCAATGGCAATAGCACAAACTTTGGCATGCTACTGTCCTACATACTTACACCTAGAACCCCTATTCAAACCTATTTAGGTTAATCTTACGGTGGACATGTTTGCCTGAAAAGGAATCTTTGAAATGTTTCATAGTTTTAGAAATAGAAAAGCTATAGTCCATGGTCTCGGGGTGATTTTCGTCTTTTTTTCAAATCCTCAAAAATGATGAAAAACGGAAACGGCATGCTATAGTATGCCGTCCGAGACCATGGGCTATAGCCCATGTTCAAAAAGGATGAAAAACGAGGATTTGAAAAAAGATGAAAATCACTCCGAGACCATGGGCTATAGTCCATGGTCTCGGGGTGATTTTCGTCTTTTTTTCAAATCCCCAAAAATGATGAAAAACGGAAACGGCATGCTATAGTATGCCGTCCGAGACCATGGGCTATAGCCCATGGTCAAAAAGGATGAAAAACGAGGATTTGAAAAAAATATGAAAATCACTCCGGGGTGATTTTCGTCTTCTTTTTAATCCTCAAAAATGATGAAAAAAGGCATGCTATAGTATGCCATCCAAGGCCATGGGCTATGGGCCTATAACCTACTGTGGGCCTATAAACTACTGTGTCGACTGTGGCTCAAGAGGTAGAGCAGGTCGTCCAATGATCCATGGGTCGGCGGTTCGAATCCCGGCTCCTCCTGTCTACATGGCGAAGTGTCCTTGGGCAAGACACTGAACCCCAAATTGCTCTCGATGTGCTGGTTGGTACCTTGCATGGCTTCCGCCGCAAGCGGTGTATGAATGTGTGTGTGAATGGGTGAATGTACTGCTCAATCTATGTAAAGTGCCTTGGATAAAGGTGCTATATAAATGCACCATTTACCATTTAGGTTCATCTTACGGTGGACATGTTTGCCTGAAAAGGAATCTTTGAAATGTTTCATAGTTTTAGAAATAGAAAAGCTATAGTCCATGGTCTCTGGGCGATTTTCGTCTTTTTTTCAAATCCTCAAAAATGATGAAAAACGGAAACGGCATGCTATAGTTATAGTATGCCGTCCGAGACCATGGGCTATAGCCCATGGTCAAAAAGGATGAAACACGAGGATTTGAAAAAAATATGAAAATCACTCCGAGACCATGGGCTATAGTCCATGGTCTCGGGGTGATTTTCGTATTTTTTTCAAATCCTCAAAAATGATGCAAAACGGAAACGGCATGCTATAGTATGCTGTCCGAGACCATGGGCTATAGCCCATGGTCAAAAAGGATGAAAAACGAGGATTTGAAAAAAAGATGAAAATCACTCCGAGACCATGGGCTATAGTCCATGGTCTCGGGGTGATTTTCGTCTTCTTTTTAATCCTCAAAAATGATGAAAAAAGGCATGCTATAGTATGCCATCCAAGGCCATGGGCTATGGGCCTATAACCTACTGTGGGCCTATAAACTACTGTGTCGACTGTGGCGGTTCGAATCCCGGCTCCTCCTGTCTACATGGCGAAGTGTCCTTGGGCAAGACACTGAACCCCAAATTGCTCTCGATGTGCTGGTTGGTACCTTGCATGGCTTCCGCCGCAAGCGGTGTATGAATGTGTGTGTGAATGGGTGAATGTACTGCTCAATCTATGTAAAGTGCCTTGGATAAAGGTGCTATATAAATGCACCATTTACCATTTAGGTTCATCTTACGGTGGACATGTTTGCCTGAAAAGGAATCTTTGAAATGTTTCATAGTTTTAGAAATAGAAAAACTATAGTCCATGGTCTCTGGGCGATTTTCGTCTTTTTTTCAAATCCTCAAAAATGATGAAAAACGGAAACGGCATGCTATAGTTATAGTATGCCGTCCGAGACCATGGGCTATAGCCCATGGTCAAAAAGGATGAAAAACGAGGATTTGAAAAAAATATGAAAATCACTCCGAGACCATGGGCTATAGTCCATGGTCTCGGGGTGATTTTCGTCTTTTTTTCAAATCCTCAAAAATGATGCAAAACGGAAACGGCATGCTATAGTATGCTGTCCGAGACCATGGGCTATAGCCCATGGTCAAAAAGGATGAAAAACGAGGATTTGAAAAAATATGAAATCACTCCGAGACCATGGGCTATAGTCCATGGTCTCGGGGTGATTTTCGTCTTCTTTTTAATCCTCAAAAATGATGAAAAAAGGCATGCTATAGTATGCCATCCAAGGCCATGGGCTATGGGCCTATAACCTACTGTGGGCCTATAAACTACTGTGTCGACTGTGGCTCAAGAGGTAGAGCAGGTCGTCCAATGATCCATGGGTCGGTGGTTCGAATCCCGGCTCCTCCTGTCTACATGGCGAAGTGTCCTTGGGCAAGACACTGAACCCCAAATTGCTCTCGATGTGCTGGTTGGTACCTTGCATGGCTTCCGCCGCAAGCGGTGTATGAATGTGTGTGTGAATGGGTGAATGTACTGCTCAATCTATGTAAAGTGCCTTGGATAAAGGTGCTATATAAATGCACCATTTACCATTTAGGTTCATCTTACGGTGGACATGTTTGCCTGAAAAGGAATCTTTGAAATGTTTCATAGTTTTAGAAATAGAAAAGCTATAGTCCATGGTCTCTGGGCGATTTTCGTCTTTTTTTCAAATCCTCAAAAATGATGAAAAACGGAAACGGCATGCTATAGTATGCCGTCCGAGACCATGGGCTATAGCCCATGGTCAAAATGGATGAAAAACAAGGATTTGAAAAAAAGATGAAAATCACTCCGAGACCATGTGCTATAGTCCATGGTCTCGGGGTGATTTTCGTCTTCTTTTTAATCCTCAAAAATGATGAAAAATGGAAACGGCATGCTATAGTATGCCGTCCGAGACCATGGCCTATAGCCCATGGTCAAAAAGGATGAAAAACGAGGATTTTGAAAAAAGATGAAAATCACTCCGAGACCATGGGCTATGGGCCTATAACGTATTTAGGTTCATCTTACGGTGGACATGTTTGCCTGAAAAGGAATCTTTGAAATGTTTCATAGATTTAGAAAAATATAGTGGTTTCAAATTTGAGAACTTTACAATGGGGCTCAATGGCAGATATTGGCACGTCAAAAAAGCACTTTCACCTAGAAACTCCATTCACACTTTTTATAATTCAGCTTATACTGTGGAGACACATGCTGGAACTTTTTACTTTGAAATGTTTTGTAGTTTCTGAGTTATATAACTTAAACGCCCAATGCATTCTCAATGGCAATAGCACAAACGTTGGCATGCTACTAGTCCTACATACTTACACCTAGAACCCCCATTCAAACCTATTTAGGTTCATCTTACGGTGGACATGTTTGCCTGAAAAGGAATCTTTGAAATGTTTCATAGTTTTATAAATATAGTGCTTTCAAATTTGAGAAATGTACAATGGGGCTCAATGGCAGATATTGGCACGTCAAAAAAGCACTTTCAGCTAGAAACTCCATTCACACGTTTTATAATTCAGCTTACTGTGGAGACACATGCTGGAACCTTTTACTTTGAAATGTTTTGTACTTTCTGAGTTATATAACTTAAACGCCCAATGCATTCTCAATGGCAATAGCACAAACTTTGGCATGCTACTAGTCCTACATACTTACACGTAGAACCCCCATTTAAACCTATTTAGGTTCATCTTACGGTGGACATGTTTGCCTGAAAAGGAATCTTTGAAATGTTTCATAGTTTTAGAAATAGAAAAGCTATAGTCCATGGTCTCGGGGTGATTTTCGTCTTTTTTTCAAATCCTCAAAAATGATGAAAAACGGAAACGGCATGCTATAGTTATAGTATGCCGTCCGAGACCATGGGCTATAGCCCATGGTCAAAAAGGATGAAAAACGAGGATTTGAAAAAAATATGAAAATCACTCCGAGACCATGGGCTATAGTCCATGGTCTCGGGGTGATTTTCGTCTTTTTTTCAAATCCTCAAAAATGATGCAAAACGGAAACGGCATGCTATAGTATGCTGTCCGAGACCATGGGCTATAGCCCATGGTCAAAAAGGATGAAAAACGAGGATTTGAAAAAAAGATGAAAATCACTCCGAGACCATGGGCTATAGTCCATGGTCTCGGGGTGATTTTCGTCTTCTTTTTAATCCTCAAAAATGATGAAAAAAGGCATGCTATAGTATGCCATCCAAGGCCATGGGCTATGGGCCTATAACCTACTGTGGGCCTATAAACTACTGTGTCGACTGTGGCGGTTCGAATCCCGGCTCCTCCTGTCTACATGGCGAAGTGTCCTTGGGCAAGACACTGAACCCCAAATTGCTCTCGATGTGCTGGTTGGTACCTTGCATGGCTTCCGCCGCAAGCGGTGTATGAATGTGTGTGTGAATGGGTGAATGTACTGCTCAATCTATGTAAAGTGCCTTGGATAAAGGTGCTATATAAATGCACCATTTACCATTTAGGTTCATCTTACGGTGGACATGTTTGCCTGAAAAGGAATCTTTGAAATGTTTCATAGTTTTAGAAATAGAAAAGCTATAGTCCATGGTCTCTGGGCGATTTTCGTCTTTTTTTCAAATCCTCAAAAATGATGAAAAACGGAAACGGCATGCTATAGTTATAGTATGCCGTCCGAGACCATGGGCTATAGCCCATGGTCAAAAAGGATGAAACACGAGGATTTGAAAAAAATATGAAAATCACTCCGAGACCATGGGCTATAGTCCATGGTCTCGGGGTGATTTTCGTATTTTTTTCAAATCCTCAAAAATGATGCAAAACGGAAACGGCATGCTATAGTATGCTGTCCGAGACCATGGGCTATAGCCCATGGTCAAAAAGGATGAAAAACGAGGATTTGAAAAAAAGATGAAAATCACTCCGAGACCATGGGCTATAGTCCATGGTCTCGGGGTGATTTTCGTCTTCTTTTTAATCCTCAAAAATGATGAAAAAAGGCATGCTATAGTATGCCATCCAAGGCCATGGGCTATGGGCCTATAACCTACTGTGGGCCTATAAACTACTGTGTCGACTGTGGCGGTTCGAATCCCGGCTCCTCCTGTCTACATGGCGAAGTGTCCTTGGGCAAGACACTGAACCCCAAATTGCTCTCGATGTGCTGGTTGGTACCTTGCATGGCTTCCGCCGCAAGCGGTGTATGAATGTGTGTGTGAATGGGTGAATGTACTGCTCAATCTATGTAAAGTGCCTTGGATAAAGGTGCTATATAAATGCACCATTTACCATTTAGGTTCATCTTACGGTGGACATGTTTGCCTGAAAAGGAATCTTTGAAATGTTTCATAGTTTTAGAAATAGAAAAACTATAGTCCATGGTCTCTGGGCGATTTTCGTCTTTTTTTCAAATCCTCAAAAATGATGAAAAACGGAAACGGCATGCTATAGTTATAGTATGCCGTCCGAGACCATGGGCTATAGCCCATGGTCAAAAAGGATGAAAAATGAGGATTTGAAAAAAATATGAAAATCACTCCGAGACCATGGGCTATAGTCCATGGTCTCGGGGTGATTTTCGTCTTTTTTTCAAATCCTCAAAAATGATGCAAAACGGAAACGGCATGCTATAGTATGCTGTCCGAGACCATGGGCTATAGCCCATGGTCAAAAAGGATGAAAAACGAGGATTTGAAAAAAATATGAAAATCACTCCGAGACCATGGGCTATAGTCCATGGTCTCGGGGTGATTTTCGTATTTTTTTCAAATCCTCAAAAATGATGCAAAACGGAAACGGCATGCTATAGTATGCTGTCCGAGACCATGGGCTATAGCCCATGGTCAAAAAGGATGAAAAACGAGGATTTGAAAAAAAGATGAAAATCACTCCGAGACCATGGGCTATAGTCCATGGTCTCGGGGTGATTTTCGTCTTCTTTTTAATCCAAAAAAATGATGAAAAAAGGCATGCTATAGTATGCCATCCAAGGCCATGGGCTATGGGCCTATAACCTACTGTGGGCCTATAAACTACTGTGTCGACTGTGGCGGTTCGAATCCCGGCTCCTCCTGTCTACATGGCGAAGTGTCCTTGGGCAAGACACTGAACCCCAAATTGCTCTCGATGTGCTGGTTGGTACCTTGCATGGCTTCCGCCGCAAGCGGTGTATGAATGTGTGTGTGAATGGGTGAATGTACTGCTCAATCTATGTAAAGTGCCTTGGATAAAGGTGCTATATAAATGCACCATTTACCATTTAGGTTCATCTTACGGTGGACATGTTTGCCTGAAAAGGAATCTTTGAAATGTTTCATAGTTTTAGAAATAGAAAAACTATAGTCCATGGTCTCTGGGCGATTTTCGTCTTTTTTTCAAATCCTCAAAAATGATGAAAAACGGAAACGGCATGCTATAGTTATAGTATGCCGTCCGAGACCATGGGCTATAGCCCATGGTCAAAAAGGATGAAAAACGAGGATTTGAAAAAAATATGAAAATCACTCCGAGACCATGGGCTATAGTCCATGGTCTCGGGGTGATTTTCGTCTTTTTTTCAAATCCTCAAAAATGATGCAAAACGGAAACGGCATGCTATAGTATGCTGTCCGAGACCATGGGCTATAGCCCATGGTCAAAAAGGATGAAAAACGAGGATTTGAAAAAAATATGAAATCACTCCGAGACCATGGGCTATAGTCCATGGTCTCGGGGTGATTTTCGTCTTCTTTTTAATCCTCAAAAATGATGAAAAAAGGCATGCTATAGTATGCCATCCAAGGCCATGGGCTATGGGCCTATAACCTACTGTGGGCCTATAAACTACTGTGTCGACTGTGGCTCAAGAGGTAGAGCAGGTCGTCCAATGATCCATGGGTCGGTGGTTCGAATCCCGGCTCCTCCTGTCTACATGGCGAAGTGTCCTTGGGCAAGACACTGAACCCCAAATTGCTCTCGATGTGCTGGTTGGTACCTTGCATGGCTTCCGCCGCAAGCGGTGTATGAATGTGTGTGTGAATGGGTGAATGTACTGCTCAATCTATGTAAAGTGCCTTGGATAAAGGTGCTATATAAATGCACCATTTACCATTTAGGTTCATCTTACGGTGGACATGTTTGCCTGAAAAGGAATCTTTGAAATGTTTCATAGTTTTAGAAATAGAAAAGCTATAGTCCATGGTCTCTGGGCGATTTTCGTCTTTTTTTCAAATCCTCAAAAATGATGAAAAACGGAAACGGCATGCTATAGTATGCCGTCCGAGACCATGGGCTATAGCCCATGGTCAAAAAGGATGAAAAACAAGGATTTGAAAAAAAGATGAAAATCACTCCGAGACCATGTGCTATAGTCCATGGTCTCGGGGTGATTTTCGTCTTCTTTTTAATCCTCAAAAATGATGAAAAATGGAAACGGCATGCTATAGTATGCCGTCCGAGACCATGGCCTATAGCCCATGGTCAAAAAGGATGAAAAACGAGGATTTTGAAAAAATATGAAAATCACTCCGAGACCATGGGCTATGGGCCTATAACGTATTTAGGTTCATCTTACGGTGGACATGTTTGCCTGAAAAGGAATCTTTGAAATGTTTCATAGATTTAGAAAAATATAGTGGTTTCAAATTTGAGAACTTTACAATGGGGCTCAATGGCAGATATTGGCACGTCAAAAAAGCACTTTCACCTAGAAACTCCATTCACACTTTTTATAATTCAGCTTATACTGTGGAGACACATGCTGGAACTTTTTACTTTGAAATGTTTTGTAGTTTCTGAGTTATATAACTTAAACGCCCAATGCATTCTCAATGGCAATAGCACAAACGTTGGCATGCTACTAGTCCTACATACTTACACCTAGAACCCCCATTCAAACCTATTTAGGTTCATCTTACGGTGGACATGTTTGCCTGAAAAGGAATCTTTGAAATGTTTCATAGTTTTATAAATATAGTGCTTTCAAATTTGAGAAATGTACAATGGGGCTCAATGGCAGATATTGGCACGTCAAAAAAGCACTTTCAGCTAGAAACTCCATTCACACGTTTTATAATTCAGCTTACTGTGGAGACACATGCTGGAACCTTTTACTTTGAAATGTTTTGTACTTTCTGAGTTATATAACTTAAACGCCCAATGCATTCTCAATGGCAATAGCACAAACTTTGGCATGCTACTAGTCCTACATACTTACACGTAGAACCCCCATTTAAACCTATTTAGGTTCATCTTACGGTGGACATGTTTGCCTGAAAAGGAATCTTTGAAATGTTTCATAGTTTTAGAAATAGAAAAGCTATAGTCCATGGTCTCGGGGTGATTTTCGTCTTTTTTTCAAATCCTCAAAAATGATGAAAAACGGAAACGGCATGCTATAGTTATAGTATGCCGTCCGAGACCATGGGCTATAGCCCATGGTCAAAAAGGATGAAAAACGAGGATTTGAAAAAAATATGAAAATCACTCCGAGACCATGGGCTATAGTCCATGGTCTCGGGGTGATTTTCGTCTTTTTTTCAAATCCTCAAAAATGATGCAAAACGGAAACGGCATGCTATAGTATGCTGTCCGAGACCATGGGCTATAGCCCATGGTCAAAAAGGATGAAAAACGAGGATTTGAAAAAAAGATGAAAATCACTCCGAGACCATGGGCTATAGTCCATGGTCTCGGGGTGATTTTCGTCTTCTTTTTAATCCTCAAAAATGATGAAAAAAGGCATGCTATAGTATGCCATCCAAGGCCATGGGCTATGGGCCTATAACCTACTGTGGGCCTATAAACTACTGTGTCGACTGTGGCGGTTCGAATCCCGGCTCCTCCTTTCTACATGGCGAAGTGTCCTTGGGCAAGACACTGAACCCCAAATTGCTCTCGATGTGCTGGTTGGTACCTTGCATGGCTTCCGCCGCAAGCGGTGTATGAATGTGTGTGTGAATGGGTGAATGTACTGCTCAATCTATGTAAAGTGCCTTGGATAAAGGTGCTATATAAATGCACCATTTACCATTTAGATTCATCTTACGGTGGACATGTTTGCCTGAAAAGGAATCTTTGAAATGTTTCATAGTTTTAGAAATAGAAAAGCTATAGTCCATGGTCTCTGGGCGATTTTCGTCATTTTTTCAAATCCTCAAAAATGATGAAAAACGGAAACGGCATGCTATAGTTATAGTATGCCGTCCGAGACCATGGGCTATAGCCCATGGTCAAAAAGGATGAAAAACGAGGATTTGAAAAAAATATGAAAATCACTCCGAGACCATGGGCTATAGTCCATGGCCTCGGGGTGATTTTCGTATTTTTTTCAAATCCTCAAAAATGATGCAAAACGGAAACGGCATGCTATAGTATGCTGTCCGAGACCATGGGCTATAGCCCATGGTCAAAAAGGATGAAAAACGAGGATTTGAAAAAAAGATGAAAATCACTCCGAGACCATGGGCTATAGTCCATGGTCTCGGGGTGATTTTCGTCTTCTTTTTAATCCTCAAAAATGATGAAAAAAGGCATGCTATAGTATGCCATCCAAGGCCATGGGCTATGGGCCTATAACCTACTGTGGGCCTATAAACTACTGTGTCGACTGTGGCGGTTCGAATCCCGGCTCCTCCTGTCTACATGGCGAAGTGTCCTTGGGCAAGACACTGAACCCCAAATTGCTCTCGATGTGCTGGTTGGTACCTTGCATGGCTTCCGCCGCAAGCGGTGTATGAATGTGTGTGTGAATGGGTGAATGTACTGCTCAATCTATGTAAAGTGCCTTGGATAAAGGTGCTATATAAATGCACCATTTACCATTTAGGTTCATCTTACGGTGGACATGTTTGCCTGAAAAGGAATCTTTGAAATGTTTCATAGTTTTAGAAATAGAAAAGCTATAGTCCATGGTCTCTGGGCGATTTTCGTCTTTTTTTCAAATCCTCAAAAATGATGAAAAACGGAAACGGCATGCTATAGTTATAGTATGCCGTCCGAGACCATGGGCTATAGCCCATGGTCAAAAAGGATGAAAAACGAGGATTTGAAAAAAATATGAAAATCACTCCGAGACCATGGGCTATAGTCCATGGTCTCGGGGTGATTTTCGTATTTTTTTCAAATCCTCAAAAATGATGCAAAACGGAAACGGCATGCTATAGTATGCTGTCCGAGACCATGGGCTATAGCCCATGGTCAAAAAGGATGAAAAACGAGGATTTGAAAAAAAGATGAAAATCACTCCGAGACCATGGGCTATAGTCCATGGTCTCGGGGTGATTTTCGTCTTCTTTTTAATCCTCAAAAATGATGAAAAAAGGCATGCTATAGTATGCCATCCAAGGCCATGGGCTATGGGCCTATAACCTACTGTGGGCCTATAAACTACTGTGTCGACTGTGGCGGTTCGAATCCCGGCTCCTCCTGTCTACATGGCGAAGTGTCCTTGGGCAAGACACTGAACCCCAAATTGCTCTCGATGTGCTGGTTGGTACCTTGCATGGCTTCCGCCGCAAGCGGTGTATGAATGTGTGTGTGAATGGGTGAATGTACTGCTCAATCTATGTAAAGTGCCTTGGATAAAGGTGCTATATAAATGCACCATTTACCATTTAGGTTCATCTTACGGTGGACATGTTTGCCTGAAAAGGAATCTTTGAAATGTTTCATAGTTTTAGAAATAGAAAAGCTATAGTCCATGGTCTCTGGGCGATTTTCGTCTTTTTTTCAAATCCTCAAAAATGATGAAAAACGGAAACGGCATGCTATAGTATGCCGTCCGAGACCATGGGCTATAGCCCATGGTCAAAAAGGATGAAAAACGAGGATTTGAAAAAAATATGAAAATCACTCCGAGACCATGGGCTATAGTCCATGGTCTCGGGGTGATTTTCGTCTTTTTTTCAAATCCTCAAAAATGATGAAAAACGGAAACGGCATGCTATAGTATGCTGTCCGAGACCATGGGCTATAGCCCATAGTCAAAAAGGATGAAAAACGAGGATTTGAAAAAAATATGAAAATCACTCCGAGACCATGGGCTATGGTCCATGGTCTCGGGGTGATTTTCGTCTTCTTTTTAATCCTCAAAAATGATGAAAAAAGGCATGCTATAGTATGACATCCAAGGCCATGGGCTATGGGCCTATAACCTACTGTGGGCCTATAAACTACTGTGTCGACTGTGGCTCAAGAGGTAGAGCAGGTCGTCCAATGATCCATGGGTCGGCGGTTCGAATCCCGGCTCCTCCTGTCTACATGGCGAAGTGTCCTTGGGCAAGACACTGAACCCCAAATTGCTCTCGATGTGCTGGTTGGTACCTTGCATGGCTTCCGCCGCAAGCGGTGTATGAATGTGTGTGTGAATGGGTGAATGTACTGCTCAATCTATGTAAAGTGCCTTGGATAAAGGTGCTATATAAATGAACCATTTACCATTTAGGTTCATCTTACGGTGGACATGTTTGCCTGAAAAGGAATCTTTGAAATCTTTCATAGTTTTAGAAATAGAAAAGCTATAGTCCATGGTCTCTGGGCGATTTTCGTCTTTTTTTCAAATCCTCAAAAATGATGAAAAACGGAAACGGCATGCTATAGTTATAGTATGCCGTCCGAGACCATGGGCTATAGCCCATGGTCAAAAAGGATGAAAAACGAGGATTTGAAAAAAAGATGAAAATCACTCCGAGACCATGGGCTATAGTCCATGGTCTCGGGGTGATTTTCGTCTTTTTTTAAAATCCTCAAAAATGATGAAAAACGGAAACGGCATGCTATAGTATGCTGTCCGAGACCATGGGCTATAGCCCATAGTCAAAAAGGATGAAAAACGAGGATTTGAAAAAAATATGAAAATCACTCCGAGACCATGGGCTATAGTCCATGGTCTCGGGGTGATTTTCGTCTTCTTTTTAATCCTCAAAAATGATGAAAAAAGGCATGCTATAGTATGACATCCAAGGCCATGGCCTATGGGCCTATAACCTACTGTGGGCCTATAAACTACTGTGTCGACTGTGGCTCAAGAGGTAGAGCAGGTCGTCCAATGATCCATTGGTCGGCGGTTCGAATCCCGGCTCCTCCTGTCTACATGGCGAAGTGTCCTTGGGCAAGACACTGAACCCCAAATTGCTCTCGATGTGCTGGTTGGTACCTTGCATGGCTTCCGCCGCAAGCGGTGTATGAATGTGTGTGTGAATGGGTGAATGTACTGCTCAATCTATGTAAAGTGCCTTGGATAAAGGTGCTATATAAATGCACCATTTACCATTTAGGTTCATCTTACGGTGGACATGTTTGCCTGAAAAGGAATCTTTGAAATGTTTCATAGTTTTAGAAATAGAAAAGCTATAGTCCATGGTCTCTGGGCGATTTTCGTCTTTTTTTCAAATCCTCAAAAATGATGAAAAACGGAAACGGCATGCTATAGTTATAGTATGCCGTCCGTCAAAAAGGATGAAAAACGAGGATTTGAAAAAAAGATGAAAATCACTCCGAGACCATGGGCTATAGTCCATGGTCTCGGGGTGATTTTCGTCTTTTTTTCAAATCCTCAAAAATGATGAAAAACGGAAACGGCATGCTATAGTATGCCGTCCGAGACCATGGGCTATAGCCCATGGTCAAAAAGGATGAAAAACAAGGATTTGAAAAAAAGATGAAAATCACTCCGAGACCATGTGCTATAGTCCATGGTCTCGGGGTGATTTTCGTCTTCTTTTTAATCCTCAAAAATGATGAAAAATGGAAACGGCATGCTATAGTATGCCGTCCGAGACCATGGCCTATAGCCCATGGTCAAAAAGGATGAAAAACGAGGATTTTGAAAAAAGATGAAAATCACTCCGAGACCATGGGCTATGGGCCTATAACGTATTTAGGTTCATCTTACGGTGGACATGTTTGCCTGAAAAGGAATCTTTGAAATGTTTCATAGATTTAGAAAAATATAGTGGTTTCAAATTTGAGAACTTTACAATGGGGCTCAATGGCAGATATTGGCACGTCAAAAAAGCACTTTCACCTAGAAACTCCATTCACACTTTTTATAATTCAGCTTATACTGTGGAGACACATGCTGGAACTTTTTACTTTGAAATGTTTTGTAGTTTCTGAGTTATATAACTTAAACGCCCAATGCATTCTCAATGGCAATAGCACAAACGTTGGCATGCTACTAGTCCTACATACTTACACCTAGAACCCCCATTCAAACCTATTTAGGTTCATCTTACGGTGGACATGTTTGCCTGAAAAGGAATCTTTGAAATGTTTCATAGTTTTATAAATATAGTGCTTTCAAATTTGAGAAATGTACAATGGGGCTCAATGGCAGATATTGGCACGTCAAAAAAGCACTTTCAGCTAGAAACTCCATTCACACGTTTTATAATTCAGCTTACTGTGGAGACACATGCTGGAACCTTTTACTTTGAAATGTTTTGTACTTTCTGAGTTATATAACTTAAACGCCCAATGCATTCTCAATGGCAATAGCACAAACTTTGGCATGCTACTAGTCCTACATACTTACACCTAGAACCCCCATTTAAACCTATTTAGGTTCATCTTACGGTGGACATGTTTGCCTGAAAAGGAATCTTTGAAATGTTTCATAGTTTTAGAAATAGAAAAGCTATAGTCCATGGTCTCGGGGTGATTTTCGTCTTTTTTTCAAATCCTCAAAAATGATGAAAAACGGAAACGGCATGCTATAGTATGCCGTCCGAGACCATGGGCTATAGCCCATGGTCAAAAAGGATGAAAAACAAGGATTTGAAAAAAAGACGAAAATCACTCCGAGACCATGGGCTATAGTCCATGGTCTCGGGGTGATTTTCGTCTTTTTTTCAAATCCTCAAAAATGATGAAAAACGGAAACGGCATGCTTTAGTATGCCGTCCGAGACCATGGGCTATAGCCCATGGTCAAAAAGGATGAAAAACGAGGATTTGAAAAAAAGATGAAAATCACTCCGAGACCATGGGCTATAGTCCATGGTCTCGGGGTGATTTTCGTCTTCTTTTTAATCCTCAAAAATGATGAAAAAAGGCATGCTATAGTATGCCATCCAAGGCCATGGGCTATGGGCCTATAACCTACTGTGGGCCTAAAAACTACTGTGGCGACTGTGGCTCAAGAGGTAGAGCAGGTCGTCCAATGATCCATGGGTCGGCGGTTCGAATCCCGGCTCCTCCTGTCTACATGACGAAGTGTCCTTGGGCAAGACACTGAACCCCAAATTGCTCCCGATGTGCTGGTTGGTACCTTGCGTGGCTTCCGCCGCAAGCGGTGTATGAATGTGTGTGTGAATGGGTGAATGTACTGCTCAATCTATGTAAAGTGCCTTGGATAAAGGTGCTATATAAATGAACCATTTACCATTTAGGTTCATCTTACGGTGGACATGTTTGCCTGAAAAGGAATCTTTGAAATCTTTCATAGTTTTAGAAATAGAAAAGCTATAGTCCATGGTCTCTGGGCGATTTTCGTCTTTTTTTCAAATCCTCAAAAATGATGAAAAACGGAAACGGCATGCTATAGTTATAGTATGCCGTCCGAGACCATGGGCTATAGCCCATGGTCAAAAAGGATGAAAAACGAGGATTTGAAAAAAAGATGAAAATCACTCCGAGACCATGGGCTATAGTCCATGGTCTCGGGGTGATTTTCGTCTTTTTTTCAAATCCTCAAAAATGATGAAAAACGGAAACGGCATGCTATAGTATGCTGTCCGAGACCATGGGCTATAGCCCATAGTCAAAAAGGATGAAAAACGAGGATTTGAAAAAAATATGAAAATCACTCCGAGACCATGGGCTATAGTCCATGGTCTCGGGGTGATTTTCGTCTTCTTTTTAATCCTCAAAAATGATGAAAAAAGGCATGCTATAGTATGACATCCAAGGCCATGGCCTATGGGCCTATAACCTACTGTGGGCCTATAAACTACTGTGTCGACTGTGGCTCAAGAGGTAGAGCAGGTCGTCCAATGATCCATTGGTCGGCGGTTCGAATCCCGGCTCCTCCTGTCTACATGGCGAAGTGTCCTTGGGCAAGACACTGAACCCCAAATTGCTCTCGATGTGCTGGTTGGTACCTTGCATGGCTTCCGCCGCAAGCGGTGTATGAATGTGTGTGTGAATGGGTGAATGTACTGCTCAATCTATGTAAAGTGCCTTGGATAAAGGTGCTATATAAATGCACCATTTACCATTTAGGTTCATCTTACGGTGGACATGTTTGCCTGAAAAGGAATCTTTGAAATGTTTCATAGTTTTAGAAATAGAAAAGCTATAGTCCATGGTCTCTGGGCGATTTTCGTCTTTTTTTCAAATCCTCAAAAATGATGAAAAACGGAAACGGCATGCTATAGTTATAGTATGCCGTCCGTCAAAAAGGATGAAAAACGAGGATTTGAAAAAGAGATGAAAATCACTCCGAGACCATGGGCTATAGTCCATGGTCTCGGGGTGATTTTCGTCTTTTTTTCAAATCCTCAAAAATGATGAAAAACGGAAACGGCATGCTATAGTATGCCGTCCGAGACCATGGGCTATAGCCCATGGTCAAAAAGGATGAAAAACAAGGATTTGAAAAAAAGATGAAAATCACTCCGAGACCATGTGCTATAGTCCATGGTCTCGGGGTGATTTTCGTCTTCTTTTTAATCCTCAAAAATGATGAAAAATGGAAACGGCATGCCATAGTATGCCGTCCGAGACCATGGCCTATAGCCCATGGTCAAAAAGGATGAAAAACGAGGATTTTGAAAAAAGATGAAAATCACTCCGAGACCATGGGCTATGGGCCTATAACGTATTTAGGTTCATCTTACGGTGGACATGTTTGCCTGAAAAGGAATCTTTGAAATGTTTCATAGATTTAGAAAAATATAGTGGTTTCAAATTTGAGAACTTTACAATGGGGCTCAATGGCAGATATTGGCACGTCAAAAAAGCACTTTCACCTAGAAACTCCATTCACACTTTTTATAATTCAGCTTATACTGTGGAGACACATGCTGGAACTTTTTACTTTGAAATGTTTTGTAGTTTCTGAGTTATATAACTTAAACGCCCAATGCATTCTCAATGGCAATAGCACAAACGTTGGCATGCTACTAGTCCTACATACTTACACCTAGAACCCCCATTCAAACCTATTTAGGTTCATCTTACGGTGGACATGTTTGCCTGAAAAGGAATCTTTGAAATGTTTCATAGTTTTATAAATATAGTGCTTTCAAATTTGAGAAATGTACAATGGGGCTCAATGGCAGATATTGGCACGTCAAAAAAGCACTTTCAGCTAGAAACTCCATTCACACGTTTTATAATTCAGCTTACTGTGGAGACACATGCTGGAACCTTTTACTTTGAAATGTTTTGTACTTTCTGAGTTATATAACTTAAACGCCCAATGCATTCTCAATGGCAATAGCACAAACTTTGGCATGCTACTAGTCCTACATACTTACACGTAGAACCCCCATTTAAACCTATTTAGGTTCATCTTACGGTGGACATGTTTGCCTGAAAAGGAATCTTTGAAATGTTTCATAGTTTTAGAAATAGAAAAGCTATAGTCCATGGTCTCGGGGTGATTTTCGTCTTTTTTTCAAATCCTCAAAAATGATGAAAAACGGAAACGGCATGCTATAGTATGCCGTCCGAGACCATGGGCTATAGCCCATGGTCAAAAAGGATGAAAAACAAGGATTTGAAAAAAAGATGAAAATCACTCCGAGACCATGTGCTATAGTCCATGGTCTCGGGGTGATTTTCGTCTTCTTTTTAATCCTCAAAAATGATGAAAAATGGAAACGGCATGCCATAGTATGCCGTCCGAGACCATGGCCTATAGCCCATGGTCAAAAAGGATGAAAAACGAGGATTTTGAAAAAAGATGAAAATCACTCCGAGACCATGGGCTATGGGCCTATAACGTATTTAGGTTCATCTTACGGTGGACATGTTTGCCTGAAAAGGAATCTTTGAAATGTTTCATAGATTTAGAAAAATATAGTGGTTTCAAATTTGAGAACTTTACAATGGGGCTCAATGGCAGATATTGGCACGTCAAAAAAGCACTTTCACCTAGAAACTCCATTCACACTTTTTATAATTCAGCTTATACTGTGGAGACACATGCTGGAACTTTTTACTTTGAAATGTTTTGTAGTTTCTGAGTTATATAACTTAAACGCCCAATGCATTCTCAATGGCAATAGCACAAACGTTGGCATGCTACTAGTCCTACATACTTACACCTAGAACCCCCATTCAAACCTATTTAGGTTCATCTTACGGTGGACATGTTTGCCTGAAAAGGAATCTTTGAAATGTTTCATAGTTTTATAAATATAGTGCTTTCAAATTTGAGAAATGTACAATGGGGCTCAATGGCAGATATTGGCACGTCAAAAAAGCACTTTCAGCTAGAAACTCCATTCACACGTTTTATAATTCAGCTTACTGTGGAGACACATGCTGGAACCTTTTACTTTGAAATGTTTTGTACTTTCTGAGTTATATAACTTAAACGCCCAATGCATTCTCAATGGCAATAGCACAAACTTTGGCATGCTACTAGTCCTACATACTTACACGTAGAACCCCCATTTAAACCTATTTAGGTTCATCTTACGGTGGACATGTTTGCCTGAAAAGGAATCTTTGAAATGTTTCATAGTTTTAGAAATAGAAAAGCTATAGTCCATGGTCTCGGGGTGATTTTCGTCTTTTTTTCAAATCCTCAAAAATGATGAAAAACGGAAACGGCATGCTATAGTATGCCGTCCGAGACCATGGGCTATAGCCCATGGTCAAAAAGGATGAAAAACAAGGATTTGAAAAAAAGACGAAAATCACTCCGAGACCATGGGCTATAGTCCATGGTCTCGGGGTGATTTTCGTCTTTTTTTCAAATCCTCAAAAATGATGAAAAACGGAAACGGCATGCTATAGTATGCCGTCCGAGACCATGGGCTATAGCCCATGGTCAAAAAGGATGAAAAACGAGGATTTGAAAAAAAGATGAAAATCACTCCGAGACCATGGGCTATAGTCCATGGTCTCGGGGTGATTTTCGTCTTCTTTTTAATCCTCAAAAATGATGAAAAAAGGCATGCTATAGTATGCCATCCAAGGCCATGGGCTATGGGCCTATAACCTACTGTGGGCCTAAAAACTACTGTGGCGACTGTGGCTCAAGAGGTAGAGCAGGTCGTCCAATGATCCATGGGTCGGCGGTTCGAATCCCGGCTCCTCCTGTCTACATGACGAAGTGTCCTTGGGCAAGACACTGAACCCCAAATTGCTCCCGATGTGCTGGTTGGTACCTTGCGTGGCTTCCGCCGCAAGCGGTGTATGAGTGTGTGTGAATGGGTGAATGTAATGCTCAATCTATGTAAAGTGCCTTGGATAAAGGCGCTATATAAATGCACCATTTAGGTTCATCTTACGGTGGACATGTTTGCCTGAAAAGGAATCTTTGAAATGTTTCATAGTTTTAGAAATAGAAAAGCTATAGTCCATGGTCTCGGAGTGATTTTCGTCTTTTTTTTAAATCCTCAAAAATGATGAAAAACGGAAACGGCATGCTATAGTATGCCGTCCGAGGATGAAAAACGAGGATTTGAAAAAAAGATGAAAATCACTCCGAGACCATGGGCTATAGTCCATGGTCTCGGGGTGATTTTCGTCTTCTTTTTAATCCTCAAAAAATGATGAAAAAAGGCATGCTATAGTATGCCTTCCAAGGCCATGGGCTATGGGCCTATAACCTATTTAGGTTCATCTTACGGTGGACATGTTTGCCTGAAAAGGAATCTTTGAAATGTTTCATAGTTTTAGAAATAGAAAAGCTATAGTCCATGGTCTCGGGGTGATTTTCGTCTTTTTTTAAAATCCTCAAAAATGATGAAAAACGGAAACGGCATGCTATAGTATGCCGTCCGAGGATGAAAAACGAGGATTTGAAAAAAAGATGAAAATCACTCCGAGACCATGGGCTATAGTCCATGGTCTCGGGGTGATTTTCGTCTTCTTTTTAATCCTCAAAAATGATGAAAAAAGGCATGCTATAGTATGCCTTCCAAGGCCATGGGCTATGGGCCTATAACCTATTTAGGTTCATCTTACGGTGGACATGTTTGCCTGAAAAGGAATCTTTGAAATGTTTCATAGATTTAGAAATATAGTGGTTTCAAATTTGAGAATTTTACAATGGGGCTCAATGGCAGATATTGGCACGTCAAAAAAGCACTTTCACCTAGAAACTCCATTCACACTTTTTATAATTCAGCTTACTGTGGAGACACATGCTGGAACTTTTACTTTGAATTGAAATGTTTTGTAGTTTCTGAGTTATATAACTTAAACGCCCAATGCATTCTCAATGGCAATAGCACAAACTTTGGCATGCTACTAGTCCTACATACTTACACCTAGAACCCCCATTCAAACCTATTTAGGTTCATCTTACGGTGGACATGTTTGCCTGAAAAGGACTCTTTGAAATGTTTCATAGTTTTATAAATATAGTGCTTTCAAATTTGAGAAATGTACAATGGGGCTCAATGGCAGATATTGGCACGTCAAAAAAGCACTTTCAGCTAGAAACTCCATTCACACTTTTTATAATTCAGCTTACTGTGTAGACACATGCTGGAACTTTTTACTTTGAAATGTTTTGTAGTTTCTAAATTATTTAACTTAAACGCCCAATGCATTCTCAATGGCAATAGCACAAACTTTGGCATGCTACTAGTCCTACATACTTACACCTAGAACCCCCATTCAAACCTATTTAGGTTCATCTTACGGTGGACATGTTTGCCTGAAAAGGAATCTTTGAAATGTTTCATAGTTTTATAAATATAGTGCTTTCAAATTTGAGAAATGTACAATGGGGCTCAATGGCAGATATTGGCACGTCAAAAAAGCACTTTCAGCTAGAAACTCCATTCACACTTTTTATAATTCAGCTTACTGTGGAGACACATGCTGGAACCTTTTACTTTGAAATGTTTTGTAGTTTCTGAGTTATTTAACTTAAACGCCCAATGCATTCTCAATGGCAATAGCACAAACTTTGGCATGCTACTAGTCCTACATACTTACACCTAGAACCCCCATTCAAACCTATTTAGGTTCATCTTACGGTGGACATGTTTGCCTGAAAAGGAATCTTTGAAATGTTTCATAGTTTTAGAAATAGAAAAGCTATAGTCCATGGTCTCGGGGTGATTTTCGTCTTTTTTTCAAATCCTCAAAAATGATGCTATAGTATGCCGTCCGAGACCATGGGCTATAGTCCATGGTCTCGGGGTGATTTTCGTCTTCTTTTTAATCCTCAAAAATGATGAAAAAAGGCATGCTATAGTATGACATCCAAGGCCATGGCCTATAGGCCTATAACCTACTGTGGGCCTATAAACTACTGTGGCGACTGTGGCTCAAGAGGTAGAGCAGGTCGTCCAATGATCCATGGGTCGGCGGTTCGAATCCCGGCTCCTCCTGTCTACATGGCGAAGTGTCCTTGGGCAAGACACTGAACCCCAAATTGCTCTCGATGTGCTGGTTGGTACCTTGCATGGCTGCCGCCGCAAGCGGTGTATGAATGTGTGTGTGAATGGGTGAATGTACTGCTCAATCTATGTAAAGTGCCTTGGATAAAGGTGCTATATAAATGCACCATTTAGTTTTAGAAATAGAAAAGCTATAGTCCATGGTCTCGGGGTGATTTCCGTCTTTTTTTCAAATCCTCAAAAATGATGAAAAACGGAAACGGCATGCTATAGTTATAGTATGCCGTCCGTCAAAAAGGATGAAAAACGAGGATTTGAAAAAAAGATGAAAATCACTCCGAGACCATGGGCTATAGTCCATGGTCGTCTTTTTTTCAAATCCTCAAAAATGATGAAAAACGGAAACGGCATGCTATAGTATGCCGTCCGAGACCATGGGCTATAGCCCATGGTCAAAAAGGATGAAAAACAAGGATTTGAAAAAAAGATGAAAATCACTCCGAGACCATGTGCTATAG
Organism: Electrona antarctica; assembly: GCF_951216825.1. Lineage (NCBI taxonomy): Eukaryota > Metazoa > Chordata > Actinopteri > Myctophiformes > Myctophidae > Electrona > Electrona antarctica. The sequence continues at coordinate 30,127,170 of NC_136800.1, forward strand.
TCCATGGTCTCGGGGTGATTTTCGTCTTCTTTTTAATCCTCAAAAATGATGAAAAATGGAAACGGCATGCTATAGTATGCCGTCCGAGACCATGGGCTATAGCCCATGGTCAAAAAGGATGAAAAACGAGGATTTGAAAAAAAGATGAAAATCACTCCGAGACCATGGGCTATAGTCCATGGTCTCGGGGTGATTTTCGTCTTTTTTCAAATCCTCAAAAATGATGAAAAACGGAAACGGCATGCTATAGTATGCCGTCCGAGACCATGGGCTATAGCCCATGGTCAAAAAGGATGAAAAACGAGGATTTGAAAAAAAGATGAAAATCACTCCGAGACCATGGGCTATAGTCCATGGTCTCGGGGTGATTTTCGTCTTCTTTTTAATCCTCAAAAATGATGAAAAAAGGCATGCTATAGTATGCCATCCAAGGCCATGGGCTATGGGCCTATAACCTACTGTGGGCCTATAAACTACTGTGTCGACTGTGGCTCAAGAGGTAGAGCAGGTCGTCCAATGACCCATGGGTTGGCGGTTCGAATCCTGGCTCCTCCTGTCTACATGGCGAAGTGTCCTTGGGCAAGACACTGAACCCCAAATTGCTCTCGATGTGCTGGTTGGTACCTTGCATGGCTTCCGCCGCAAGCGGTGTATGAATGTATGTGTGAATGGGTGAATGTACTGCTCAATCTATGTAAAGTGCCTTGGATAAACTTACTTACTTAGACTTAGTTCCTCCCGTTCCTATTGGAACATTGGGCGACGAGTCCTCTCCATTTACTCCGGTCTCTGGCGACCCTTCTTGCTCCGTGCCAGCTGACACCCATCTCGCTTAGGTCTTCCTTAGCTGTCTGTCTCCATGTCTTCTTTGGCCTCCCTCTCTTCCTCTTTCCACCTTCTGGCATCCAGTCCATTGCCACACTTGCCGGTCTCTCTCTTGGCAGTCGGAGTACGTGTCCAGCCATTCTCCTTCTCCTTTCATCGACGATGACAGACAGTGGTGCTACCCCTGCCCTTCTCATCACCTCCTCATTGGTGATGTGGTCTCTCCATGAGATCCTCAGGACGGATCTGAGGCATCGTCGGTGGAAGACATCCAACTTGTTGGTGGTGTTGGCTGTCTTCATCCATGTCTCACAGGCGTAGGTCGCTGTTGGGATGACCACTGACATATAGAGGCGTAGCTTGGTGGCCGTAGAGATGGTTTTAGACGACCAAATGTTGCGGAGCCGCTGAAACACCTTGGATAAACACCTTGGATAAACCTTGGATAAAGGTGCTATATAAATGCACCATTTACCATTTAGGTTCATCTTACGGTGGACATGTTTGCCTGAAAAGGAATCTTTGAAATGTTTCATAGTTTTAGAAATAGAAAAGCTATAGTCCATGGTCTCTGGGCGATTTTCGTCTTTTTTTCAAATCCTCAAAAATGATGAAAAACGGAAACGGCTTGCTATAGTTATTGTATGCCGTCCAAAGGATGAAAAACGAGGATTTGAAAAAAAGATGAAAATCACTCCGAGACCATGGGCTATAGTCCATGGTCTCGGGGTGATTTTCGTCTTTTTTTCAAATCCTCAAAAATGATGAAAAACGGAAACGGCATGCTATAGTATGCCGTCCGAGACCATGGGCTATAGCCCATGGTCAAAAAGGATGAAAAACGAGGATTTGAAAAAAAGATGAAAATCACTCCGAGACCATGGGCTATAGTCCATGGTCTCGGGGTGATTTTCGTCTTCTTTTTAATCCTCAAAAATGATGAAAAAAGGCATGCTATAGTATGCCATCCAAGGCCATGGGCTATGGGCCTATAACCTACTGTGGGCCTATAAACTACTGTGTCGACTGTGGCTCAAGAGGTAGAGCAGGTCGTCCAATGATCCATGGGTTGGCGGTTCGAATCCTGGCTCCTCCTGTCTACATGGCGAAGTGTCCTTGGGCAAGACACTGAACCCCAAATTGCTCTCGATGTGCTGGTTGGTACCTTGCATGGCTTCCGCCGCAAGCGGTGTATGAATGTGTGTGTGAATGGGTGAATGTACTGCTCAATCTATGTAAAGTGCCTTGGATAAACTTACTTACTTAGACTTAGTTCCTCCCGTTCCTATTGGAACATTGGGCGACGAGTCCTCTCCATTTACTCCGGTCTCTGGCGACCCTTCTTGCTCCGTGCCAGCTGACACCCATCTCGCTTAGGTCTTCCTTAGCTGTCTGTCTCCATGTCTTCTTTGGCCTCCCTCTCTTCCTCTTTCCACCTTCTGGCATCCAGTCCATTGCCACACTTGCCGGTCTCTCTCTTGGCAGTCGGAGTACGTGTCCAGCCATTCTCCTTCTCCTTTCATCGACGATGACAGACAGTGGTGCTACCCCTGCCCTTCTCATCACCTCCTCATTGGTGATGTGGTCTCTCCATGAGATCCTCAGGACGGATCTGAGGCATCGTCGGTGGAAGACATCCAACTTGTTGGTGGTGTTGGCTGTCTTCATCCATGTCTCACAGGCGTAGGTCGCTGTTGGGATGACCACTGACATATAGAGGCGTAGCTTGGTGGCCGTAGAGATGGTTTTAGACGACCAAATGTTGCGGAGCCGCTGAAACACCTTGGATAAACACCTTGGATAAACCTTGGATAAAGGTGCTATATAAATGCACCATTTACCATTTAGGTTCATCTTACGGTGGACATGTTTGCCTGAAAAGGAATCTTTGAAATGTTTCATAGTTTTAGAAATAGAAAAGCTATAGTCCATGGTCTCTGGGCGATTTTCGTCTTTTTTTCAAATCCTCAAAAATGATGAAAAACGGAAACGGCTTGCTGGCGGTTCGAATCCTGGCTCCTCCTGTCTACATGGCGAAGTGTCCTTGGGCAAGACACTGAACCCCAAATTGCTCTCGATGTGCTGGTTGGTACCTTGCATGGCTTCCGCCGCAAGCGGTGTATGAATGTGTGTGTGAATGGGTGAATGTACTGCTCAATCTATGTAAAGTGCCTTGGATAAAGGTGCTATATAAATGCACCATTTACCATTTAGGTTCATCTTACGGTGGACATGTTTGCCTGAAAAGGAATCTTTGAAATGTTTCATAGTTTTAGAAATAGAAAAGCTATAGTCCATGGTCTCTGGGCGATTTTCGTCTTTTTTTCAAATCCTCAAAAATGATGAAAAACGGAAACGGCATGGTATAGTTATAGTATGCCGTCCGAGACCATGGGCTATAGCCCATGGTCAAAAAGGATGAAAAACGAGGATTTGAAAAAAAGATGAAAATCACTCCGAGACCATGGGCTATAGTCCATGGTCTCGGGGTGATTTTCGTATTTTTTTCAAATCCTCAAAAATGATGAAAAACGGAAACGGCATGCTATAGTATGCCGTCCGAGACCATGGGCTATAGCCCATGGTCAAAAAGGATGAAAAACGAGGATTTGAAAAAAAGATGAAAATCACTCCGAGACCATGGGCTATGGGCCTATAACCTATTTAGGTTCATCTTACGGTGGAAATGTTTGCCTGAAAAGGAATCTTTGAAATGTTTCATAGATTTAGAAAAATATAGTGGTTTCAAATTTGAGAACTTTACAATGGGGCTCAATGGCAGATATTGGCACGTCAAAAAAGCACTTTCACCTAGAAACTCCATTCACACTTTTTATAATTCAGCTTATACTGTGGAGACACATGCTGGAACTTTTTACTTTGAAATGTTTTGTAGTTTCTGAGTTATATAACTTAAACGCCCAATGCATTCTCAATGGCAATAGCACAAACGTTGGCATGCTACTAGTCCTACATACTTACACCTAGAACCCCCATTCAAACCTATTTAGGTTCATCTTACGGTGGACATGTTTGCCTGAAAAGGAATCTTTGAAATGTTTCATAGTTTTATAAATATAGTGCTTTCAAATTTGAGAAATGTACAATGGGGCTCAATGGCAGATATTGGCACGTCAAAAAAGCACTTTCAGCTAGAAACTCCATTCACACTTTTTATAATTCATCTTACTGTGGAGACACATGCTGGAACCTTTTACTTTGAAATGTTTTGTAGTTTCTGAGTTATTTAACTTAAACGCCCAATGCATTCTCAATGGCAATAGCACAAACTTTGGCATGCTACTAGTCCTACATACTTACACCTAGAAACCCCATTCAAACTTATTTAGGTTCATCTTACGGTGGACATGTTTGCCTGAAAAGGAATCTTTGAAATGTTTCATAGTTTTAGAAATATAGTGCTTTCAAATTTGAGAAATGTACAATGGGGCTCAATGGCAGATATTGGCACGTCAAAAAAGCACTTTCAGCTAGAAACTCCATTCACACTTTTTATAATTCAGCTTACTGTGTAGACACATGCTGGAACTTTTTACTTTGAAATGTTTTGTAGTTTCTGAGATATTTAACTTAAACGCCCAATGCATTCTCAATGGCAATAGCACAAACTTTGGCATGCTACTAGTCCTACATACTTACACCTAGAACCCCCATTCAAACCTATTTAGGTTCATCTTACGGTGAAAATGTTTGCCTGAAAAGGAATCTTTGAAATGTTTCATAGTTTTAGAAATATAGTGCTTTCAAATTTGAGAAATGTACAATGGGGCTCAATGGCAGATATTGGCACGTCAAAAAAGCACTTTCAGCTAGAAACTCCATTCACACTTTTTATAATTCAGCTTACTGTGTAGACACATGCTGGAACTTTTTACTTTGAAATGTTTTGTAGTTTCTGAGATATTTAACTTAAACGCCCAATGCATTCTCAATGGCAATAGCACAAACTTTGGCATGCTACTAGTCCTACATACTTACACCTAGAACCCCCATTCAAACCTATTTAGGTTCATCTTACGGTGAAAATGTTTGCCTGAAAAGGAATCTTTGAAATGTTTCATAGTTTTAGAAATAGAAAAGCTATAGTCCATGGTCTCGGGGTGATTTTCGTCTTTTTTTCAAATCCTCAAAAATGATGAAAAACGGAAACGGCATGCTATAGCATGCCGTCCGAGACCATAGCCCATGGTCAAAAATGATGAAAAACGAGGATTTGAAAAAAAGATGAAAATCACTCCGAGACCATGGGCTATAGTCCATGGTCTCGGGGTGATTTTCGTCTTCTTTTTAATCCTCAAAAATGATGAAAAAAGGCATGCTATAGTATGCCATCCAAGGCCATGGACTATGGGCCTATAACCTACTGTGGGCCTATAAACTACTGTGGCGACTGTGGCTCAAGAGGTAGAGCAGGTCGTCCAATGATCCATGGGTCGGCGGTTCGAATCCACGCTCCTCCTGTCTACATGACGAAGTGTCCTTGGGCAAGACACTAAACCCCAAATTGCTCCCGATGTGCTGGTTGGTACCTTGCATGGCTTCCGCTGCAAGCAGTGTGTGAATGGGTGAATGGGTCAATGTAATGCTCAATCTATGTAAAGTGCCTTGGATAAAGGCGCTATATAAATGCACCATTTACCATTTAGGTTCATCTTACGGTGGACATGTTTGCCTGAAAAGGAATCTTTTTTCAAATCCTCAAAAATTATGAAAAACGGAAACGGCATGCTATAGTATGGCATCCGAGACCATGGGCTATAGCCCATGGTCAAAAAGGATGAAAAACGAGGATTTGAAAAAAAGCTGAAAATCACTCCGAGACCATGGGCTATAGTCCATGATCTCGGGGTGATTTTCGTCTTTTTTTCAAATCCTCAAAAATTATGAAAAACGGAAACGGCATGCTATAGTATGCCGTCCGAGACCATGGGCTATAGCCCATGGTCAAAAAGGATGAAAAACGAGGATTTGAAAAAAAGATGAAAATCACTCCGAGACCATGGGCTATAGTCCATGGTCTCGGGGTGATTTTCGTATTTTTTTCAAATCCTCAAAAATTATGCAAAAACGGAAATGCCATGCTATAGTATGCCGTCCGAGACCATGGGCTATAGCCGTTGGTCAAAAAGGATGAAAAACGAGGATTTGAAAAAAAGATGAAAATCACTTGTAGTTTCTGAGTTATTTAACTTAAACGCCCAATGCATTCTCAATGGCAATAGCACAAACTTTGGCATGCTACTAGTCCTACATACTTACACCTAGAACCCCCATTCAAACCTATTTAGGTTCATCTGGTCAGGGGACCTTAGTATAATTGCCTTATTTGAATCTGAATCCAACATAATAAAAAACATATTTGTGATTTTTGTTCGTTTAATTTGATTCCAGCAAACAGAAATTTTCTATTTTTTCCTTTTTTTGTTCAGAATTGAAAAATGTGAAAACTCGAAGCCAAAACCCAGCTTTTAAAAGCTGCGTCAAAGTTGAGTTTTCAGGAGAAAAAAAGCACGCAAAAAAAAGCTGTTCATTCCAAGCTTCAAAACAAAAAAGCTGGTATACATAGAGATAACATGGGAGCACGAAGCAAGAAGCTGCTTCTAGCTTCCTTGGTGTTAACGCGGCATAAGTCTGATTATGCCTTTGGTTTTTTTGCACTATTGATTCTTACCCGTTTCCTTTCTTGTCAGTTAAAATCATCATTCATCATCACTTCCATCTTGTCCATCACCTAACCCTAACCCTAACCCTAGTTGTCTGGTACCAGATTGGTTACCATATGGTACCAGAACAAAACAAACAAAAAAGCAGTGTGAATTGTCTGGAACCAGTGGCGCAGTGTGTTACAACGCTGCCACATGATCGGGAGATGGTGAGTTCAAACCCCACTCAAGTCTTTACTTTCAAGACCGATTTCAGAAGAAGAAAACCAACGACCTATCAAACAACACATTCAAAGGCATATCAATCCCATTAATCCGTTTTCTTATCAAGTTGTTGAGGGTGGGTTGGGTGTTTCGCGGGTTGTCATCAACTCCATGTTAAATCACCCAATTACCCCCCAACGGACACTAGCCCTAACAAAACAACAAAAAAGCAGTTGAATTGTCTGGAACCAGTGGCGCAGTGTGTTAGGACGCTGCCACATGATCGGGAGATGGTGAGTTCAAACCCCACTTGAGTCTTTACTTTCAAGAACGATTTCAGAAGAAGAAAACCAACAAAAAAGCAGTTGAGTTGTCTGGAACCAGTGGCGCAGTGTGTTAGGACGCTGCCACATGATCCGGGAGATGGTGAGTTCTAACCCCACTCAAGTCTTTCCTTTAAGACCGATTTCAGAAGAAGAAAACCAACAACCTATCAACCAACACATTCAAAAGCATATCAATCCCATTAATCCGTTTTCTTATCAAGTTGAAGGCATCCCGGATTTTGTTGAGGGTCGTTGGGTGTTTCACGGTTTCTCATCAACTCCATGTTAAATCACCCAATTACCCCCCAACGGACACTAGCCTTAACCCTAACTCTAACCCTAACCCTAACCCTAACCCTAACCCTAGTTGTCTGGTAACAGATTGGTTACCATATGGTACCAGAACCAAACAAACAAAAAAGCAGTTCAATAGTCTGGAACCATTGGCGCAGTGTGTTAGGACGCTGCCACATGATCAGGAGATGGTGAGTTCAAACCCCACTCAAGTTTTTACTTTCATGACCGATTTCAGAAGAAGAAAACCAACAAAAAGGAGTTGAATTGTCTGGAACCAGTGGCGCAGTGTGTTAGGACGCTGCCACATGATCAAGAGATGGTGAGTTCTAACCACACTCAAGTCTTAACTTTCAAGACCGATTTCAGAAGAGGAAACCAACGACCTATCAACCAACACATTCAAATCCCATTAATCTGTTTTCTTATCAAGTTGAAGGCATCCCGGATTTTGTTGAGGGTGGGTTGGGTGTTTCACGGTTTCTCATCAACTCCATGTTAAATCACCCAATTACCCCCCAACGGACACTAGCCCTAACCCTAACCCTAGTTGTCTGGTATCAGATTGGTTACCATATGGTACCAGAACAAAACAAACAAAAAAGCAGTGTGAATTGTCTGCAACCTGTGGCGCAGTGTGTTAGGACGCTGCCACATGATCGGGAGATGGTGGGTTCAAACCCCACTCAAGTCTTTACTTTCAAGACCGATTTCAGAAGAAGAAAACCAACAAAAAAGCAGTGTGAATTGTCTGGAACCAGTCGCGCAGTGTGTTAGAACGCTCCCACATGCTCGGGAGATGGTGAGTTCAAACCCCACTCAAGTCTTTACTTTCAAGACCGATTTCAGAAGAAGAAAACCAACAAAAAAGCAGTGTGAATTGTCTGGACCCAGTGGCGCAGTGTGTTAGGACGCTCCCACATGATCGGGAGATGGTGAGTTCAAACCCAACTCAAGTCTTTACTTTCAAGACCGATTTCAGAAGAAGACAACCAACAAAAAAGCAGTTGAATTGTCTGGAACCAGTGGCGCAGTGTGTTGGGACGCTGCCACATGATCGGGAGATGGTGAGTTCAAACCCCACTCAAGTATTTACTTTCAAGACCGATTTCAGAAGAAGAAAACCAACAAGAAAGCAGTGTGAATTGTCTGGACCCAGTGGCTCAATGTGTTAGGACGCTGCCATATGATCAGGAGATGGTGGGTTCAAACCCCACTCAAGTTCAATCAAAAAAAATAAAGGTCCAGGGTGGAATCCCACCCCAGTCTTTAATGTGACACTTTGCTTTCCACACTGACATCAAGTAGCACAGAAAAGCTGTGTTGTAGTAACCATCAGTTAGCTCAGTGTGATGAGAGGCTGTCCTTGGGAGCCACAGGTCCAGGGTTCAAATCCCACATTAGGCATAACTGTGACACTTTGCTTTGCACACTGATTTCCAGAAGGGCAACTTTAAAGCAGCCCAGAAATTCACCATGATTGTGTGCCGGTAAGTGGCCCAGCGGATAAGTCAGATGATATCCATAGTATACCTAGTAGAAGTGTGCCGGTTCAAACCTGACATACTCCTAGTAGGCGGTGATGGTTCAAATTACCGACACCTAGAATAGGAGTGGCCCAGTGGATAAATCAGATGATATCAGTAGAATACCTAGTAGAAGTGTGCTGGTTCAAACCTGACATACTCCTAGTAGGCGGTGATGGTTCAAATCACCGACACCTAGAGTAGGAGTGGCCCAGTGGATAAATCAGATGATATCCGTAGAATACCTAGTAGAAGTGTGCCGGTTCAAACCTGACATAGGATGGTGCTGGTTCAAATCAACAACACCTAGAGTAGGCGTGGCCCAGAGGATAAATCAGATGATATCTGTAGAATACCTAGTAGGAAGGTGCTGGTTCAAATCACCAACACCTAGAGTAGGTGTGGCCCAGTGGATAAATCAAATAATATCTGTAGAATACGTAGTAGGAAGTTGCTGGTTCAAATCACCAACACCTAGAGTAGGCGTGGCCCAGCGGATTAATCAGATGATATCCGTAGAATACCTAATAGGACTAGTAGGATGGTGCTGGTTCAAATCTCCAACACCTAGAGTAGGGGCAGACCAGTTAGGTAGGGGGAGAATAGTTCAAGGGTCAGCTAAAGTGGGGTCAGGTTGGGGAGGGTAGTTGAGGTGGTCAGGTAGAGTAGGTCAGACTGGGGGGTCAGGTAGGAGGAGAGTAGGGGTCAGGTAGGTGGGGGGGTCAGGTAGGAGGAGAGTAGGGTGGACAGGTAGGAGGAGAGTAGTGGGGTCAGGTAGGAGGAGAGTAGGCAGAGTTCAGTCAGGGGGAGTGTAGGGGGGGTGGTCAGGTAGGAGAATAGTAGGATGGGGTCAGGCAGGGGGAGAGTAGGTGGGTGTTGGGACAGGCAGGGGGAGAGTAGGTAGGGGAGGGGCAGGCAGGGGGAGAGTAGGTAGGGGAGGGGGCAGGCAGGGCAGGCAGAGGGGGGTCTTCCTGATTTTTTTAATAATTTTCTAAATTTAAATTTAAATTTAATTTTAAAAATAATTTTTAAAACATTTTTTTCTAGTTTTCTAATTTTTTCCATTTTTTATTTTTTTTTAAATTATTTACTAATTATTTAAAAAAAAAAATCAGGAAGACCCCCATCTGCCTGCTCTGCACCTGCCTGCCCCCTCCCTACTCTCGCCCTGCCGGCCCCCTCCCCCTGTCTGCCCCCTCCCCTACCTACTCTCCCCATGCCTGCCCCCCCTACTCTGCCTGCCCCACCTACTCTCCCCTTGCCTGCCCCTGCCCCCACCTACTCTCACCCTGCCTGACCCCACCCTACTCTTCTCCTACCTGACCGCCCCCCCTACACCCACCCTGACTGAACTCTGCCTACTATCCTCCTACCTGACCCCACTACTCTCCTCCTACCTGAACCAGCACCATCCTACTAGTCCTAGGTATTCTACTGATATCATCTAATTAATCCGCTGGGCCACACCTACTCTAGGTGTTGGTGATTTGAACCAGCACCTTCCTACTAGGTATTCTACGGATATTATTTGATTTATCCGCTGGGCCATGCCTACTCTAGGTGTTGGTGATTTGAACCAGCACCTTCCTACTAGGTATTCTACAGATATCATCTGATTTATCCGCTGGGCCACTCCTACTCTAGGTGTTGGTGATTTGAACCAGCACCTTCCTACTAGGTATTCTACAGATATCATCTGATTTATCCACTGGGCCACTCCTACTCTAGGTGTTGGTGATTTGAACCAGCACCTTCCTACTAGGTATTCTACAGATATTATCTGATTTATCCACTGGGCCATGCCTACTCTAGGTGTTGATGATTTGAACCCACACCATCATACTAGGTATTCTATGGATATCATCTGATTTATCCTCTGGGCCATACCTACTCTAGGTGTTGGTGATTTGAACCAGCACCATCCTATGTCGGGTTTGAACCAGCACACTTCTACTAGGTATTCTACGGATATCATCTGATTTATCCACTGGGCCACTCCTACTCTAGGTGTTGGTGATTTGAACCATCACCGCCTACTAGGAGTATGTCAGGTTTGAACCGGCACACTTCTACTAGGTATTCTACTGATATCATCTGATTTATCCACTGGGCCACTCCTATTCTAGGTGTCGGTAATTTGAACCATCACCGCCTACTAGGAGTATGTCGGGTTTGAACCGGCACACTTCTACTAGGTATACTACGGATATCATCTGACTTATCCACTGGGCCACTTACCGGCACACAGTCATGGTGAATTTCTGGGCTGCTTTAAAGTTGCCCTTCTGGAAATCAGTGTGCAAAGCAAAGTGTCACAGTTATGCCTAATGTGGGATTTGAACCCTGGACCTGTGGCTCCCAAGGACAGCCTCTCATCACACTGAGCTAACTGATGGTTACTACAACACAGCTTTTCTGTGCTACTTGATGTCAGTGTGGAAAGCAAAGTGTCACATTAAAGACTGGGGTGGGATTCCACCCTGGACCTTTATTTTTTTTGATTGAACTTGAGTGGGGTTTGAACCCACCATCTCCTGATCATGTGGCAGCGTCTTAACACATTGAGCCACTGGGTCCAGACAATTCACACTGCTTTCTTGTTGGTTTTCTTCTTCTGAAATCAGTCTTGAAAGTAAATACTTGAGTGGGGTTTGAACTCACCATCTACCGATCATGTGGCAGCGTCCTAACACACTGTGCCACTGGGTGCAGACAATTCACACTGCTTTTTTGTTGGTTTTCTTCTTCTGAAATCGGTCTTGAAAGTAAAGACTTGAGTGGCGTTTGAACTCACCATCTCCCGATCATGTGGCAGCATCCTAACACACTGCGCCACTGGTTCCAGACAATTCAACTGCTTTTTTGTTGGTTTTCTTCTTCTGAAATCGGTCTTGAAAGTAAAGACTGGAGTGGGGTTTGAATTCACCATCTCCCGATCATGTGGGAGCGTTCTATCACACTGCACCACTGGTTCCAGATAATTCACACTGCTTTTTTGTTGGTTTTCTTCTTCTGAAATCGGTCTTGAAAGTAAAAACTTGAGTGGGGTTTGAACTCACCATCTCCCGATCATGTGGCAGCGTCCTAACACACTGCGCCACTGATTCCAGACAATTCAACTGCTTTTTTGTTTGTTTTGTTCTGGTACCATATGGTAACCAATCTGGTACCAGACAACTAGGGTTAGGGTTAGGGTTAGGGTTAGGGTTAGGGTTAGGGTTAGGGTTAGGGCTAGTGTCCGTTGGGGGGTAATTGGGTGATTTAACATGGAGTTGATGAGAAACCGTGAAACACCCAACCCACCCTCAACAAAATCCGGGATGCCTTCAACTTGATAAGAAAACGGAGTAATGGGATTGATATGCCTTTGAATGTGTTGGTTGATTTTCTTCTTCTGAAATCGGTCTTGAAAGTAAAGACTTGAGTTGGGTTTGAACTCACCATCTCCCGATCATGTGGCAGTGTCCTAACACACTGCGCCACTGGGTACAGACAATTCACACTGCTTTTTTGTTGGTTTTCTTCTTCTGAAATCGGTCTTGAAAGTAAAGACTTGAGTGGGGTTTGAACTCACCATCTCCCAATCATGTGGCAGCGTCCTAACACACTGCGCCACTGGGTACAGACAATTCACACTGCTTTTTTGTTGGTTTTCTTCTTCTGAAATCGGTCTTGAAAGTAAAGACTGGAGTGTGGTTTGAATTCACCATCTCCCGATAATGTGGGAGCGTTCTATCACACTGCTCCACTGGTACCAGACAATTCACACTGCTTTTTTGTTGGTTTTCTTCTTCTGAAATCGGTCTTGAAAGTAAAGACTTGAGTGGGGTTTGAACTCACCATCTCCCGATCATGTGGCAGCGTCCTAACACACTGCGCCAATGGTTCCAGACAATTAAACTGCTTTTTTGTTTGTTTGGTTCTGGTACCATATGGTAACCAATCTGGTACCAGACAACTAGGGTTAGGGTTAGGGTTAGGGTTAGGGTTAGGGTTAGGGCTAGTGTCCGTTGGGGGGTAATTGGGTGATTTAACATGGAGTTGATGAGAAACCGTGAAACACCCAACCCACCCTCAACAAAATCCGGGATGCCTTCAACTTGATAAGAAAACGGATTAATGGGATTGATATGCCTTTGAATGTGTTGGTTGATAGGTTGTTGGTTTTCTTCTTCTGAAATCGGTCTTGAAAATAAAGACTTGAGTGGGGTTTGAACTCACCATCTCCCGATCATGTGGCAGCATCCTAACACACTGCGCCACTGGTTCCAGACAATTCAACTGCTTTTTTGTTGGTTTTCTTCTTCTGAAATCGGTCTTGAAAGTAAAGACTTGAGTGGGGTTTGAACTCACCATCTCCCGATCATGTGGCAGCGTCCTAACACACTGCGCCAATGGTTCCAGACAATTCAACTGCTTTTTTGTTTGTTTGGTTCTGGTACCATATGGTAACCAATCTGGTACCAGACAACTAGGGTTAGGGTTAGGGTTAGGGTTAGGGTTAGGTGATGGACAAGATGGAAGTGATGATGAATGATGATTTTAACTGACAAGAAAGCTTTTTCGTTTTGAAGGTTGGAATGAAGAGCTTTTTTTGCGTGCTTTTTTTCTCCTGAAAACTCAACTTTGAAGCAGCTTTTAAAAGCTGGGTTTTGGCTTTGAGTTTTCACATTTTTCAATTCTGAACAAAAAAAAGGAAAAAAATAGCAAATTTCTTTTTGCTGGACTCAAACAGAATTATACTAAGGCACCACCATTTTTGTGATTTTTCGGTTAGTGTTTTCCCATTTTTCAATTCTGAACGAAAAAAAGGAAAAAATAGCAAATTTATTTTTGCTGGATTCAATTGAACAAACATACTTATACTAAGGTCCCTTGACCAGTTTTTGTGATTTTTCGTTTAGCGTTTTCCCATTTTTCAATTCTGAACAAAATAAGGAAAAAATGGAAAATTTCTGTTTGCTGGAATCAAATTAAACGAACAAAAATCACAAATATGTTTTTTATGTTGGATTCAGATTCAAATAAGGCAATTATACTAAGGTCCCCTGACCTCATCTTACGGTGGACAAGTTTGCCTGAAAAGGAATCTTTGAAATGTTTCATAGTTTTAGAAATAGAAAAGCTATAGTCCATGGTCTCGGGGTGATTTTCGTCTTTTTTTCAAATCCTCAAAAATGATGAAAAACGGAAACGGCATGCTATAGTATGCCGTCCGAGACCATGGGCTATAGCCCATGGTCAAAAAGGATGAAAAACGAGGATTTGAAAAAAATATGAAAATCACTCCGAGACCATGGGCTATAGTCCATGGTCTCGGGGTGATTTTCGTCTTTTTTTTTTCAAATCCTCAAAAATGATGAAAAACGGAAACGGCATGCTATAGTATGCCGTCCGAGACCATGGGCTATAGCCCATGGTCAAAAAGGATGAAAAACGAGGATTTGAAAAAAAGATGAAAATCACTCCGAGACCATGGGCTATAGTCCATGGTCTCGGGGTGATTTTCGTCTTTTTTTCAAATCCTCAAAAATGATGAAAAACGGAAACGGCATGCTATAGTATGCCGTCCGAGACCATGGGCTATAGCCCATGGTCAAAAAGGATGAAAAACGAGGATTTGAAAAAAAGATGAAAATCACTCCGAGACCATGGGCTATAGTCCATGGTCTCGGGGTGATTATCGTCTTTTTTTTTTCAAATCCTCAAAAATGATGAAAAACGGAAACGGCATGCTATAGTATGCCGTCCGAGACCATGGGCTATAACCCATGGTCAAAAAGGATGAAAAACGAGGATTTGAAAAAAAGATGAAAATCACTCCGAGACCATGGGCTATAGTCCATGGTCTCTGGGTGATTTTCGTCTTCTTTTTAATCCTCAAAAATGATGAAAAAAGGCATGCTATAGTATGCCATCCAAGGCCATGGGCTATGGGCCTATAACCTATTTAGGTTCATCTTACGGTGGACATGTTTGCCTGAAAAGGAATCTTTGAAATGTTTCATAGATTTAGAAATATAGTGGTTTCAAATTTGAGAACTTTACAATGGGGCTCAATGGCAGATATTGGCACGTCAAAAAAGCACTTTCACCTAGAAACTCCATTCACACTTTTTGAGTGGTGTAAACCACTTCTACCACTGGCTTTGTTAGTCTGTCTGTCTGTCTGTCTGTCTGTCTGTGCTCAAAAAATGAGCACGGTTGCTATGGTCACCCAGTTCAAACAGGTGTGATTTCATTACGTCAGACATTACGTCAGACCACAGCTGATCAGTCTATATAAGACCTTACACCACTCAGTTCACACGGGTGTGATTTTTTTTATAATTGCTGGAACTTTTTACTTTGAAATGTTTTGTAGTTTCTGAGTTATATAACTTAAACGCCCAATGCATTCTCAATGGCAATAGCACAAACTTTGGCATGCTACTAGTCCTACATACTTACACCTAGAACCCCCATTCAAACCTATTTAGGTTCATCATACGGTGGACATGTTTGCCTGAAAAGGAATCTTTGAAATGTTTCATAGTTTTATAAATATAGTGCTTTCAAATTTGAGAAATGTACAATGGGGCTCAATGGCAGATATTGCCATTGAGCCCCATTGTACATTTACAACTGGCTTTGTTAGTCTGTCTGTCTGTCTGTCTGTCTGTCTGTCTGTCTGTGCTCAAAAAATTAGCACGGTTGCTATGGTCACCCAGTTCACACGGGTGTGATTTCATTACGTCAGACATTACGTCAGACCACAGCTGATCAGTCTATATAAGCCCTTACACCACTCAGTTCACACGGGTGTGATTTTTTTATAATTGCTGGAACTTTTTACTTTGAAATGTTTTGTAGTTTCTGAGTTATATAACTTAAACGCCCAATGCATTCTCAATGGCAATAGCACAAACTTTGGCATGCTACTAGTCCTACATACTTACACCTAGAACCCCCATTCAAACCTATTTAGGTTCATCTTACGGCGGACATGTTTGCCTGAAAAGGAATCTTTGAAATGTTTCATAGTTTTATAAATATAGTGCTTTCAAATTTGAGAAATGTACAATGGGGCTCAATGGCATATATTGGCACGTCAAAAAAGCACTTTCAGCTAGAAACTCCATTCACACTTTTTATAATTCAGCTTACTGTGGAGACACATGCTGGAACTTTTTACTTTGAAATGTTTTGTCGTTTCTGAGTTATTTAACTTAAACGCCCAATGCATTCTCAATGGCAATAGCACAAAATTTGGCATGCTACTAGTCCTACATACTTACACCTAGAACCCCCATTCAAACCTATTTAGGTTCATCTTACGGTGGACATGTTTGCCTGAAAAGGAATCTTTGAAATGTTTCATAGTTTTATAAATATAGTGCTTTCAAATTTGAGAAATGTACAATGGGGCTCAATGGCAGATATCGGCACGTCAAAAAAGCACTTTCAGCTAGAAACTCCATTCACACTTTTTAAAATTCAGCTTACTGTGGAGACACATGCTGGAACTTTTTACTTTGAAATGTTTTGTAGTTTCTGAGTTATTTAACTTAAACGCCCAATGCATTCTCAATGGCAATAGCACAAAATTTGGCATGCTACTAGTCCTACATACTTACACCTAGAACCCCCATTCAAACCTATTTAGGTTCATCTTACGGTGGACATGTTTGACTGAAAAGGAATCTTTGAAATGTTTCATAGTTTTAGAAATAGAAAAGCTATAGTCCATGGTCTCGGGGTGATTTTCGTCTTTTTTTCAAATCCTCAAAAATGATGAAAAACGGAAACGGCATGCTATAGTATGCCGTCCGAGACCATGGGCTATAGCCCATGGTCAAAAAGGATGAAAAACGAGGATTTGAAAAAAAGATGAAAATCACTCCGAGACCATGGGCTATAGTCCATGGTCTCGGGGTGATTTTCGTCTTTTTTTTTTCAAATCCTCAAAAATGATGAAAAACGGAAACGGCATGCTATAGTATGCCGTCCGAGACCATGGGCTATAGCCCATGGTCAAAAAGGATGAAAAACGAGGATTTGAAAAAAAGATGAAAATCACTCCGAGACCATGGGCTATAGTCCATGGTCTCGGGGTGATTTTCGTCTTTTTTTCAAATCCTCAAAAATGATGAAAAACGGAAACGGCATGCTATAGTATGCCGTCCGAGACCATGGGCTATAACCCATGGTCAAAAAGGATGAAAAACGAGGATTTGAAAAAAAGATGAAAATCACTCCGAGACCATGGGCTATAGTCCATGGTCTCTGGGTGATTTTCGTCTTCTTTTTAATCCTCAAAAATGATGAAAAAAGGCATGCTATAGTATGCCATCCAAGGCCATGGGCTATGGGCCTATAACCTATTTAGGTTCATCTTACGGTGGACATGTTTGCCTGAAAAGGAATCTTTGAAATGTTTCATAGATTTAGAAATATAGTGGTTTCAAATTTGAGAACTTTACAATGGGGCTCAATGGCAGATATTGGCACGTCAAAAAAGCACTTTCACCTAGAAACTCCATTCACACTTTTTGAGTGGTGTAAACCACTTCTACCACTGGCTTTGTTAGTCTGTCTGTCTGTCTGTCTGTCTGTGCTCAAAAAATGAGCACGGTTGCTATGGTCACCCAGTTCAAACAGGTGTGATTTCATTACGTCAGACATTACGTCAGACCACAGCTGATCAGTCTATATAAGACCTTACACCACTCAGTTCACACGGGTGTGATTTTTTTTATAATTGCTGGAACTTTTTACTTTGAAATGTTTTGTAGTTTCTGAGTTATATAACTTAAACGCCCAATGCATTCTCAATGGCAATAGCACAAACTTTGGCATGCTACTAGTCCTACATACTTACACCTAGAACCCCCATTCAAACCTATTTAGGTTCATCATACGGTGGACATGTTTGCCTGAAAAGGAATCTTTGAAATGTTTCATAGTTTTATAAATATAGTGCTTTCAAATTTGAGAAATGTACAATGGGGCTCAATGGCAGATATTGCCATTGAGCCCCATTGTACATTTACAACTGGCTTTGTTAGTCTGTCTGTCTGTCTGTCTGTCTGTCTGTCTGTCTGTGCTCAAAAAATTAGCACGGTTGCTATGGTCACCCAGTTCACACGGGTGTGATTTCATTACGTCAGACATTACGTCAGACCACAGCTGATCAGTCTATATAAGACCTTACACCACTCAGTTCACACGGGTGTGATTTTTTTATAATTGCTGGAACTTTTTACTTTGAAATGTTTTGTAGTTTCTGAGTTATATAACTTAAACGCCCAATGCATTCTCAATGGCAATAGCACAAACTTTGGCATGCTACTAGTCCTACATACTTACACCTAGAACCCCCATTCAAACCTATTTAGGTTCATCTTACGGCGGACATGTTTGCCTGAAAAGGAATCTTTGAAATGTTTCATAGTTTTATAAATATAGTGCTTTCAAATTTGAGAAATGTACAATGGGGCTCAATGGCATATATTGGCACGTCAAAAAAGCACTTTCAGCTAGAAACTCCATTCACACTTTTTATAATTCAGCTTACTGTGGAGACACATGCTGGAACTTTTTACTTTGAAATGTTTTGTAGTTTCTGAGTTATTTAACTTAAACGCCCAATGCATTCTCAATGGCAATAGCACAAAATTTGGCATGCTACTAGTCCTACATACTTACACCTAGAACCCCCATTCAAACCTATTTAGGTTCATCTTACGGTGGACATGTTTGCCTGAAAAGGAATCTTTGAAATGTTTCATAGTTTTATAAATATAGTGCTTTCAAATTTGAGAAATGTACAATGGGGCTCAATGGCAGATATCGGCACGTCAAAAAAGCACTTTCAGCTAGAAACTCCATTCACACTTTTTAAAATTCAGCTTACTGTGGAGACACATGCTGGAACTTTTTACTTTGAAATGTTTTGTAGTTTCTGAGTTATTTAACTTAAACGCCCAATGCATTCTCAATGGCAATAGCACAAAATTTGGCATGCTACTAGTCCTACATACTTACACCTAGAACCCCCATTCAAACCTATTTAGGTTCATCTTACGGTGGACATGTTTGACTGAAAAGGAATCTTTGAAATGTTTCATAGTTTTAGAAATAGAAAAGCTATAGTCCATGGTCTCGGGGTGATTTTCGTCTTTTTTTCAAATCCTCAAAAATGATGAAAAACGGAAACGGCATGCTATAGTATGCCGTCCGAGACCATGGGCTATAGCCCATGGTCAAAAAGGATGAAAAACGAGGATTTGAAAAAAAGATGAAAATCACTCCGAGACCATGGGCTATAGTCCATGGTCTCGGGGTGATTTTCGTCTTCTTTTTTTTTTATCTAAAAAATGATGAAAAAAGGCATGCTATAGTATGCCATCCAAGGCCATGGGCTATGGGCCTATAACCTATTTAGGTTCATCTTACGGTGGACATGTTTGCCTGAAAAGGAATCTTTGAAATGTTTCATAGATTTAGAAATATAGTGGTTTCAAATTTGAGAACTTTACAATGGGGCTCAATGGCAGATATTGGCACGTCAAAAAAGCACTTTCACCTAGAAACTCCATTCACACTTTTTATAATTCAGCTTACTGTGGAGACACATGCTGGAACTTTTTACTTTGAAATGTTTTGTTTTGTAGTTATTTAACTTAAACGCCCAATGCATTCTCAATGGCAATAGCACAAACGTTGGCATGCTACTAGTCCTACATACTTACACCTAGAAACCCCATTCAAACCTATTTAGGTTCATCTTACGGTGGACATGTTTGCCTGAAAAGGAATCTTTGAAATGTTTCATAGTTTTAGAAATATAGTGCTTTTAAATTTGAGAAATTCAGAATGGGGGTCAATGGCAGATTTTGGCAAGTAAAGATTTGAGTGGGGTTTGAACCCACAACCTCCAGATCATGAAGCCATTGTGATAAGTCACTGATCTACTTGCTACCTGCCACAATGCAGTCTGCTGTTCCCTTTGAGTAACAACATTGATACAAAAATAAAATATAAAAAAAATAAAAAATAACAGGAGATTTGTCTATTGTTTATTTTGCTGTTGTTTATCTCTAGACGTTCGAATGTTTATGAACCACAATGGAAACAAGTCTCTGGCTCTTCTGTCATTATCTATTCTGCCTTTTGAGAACAGCATGCACAGTGGCTCACTGGATACAGAGCATGCCTGGGAATCAGGAGGCCGCAGGTTCAGGTCCTGGCTCTGACATAGTGTCCCAAAATCGTGAAAATATGACATACTATAGTATGCCATCCGAAACCATGGACTATAGTACAGTCGACTTTAATATATTAGGGCCCCTCACTTCACACAGGTGTGATTTTTAAATAGCAGATATTTGCATCACATTGTGAGCTTTTAGATTGGCTATTTTTCAATATCGAAGTGTGTGTGTACGTGTGTGTGTGTGTGTGTGCTAATGCGGCCTAGCTTCTTTTGGGCTTGCAGGAGTAGAGGGGATGTGCCTCAACGAGCTCAAAGTGCTCTGTCATGCTAATGGTTGATTCCTCAAACATGAAAGGAGTCCATGACAAAGGCAACGGGAGATAAGGGCCCATTTGGGAAGTGTTGTTCAACCACAACAAATAGCTTCAGATGACTGAGCAACTGTTAAGCATCTGTGTGTGTGTGTGTGTGTGTGTGTGTGTGTGTGTGTGTGTGTGTGCGTGCGTGCGTGCGTGCGTGCGTGCGTGCGAGCGTGCGTGCGTGCGTGCGTGCGTGCGTGCGTGCGTGCGTGCGTGCGTGCGTGCGTGCGTGTCACGTGTGTCACGTGTGTGTGTGTGTGTGCATGTGTGTGTGTATGGCCGCGGGTGTGCGTGCACGTGTGCGTATCCTCGCTTTCCAAGTGGATCTGTCGTGTCGTGTCTCATAAACTGCAACATATGACACTACAGCCATAAGGCAGAGGATTAACCACTTAACCATAAAATTGTCAAAGATTGCCCATCTGCATTCTCGCAGTGTGAATGATATGTTGTGAGCTGATGTTGTTCTGTGAGCTTGTTCAGTTATTCATTCAAATTCTAAATCATTTTGACATTATTAAAAAACATTTTGTGGTTAAGCTATTTTCCAAAAAAAATAAAAGGCAAAAACCAAAATAATAATTTGTGCCTAAAGCAGAGTGAGTTAGGAAACATTTCTTCACTATTCTCATCCCTTCTTGGTGTTGAAGCCATAGGCCTACTTCAGAGTCAGACATAGGCTACTCAGTGGACACTCCAAAGCATTCTTTGTTTTGATGCCATGGGTGATTTCCTCAGCCTACGATTCATAGTCATCTATCTATGAGAGTACAAGTATCATGACATTATAAGGTCAGTCCAGCCCAGAAGGTTTACCTTACAATTTAGAATATCTGTATATGGTGCTGCTATGTATACATATATGGTATCTAAATTACATAAGTTTAGCCTTTGCATACGCTTGTAAGGTCGTTGAGGCTATAGTGCAAGTGCCATGGGCTAAGATGGAGTCTGAAGAGGTGAGTTACCTTCCCGCTAGCTCTGGTCCATAGTCCTTATATTAACGGATGGACCAGAGCTACCTTCCAGCAATTTACTTCACCTTGATGGGAAGAAACAGCAGAAATATATACTGTCGGCTGTGGATAATGAGGCAGCAGAGAGAGGGGGGGTGCTTGCCCAGCCCCAGTCCAGTCCAGTCTGGTCCAAAATGCAGCTCAAAGCACAATGTAGCTCCGTCTCATGCAGTCCTACTGAAACGCTACACTAAAGGCTGGGCTATTAACCAAAAATATATCCAATGCTGTCGGGCAGAAACCTCTTATCTCCATATATTATTTTCAGGGTTGTTGTTTTCTCCCTACTTGATGATCAACTGCAGCGTCACACAAAAGCATCAAATAGCAGATGTACAAGCTCGGAGCGTGGCTCGCAGCGACATGTTTTGACTTTGAGCTTGTCGATCTGCTACTTTTCATGCTTTTGAATTTGAATCCTGAAAAGTAACAGTTTTGGACAAATGAGGTTTCCACCCAACACAGGCGATTGAAACCCACGTTTAGGACCTCTAACCGAATGAATCTTGCCCATTTGCCAATTGAATAATTAAGAAGCTGTTTTTGTTTCTATTTCAAAATGTCATATATCAATTTATTAATTGACTAAATTAATTAGTCTGATTAACTACTTAGCCATGTGGCGCATGAAAATAAAATGTTGTGAGCTTAGAGATCTGCTATTTTCCCTTTCATTTTGTAATTGTTGACTAATCGTAATCGAGGCAAAACAAAATGGTGATATGGATTTGAAATCAAATGGGCCCAGTCCTATGCCTGTGGTTTTAACCATATGGTAGAGTCCCTCAGGGCTCTAAACAAGTGTCTCGTTTTCTGTTATCGTGCAGAAACTTTCAAAGAAAATAGTCGATCGACAAGCTCACAACGCGTCACACATTGTGAGCTTGCCGATCGGCTATTTCCTTCTAAAGCTTCCCGGACGAAACAGATGCCGGGGTTTAAGTGGTTAACGTCTCCATCATGAAACACAGATCAGAAGGAGGTGGAAGGAGGTGGAGGTAGTAGATAGGCTACTACAGCAGTGCACATAGCATAACAGAGAGTATCAAAACTAGTTGTTCGTTAGCTAAAACTCGGGCGTGCTTTTTTTCCCATTCTTTTCTTCTTCTTTTTTGGTGCGATGCTACTCAGCCCTGCCGCACGGTAACCATAGCAACAGAGGAGAGGAGGGAGAAGCGGGAGGGGGTGAAGATAAGAGCGGGATGCAGGGATGAAAGGGGTTGACAGATCATTTTGGAGGAGACTGACCCTCCCGCCGCCATGTCTGCTATATTAATACCGTACGCAGATGGCGTGGCTAGATTGACGGTCGCGTAACCTCTCCCTCTCTCTCTCTCTCTCTCTCTCTCTCTCTCTCTATCTCTATCTCTCTCTCTCTCTCTCTCTCTCTTCTCACTTATGCGGGGGCAATCTAATACAAGTCCCTGTTAACTTAAGACTCAAGTGCCATGGTATTGCCACAATATGTATATGTGTGATATATATATATATATATATATATATATATATATATATATATATATATATATATATATATATATCCTACTGTACATACACAAACACACACACACACACACACACACACACACACACACACACACACACACACACACACACACACACACACACACACACACAGCATATCGTCTCTCTCGGGTGGAAACCGCATGTCCAAAACTGTTACTTTTCAGCATTCAAATTCAAAAACAGCAAAAGTAGCAGATCTATAGCTCAAAGCTCGGGGGTCGTCAAAACTAATTTCACCCACTGTTTTACACCTATAAACCTGTGATGTGACAATAAAGATGATTATGTCACAGCGTTTCGTTGGCAGATGTTTTCCATCTGGTTCTGTGTTCTGTCTTCCTCAGTTACTCCAACCACCTGCATGTCTTCTCTCACCGCATCCATAAACGCGCTCTTTGGCTTTTCCTCACCTGGCAGTTCCATCTTCAATCCCAATGCACTCCTCTCTGCACATGTCCAAAGCCTCCCAACCTGGCCTCTCTTGCTTTGACCCAAATTTCCCAAAACCTTCGAACCTTCTCACTTGTCCTAGCCTGGCTAATAAGCCAGACCGAATCAGCCGTTGGCAAAAAAAGAATTGCCTGCCGGCGGATTACGGTCTGGAGAGGCTCAATTGTACGCCCATTTCCTACACCAGAGAACTGGTGTGGCCAATCGGGACACGGTATGCAATATGGGCGGGCTTTGGTACAGTGACGTTCAATGCTTGAGACCTTTGACTGACAGTAGCTCTGACCAATTGCGTCAAAGAGAAAATGTTTGAACCCGCCCCCCGGGAAACAAGATCCATACACAGCATCTCCAGACTCAAATACCACACGACAGTGTGATTTGAGTCTGGCTTATTAGCCAGGCTACACTTGTCCTGCCTTGTCACTCCTGATGAGAATCGTAGTATTCTCAATTCAAGCTATGACTGACGTACATGCTGCAATGTCTACTTACTATTCTGTATTATTTCTTAATCATTTCTTTGTTAGTATGTTGTCACAGCTACTACAATGTTGAGGACCCCAAACCATTTACTCTTACTCCCATGGTTCTCAAAGTGGGGTCCAGGGACCCCCAGCATGGTGTCATCGTCTCCAGGAGGTCAGCATCGAAATTTTATGAATTGGCTCTTCAAAAACAGATCTACAAGAATTGTGAGCATGTAGATCTGCTTTTTTTATGTAGAAAAACCATGTCCCTGCCACATCACACTTCCACGTGGTAAAATACATATGTGGGGCCAATCTGTGGCGCCTATGTTAAGGAAGGTACAATCTTTCCTGGTGGAATAGCCTTGACACATCTGTGATGGTGACATCACTTCCTTCACGTATAGCATGGTGTCATGATGACATCAGTCAGTGATGTCATCCTGCTGACATCACATTAAACGTCATCGACATATCGAACCAAAGCTCCACACACACACAGCCTTGTTCTAAGGTTGGACTGGTTCTTCCGGGTTTTGGCTGTAAACAACGGTGAAAGTAATAGTTTGCACCTTCACATTAACCACTGAAAATGCTCCACCTGTGTGCGTGCACAAACGTGCGTACATGCATGCGTGCGTGCGTGTGTTTGTGTGTGTGTGTGTGTGTGTGAGAGAGAGAGAGAGAGAGAAAGAGAGAGAGAGAGAGAGAGAGAGAGAGAGAGAGAGAGAGAGAGAGAGAGAGAGAGGAGAGGAGAGAGAGAGGTGCAAGCAGTCCTCCAGCCTGCCACAGGGGGTGGGGCATCCAGCTACAGCAGATGATTTGACAAACATTTGTTTTTGCACCAGTGATCCAGGCAGAGTGTACTTAATTAGGAGAAATGGACACTAATTGAGCCCCAGCTGTACGTAAAAATATGTGAATCTCTACCAACACAGACACCCACCCTAGTGCTGCATGTCTCTCTGATCCTCTCTCTCCCCCTTCGCTCACTCTTGCTCTTTCCATCTGTCTCTCCCCCTCCCTCTCTCTGCCCTCTCTGTCTCCCCCTTTCTCTCCCCCCTCTGTCTTTCCTCCTCTCTCTCCCTCTGTGTACCCTTGTTCTTTACTTCTCTCCTCCTCTCCTATTTCTCTCTCTCTCTCTCTCTCTCTCTCTCTCTCTCTCTCTCTCTCTCTCTCTCTCTCTCTCTCTCTCTCTCTCTCTCTCTCTCTCTCTCTCCTCTCTCCCTCTGTTCAGTCAGGGAGCTTAGCGGCTTGTTAGCACACGGGTAGATTTGTAAGGATAGAGGCCTAATGAAAAATGGAGGTGTGTGATGGAGACTGATGCCTGATGTATACTCAGTCGTACCACAGCATTGCTTGGTGAAAACAGCTGATCTACAAGCTCGGACAGTTTGCACAGTGCTTTGTGAGAGACAGAGAGAGTGTAAATCGTGTGGAAAGGAGCGATTTCTGGATAAGATGATGTTGCTGTTGGGCAGAAACCTCGTATCTCCATATTTCAACATATCATCTCTGTCGTGTGGGGAAAACCGTCCAAAAAACCGTCCAAAACTGTTACTTTTCAGGGTTCAGATAAAACAATCACACCAGTGTGAGGGGCACTCTCTATTATTATTATTATTATTATTATTACCCCAGGACCTCAGGTAATATGGAATAATCACAGAGGACGTCTGTGTTTTTAATCCCGTGCGAATCGACCATGTCGGTGATTTGGGCTGTAATAATTACAGGCCAAATTACCTACCATAATTCAGCAAACACCGGGGTCCCGGGGTAATACTAATCCCGTGCGAATAGGGCTTATGGCGTAAAATTCTCCTTTTCATTGTCAATGGCATAATGTGTAGGACAAAGTTTGTGGACAGACAAGCTGGATATAGCAAAAGTAGCAGATCTACAAACTCAAAACGTGTTCCGAGCATGTGGATCTGCTGCTTTTGATGCTTTTGTGTGACACTGTAGTTAGTATATTGTCACGTACAGTAGGGCGTTAGTTTACGAAAAGTTAAAAAAAAACGTTAAAAAAGTGAAAGAGGGGGGCACGGTGGCACAGTTGGTAGTTCTGTTGCCTCACAGCTAGAAGGTCCTGGGTCCTCGTCTCTAAACTACCTCCCCCTGGCCAGCCGGGGCTCCTGGAGGGGAAAGGAACTGGTCGGAATAACGTGTTCCTTCCACGCGCTACGTTCGGCCGGGGAAACTCCCCCCTGTCAGGTGAAAAGAACCAGCTTGGACTCCTCATGCATAGATGGAAGCATGTCCGCTGCCCCCCCCCCCCCCAGGTTGGCAGAGGAAGTGTAGTGCCCAGGATTACATTAGGTAATTGACACTGGGTGAAAAAAAAGTATTAAAAAAAAAAAGTATTAAAAAAAAAAAAGTAAAAGAGGCTTCTGCCGATAAATGCTTTTATTCCGTAAATTAATGCCCTAGCTCATCATACAAGAGTGAGCAAAAATACCAACAGTTTATATATACTGTACATACAGTACAAGGTTTCCACTCGACAGAAACAATGAGTGACATATAGGCCTATATATGGAGTGTTAATAGCATACTTTGCAAGATGCACTGAAAAGACCAATTTCATGCCATTGTTACCTCGACGAAATGTGCAGGGATGGGGATTATATTCACTCTAACTAGCACCCTTAAGTCATTATAGTTTCATTGGTATGTACATTTCAAGTCAAACAGTCTGGATGGAATGGGATTTTTCACATTAACAGGCAAAACCCCCAGCAGTTTTGCTAAATGAGATGTGGATCGCCAATGTTTCATTATGTCATTTCTGTTGGGTGGAAACCTCATATGTCCAAAACTTTTACTTTTGGGATTCAAATCCAACTAGAAAAAGTGCCCCTTGGGGCACAGGTCTCCACCAGGCCAGGTCAGGTTGTGGCCTCCTGTTGGCACTATAATAGGCCAATGTGAAAAGGGTGCCATTTCTTCGTTTCATATAGATACTGTGAAACGATTTGCGGGATTTTTGGACAGAATCTGGAGGAGTAATATAAAACAATGTGTGCCTGGTGGCACTATAATATGCAGATGTGAAAAAATGCAGGTCAAAGGTTTGTCCTTGGCCTCTAGGGAGTGTGCGTGCAACGTTTCGCGAAGATTGGTGCAGTTATAGGTAAGAAAGATGAAAAGCTGCCTCATGTTGGCGCTATAACAGGCCGTTGTGGACAATTTGGGGCAGAGGTTCATCGTTGGCATCCAGGGAGTGTGTGTGCAAAGTTTGGCATCGACCGGGTTAACGGTGCCGGAGATTAGCTGGTAACGGACGGACAGACGGACGGACGGAATGAAGGACGGACACAACATGGACAGACGGACGGAGTGTAAAACATACTCTCCCCATGCCTTCGGCAGGTGGAGACAATGATAGTAAAAGTATCAGATCTACAAGCTCAAAGCGTGTCGCTTCGCACTGCATTTGAGCTTGTAGATCTGATACTTTTGATGCTTTCGTGTGACGCTGTAATGATGAAGTAGGGCAATCATTTACAAACAAACCAAGTTAAAATATGGAGATAGGAGCTTTCTGCCCAACTGCAACGCTATTTTGAAGCACTACACTACTTAATATTCAGGTCAATAAACTCATGAGCAATTCATGTGAATGACTCGATAGCTAGCTTGACATGTTGATGTGTTTGTGCTCAGAACATGAACTCTGTAGGCGTTTATTGAAAATGCTCATTTCACCCAAATACTTCAGCATGACACACAGAGTGCAAATTAAAATAAATGCAGTCTAATCCATTTAGCTGGGCTAAATGTCTTCACTTAAGGTTCATAATCCGTATTTGCATGTAGGCCAGTGATTCCCAACCTGTGGGTCGGAGCCCACTGGTGGCCCATGAGGATATTGCTATAGTGGCCTAGCCCCCAAATATATATATTTTTAAATGATTAAATAATAATAATGATAATAATGATAATAATGATAATAATGATAATAATAATAATAATCCATCCATCCATCTTCAACCGCTTATCCGTAGTCAGGTCGCGGGGGCAACAGCTCCACCAGAGTTGCTCCAGACTTCCCTCTCCAGAGCAACATTAGTGACTTCCTCCTGGGGGATTCTGAGACGTTCCAAGGCCAGTGAGTAGATGTGTTTCCTCCAACTGCGCCTTGGTCTGCCCCGGGGTCTCCTCCTAGTGGGACGTGTGTCGAGGACCTCCCTAGGGAGACGCCCGAGAGGCATCCTAACCAGATGCCCGAACCACCTAAGCTGGCTCCTTTCCAGGCGAAGGAGCAGCAGTTCTACTCCGAGTCTCTCTTGCCACCCGTCGAAGAAAACTCATTTCGGCCACTTGTATTCGTGACCTTATTCTTTCGGTCATGACCCACACTTCATGACATGAGAGTAGGAACGAAGATTGCTCGGTAGACAGAATAATATAATAATAATAATAAATAATAAATGTGGCACAAATCGATGCATTTTGAGCTTGTAGATCTGCAACTTCTGCTGTTTGTGAATTTGAACCTGAAAAGCAAGTTTTGGACATTTCCACCTGACAGAGACGATACTACTTTAGTTACATTGATCCAACCAAGCCTGAACACAATCGATTGATTGATCCTTACAATAAATAAACATGCTCTGAAAATGCACGTATAGTGGACAGATGGGTGGGCCTGGAACACTTTTCAAGTGGGCCCTTATTCAGAAAGGTTTGGGAACATATACTGCAACTTTTCAAAATGCGTGAACATTGCTATTTTTAGCTCTTGTTAAGGGTGTTCTTGCTGGTTTTGTGAATGAAGTTCCCCTTTGCATTGCAGAAAAGGCTCTGGCAGCACACCCACTTACAAGCTAATTAATCGCCATGGCAACCCCATCCCAGGCAGGTCATCAAGAGTCACCTCTATACCGAGAGATAAATTAAACTGAAACTGAGGAAGAACATGTCATTTAATCCTTCAGGTCGCACGTATGTGGGCTGGATAAACGCGTTGGAACAACGTGAAAGGTAGGGTAAGTGATTTTCCTTTGTTAAAATCTGTGTTAAATAGCTCTATATTCTGTGTTATAGAGTGTTTGTTCAGTAACTGTCTGTCTTAATTGTCTCTCCAGCACTTTAGTAAACAGAAAATGCATTTTCAGGCCGGGATACCAATTTTATCCAATCAGGAGAGAGAACTCACAGAGGATACAGGATAAACAAGTGACTTTGGGAGTGATGATGACACTGCAGACAGAATTGGAACTGGAACAGTATCAAATTGAAGCTAATAAATGTGTACACTCTCCTGATTGGCTGATAAATGTGTACTCTCTCCTGATTGACTGGAATTTGGCAACTCACCTGAAAATATATTTTCTGTTTATTAAAGAGCTGGAGACACAGGGAGACCAGCTGCTGAACAAACACTCTAGTCTACAACAATGATTGCTATCAGAATATATAGTGCTTTAACCTTTTAACAAAAAAACGAAAGAAAAAAAGTTTTGTTTTAACAATAAATAAATTAAAATACTCTTCTCACAGGGCAACCCGTGCCCTATAAATATACAGTACACACACTAAGAGGGAAGTGAGGTTTGGTAGTAGTACATGATTTTTGAGTGGTGTAAACCACTCCTACGACTGGCTTTGTTAGTTTACGTGTCTGTCTGTCTGTCTGTCTCTCTGTCTGTCTGTTCGTACCAAAAAATGAGCATGGTTGCTACGGTCACCCAGTTCACCCGGGTGTGATTTCATTACGTCAGACATTACGTCAGACCACAGCTGATCAGGCTATATAAGACCTTACACCACTCAGTTCACACAGGTGTGATTTTTACCTGTTACATGCAATTTAAAAAATGACAGACTTCAGGGGTTCAAGCATTCGGTTTATTGGAACCCCTCTGAAATGTTAATTTGTTTGTCACCTGTCTGTCTTCTGCAGTACTGGCACCCCTCTGAATTAAACCTGAACTACCGAAACAGAGCAGGGCCAGTCCAATTGGTTAAGAACAGAGCAGGGCCAGTCCAATTGGTTAAGAACAGAGCAGGGCCAGTCCAATTGGTTAAGAAGGGTTGGAACGTGCCAAGTACTGCAGAGGAGAATTTGTGTGTGTGTTGGGTTTAACAGTGTCTGGTTGTTAAAGTATTTTTGATTATATGGGCGCCTAGAAATGTGATTCAATTGTGTTGTACAACATTTATTTAACAGTTAGATTATTCCTGTGGTATGGGGAATGTCTGTAAAAGCTAATTGATGGCTAATTGGAATCTGTACTTGTGGTAGGATCCACTCCCTATAAAGGGAGGCTGCAAGGGACAGACAATAGGGACTTTAAGCAACGACTGTTTTCAGGACGGCTCCGCTAGGCGGAAGTACGGCGGCTATGACGCAGTCGCCGTAGCTGTCAAAATCGTTAAGCAAACAGCCGTCGGCGATGGGTTCCCATCCATTTTTGGTTCCCATGGTGACGCGTCTATGCAGCATGTGTCAAACATAAACACATTAAAAATAAAAATAAAAAACACCCCGTCGCGTGTCATCTAACTTGCCGACATTGTTTAATTCTTACATGCGCTGGACATGATCAGCAGTGGAAAGAGAAGGTGCTGGAGCAATCTGTGTTATTATTCTAAAACCGTTTTAATAAACATGGTTATTGGTTATTATGATCGGTATAGAGGGTATGCGTGTGACATCATCATCATACCTGGAAGTTATGCGGGAACACCTACTGAGTGGCAAAAACCTACTTTCTGGCCTTGACAGCCCATACATCCAAACAGAAAGTCCTATTTGATTGCATTGATTGCATTAAATGACTTTAAACAACATTAAATTCACTTTGTCACTCACTATCCCACACGATTTGCCATTCACTTTATATATGTGCATAACCTCTATTAGTGTTATTTCTTCATTCAGGTCATGCCAACAGATTACCCAGCATAAGAGAGGTGATGATGGAGCAATCGGTGTAAATGTATGACAGCTAATTTCAATAAACTTGATTATGACATGGCGTTGTAGACACTACGTGTAAGTGTAGGTTCTACCGTAGTAGAAAGGGCTGCGACGGCAAGCAGGTTTATGTATCGAGCACTGATCGATTTCCGGTTGCTGGAGCGGACTGCCGTAGCCGTCGGCATTGCTTAAAGTCCCTAATGAGTAGTACTTGGGCAGGCAGGAGACAGAGCTGCCAGGGCCCTTAGTTAAGGCTTAAGGGATAGCCTTTAGTGCAGTCACTGTATGGTTTGTTGTCTTTGGTTGTGCTTTAAGTTTCCATTGTTTTTGTAAATCTATTTTTCCCAGTCTTATTTATTAAGGCCTTCATTTTTGAGAGAAATAAAGAACCCAAAACCGGTAATCCTGAACTTGTTCATTTTTGGAGCCTAGGCCACTCGGCAAACTTTACAACCCTATATTGTGTGCCTTGGACTCTTTTTCAGTTTGTCAAGATACAGTACCTGCCTAGAGGAAAGGAACTTAAAAATCACACCTGTGTGATGTGAGGGGCGCTAATATATTAAAGTCTAACTCATGTTGATTAGGTCATGTAATGTTGATTTAAAACAAACGGTGCAAACACAAACATTAAACGCCATTAACAATATGACGTAAATGGCACATTATGACGTAAATTTTCCCTTCATTGTCAATGGCGTTTACAAAACAAACATTGAACTAAAGACAAACATTAAACCTAGCGCCCCTCAAAAATATGTGTTCCAGCTACATCAAAACGTTTGAGGGTTTTGACCAAATGGCTTAATCTTACATTTTTATCATGAGAGAGGGAAGGATAAATAGTAATACGTGTCCGTTTTGCCATATGATTCCATGTATTCTCAGGCCCCTGTATGTTTACTTGTATAGATTCATCTGAGGTATTGTATGCCGGCCCTCCATAACGTTGCTACGTTGCTTTTTCTCAGTGACCATTTTTTGTGATCATTATTTGAATGCCAGTTTCGTTCCATACATGGGAAACTGCCCAAAAAGAATAATGTAATATAGTTTGTCAGCGCTGATCAAAGCACACAATTACACTCATCTTCAGTGGAATCTAACTAAAAGCTTTCTGTCCTGCAGTAAAGTGCTCAACTATGGGATATTGTTTTGTTAAAATGCAAATTATGTTTAACCGCTTTCACCCTGATGGGCATGTCATTATTCCAAACTGTGGGCCATGAGGATATACCGGTAAGTATAGGCACTTAAAGCAGCGCTGTGTGTATGTATGTTTCGTCCAATCTGTATGGTAGAGTATATTAATACAATATAACTACAGTTGGAGGCCATCGATATTGTCCTTTTCTTTTTGCTGAGGTTTGCGTGATCTGCGCAAAAGGACAGTTAACCCATTTTGGGCGGGAACCCCTTTTGGTGTTTTAAACATTATGTTATAATTTAGCTATTGAAAAATAGCAGATCTACAAGCTCATAGCGCGCCACCGAGTGGCGCGCTACGAGCTTGTAGATCTGCTATTTTTGAAAGATCGTGAAAATATTTATTTCAGAAAACTGGAGGATTTAGAAGGATTTTTTTAAATGTTGAGGTCAGGCCTAAATGGGTCAAATGATAAGGGACAATATCGGTGGCACCCAACTGTACTTGGGGTGGTTGTATTTTGTCTCCCTGCTCTTCTATTGAGACATTAGATCGTGTTGAAGGTCATGTCTAACCTAGACAGTAGACACAGGATCTGACACAAATTGTGACCTGATGGTCAAGATTTATCCCCTGAGCAAGCAGGCTCAATGGTTAACATTTCAGCACCGGTTTTCAGCACAGAAACCGGGTTCAAATCCAGGGTAGAAGAAGATAGTTACATAGTGCAGCTCTAAAGTATACTATGTTGGTCCCATTGAGCCAAGCCGGAACACAACCGGTAATTGATCATTTAAATACTGTTTAAACAACAAACATGCTCAGATACACACAGCCCACCCATCTGACCACTGAACACGGCAGCCGGACAGTGGTCAGATGGGTGGTCGGCGAACGCTTTCGAAATTTTCAAGTCGACCCCCGGAAAAGCTTAACAGCTGCATTGTAGGCAAATATTTTCCAAAATATTCAAAAAACGAATTCCACTACAGTTACTGGCTTTCCTTTTGGGTTCATCGTACAACAAGGGCTCAATTGCTTAAAGTAGCTATGGCCTGCCCTGCATTAGATGGGGAGGGTTTGACTGGTACAGTATCTACTTTGCAGTGTTATTTTAAGTGCCAGAACTAAAGTAATGTAGGCTACTTTCCCACCATTTGGCAGGAAAGCTTGTTTCTTTGAATAAAGAGAGACTCTTTGACTCAGTGGGGACCCTGGGCACAGGCGGAGTGCTGCCAGCAGGCTGTTCTCTGCCAGTAAAACACAACAAGCATCCACACAGGCACACACACAACACCAAATTCAGTTAGTTAAACGGGTTTGCATTCATTTGTACGAGGACAACATTTACTTTACAGTTTTTGTGTGCGAAAGTTCATCAGCCCCTAATCTGATTCTGGTAGGAAGGTTTCGCCGTGACAGAGACCTTTTAGATTAGCATGAAGAAACAACAACACGGCAGAGAGAGAGAGAGAGAGAGAGTGTGTGTGTGTGTGTGTGTGTGTGTGTGTGTGTGTGTGTGTGTGTGTGTGTGTGTGTGTGTGTGTGTGTGTGTGTGTGTGTGTGTGTGTGTGTGTGTGTGTGCGTGCGTGCGTGCGTGCGTGCGTGCGTGCGTGCGTGCGTGCGTGCGTGAGGAGGGTGGGGGGGGGGGGGGGGGGGTTAATGTGTTGGTGTCCTTGTGCGGACTACAAATCTTAATTCCCGTCAGAATTGTCCAAAATTGACAATTATTTCTGGTCTGAGAGAACGTGTAATTGTATTACAATTATATTGCGTTTTCAATTAGTAAAACATTCAGAATCTGAACCAACTTTATTGTCACACCACTGGTTTGCATGTGTGAGAAGTGGGTGAAATTAGTTTTTGCATATATAAGCTCCATCATTTCTGTTCCGATTATGGTTTGACAGGGGTTGGGGGAGGTTAGGGACTGTATTTTTTTCTGTATTTTATTTTTCATGGTGTTTTTGTTTTTTCAGTATGCCTTGTTTATTTTTTTTGTTTTTGTTTTTTTACAGAGAGTGATATGATGATAATGTGTGCATTGTCAATAAATACATCTTTATTTAAAAAAAAAAAAAGATTAGGGATATGGGTTCATTTGGGCCAGCATTTCTATTTCAGTAAATTGCATTTATAATGAAGAATTGCTTTAGCCATCCCCACAAGCAGGTGTGGTTTATGTATTGTAAAAGTAAAATTGTCATTCCAAATTTGTAACTGGTCCTCACTAATGATGATATCATATGACTCATGATAAGATGGTACCATTTATTTCTACTCAGTCTGTGTCTCAGAGTAGGGCTGTGGACAGTTCAAAAACCTGCCCAGACATCCAAGCTATTATAGAAACTGCAGGTTTTATATAAATGGAAAGTTAGCATGCTAGAATGGAAGCCATTGTTCTCGCATTAATAAGAAATCTTATACAAACTTTTAAATATTGTTTGAAAAAAAAGAAGAAGAAAAAAACCTGCCAAAAGATTATGACACTGGTAGGCGGATTTCTTTAACTGTCCACCGCCCTCCTCTGAGACACAGACAGAGAAGAAAATATGGCACCATATTATCATGGGCATTAGTGAGGACCAATTATATGAAGAAAGTCGTCCTTTAAGGTTAGGGATAAGGCTTAATTGCATGGCCCATCGGTTTAAGTAAAAATTGCAATTTCAGAAGAATTGCTTCTGCCGTCCCCACAATATAAAAGTGTGTCTGTCTGTGTCTGCCTGTGTGTGTAAATGTGTGTGTGGGAAAGTGAGTCAAAAGGATGAATTATAGGACAACGGATGCAAATTATTAATGAACTCGTTTTAAGACTTCTTTTGATTTGTGACAGCAAAGCTTCTGCTGCAGACGGATAAGTGCTCATCACCTCCTGGTATGGTGGAAGTACTGTAGTACCCAGACCTTTTACTGAAGACAAAGTATCAATACCACCGTGTACTCTGTTACAAGTAACAAATAGGCTACTGCATTCAATGGTTTATTTACCAGTACTTTACAAAGTACTGGTATTGGTATCAAAATACACTTAAGAAAATTTTTCAGTTTATTAAAGAATATGCATCCCAATGCATATATGTTTGAATAGACATTATGGTTAATGTATGTTTTGTAATAATAATATTGTAATGACATTCTTGGATGCAGGCGCAGGTTTCAAGGATGTTTAATAAATCCAGGCAAAGGTACAAGGGAATAGGCAAAAGTCGTAGTCAAAGGCAAAGTTAGAATAAGCAACAAACACTGACATAAGCTACAAACGGACGGGACCGTGTAGAGTGGCTAGTGTCTAGTGCAGGCAAACAATACTGACTGAAGTGGAGTGGCAGAGGGGGTGATTATATAGGTGTGGACTAATGAGGAGCAGGTGTGTATAGTTAGTAGGTTGGAGATGATGATCCCTGGAAAGAGGGCATGGGCGTGGTCCTGACAGTACCCCCCCCCCTGACGCGCAGCACTAGCCGCAGGACGAGCACGGCCTGGAGGCCGACCCCGAGGGCGTGGAGCGGGTCGATCGGGGCGCCGCTGGTGTAAGTCCCGGATAAGGTTCGGATCCAGAACATCAGCAGCCGGAACCCAACAACGCTCCTCGGGGCCGAACCCCTCCCAGTCCACCAAATACTGGAGCCGACCCCCACGACGCCTGGAGTCCAGGAGGGTCCTGACAAATATAAATCTACAAAGTCTTGTATTCAAAGTTTTCAAATGATTGTAGTGAAGTAAAAAGCCTCTGAGATCTAGTGAAGTATGATGTATATTAATTGGAAATACTGAAGTAAAGTTAAAAGAAAAGAAGAAGAAAAAAGAATTTGACTCAAGTACAGTACTTGGAGTATTGATGTACACAGTTATTTTCTACCACAGGCTCCTGGGTTGTGAACTTCTGACCATCTGCACGATATCAACATGTTTTCAAAATAGGAACGGTGTGGTTTACCATTAAGGATGCTAAGTACCTGATGAATACAAGGATTAGGGTGGTTGAGAGGAGGGGGACTTAATCTAATTCCGGAAGTCTGAATTCAGGACTTTATTTTTCAAACTGTGCAGATCATGTTACGATGCAGTATGTGTGGCACGCCGAGCACAGGCTAGACATTCACTATACGGCCGTAAGAAGTCTGGTTAAGAGCGTCTGCTAAATGCCTAAATTGTAAATTGTGGGTTAAAGATTAGGGCACACACCTGATTGGATTAGGGGAATGGCATTTTGGACAGCACTGGCTTGAGATTGACATGTTTTTGTCGAGGCTCCGCCCCATACTCTAGTTTTTGTGTTGAGCAAAAAGCCTGATTCACACTCCGTCGCCCCACGGCGTTGCACGGTGGAGCATAAATTAGGCTTAACAGCCCCACAACAATCCAGTCTTTCTCAACCTTTTTAATTCCATGGACCCCCAGTTTGGCATGCATTAGCCCACAGACAGATAAAGACGTTTTTGATTAAAAAAGAAATATAATAATGTATAATGTATATATATCGTCTATGTCGGGTGTAAATCTCGTCCCAAACTGTTACTTTTCAGGATTAATATTCAAAAGCATCAAATGTAGCAGATCTACAAGCTCGAAACGCCCTGGTTCGAGCTTGCTGATCTGCTACTTTTTATGCTTTTGTGTGACGATGTAGAAGCCTATGATCGCTGTAAAGGTTGCATGTTGTGACACATATTACATAACACATATTCAACGGAAATAGATAGTAACATTCTGTTACGATCAATTACACATGACCTTTTCCCCCTCTAGTTTCCTGCCATTAGAGTCCAAAACTGCAAGAGCCACCACAATATGATGGGGATAGAAGAGACATAGGGATCGAGCCCAAAAAAACCCCATAAAATCACACCCGTGTGAAGTGAGTGGTGCAACTCCGTGTGGGGGTTCCCAGGAACACACCCAGGGTGCCGGCCCGGTTCCGGCGAGCCGCCCCGCGTCCGAAACGGTAGAGAAATGACAGAGTTACCATGTGGGGGTCCCCGGGGGTGGGAGTTCCAGACCCCCAGGAACGCACCCAGGGTGCCGGCCCGGTTCCGGCGAGCTTCCCCGCCTCCGAAACGGTAGATAAATGACAGTTACCATGTGGGGGTCCCTGGGGGTGGGGAGTTCCAGACCCCCAGGAACACGCCCAGGGGGCCGGGCCGGTTCCGGCGTGCCGCCCCGCGTCCGAAACGGTTGAGAAATGACAGTTACCGTGTGGCGGTCCCTCTACTGTACCCTCTACTGTACTGTATTGTCACTGTACTGTACTGGCACACCCGAAAGCATCATATACAGTTAATACGTGCGTGTGTGTTTGTGTGTGTGTGTTTTCGTGCTCATACCCACCCAGACACCCAGCCAGCCAGCCACCCACCCACACACATAGCTCCGTAAGGGAGTGGTTGCACCACTAAAAAATGGGTAAAAGTTTAAATTCATGGAGTAGGTCCTATAACAGTAACTGACTAAAACACATAAATAGCTGAGCTCATAGGTCTGCTATTTTTGGGCGAATTAATGTTCCACCCAGAATAGGGACACTAGGGTTCAAATGAGTCTAAAACACCAGCACACACCAACATAATTTACAGCGTAACCTGTTGAATTAGACTCAGTGTGTGTGGACGGTTCAGTGTCCTGGTGGGGTGTTTGTGTTTGTGCCAGGTGAGTCAGGAGGAGTACAGACTGGAGTGTGAATTTGATTTGAGACCATCATCTAGTCTAATTAGCTTTGAATAAGAATGCTTGGGTGTAGCAAAAAGCTGTTTACAATTTACAATTTAAGAATTTAGCAGACTAAGTGATTTACAGTCATCATGGACAACACGAGGTAATACATAAAACATGCAGTAATCTAGGATCGTAGACAGTTAAACCAATAACCTATCATCAGACTATAAACAGTATTATATTGAAAATAATCTATAGTCTGTATATTGAAACTATATACATACTGTAAACTGTACATATAGGCTATATATATATACTACAAAATGCCAGGTCTACAAAAGACCTGGCATCTGTGTACAAAAAAATGCCATCTAAATTAATTTAATTTCCTTTGCATAAGCCTGCAAGGTCGTTTGATATTCCATGCTTGTAGATTCTTAAACTTTAGAGGCCTCAAATATAAGGCTTCCAATTTAAAAAAAAATATATTGAAAATTAAAAGGGAAGAGGAATGTAAGTATTTAGACATGTTAACCCAATCCTGCCACCCTAATAGACAGCGCAACACCCCATCCTTTGTCCGCCTTCTCCTACCAAACCACACCGTTTGCACACATCTCACCATGCACACCACCAACAGCATGCCTGTCCAGACATCAACCACTACTTTGCATCCATGCAACTGTCATATTTACAGTACAATACCCATTTTTATGAAATAAC
The DNA here is from genome assembly GCF_951216825.1 of Electrona antarctica. Classification (NCBI taxonomy): domain Eukaryota; kingdom Metazoa; phylum Chordata; class Actinopteri; order Myctophiformes; family Myctophidae; genus Electrona; species Electrona antarctica. The sequence goes on from NC_136800.1 coordinate 30,165,507, forward strand.
ACATTCTTGCGCAACACCACCAGCCTACGTCAAAATCGTCACCACTTCGCCGAGTTACGCCAACTCCGTTCACTTCATGGGGCCAGTCCAATGGTACGGCCTTCACAGTGACACACACGTTATTTCCGACCCTCAATGTCCAATCTCGCTACCTCTGCTCTACACCAGCTCATCTTACGTCCGCCCCCTCCCCCTCTGGCTGCTGTGCCGGCCAGGCGAACACTCCATCACGTCGTGTTGACTAGACTACACTAATAAGGACCCATGACGGCCACCGCCAGCAACAACACGCCGGCAACAACCCGACACACACATCTCTCGCCTATCGCACGGCAAACGCCACACAACTACACTACGCTTGCACAACTTCACAGTAGCCCGGGTTCGAGCTGGCAACCTTGCGGTTACCATCCAGCCACTCTACTCCTGAGCCACTGCCGCCCCTAGTTTGAAGAAAATGTGAACCAAAAATGTGACCCAAAAATGTGACCCTAAAATGTGACCCAAAAATGTGACCCTAAAATGTGAACCAAAAATGTGACCCTAAAATGTGACCCAAAAATGTGACCCTTAATGTGACCCTAAAATGTGACCCTAAAATGTGACCCAAAAATGTGACCCTAAAATGTGACAAAAAAATGTGAACCTAAAATGTGAACCTAAAATGTCTGTCCCCATCACAGTGCACTATAGTCCCCTGGGAGATGGATTGCTGAGCTGGAGTGCTACTCTTATACCATTAGTTCCCACACGACTCACTGCACCCGGCATGCTACTCATAAAATGGTTCCCGGGATCGAACCTGTGACCTTGAGGTCCAAAGGCAAGAGTTCTACCAACCGAGCAACCCGGACACAATGTTAAAATCTGTTTCATGTGAGTTAAAAGAGGAAATCCTACATCACAAAAAATGTGAATAAAAAAATGTGAACCAAAAATGTGAACCAAAAAATGTGATTTTGTTTCCCAGCATTGGCCAGGTTATTGTCAATCAGTCAATCAAAAGCTATTGTCACAACTACAGGTGCAGGCTGCATTGAGGTTCATAACCAACTCCCCTATAGGACTCATCACTGTACTCTAGTATTATTAATAAACAACATATACAGTAAGTATACAACAGTTTAGCAGTTTAATTACCGGTAAGAAGCCCTGAGGTCGCGTGCACGCATCCGGCTGGGCGAGCGCTGGCTCAGATCAACATATGGAATGAATTATGTACTGGCCATAGCGTGTCTTGAGTGTACAGGGTTTGATGAGGTCAGATCAACATATGGAATGTCAGAACAGATCAGCTCCATATATGGAGATCTAAGGGTGGAAGCGGGGGCAGTGTCTTGAGTGTACAGGGTTTGATGAGGGCCCAGGTATAGGGGCCGGCTCCATATATGCAGATCTAGGTCCAGTCTTCTCCAGGGTTTGATGAGGTCAGTGTTGTCACTGTCGTGATCTTCATATATGGAGACGGCCATATAAGGAGACTGGAGCGTGTCACGAGGCGTGATGGACTGACAGCCATATTTGGTGGCATGACGTGCCAGGAGGCGTCACAGACTGACGGCCATATATTGTGGCGTGACCGAGCGACTGACAGGTTTTGCAGGTTTTCATAGTAATCTGCAACCTACGCTTGCAAAAAGGCTTAACACTGAGGAGAGACAAAGCAAGCAGCAAAAGCAGAATTATTACATATTAATAGACGTTCATGTTTAAAAAAGTAAGAAATGTATCCATCCTAGAACGTTGTCATCTCATGCACCACGCACGCACGCACGCACGCACGCACGCACGCACGCACGCACGCACGCACGCACACGCACACACACACACACAGAATGATGGAGGGAAGCAGGGCGTGCCTCCTGGCCGAGATTTACACTCCACTGGGCTCACCTCTCTAGTTTCATTTAAGATTCAATTAGTTTTTTTTTAATCACACTAGCGTCCCAGGCCGTCCCTAATATTCTGGGCGTGCTATGACAAACATTCGTTGAAAATAGGCAAACATTCGGCGAACAGAAAAAATTGTCTACAAGCTGACAATGAATGCATCACAAAAGCAACGTATTGTGAGCTGTGGTGTGTAGAGGGAAGAGATACACAGGTGTAGAAAAGTGGGGGTCAACCAAGTTTAGAGGGCCTAACCACTTAAACCCCATATGGATGACCACAGTCCCTCAGGCTAGTGTCTTTTCAATTTTCAGTTAATTGTGGGGAACACTTTAGCTGGAAATAGCCGATCGACGAGCTCACAATGTGTTACAGTTGTGAGCTTGTCGGTTTTAAGTGGTTAAGAAAGTGAATTTACTGCTTTTAACGTCAATGTGTGTGATGTACAGTATATTCCTTTTGAGTCAGACTTTCCTGGATTTGACCATTACATACTAAATGAATTAACCTGGCTTGCACTATATATTTTGACATAACACTTAAGATATAAAACATATACATTCGTGTTGAATGGAGGTGTTTATTTGCTCATAATGTCGGTACGCCTGGTAAGCTATAACAAAGTTGCATGACAAGTAGAATGGATGTGGTATAGACCCACGGTCAGCGCAAGGTCTGCACATTGACGTTTTACCACCTTGACAAAAATGGAGAAACCATACTGTAATGAATTGAACAGCTTTTATACATCACTTATTGTTGACTATAGTTTGTAATGTTAGGGCGCCTTGGTTTTAAAGTCACTCTCCGAATGTCCTTGGTGTACTTCAAGTCATCAGAAAAAGAAAGAAAACTAATCATCTCTATTCAAAAAAATACCAAGTATTTTAGTCGTTCAATAAACATTCCCTGCTTTTGCCCTCATTTAGTATTCCATATCATATGAATTATGCATAAGTTTGATCTACCTACCAGAATGTGGGTATAGGCCCACGGCCCACGGAGAACCTTAAATGCTCTGCAAAAATAACAACCAGTCACTTCCTTGTTGATGGAATCCATGCTGGTGTTGGGTTGATCGATTGATCGATTGACATCTTTATTGATCATGAAAAACATATATGCGACAAATTACATTACTTATGGCCCACCATGCTCAAAAGGATAAACGTAAAAACGCTTGTTTCCATACATACAGTATGGTATAAAATACAATATACATTAATATACATACAACTAAATACCCAAATAAATAGACTCAACATATGCTGTATTGTTGCAGTACATGTGGAAAATCAGTCAGATCGAGGAAGGAGCGCTCGTTTTCTGGTGAGGCGGTGCAAGGGGGTGGGGTTGGGGGGGGTAGGTCTGTGCTACAAAACGCGCACATTTCTCCTGCAAGCGCCACTCCTCGTCGTAGCTGCGTGCCGTGCATCAACTCTGTTTTCATTGAATACTGGTCTGAAAACCAGACATAGGCCTAATTTCTTTTAACCGTACAATTCTGTATTAATGCTTTGGAAATATAATGCAGAGCGCAAGAGACTAGCAGTACTTTCATGGCTAAGCTTCCCCAAAAGCTATTAACCAAAACAAAAAAACACAATTTTGGGTCTTTAAACAAGAGAGTCTGGGTGTTATCCCAGCACAACAGAAACTGTTGGGTTGATAGCACAGCTTTTTTTTTTACAATTTCAACACCCAGTCTGAGTGTGTGTGCTGCCAACTATACACCTCCGATTCCAAGCACAGTTCTTGATTCAAAACATGAATTGATGTTTTACAATAACTGCTCTATGAATTACACTTGGAGTATAAACACTGCCTGAGGGTAAATAACATAAAAAAAGAGCCAAGTCAGTATTTACTCTGTATTCGGTGATATAAAACCTGTCTCGGCACCATTGTCTCCAATTACCATAGACCAGTGGGCTGGCTACTCCTCCTAATAGCTTCCTTCACATCTGACACTGCTCATTTCACATAATGAGACTCACAGATACAAAGCTATGTGCGTGATTCTCCACAACATCGTCTGAATATGAGCTATATGCCTCGCGGCTCACTTCAAACAAGACACAAATTTACAGCCAGTGGAGGACAGAAACTAAGTACATTTACTTGATTACTGTTACTTAAGTCAAATGCCAGTGGAGGACAGAAACTAAGTACATTTACTTGATTACTGTTACTTAAGTCAAATTTTACTTGGGTATTTGAATTTTGGGATACTTGGCAAATATTATAGGCCTATGGCATTTTCCATTCCACTACATTTCTGTGAATGCTGTGATGCAACACGTTGTGAGCATTGTAAGATCTGCTATTTTCACTACTATTTGTATTCGAAAATGTCTTTTAAATCTTTGCATTTTTCAATACTCAAGTATTTTCAAAAGCATGTACTTTTGTACACTTAAGTATTTATTAAAGCAACTACCCCAGTCCAAATTTGACGGAGCAACTTTCACTTGTAGTTGAATAACCTTTGAGTGTCTGTACTTTGACTCAAGTACTGGGTCGAGTACTTTGACTCAAGTACTGGGTCGAGTACTTTGACTCAAGTACTGGGTCGAGTACTTTGACTCAAGTACTGGGTCGAGTACTTTGACTCAAGTACTGGGTCGAGTACTTTGACTCAAGTACTGGGTCGAGTACTTTGTCCACCACTGCTCATCATTTCCCATCATGGGTCTAGGAGATAACAAAGGTATGTGCGTGTCGTGATTCTTCCACAAACAAGATCTGAATATGAGATTTATGCCTCGCGGCTGACTTCAAACAAGACACTAATTTACTGCGGTTTGGGAATGTGTGTGGCTCTGCATCAGACACCTCGTTCCACTATTGGGTGGAAACCTCACATGTCCAAAACTGTTACTTTTCAGGATTAAAATCCCAAAACCTGCTAAAGTATGCAATCGACAAGCTCGAATAGCCTCGCTTCGTGCCACATTTCGAGCTTGCGGATCTGCTACCTTTGATGCTTTTGTGTGACGTTGTAGTATGATCAAGTAGGGCGTAATTTACAAAAAGATCACACCCGTTTGAACTGAGTGGTGTAAGGTCTTATATAGACTGATCAGCTGTGGTCTGACGTAATATCTGACGTAATGAAATCACACCCGTGTTAATAGCAACCGTGCTAATTTTTTGAGCACAGACAGACAGTCAGACAGACTAACAAAGCCAGTTGTAGGAGTGGTTTACACCACTCAAAAAAACCCCACAGAAAGTTAGAATATGGAGATAAGAGGTTTCTGCCCGACAGCGACGGTCTGCTACCACCCCCATGCTCTCGGCGGGGCCGGGCATTCAGCCTACGTCCTCGCTCTGTGCCAGCTTATATTTGTCACCAAGGCCATCGTTGCTGACCAGGGACACAGCCAGCCACTCAGCCTAATGGAACCGTCGTCTGTCTGTCGCTTCTTCTAATGACCTGCAGCTGGGACATCACCGCTGGTTGGAATGTAACTAAGTACCCTTACTCCAGTACTGTACTTAAGTGCAATTTTGAGGTACCGGTACTGATACCTACCTTGAGCGTGTCCATTAGTTTGAGGTACCGGCACTGATACCTACCTTGAGCGTGTCCATTATTTTTATACTCCACCTTTTCAATAGGCTACTCCAATATTTGCGTAATTGCCTCTGCAAATAGTGTGCATTTTACTCCAGTTCTGGACAGTTACTTTAGTTACTAGTTACTTTGCAGATTTAGATTACTAACACAAAACATACATTAACTAATTATGCCCTATTATACTTTGTCTATTCAGAAATAGCTGATCTAAATTTGCACACAAGTCACGCATTGTGTGCCTGCCTGTCAGCTGATCAGCTTATAGACCAATACGTTGGTGCTTTTACTGAAGTATTTCTATAATCACAATGCAACGTATTGTGAGCTTGTTGTAGATCTGCCATCTTTGGCACTGGCAAAGAGAGTTGGTGTATGGAATAAAGTACAGTGCAGTTGTAGCTCAAGTCGGTTCCACTAAGACTAGAGGGTTTAAGTGGTTAAGAAAAACTGGTCGTACTTCTACCGCCACTGGACGGTCACGACAGGGGGCTTTATCGGGAGGTATAGACGCACATGGAGGAGGAAAGGGAGCAGAAGGAGTGGAGGAGGACGAGGAAAGAAGAGAGCAAAGGTTTCGAAACCGAATCCCTCACTGGATTCACTCCTAGCTGTTTTGGGTCGTAAAACGCCACCTAAAGTTTATTGCCTGTCCATTTGCAGGCAGTCCCAAAGAGCCCCGAGCCTCCCCAGGAAGGCTGGAGCGGACTCTTTAACTGCCCTGACCTTCCTCTAAGGTTTTTATGGAGGCGTGTGGAGCCATTTAACATGCTTTTTGGATGTTCTGCTCTGCCAGCAAAAGATGGAGGGACTGATATGACCCGACCGTCAGAAATCACTGCGCGCAATCTGACCACGTCGAAGGGTCATGTGCCTCTATGACTAACGGTGAACTCCACCGTCTTTAATCAACTCACTCCTCTTTATGGCGCATAATGGGTCCGGGACCCCTAGGGGTTCCTCAGATTTACTACAGGGAGGCAGCCAAATATTTGTGTGATAGGAACTTCCCTATAGGCCTAGACCGCCCCTGCCACCCCCAATTGCCCATGAAATTATAAATATTATGTTGTTACATAAATGCCTGAAATAACCAACTAAAAACCAACTGAATATGTGAAGCCATCTATGTAGCCATCAAAGCTGCAGCAGCACTTGAAGACAACCCATTGAAAAACCTTTGAATATTTCCATACTAGTCTCAAATCTCATAACAGTTGACAGGCATTGAAGCAACAATCAGTTAACTATGGCCAGCTTAGCTGAAAGCCAGTACAGAAGAAGGCTTTCTAAAAAAACTTGAATATGCAACACATTATATCAAGTTCTGGGCGTCCCTGCTTTGTTTCTCTCTCAGCTGAGGCCAGGTCCTTGGAACGAACTCAAAGAGCCATGGGGGAACATGGCCTTAAAGCATAGTAAACTGGGGGTCCTTGAAATGAAAAGGTTTGAGAACCACCACTTTAGAGCAGTGGTTCTCAAACGTTTTCATGTTAAGGACCCCGTATATTAGTCCATGGACCCCCATTTGAAAACATATCAGGGACCCCATAAGAGAAGAGAATTCTTACAGCTATAGCAGTGGTTCTCAACCATTTTAATCCCAGTTTCATAAATGCATTAGGCCATGGGTGGGCAACTTTGATAATGGAAAGGGCCACTATATTTCCACACTCACTCCAGAGGGCCACATACAGTTGGGTGCCACCGATATTGTCCCTTATCATTTGACCCATTTAGGCCTGACCTCAAAATTTTAAAAAATCCTTCTAAATCCTCCAGTTTTCTGAAATAAATATTTTCACGATTTTTCAAACTTACAAGCTCGTAGCGCGCCACGCTATGAGCTTGTAGATCTGCTATTTTTCAATAGCTAAATTATAACAATGTTTAAAACACCAAAAGGGGTTCCCGCCCAAAATGGGTTAACTGTCCTTTTGCGCAGATCACGCAAACCTCAGCAAAAAGAAAAGGACAATATCGATGGCCTCCAACTGTATATTTCCACACTCACTCCAGAGGGCCACATATGCATATACTGTCAGGCAGAAACCTCTACAAAACAAAAAGTAGCAAAGATAGCCGATCTACAAGTTCAAAATCCTGACCTTTTTCTTTTTTGCTATATTTTAATTCGAATCCTGAAAAGTAAAAATGTAATTTAATTTAATTTCAAATGCAGCTGAAATCAATAATATATCAGTATTCCAACCTGTGGGCCAAATTAAGTGAAGATGGGGGCCGCATGTGGCCCCCGGGCCGCCAGTTGGCCTTGTATGCATTAGGCCACGTATGCCCATTTGATAACTTAAATATCTGGGACCCACAATCTACACTACACCGGTGAATTATCAGTGTTCATTTAACTCTGAGACAGGGTCCATTTGGTTCCATTTGTACGCTCTCGGAGTTACAGACACATAAGGGTCCATTTGGTTACTAACTATCAATCATTTGGCTGGGGACCCCCTGGAACCTCAAGGACCCCCGCTTTGAGAACCACTACTTTAGAGGAATGCGGCGAACAGCACAGCCACCCAAGTTCCCAACCAACCAACACAGCTCCCAGCATGTGAGAAGCAGGCCTTTGCTCATACAGTACACCGAGTGACTTGCCATGGCCGTGTCGCGTGACCTTGCAAGCGGGGTAATTCAATTACCTCGGGAATGCCAATAGAGATATCCACCAAAATACAATATCTGGTCGGGCCGAGGTACACACGAAACCCGGGGAACTGAATGGACAATGGCCACCGCTGCACCGCACAATGGAGGGAGTCAGAGACAGAGAGCCGGAGAGAATGGAGAGCAGCGCTGCCTCTACAGGAGCCCGCTGACTCCCCCGCACAAAGAACCTGTCATACTACAACCACCGCTATATCTTTTAATTAACATCACATACACTAATGTATTTAAAAAAATACATTAGTCAGTTGCCAGCAGCAACACAATGCAATATTTATGTCATGATATGTACGTGAACTATAAGTACACTCACTCCTGGCTGGGCAATTAAACGAAAATATATCAAAGATATGTCCAAAACTGTTACCTTTCAGGATTCAAATAATAATAAAAATAGCAAAAGTGGCAGACCTACAAGCTCAAAACACGTCGCTTTGTGTTATGTTTTGAGCTTGTATATCTGCTTCTACTTTTGATACTTTTGTGTGACGCTGCAGTATGATCAAGTATAGGGCGTTAAATTACAAAAAAAAACACAAAAAGTTTAACTATGCGGAGATGTGAGGTTTCTGCCCAACTGCAGCGACTTCAAAAAGCAACTAAATCTTAATATATACTTCGTTGTAAAATGGTGGTGCACAAAAACTGTGAAACGCCTGCGGACCAAAAACACACAGCGATTGTTGTAAAAAAAAAATTAAAAGAAAAAATGGTTTTGGTGGGAGTGCAGCTGATCCCATGTGTGACAGCGACTGACAGAAGGGACAGAGGGACAGAGGGGACAGTGTTTTGTTTGCAGGGTGAACAAATGGTGACAAACGATGGCAAATTGGACTGAAGGCCCCCCGCTGAGCTATGGTCTGCCAACTGGGACCACAATGCAACAGAGGTGCAAGCTTGGAAGAACACACGCACGCACGCACGCACGCACGCACGCACGCACGCACGCACGCACGCACGCACGCACGCACGCATCTGAATCTTTTCCTAATAAGCCTAACTCTCAAAATATTTTAAAACCATAAAACAACCATTTCTCTTGTGAGGACCAGGAAAATGGTTTCCATTAAATGTCTATTTCTCAAATTCTACTATACATTTGGGGCTATTTGACCCGCGCATGGACACACGCACGCATGGACGCACGCATGGACGCACGCACGCACGCACGCACGCACGCACGCACGCACGCACGCACGCACGCATGCACGCACGCACGCATGCACGCACGCACTCACCCCCCCCCCCCCCCACACACACACACACACACACATCACAATGCTATCAGAATGGAATAAAGTTCAAGGCATGGCATGCATACAGACACACACACACACACACACACACACACACACACACACACACACACACACACACACACACACACACACACACACACACACACACACACACACACACACACACACACACACACACACACACACACACACACACACACACACACACACACACACACACACACACACACACACACACACACTAGACTAGAATAAGTGGATGGATGCCAGAGCAAAGGGCCATATCCATTTGAAGAGACAGAGGCTACACGCACGCACACACACACACACACACACACACACACACACACACACACACACACACACACACACACACACACACACACACACACACACACACACACACACACACACACACACACACACACACACACACACACACACACACACACGCACAAAGGCTCACACACACACCACCTAATCCAATGTTTCACATGAAAGCCTTGAGCCTCTTCCGAGCACTAAAACAGAGTGTGGCCTAATCCTATAAATCTATACATGATAGTGACAGATGTAAAATAAGTTCAAACCGTGGCTCCGTTTCTCGGTCCTGAGCTGCAGGGGGTGTGAGGATTATACCCTCCACACCTTCTTGGCCTAGCGCACACTACCACACCATTGCTGTCGGGCAGAAACCTCATGTCTAGTCTCCGTATTCTAACTTTTTGTTTTTTCGTAAATTACGTCCTATTTGAACATACTATAGTCTCACAGAAAAGCATCAAAAGTAACAGATCCACAAGCTCGAAACGTGGCTCGAAGCGATGCATTTCGAGATTATTGATCTGCTATACTTTTGCTAAACTTGGACATATGAGCCGTTACGTTTCAGGAAATGCTTTATTGTAAGTTGCTCTGTATAGTCTGCTAAATGCCTAAATAGGCTCTATAGGAACACATGCCATTTTGGAAAGAACTTTGGCCCCTTCCTTCCCTATACTTCCTTCACAGGTGTTACCGATGATACTAATGAATGAAGGCTATTTTCCATTCTGGTCAAACAGAGTCAGGGTGTTGCTTATCAGAACTAGTGTTGCTACTGTGCATGTTGGCTCACTGGAAACACTCTGCTACACGGTACACAATCTGGGTCTCAAAATGCCCTCGAGTGCGTTCCAAATGGCCCCGAACAGGCGTGTAAGGGCAGTATTATGCGTGTCCAAGTACCAGGTCTTATTACTTAACTTAAGACCTGTTTGAGAACCACTGTACATTAAATGGGACAGTGCCTTAATTAGTATAGTATCAAATCGGTAACACCTTTGAAGGAAGTCGGGATCGAAGGGGCCCGGAGGTAGGAAGGAAGAATTATTCTGTGTGCACAGAGCCTATTGTGAACTGAAATATGGAGATACTAGGTTTCTGCCCCGACAACAGCAACGATAAGCGTGCTCTCTGTTTTTCTGCTCTGTGGATGGGAGGATAATACACCTCTTGGCCTATCGCTACCACATCCAACTGCCTCCCACAGTGCTCTGCGTTGGAGCTCAGTGGGCATGCGGCAAGTGGCAGCGACAACACATAAATAGATTCAAGGGCCTTTGCTCAATTGGCTGGGATAAGACAAAGGTTTTAATTTCCCCTGAGATTCCGGGTTGCCAACTTTTGTTATTATGCGACTCGGAGAGAATGATAATAAAGAAAAAAGCGAAACAACTGCAACCCAGAGCATGTGTGCCAAGAATTTACAACGTTCTCTTCTTTTGTATTTCTTCTCTCCTCCGCTGCGTTGTTTCTGGGTCTTCTGCCTTCAGACACGTCCACAGATAACAGTGTGCTGCTTCATTATGTAGACGTTTGAATATGGAGACCCTCGGACAGATCATACCTCTACTGAACCGCTCTCTCTTTCTCTCTGCAGACCTATTATGGTACATACTGTATTGTTGCTGTCGGGCAGAAACCTCTTATCTCTATTTGTATTTTATTTTGTAAACTAACGCACGACTTGACCACTATACAGAGTCACACACAAGCTTCTATAGTATAGTAACATAGTCAGATCGACAAGCTCCAAACGCTGACACAAAGCGACACGCTTTGGGCTGTCGTTCCGAATTTGAATTGTGAAAAGTAACCATTCTGGACATATGAGGCTTCTACCTGGCAGATAGGATATGCTGCCTTAGAGAGACTGAAGAACGTGAAAACTAGAGTTAGAGAGAACGTGAGAGAGAGAGAGAGAGATGGATGGATTTTATTCGCTATATATCTCTCTGCAGGCCTATCACACACACACACACACACACACACGCTGGCATGGAGAGACATACTTATAAGAGAGAGAGACAGAGAGAGAAAGTAAAAGAGAGAGAGAGCTACGAATGAGAGAGAGACATAAAAGACATAAAGAGAAAAAGAAAGAGACAGAGAACAAGAGAGAGTGAGAGAAAGCAAGAGAGAGAGGAGAGCAGAGCAAATGGCATTACATCTCTCCATTTCTCTCTCTCTCCCCCTCTCTTTCTTTCTCTGTTCTTTCTTCCACACACACACAGACAGACCATTGTGTGCAGCCATAGATGAGATTTGCATGCATGTTAGCATGGATTACACATGCGATGCGGTGCTCTGGGAACCTGGAACCCAAAAGCCTAACCCCCCGCCCCCCCCTGCCGTGTTCCAGGGCCCTGACTGGCAAGACCCATTCCCTTCAGTAGCAGAACTTCAAACAAAAACCTCACGGCTTAATTGGCTACCCAAACATGGGAGATCTTTAAGGTTAAATTCTTAAGTTTTCGGGGGCGTGCGGGGAGAGCGGCGATGGTTTTCTTCCATCAACTTCTTTCGCAAGCTAGGGCTGACGATGAGCCAATTGAGCTTATATTGAATTTAAATTTCCAGCCTTAATATCATCTGACCCACCGTGTTTGGGGTTATGAGATATATATAGACTAACTCTCACTTGTCAGTTTATCTATTTGTAACTCCAAGAGCGCACATTCCGAATCGACAGTGTGTGTGTGTGTGTGTGTGTGTGTGTGTGTGTGTGTGTGTGTGTGTGTGTGTGTGAAAGGGTTAATCCCCTGTGTGATATGTATATTAAGTAGTCTAATCCTTGAAGTGAAGACAGTGTGTCTGTGAGGGAGAGGACACAGCCACAGATAGGAGCGGTCAAATCTCCTTAAAGGACACATAGGCCTGCATGACGACACACTGAACGCTTTATACCTGCATTATCTCAATTATTAACAAAGTGTCCTTTATTATCGTTGCTATCGGGTTGAAACCTCGTAGCCCCAAAAATAATTTACTTTTCAGAAATTCAAGAAGAATTCAAAAGCTGCGAAGATTTGTAGATCTGCGAGCTCAAAGTGTGCTGCAGCGCTAATGCGTATTTTGAGCTTGTAGGCTATATCGGCTTTTTGTTGTTGCTGCCTTTGTGTGACACATGACGAAGTAAGGGCGTTAATTTATGAAAAAACATAAAAAAGTTGGACATAAGAGGTTTCTGCCCCAAAAGCGATGGTTTGTTACCTCACCTCCACGTCGGTTCTTTACCCAGCCATCAAGTTAAAACGGAACACTATGTTCCAGTGTGTAATGTGTTTGTGCGTGCATGTGTGGTTAATTGTTGTGCGCCTCGCTTATCATCCGTCAACGTACATTGTGTGTTTGTTGACAAATTGGCCAGACTTATAAGTGCCTCGCAAAGCCGTTTGATGGCCTTCGATTCCGAGGCGCTTCCATACCATTTCATCATTTTCATTCATCCTTGTGAGCATTGTGTTACAGTGACAAACATGGCCTTGTTTAAACAGCCAAGCATGGGCTGCCTGCTGCCGCTCCATAAGCGCAGCAGGATTATAAATGGGATTGGATTTCATATTGATCCTTGGCTGACCTCCCACGAAGCACTCATCATTTTATAATATCCTTCACGCAAACTGTTAATGAGATCAATGGCCTCCCCCGTTGGTTTCCGTCCACAGATAAACCATGACCTTAACACTGCCAGGGAGCTAGGCATGACCGAGCGGCGAGCATCCATCCATTGCCAAGTGCGTGTGTGGGTTATGCTTTGGAAACAGTGCTCAATCACGTGAAATATTATGAAGATGCTGTTATGGATGAAGGTTCTGCTTCATCTATAAGAGGCTATTAATCGAGTGGTGGGAAGTGACAGAGTGCATTTACTCAAGTACAGTACCTAACCACTAAAACCCCAGTATCCATACAGAAAATAGGAGTTTGACAAGCTGTATACACCCATACTGTATATGAGCACATCGGTCGGATCGGTGGTGTGACACATACAGTATAGGTGTGAGGGCCGCAGAACCATGTTCAACCCAGATTCGGCACAAACAAGGGACTAAATTCTTTTCGCTCCAATGCCACCAAAATGTGGAACGCCCTACCAACAGTCATTAAGACATGCGAATCCCTTGACTCCTTCAAAACCGCTCTCAAAGGGCACCTACGGATGGCTGCAATTCGAAACTGGCCCCCGTAAAATCTGAATCCCCCCCCACCGCCCCCCACCCCCCCCCCCTTTTTCCCCTCACTGTATATGTTTCTTTTCCCTTTTTACCTCCATTATGATGAATTCATGTACTGTTCTTTGTCTATATAGAAGTGTCTATTTGTACGTCTCTAAATGTTTTGATGAATTGAACATGGTGGACCCTGTTGTAAACAAGTGTAATGCTTAATTGGGTCGTCCACTCACAGTTAACAGCCTTTGTATTGAGTTTGTGCTTGAAATGTACTGTAATTCTGCAAACTGTTAATAAAATTTTCAATCAATCAATCAATAGCAGCCCCAACTCTATTATGGGCTCTATTTTCGTCCATGATGCTAAACCCCTTATTCCTAAACTACTTTGCCCTTTTTTTTACTATTTTGAAAGTAAACACATTTTTGTTAAAATAGCCAATCTACAAGCTCACGTGTCGATCGGCTGGTTGAACTATTAAAAAAATATTTTCAAAATACTAAAACAAAAAAAGGCAAAGTAGTTTAGGGATAAGGGGTTTAGCATGGACGAAAATAGAGCCCTAGATGTGAGTGCCGTGTAGTGTTCCTCCACGGGGGCGGTACAGCCTCTCAGGGCAACTTCTCTGTATGCCCCCTGACTCAGGGGTCGTACAGAGAAGTTTTGGGGGCTCTGGAAGCAATGATTTTTAAAGGGGGGCCCTCTCCAAGCCATTGTGTCTATAATATAGACACAATGACCAGTACCATATAGACTCTATATGGTACTGGTCATTGTGTCTATATGGCACTGGTCATTGTGTCTATATGGCACTGGTCCTTGTGTCTATATGGTACTGGTCATTGTGTCCATATGGCACTGGTCATTGTGTCTATATGGCACTGGTCATTGTGTCCATATGGCACTGGTCATTGTGTCTATATGGCACTGGTCCTTCATGTGTCTATATGCTACTGGTCCTTCATGTGTCTATATGCTACTGGTCCTTGTGTCTATATGGTACTGGTCCTTCATGTGTCTATATGGTACTGGTCATTGTGTCTATATGGTACTGTGTCTATATGGTACTGGTCCTTCATGTGTCTATATGGTACTGGTCCTTCATGTGTCTATATGGTACTGGTCCTTGTGTCTATATGGTACTGGTCCTTGTGTCTATATGGTACTGGTCCTTGTGTCTATATGGTACTGGTCCTTGTGTCTATATGGTACTGGTCCTTCATGTGTCTATACTTCATGTGTCTATATGGTACTGGTCCTTCATGTGTCTATATGGTACTGGTCCTTCATGTGTCTATATGCTACTGGTCCTTGTGTCTATATGGTACTGGTCCTTCATGTGTCTATACTTCATGTGTCTATATGGTACTGGTCCTTCATGTGTCTATATGGTACTGGTCCTTCATGTGTCTATATGCTACTGGTCCTTGTGTCTATATGGTACTGGTCCTTCATGTGTCTATATGGTACTGGTCATTGTGTCTATATGGTACTGGTCCTTCATGTGTCTATATGGTACTGGTCCTTCATGTGTCTATATGGTACTGGTCCTTCATGTGTCTATATGGTACTGGTCCTTGTGTCTATATGGTACTGGTCCTTCATGTGTCTATATGGTACTGGTCATTGTGTCTATATGGTACTGGTCATTGTGTCTATATGGTTTGGTCAGTATCATGATACTGACCATGTTACTGATATGATGTCAGTATCATGATCAAGTATCATGGTCAATATCATGTCACATGTCTGGGCATGACATCCCTGTGACAGGGCTGTGGCAGGCCTGCCCTGCCGACACAATTATAAAGGCCGGCCTCGTACATAATACAAATAAAACTTACATTTTGAATTGGGTGTCAAGGGACGGTAAAGGAAACTCTGGTCTAGTGCAGGGGTGCCCATACCTTTTTTACTTGATAATACTTTTAAAATGACCAGCTCAACAACATCTAGCAACCAAACAATTAATATTGCCATTACAGAAAATACATAAAGAATTGTGAAGATGTCTCTCCATGTTTCCTTTCTTTGGAATAGCGATGCAGACTTTACATACACACATCCAACTGGGCCATTGTGGGGGGGAAAAAAGTCTTCCTCCCATTCTGTAGGAAAGTAGTCGGTTTTCGGGTTCTTTGCCTCACACATTTTTATATAACTTTGTAGCGTTAGCTCGCAAACACTCTTGAAAACAAAGTATTGCATTGTGGGATTGCCTACTATAGAATCAGTGAAGGGAGCTGACAGGACGTCAATCAATCAAGATTCAAGTGGCAGATGCCACGTTATTGTGACTGCAGGTCGCATTTACTATGAAATCGTACATTTCCCGTCAATCACTCAATATCTCCATACATGGGAATGCCCCCAGTCACTCAATATCCCCATACTGCCCCATGGTGCCCAGGTCTCGATCGTGACATCACGTGACATCATCAGGGATGGAGATCCCTGATGTCATAGTAATTGCGACTTGCTGTCGCAAATTAAGCCCACATATGGAGATCTGATGTCATCAATATTGGCCAGCAACTCTACATCTGACCTCAAACCTCAAACCCTTAGATCTCCATATATGGATATATGTCAGAACCTGTTCTGTTCATGTTGATCCTTTCCCATCCATCCTTTCTCTTCGATGTCTCCCTTTTGACATCTGTCCATTCAAACTCTAGACGGGCCTGCCCCAAAGTTATTAGTGCAGCCGCATCCAACAGGCCCGAACATTAAGGCCCAGCCCTCATCAAACCCTGTAAACTGAAGAGAATGTCCCTGCTACCATCCTTAGATTATGGAGTTGACCTGTTCTTACATTCCATATGTTGATCTGACCTCATCAAACCCTGTACACTCAAGACATGCTCCTTATATGGCCAGTACATAATTAATTCCATGTTTATCTGACCCCCATGCCAAAGCGCCAGTGCTTGCTCAGCAGTTTGCTGTCAACGAGGCGGATGCGTGCCCTTAGGCATCTTACTGGTTGTTATTGTTTTAATGTTTTTAGGGGTATGTCATGCAGTCTACCTGCTGGTAGATTCTAAATTGACATTCTTCATAAGGAGTTATTTTACTTTTGCTATAAAGTATAGTTATAGTCAACACTTATAGTCAATACATAGTGTGGTGTCTCAGTGGTTAGTTATCGCCCAATATGCAAGCGCCGCTCTGGAGAGAGAGAGGGAGACAGAGAGCGCCAATAAGCCACCGCCCTTTAGGTCGGGTGATTGACAGCAGGTACATCCCTCATCACCAACTCAGACAACTAGGAGCACCTGCATTCATCAGCGCACCTGAGCACAGTAGTATAAAGGGGCGAGCTCTCTGTCTCTCTAACAACAGCATTGGGCGGTAAGCTAAAACACCACTATTTCAAATACCATTCTATGATGAAATCCCTGGACTGACGAGTGTATTCTCTGTATCTCACTCGCAGGCAATATACCGGGCACGTGCTCCGTGGCCGAAAGGCGCGTGCATGAAACCGGCTAGATACAAGTGACTATCGGCCTATGGAAATGGAAGGGCAGCAACCAGAGTACAGGAGTATGGAAAAGGAGTAGAAATACGACCCCAGTACACAGCGTATACGGAAGGAGTACATCTACTCAAGTACAGGCTGAGTAGAAATACTTGTCCCTCTGACCCCCCCCCCCCCCCCCCCCTTCTGAGGGCGCATATTGACTGTTATCCATCTGTCTGGCTAGACCTGTTGATACCCCCCTGTGGGAGAAGAGGAAGATTAAGAGCTACAATAGGCCTGAAACTATCTGTGTCAACCCCGTATACTCACCTGTGGAATCCCTTGCAGGAATACTTACCCGAGCCCCTGGGGAAAGTAATCCAAACCTACCTGTGACGTCCAGCGACGAAGTCCAGCGACGAAGATCCTCCTATTAACCTGGAAATGAACTATGTGTTGAAACTTACCTTTGACTGCATTCCCCTGCAAAGAAAAGTTAATTTCTGATTTCTGATATCTGATTTCTGTTTCCCGATTTATATCCAATAAATGCCCTAGTGAATGGGCAAACCTGACTCTCTGCTCCTGAGTTGTGTATCAGTCGCCACAATAGTCAATACTTTTGTATTTTGGCTTAAGTAATATTAGGCCTTTTATACTTGCAGTATAGTATTGCTACAATGTGGTATTTCTAAAATCGGGACTAACCTCTTCTTGTATAGTGTTATTTTCATGCATGAGGATGCTGTGTGCTGCCTGCCAGAGAGTGGGGAGGCAGGCATGTCAAGAGGCTGCCTGAGTTCTAATTTACCATCATTTCTTAACTGTGGGAGGTTAGACGGGGCTCCTATCTATCTACCCGTGACTAACATTTGCAAAATGAGGCGGCAGTATGAATATCAATAAGTCGCACTCTCTCGTAGTGCTCACTATCTCACCTTAGAGATATGCTGAGTAACGCGCGCCATTGGAATGCCATGAAATACCAGCTAATTTCACTGCACACAGACTATAGCCGAGCGGCTTTGATGATGAGCATATTCACTGGTTGACAGAGAGGCATTGAAATGGCCTTCCTTCCGGGGCGTCATTTTAGGGCTGCAGGGGGACGGCAACTGCCACGCCCTAACATACGCTTTTAACCTCAAGTTCAGTCCTTTTATGGATATTTCCGTCCGTGCGTGCGTGCGTGCGTGCGCGCGTGCGTGCGTGCGTGCGTTCAAATGAATTTAAATCAACATGTCGTCTATTGCAGTATGTGTAGTGCATGTAGGCTATATATTCTTGTTAACCATTAAACCATATAGCCTAATAGGCTATATGGTTTATATATGGTAATATGCGAACACAATAATATGTAGCCTATATATTTATATTTTCTTCAGTTCTTTTAAAAAAAACAGTTGATCTACGAGCTTACAATGTTGTGACGTTTTAGATCAGCTATTTTTGCTATTTTTGTGGTGCCTAAACGCTCCAATGTCCGTCCGTCCGTCTGTCTGTTATACGAACAGCTGCAATACCGCTGGGTGATCTAAAGTGTCTAAAGGGTCATTCACACTGAGCACTATAACTATATACTGTAACTGCAGTCAGTTGTTGAGCAGCCTGCACTGCTCAGTTCACACGGGTGTGATTCTTGAAATAGGGCTTAAGAGGTTATTTTTCTTTACCGCCCTCTATTTTCTTCTGGCATTCCTCTGCTTTTCCTCTGCAAGAACCATCGCCCAGTCTTCACACAAAGCAAGCCCCCCAAGACACACAGCCAGGGCCCTTTAACGCAAATGAGCCAAGTAATAATCTGAAATATTTCCATTTCTAATAGCGTGAACTCCAATCAAAGAGCTGTGCCGTCAGGCCCGTCTTCCGCAGAAGCCCTGCACTGAAGGGTATCTCCCAGAGGGATTCATTCCGCCAAAGCCACAGATGTGTGGGTGGACGTGGACGACGGCTGTGGGTGGAAGGTAATTGATCCAATGAATCTGAGGCTCTCCACCGGCAAGCATCCGCAGGACACAGAGAAACACGGCCATGGGGAGCTCGGCCTTGTGGGTATGCAGAGAGGATGAGAGAGAGAGAGAGAGTGGATATCCGTGGTTCAGTCGAGTCAAGTCGAATCAAAAATTTATTAGAGAGGAATATCGCAAAGGATGTCCCAAAGGGCTGCAAGAGCACAGAAAACAGAAACCAAAATTAAGTCAGCAATGAGAAACAATAAGTAAATACAACATGAATACAATTGACACTCATACACAGGTTTAGGCCCATGTACATACATACACATACTATACTTATACATATATACAAATACTGTACATACGTAATATGTAGGCCTACAGCATGCACGCACGCACACACAGGCCTCTAGTGCACCAATGCTATACAAAGAATAAATCAAATATATATTTTCCTTCCGTTTGTGTTTAGGCAGATGCATAATAAACTCAATATGCATATATGGGATATGTCAAAAAAATAAGTGTGATTTGCATCCACTTCATACCGAGCTACTGTATGAGGCTGCTCTTCTCTCCTCAGTCCCCAGCTACCTCATTAGCATCCCGTCCAGATATTGCTACAAGGTAGAGATTCAAAACTCTTATTCATCCAATTATGCCTGTTCACACACATAATCCGGTGCATTCGACAGGGAATCATTTTCATTTAATTGATCGCCAGGATTCCTTGTTCTGTGACCAGCGTCTCTCCCCACACGCACGCTTAACATTTCATAATATACTTGACTTCCATCGCTTTGGCAGGAACCACTCAATGAAATCCCAACAGTTAGATCCTTCTGAAGCCAACAACAGCAACACAGGGGAGAAGTATGATGATGGGAAAACAACGTCTATAGCTACCAAACCCGACTGACGTCTATTTCAAAACTGTGTTTTTAATGGATGGTCTCAACCCTGGAAACCAAATTACTTCCCGGACAAATATAGGCCCCTGTTCTTGCAAAAATGAAAATGGTTTTATAAATGTAACTGTCCCGACACAATCCTTCAGCAGAAAATATAGATAGCAGGAGAGGGGGGAAAAAAACGACTTATGGAACGAATGTAGCTGGCCTGATTTCATTCTCCTTCGTATTTTTCATCTGACTATAACTCGTCGTCCATCATCTACGGCCCATTAACAACTGTCCTCGGTCCAGCTAATGCAGGCAGGAACCCCCTCTTTCCCCCTCGGTTGCCGGTAAGATAATTGTTACTATGCATCAATTGGCTTCAGTCAAATCATATGCTGTTATTCTTTTTGCGACCAATTACCTCTAACTCTATCAGATGACAAAACATAATGTGGCTTTTAATCTTCAAAAGCTGCTCCATCATTCCCAATGTTAAACACACTAGGACCCTCTGGGGTTCCTTAGAGTTCCAAATGGACCTTTACAACTCTGAGTTTACAAATTGAACCAAATGGAGTCCTATGGTCGCATTTGGTTCCATTTTACATTCTCAGAGTTATGGGGGGTCCTTGAAATGAAAAGGTTTGATGACCACTACTCTAGATGTGTTGAGTACTTGAGTCCAGTTACTTTGATGTCGACACGGACACAGGGAGTTGAGAGGCTTGTCAAAAATAACAAATTTAGCAGATCTACAAGCTCAAAATGAGCTTTGGATCCGCTACTTTTTCATGCTTTTGTGTGACGCCGTATTATGATCAACTAGGGCGTTCATTTATGAAATAACACAAAAACACAATATGCTGAAGGAAGCCAAATAAATAAATGAAACATGTATTTTTCATAGACATAGCCTCAAGCTGTGTCACAAAACAGCCGTGACAAGTAGGCCCAGTCATTTATTTTCTTACATTGAAATTAATTTTAAAATAATACTTTAATCGCAGCGTGTCATATGATTTTGACATGACTGCTAATCACACAAGGCGACGACAGACTTGGGTGCGACTCTGCATTGAACATGTCTTCAAGAATGAATGATCACGGCTGGTTATTAAAGAGGTCTTTGCACAGCACTTGTTAGCAGTTGTAGAAATTCCAATAAGCTAGAGCAGTGGTTCCTTTTCAGTTCAGGGCCCCCAAAATGTATTTGACCGCAGAGCCCCATCTGAAAGAATATTGTGCAAGGGACACCCATACAAGATTTGTGTTGTTAAAATATAAAAATTCTATTCCAAATTCTTCACTTTCAAGACTTTCATAAAATGGGTTACTATTTTCAAGTAGCCATATAGGGTTATAGTGGTTAAACTCATTATTATGCTATGACTCATTTCACTGGGGGACCCCCTGGGACCCCCTCAAGGACCCCTGGGAGCCACTGAGCTGGAAGGACAGGAGGGACAGGTGCGGGGTTGATGTCATCGATATGACATCATCAACTTGATGTCAGCGCTCCACAGGGAAGCCACGCCATTGTTAGACCCTGTCTTGTTTACTGTACCTTGTTCAGACATTATGCACACGTCCTTTTTGTTGAGTGGTGTAAACCACTCCTACAACTGGCTTTGTTAGTGCAGAAAAAATGAGCATGGTTGCTATGTTCACCCTGTTCACCCGGGTGTGATTTCAACCACTCCTACAACTGGCTTTGTTAGTCTGTGCAGAAAAAATGAGCATGGTTGCTATGTTCACCCTGTTCACCCGGGTGTGATTTCATTACGTCAGACATGATTTCATTACGTCAGACAGGCTATATAAGACCTTACACCACTCAGTTCACACAGGTGTGATTTTTTAACAATCAATAAATTGTACAGCCATCTATTTACAGTATTGTCATGATTTAGTGATTATAAACTGGTATGTGTATACCGGAAGCACCATAGAAGACAGGGAAGCATAGAAAGCAGGTAATCAGTAAGCACCATAGTAAGCACCATAGAAAACAGGTAACCAAGCAGCATAGATATCAGGTAAGCGCCATATTTTCTGTATATTAATTACAGAAAGTATGGGACTCAAACAAGGAATGTCTCTGAGACAGAGCACTGCACTATACCTTCAAGCTTAACAGCTCTCCCCGAATGTTTTTCTAGTGTTCTTTTGTATATTGGCCTCAAATTGTAACTGTGGTAGGCCTGGCACTAAAATATGGAAACAATGTTTGTGTGGGACTGCACTCACACCAACACACTGAACAGTGGTCTCCTAGTGCTTTAAAAGTGTTGTTGTACTGTATTAGCCTTCCAAATGTAAAAGTACTCCAACATTTAGCTGCTGGAGGACTGGGACTCCAACACTGAATCTCTAGTACAGCGCACGCACGCACGCGCGCACACGCGCGCACACGCGCACACACACACACACACACACACACACACACACACTTTGTGTTTGTTTATTACTTAAAGTTTGATATTATTGAGACCTGTTTCACCAAACAATTACAGTGAGTGAATAGAATCACTGCTCCCTCAATGCCGGAGCACATACGTACAGATATCAATAGCTAAATAATATTCAGATTTGATACGAATATGACTACTACAGTGCTTTCAATAACTTATATATACATATAGCAGTCTTTTACCTAAACCAAAACCTTGAACAATAGAGAGGTGGATTTGAACATGGGATCTTCACGCAAGTGCATGATGCCATACACAGAACCATGTTTCTCTATTGACTCCCGTTACTAATTAAACAGCCAATAATTCAATACTACAGGCCATTCTATATGCACAGTACAGTATACAACAACATCACTGAGTGCCTAACCAACCATTGGATTTTTTTTGCTTATTCCCAAACTCCAATTAATTGGAACTCACAATCACTCAAACCATTCACAACATACGCCCCACCCACCCCCTCTGATATAGAGGAAAATAGAATTACACAGCCTATAATGAGTTACCCCGTCAGCGCTGAAATTTCCAATTATTCTAGCCTAAACCGTCACTGTGGCATTCTTGATGCAGGCGTATGAACAATATTCCACTGACAAATGTGCAACTTTGACTAACGACAGCCATGTCTAATTGGCAAACAGATATCATGTCCCCTTCCCCTTTATTTGGAGAGTGCTGTCAATGGAATGGAGTGTGAATGCAGCATACGATGCTAAAAATGAGAAATACAATTCAATAAAAGCCAGTGTTGTTGAGATGGGTTTCCCTTTTCATTAGATCTACCTTCATAGTCCCTTAGCACCAGCTGCACCAACTCCTCTGCTGGGTACAACATCTCTGAACCCATCAATTGCACCACCAATAGACCAGCGGTTCCCAACCTGTGGCCCAGGGACCACTGGTGAGCCGTGGGGATATTGCAAGCAGGCCCTCAAATAATTGGCAAACTATACTATAGAGGGTATGTGCGTGACATCATCATCAAACCAGGAAGTTATGCAGGAACGCCTACTGAGTGGCAAAAAACTACTTTCTGGCCTTGACAGCCCAGACATCCACACAGAAAAGTCCCATCTGATTGCATTAAACAACATTAAACAATGTTAAACTCACTTTGCATGTTGCTTTGCCACTCGATGTTCCATTCACTTGCATGTGCATACCCTCTATCGGATATTGGATAATAAGAATACTGCAGTGGTTCTCAAACCTTTTCAAGCCAAGGACCCGCAAATTGATATATTATTGGCCACGGAACCCCATCTGAAAAGGTTTTGTGCCAGGGACCCCCATAAGAAAATTTCAAAATTATTAAAAAAAAAAAAACTAATTACATTTATTAATCAATTACTCAACCCGCTTCACAAACGTGTGCCTTAAAATAACGCAATCGAATGTCCTAATATTCCACAATCACCAGTGACAAGACCTCACAGACCTGGACTACGCTGATGACATCTGCCTTCTATCTGACCACGTAAGGCAGGCACAGGCTCTCCTGACCAGAGTGTAGTTGGAGTGCACTAATGTTGGCCTCAGGCTAAATGCAAAGAAGACTGAGGTCATAACTTATAACATCTGCCCCTAACAACAATAGAGGGTACTGTCCTAAAGGAGGTCAGTGACTTTAAATACCTGGGCACATGGGTCGACTCCACAGAAAATGACCTTAAAGTGAGGAAGGCACTTGCCTGGAGAGATCGTAATGGTATGACCAGTGTGTGGAAATCTAACCTCCCCCGACACATCAAGATCAGTTTCTTCTCTGCTACTGTGGAGTCCGTCCTCCTCTATGGCTGTGAATGCTGGACACTAACACAAGCCCTACAGAAATCCCTGGACGGGTGCTACACCAGAATGTTACGTGTGGTACTGAACATCAACCAGGACAAGCACATCACCAACAAGCGTCTGTACGGGGCATTACCAAGTGTAACAGAGAAGATAGCAGTAAGGAGGAGGATGACACTAGCTGGCCACTGCCACCGACACCAAGAACTCCTGGCCAAAAAGCTTGTACTGTGGGAACCAACACATGGGCATCGATTGAGAGGACGTCCCACACCGACCTAGGTGGACGTACTAAAGAAAGATGCTGGTGCAGAAAGCACAAATGAGCTGGCCAGATGTATGGAGAACCGAGATGACTGGAGACGCCGATGGAGGGCTCGTCTGAGGACAACGTAGAGAGAGACAAGGAAGAAAAACACAGGCGCTCGCAGCCTGCCACCATTGTCCATAGCATTCCATTGGAGACTTGGAGACTCGATTACCCAGCGGCCCCCAGAAGCGAGCGTCACTTGTTTTTTTTCCGGTCACGTGATCCAAACGTGTGATGAGTCACAAAGTAGCCGCGGAAAAGCTCATATGTCTTAAAAGTTATCAAAATCACCCAATAAAACAAATAAAACAAAGCTCGGGAAACTGGTTCGGCAGGAAAAGACACTATCAATGAAGTCGGGAAACTCGGGTTTAGCAGTAAAACTGTTTAAATATATATATATAATTATATATATATATATATATATGTTTAAATATATATTTATGTTTTAATATATATACATACATACAATACGACATTAAACTCACTCCCTTTCCCAATCGATTTTCCACTCACTTTATGCATGCCGCATATACCCTCTATAGTTAGATGAGTATGCTTGTGACAAGTTGGTTGCCACTTCCAACCATTTGGGATTTAAAAAAAACTCAAGCAAAATGTACTCATTTACTGTCCACCACTGGCGAGGACACAAATTGCATGCCGTCAAGTGTCTACTTTATGAGGTTTTGGTTAAATTGGTATCTCTGAGGGCATTCCTTCCTCGGGCAGACGGCAGACATACAGTATATGGCTTTGAGAATGATTACCTCGATGAATTTCATCCCAGAGGCTTAAGAACTCTCAGCCAACTTTCAAACAACACTTCTTAACCATCAAATGGCGTATATGGCTCTTCCGTTGTACCTTTAAAAATTCATAACATGTGTGCTGCTCGTGGCAGCCTCTGGTATGGCTATATGTAACATACAAGCTTGGGGCCGTGACTTTTCTATTTGTGTCCTGCTCAGGGGTTGTATGTCGCATACAGACTGATATAGAAGCGGAGAGGAAAGAAAGTCCACAGTTAGGTAGACTATAAGTTATAACACTGGTTCCCAAACAGTGGGTCGCGGACCAGTTTTTATGGCTCACGACTCAAGAAAAAAACCCATTTAATTTTCCTACATTTAAAATAAATAAATATAAATATATATTATTTTTTGTTTATTTACAAATGTTTTAGTAGTAGTGAAAATAGTCGATATACAAGCTTCAGCAGTGTTATACGCTTGTAGATTTTCACTAGTTTGGGTCCCGGGCAAACAACTAGCTAATTTCTCTTTTGGGTCACGACCTGAAAAGCTTTGGAACCACTGGACTAGATCAATCTGGGCACCTTGAGAGTGAAGCAAATACTGTAATCAGAATACAAATAGGACAGGCTTGAATAATTTCGGCTTCATATTCCGTGGCCAATTAAAGAGGGTGAAAACGAAGGAGAATAACTTCTGACTGGTGCCGTTCAGTTGTGGCCACAAATTAAAGTTTACTTCACACATGTTCAAACATATCTTCATAGAAGTGGTCCACTCCTCACTAATGCTCATTATAATATGGCACCATTTCAATTCAATAACCTTCCAGGAATAGAAAGGCTGCACTGTAGTTTCTATTAGCTTGGAATCCTCATCAATGATGTCATTGGTATAGGCAGCTAGGTTTCAGAATTGTCCATAGTACACCAATGAGGTAGAGTTAGTAGACAGAAATTATAATTATAATGAGCATTAGGACCTTAGATGAAGATGAGGTTAAAGGGTCAATGCTCCTTTAACCTACATGTAACCTATAGTTCTCATTAAGCAGGGTCTCATTAAATATGCACATCGACTATTTTTTTCATTTGAAGCTATACGTTTAAGTTATAGATTCAAATAAAAAAAATAGTCAATTTGCATGTTTAACCTATGAGGTATAATTGTACACAATGTCCAAACTACAGTAAAGATATCCAGCGTTCAATACCGTGTAATGTCTACTTCATAATAACATATTTAGGCACTCAACTCGCGATACGAGGTTCACGATACGATTTTTCACGATTTTTTAAACAGCGTTGTGGGACGCTGTAGAACGATAAAGTAGGGCATATCGGGCTCCATTTCCGTTCGAGCATTCTAAATACACTATTTGGGGATTTAGCAGGGGGGAAGGGGTGTTCCCCACTAAAGATGGTATTTTGATTACCTGTCTAAATCCCTAAAACACATCCGTTACCCGTTACATTATGCATAGGTGTTTGGGTGTTACAATAATTAAACCAATCACTGTGCCACATGCCATTGCCTTTAGAGATCCCTTATCCGTTGCCCATGTGCTATTGCTTCATAGCCTTACGGTCTCCCATGGAAGAGTGATGCGTTGCTTGCCTTGAAGTCTCACTTGTGCTGGTCCTTTACTGACCAGTAGGTTTCCTGCTAGCCTGGGTTCCAGCCTGCTGTGTTTCCTGCTACCTGACACCAGGGTCTAAATGCCTCAATGAGGAGACCACCTCCAGATCTAAATACTAAATAGTCTCAATGTAGAGACCACCTCCAACCACAGACTAGTGGGTGAATTAACATAGGTAATGTTTTATTCATTCAAATAACTCCTCATTTAGGAGTTTAATTCCAAAATGAGATAAGTCACCATTTCAGTGTTTACACAGCTAGGGAGAAGAATGCATGCTTGTGAAGGGATGTTTGTAATTAGTGGGGCTCTCCCAGGGAGGCACAGAGATTTTTTTTAATGATGCAATAATATTTTGGTTGAATACCCTAAGGCTTCTTTGGGCAATGTTATTATTTTTTATTATTGTTATACTTAATGTATTTGTTTTGAGGTTTTGCTGTTCTGTTTTGCTTCTTTTATTCTCCTAAGTTTTGGTCATGCCTTTGTTTGTTGTGCCTGTGTGTGTGTGTGCCTGTGTATCTGTGTGTCTGTGTGCCTGTGCGTGTGCGTGCGTGCGTGCGTGCGTGCGTGCGTGCGTGCGTGCGTGCGTGCGTGCGTGCTTATGATACCGTGATACATTTTGTAAAAACTGAAATCAAATATGCCAATCATAACAAATACACAATGAAAGCAGAAAGTGAAAACATTTTCTCTGTATAGATGGTAATGCCCTTGGTTAATTACTTGCTTGAAGTTTGTGTATTTTGCATTTGTAATACCGGTTAGCATTGTAGAATCCCAGCCTATAGACCAGGAGCCTAATTATCTCCAAAGCCTGATATAGATGCCAAAGGGCTTCCTCTTTGGCATAGCAGTGGGTGCTTGGTCCTCTTTGGCATAGCAGTGGATGCTTGGTCCTCTTTGGCATAGCAGTGGATGCTTGGTCCTCTTTGGCATAGCAGTGGATGCTTGGACCTCTTTGGCATAGCAGTGGATGCTTGGTCCTCTTTGGCATAGCAGTGGATGCTTGGACCTCTTTGGCATAGCAGTGGATGCTTGGTCCTCTTTGGCATAGCAGTGGATGCCTGGTCCTCTTTGGCATAGCATGGATGCTTGGTCCTCTTTGGCATAGCAGTGGATGCTTGGTCCTCTTTGGCATAGCAGTGGATGCTTGGTCCTCTTTGGCATAGCAGTGGATGCTTGGTCCTCTTTGGCATAGCAGTGGATGCCTGGTCCTCTTTGGCATAGCAGTGGATGCTTGGTCCTCTTTGGCATAGCAGTGGATGCTTGGTCCTCTTTGGCATAGCAGTGGATGCCTGGTCCTCTTTGGCATAGCAGTGGATGCTTGAGCCAGACCAGGCTTAAGGTTAAAGTACACTGGGGGCTCGTCCAGATCAGGTTTCCCAATTGGGGGAGGGGCAGTACCATGTTTAGTATAATAGTGATAGTATCATGTCAGTATCGTAGTCACTATCATGTCAGTATATGGTCAATATGGTCAGAATCATAGTCAGTATATGGTCAGTATCATGGTCACTGCCGTGTTCAGTGTCGTGGTCAGTATCATGGTCAGACTCAGTATCATGGTCAGTATATGGTCAGTATATGGTCAGTATCATGGTCAATATATGGTCAGTATCACGGTCAGTATCATGGTCAGTATCACGGTCAGTATCGTGGTCAGTATCGTGGTCAGTATCGTGGTCAGTATCGTGGTCAGTATCATGGTCAGTATCATGGTCAGTATATCAGACTCAGTATCATGTTCAGTATATGGACAGTATTGTGGTCAGTGCATGGTCAGTATATGGTCAGTATCATGGTCAGTATATGGTCAGTATTGTGGTCAGTATTATGGTCAGTATATGGACAGTATTGTGGTCAGTATCATGGTCAGACTCAGTATCAAGTTCAGTATATGGACAGTATTGTGGTCAGTATCATGGTCAGTATCGTGGTCAGTATCGTGGTCAGTATCATGGTCAGTATCATGGTCAGTATATCAGACTCAGTATCATGTTCAGTATATGGACAGTATTGTGGTCAGTATCATGGTCAGACTCAGTATCATGTTCAGTATATGGACAGTATTGTGGTCAGTATCATGGTCAGACTCAGTATCATGTTCAGTATATGGACAGTATTGTGGTCAGTGCATGGTCAGTATATGGTCAGTATCATGGTCAGTATATGGTCAGTATTGTGGTCAGTATCATGGTCAGTATATGGTCAGTATCATGGTCAGTATACATTCTCATCATCATGTGATTGTAACCTGTGTGAAGCCCATAGCATTTGCCTTCCAACATGAGAGACCATGCAGGGTTTGAACCCCAGTTGGTTTCACACAGGAGTATCTATAGGCCTACGTATCCTACTGGGGTTGAGTACTTTGTCCACCACTGATAACAGGAATCCCAATGTGCACAACTTTGAGTTTAACCTAATTCTACGAACACCTTTATCTCTCTTAAAATGTCAAGTACGTTGCATATGCTGATTAGGGCATGAAAGTACTCATACATTATGTCCCCGACTCCTGGCGATTAGAATTTCCATTTCAGGCTGAAGTCGCCTGAAACGAAACAAGGCATGCTGAGTGTAGAGCGTTGTAAAGGTTACTCAGCCTTATCTGTGAATATGCATAAAGACAACGAGATTTTGCTCAAACCATGGCCACTAGTACAAAGGCAAGCTACAAAACCTCTTGATGTTGCACTGCAGCCTTTGCTGTGGGCATTCTGCTGGAATGCACAGCACACAGCACCTCCTAGAGGACAATCCACGCTACAACATCCAACGTCATATTACATAGAATGGTCTACACTGCAAGAGTGGTTCTCAAACATTTTCAGGATAAGGACCCTCAAATTGATATGTTATTGGCCGTGGACCCCCATCTGAAAACGCTTTGTGCCAGGGACCCCGTATAAGAATTTAATTTTTTTTATTTATATTTTTTTATTTAATATTTAATTTATATTAATTATTCCAATTTCTTTTTTAAACTGCTGATCTACAAGCTCACAACGCGTCACATCTCCACGCGTTGTGAGCTTGTAGATCGGCAATTTTCAAATAGCCTATTTATATAGGGTTTAAGTGGTTAAACTGATTTTGATACTATATTTATTCAGGCGACCCCCTGGAACCCCCTCAAGGACCCCTGGGGGTCACCAGACCCCATGCAGTTTGATAACCACTGCCTACAAGTTACTGTGTGACACAGTGCATTTTGGCTGTCCATCCTTAACATTTTCAAATGATGCATACTGTACGCAAATACTTAATTTCATGCAATATGTTTTTCTCCAAATGTTTATTTTAAGTGCAGATTTGGTTAAACACTCCTTTTTATCGCTACATAAAGAATCTTTTTTTATCTCTCCTTTTCATTCTAACAGCAAAAATCAACCATCATTGTGCAAAAAAGAAAAAAGTACAAATTAATATATATATTGGTTATGTTTCCTTCTCTAATGGCTTAATTCATCCACTGACACCGAACTGTTTAGATGCTTAAACCAACAAAATAAGAAAATGGCTTTGAAAAACACAACAAAAAAACAAAACAACTATATGGTTATCTGAACACTTATTATAAATAGTAGGCTACAATCGAAAACTGCTGCAGATTCACTTTACACTGCTGTGTTGTCCATCTGAGAGCAATGGTGCCCCCTTGTGTACAATTGTAATGAACTGTTTGACACATTCAAACAGCATAGCCTTAAATACAGAAAAAGGCACAAGCATTGCAACAGAACTCATGCGCAAAGGTTTAAAACATAGGAAGGGATCTTTGTGTCTGTTAAATACTGATTCCACGGCAAGCACTGAAGTGTGTTGTATGACAATTATGCGTATTTTAACACAGTAAAATCCTGTGTTAATAATTATATATCCATACAAATGTAACCAAATGGACCTGTAAGCTTCCATTTGGTTCTGAGTACACAATCAGAGTAATTAAATGGGATATTATTTGTTTAGAAAAAGTGTTGTTATAATAGCTCTATATTCCTTGTCTGTTCAGTAACAGGGGTCTGCCCAGAAATTGGAACTGGAACACTATATACGTATTTGAACTTGAAGCCAACACATTTTCTCTGTGGGGTTCTCTCTCCTGATTGGATAACATTTGTATCCCGACCTGAAAGGTATTTTCTGTTTACTAAAGAGCTCAGTGGCCTTGTGGTTAGACTAGAGTGTCTGCCCTGAAACTGGGAGGTCAGGGTTCAATCCACCGGGCCGGGTCATACCAAAGACTATACAAATGGGACTGAGTGCCTCCCTGTTTGGCACTCAGCATCAAGGGTTGGATTGGGCATAAAATCCCTCCCTGGTGGTCATGTCCACTGTCTGGGTGTGCTTGTTCATCATGGATGGGGGGACATCACATCAAGCCACATCACACTACAGAAACAGGAGATAGGCTTCAAGGTTACTTAAAGAGCTGGAAAGATGGGGAGACCACTGTCACTGAACAAACACTCTATGGCAGTGGTTCTCAAAGTGGGGTCCAGGGACCCTCAAGATTCTTTGTGGTGGTGCCAAATGGACCGTTACAGGTCCATTTGGTTCCATTTGTACACTCTTTAGAGTCATGGGGGTCCGTGGAATTGAAATCGTTACCACCACTGTTCTACGGCCATGAATACTATTGGAATATACAACTTTAACCATTGTAACAAAACAAAACAAAAAAAAACTTTTGAACAAAAACATAATGTGCTTGTCTCTTGAAGGGACAGAGCGAGTGCCATCAGGTGTGTGGGACCACAGCCAGCCAGCCGGTGGCTCTACCCTCCGCTGTCTGAGTTCTGGGCGCTCTGCACCGGTCTGGGTTCGATCAGACGATTGTACGACAGCGCTGTCATCACCTGCGAACCAAAATAGCATCACGTGTGTGGGAGTAATTTGCACATTATGCCACCCTGCGGGCTCTGGAGAAACTGGACCCCTATATGCTCCGGGTCGGTCGGCTCACGTCATCGTATGTTTGACTGTCGGGTCTTTCCTTTCAGTGCAGAGAACTTCAGACAAGCTCAGAAACGCATGAGATCTTTAAAAAGTTGATACATGACACCTTTATATCGTCACTGTCGGGCAGAAAGTGCTTATCTCCATATTCTAACTCTTTGTGTTTTTGTTAGTTAAATGATTGCCTCATCATACTACACGCTTTGAGCTTGTACATCTGCTACTTTTGCCGTTTTTGAATTTGAATCCTGAAAAGTAACAGTTTTGGAGACGTGAGGTTTCCACGCAACAGAGACGACATGTGTTTCCAGTTCACTATTCACAATGTAATGGATATGTATTGCTGGTGGCATAAAGGCCCGTTCCTTGAAAACAACAAAAGCAATCATAACTAGAAATGCACTCTGTCGAGGTGCCAACTTGCGCCTTGCATACATGGCCTACTTGTGCGCAGGCAGAGCGTGCAAGAACTGCTACTAACTAATGTCTGTTACAACTGCTGTCCTAAATCCTTTAGACCCGTTATTGACCTTATACCAACCTTGAAATGTACCTTAGTTACGTCACCATCAACAGCCAATAATCAACAGCCAATAATGGACCACCATTCTTACCCCGACATACATACATACATACACATACATACATACATACTGTACATACATACATACATACCCAGCCGATCACCAAACGTACCTTAGTTACGTCATCAAGAATGGTGGACCCTTATTGGCCAGTGGACAACACCAACATACGGTGGACAACACCGACATACATACATACCCAGCCGATCGCAGGATTTGCACGCTCTGCTTGCGCAAGTAATAATAATAACAATGAAAAGAATACTTAACCGTCCTTTTAAACGCATGTTAACATGTTCTGAGGCATGGATATTAGAAAGCTGTGTTTGTTTCTTCTAAACTTACTGTGATCATGGTGAGCAGGGCCAGCATCATGCCCAGCATAATGTACATGTTGTTGGTCAGACCTCCGGCCCATAGAGGACCCAGGATGGTGGCCAAGCCGCCCACTGACCGACGCACACCTTGACTGAAGCCTGGACACACACACACACACACACACACACACACACACACACACACACACACACACACACACACACACACACACACACACACACACACACACACACACACACACACACACACACACACACACACACACACACACACACACACACACACACACACACACACACACACACACACACACACACACACACACACACACACACACACACACACACACACACACACACACACACACACTTACTTCACACTTCAACAATGTATTTATGTCCACACAAAGGAAATTGCATACTGTACAAGGACAGACATACGTCACGATACAACAAGCAATGAGTAGCGTAGGCATCCTAAGTTCGAAACCCCCTCCAACAACCAGTCCGCAGGCATTTCCACCAGAGGAAACAAAGTTCCCAGTCCACTCCAGCATTGCCTCCCACTGTCAAAGAGCTCTCCGTATATTGTAGCTGATCCCATGGGCCCAAAATCCACCCACTGTTGTTCTGACAGCGGACAGACACATCGGTAGAAGGCCAGGTCCGACGCCTCTCTTCCCAGCCGGTAGGTATACTCACGGGAGGGGCCGCCAGGCAGAGTCAGTGTACTCCATCGGTGAGCAGCACCTTTTGTATGCAAGCTTGCGATCGTGTTGAAGCACACAGTCCACAGAGGTTAAATCTGCACCCACTACATTAACGGTGGTAGTTACAACGGAGCAGTTTAACGTTGCGCACGCGCGCACACACACACACACACACACGCACACGCACACACGCACACGCACACACGCACACACACACAGTCGAATGGAACCTTATATGTTCAAAACTGTTACCTTTCAGGATTCTCACTCTCAAGCCGCATAGTGATGGCATGATGGGACAGCATCTGGCCAAACGGAGCTGCCCCCGTCATGTACCAAACGTATCTTTTTGGGTCTCAAGCTGAAAAAGTTAAGTGTACCCCACCTTGCGTTTTCTCTGCCGTGACTTTGGAGAAGAGGGACACCTGCGACACGGCCACGAACGGGAGGCCCAGCAGCTGCAGAAACACACCCACGATGAAGGCCGTCAGCTCCCACGTGTAGCCACCTGCAGGAGGACCAGGAAGACCGATATAAAAATGCATCTGCTATCCATTTTCCAATCCATTTCTGGTCACCCATCAGCCATCACCCAAGCACAACATGCATACATTCACACGATCTACCCAGTGCCCACTTTAAAACAGCATGCAACAAAAAAAACACTTCAGCAATGACTCCATCTGATCCATCTTTTTGTCTATTTGATTTGACATCTTTATTAACCCCTACATAGGACGGGAACTTCGGGAAGCCCTTTTGGGTTGTTTTTACCTTTAAGACGGGAACCCCTTTTGGGGTATAGTTGTGGCTATGTAGGCTACAGTTTATAGCAACATTTAGATTTTCAGAAAAGTTTGATTTTCAGAAAACTTAGGTCAGGATTTAGAAGGCATTTTTTAGAATCAGCCTCAGGTCTAAATGGGATTAATTAAAACAATACATTGGAATAAATATAACTGTACATCTGTAAAAAGAATAAAAGCACAATGAAGCTCAAGGGCTTATTCCCATTGTGGTCCATGTATCGCTCATCCCACTTCCTTGGGTCCTCAGCAATACTTTACATCTCATCTGTCAAATGTGTCAATTGCACGAACATACATACAGATGGACACACAAAGATTCCTGGTATTTACATCATTGCTGTCGAGCAGAAACCTCTGATCTCACGTAAGTTAACGCCCTACCTACTTGATCATACTACAGTGTCACACAAACACAACAAAAGGAGCAGCAGATCCACTAGCTCAAGCTTGAGCATGTACTGTAGATCTGCTACTTTTGCCATATTTTAATTTGAATCCTGAAAAGTAACCGTTTTGGACATACGAGGATTCCACTTGACAGATGGATTATCGTTGTGATCTACAACCACAATGTTTGTGTAAATGTTTGCCTGCACAGTAAAATGGACCCAGGTCCATTTGAGTTAATTTGGCTAAACTATAAGCAGCAAGCATTCCAACATTCCCACCACAAAAAATGCAATTTTAACAATGTTCCGAGTAGTGAATCAAGCATATTATAACAGTACATGTTTCAAAGGCACCTGTAATCAGTTACCATTTCACTGTAATTAGATTACTTCCAGTAATTCTTTCACATTGTATCGAGTTTCTCCCCCAGAAACGGACCACTCAACGAACGCCTCCTGTCCAGTGCCTGTCACTCATAATCGTGATGGTAATATAACACACACGCCAACATAAACATGAGATCATGTTTGGCAGCTTTATAGCCTCCTGCTGTTCAATGACATAATTTGCAGGACACACTCAATTCAACAAGAGTGTAACCTTATACGACTCCCCAGTAGTACCACACAAGCACGCGCAGGCAAGCACGCACGCACGCAGGCATGCACGCACGCACGCACACAATCTGCAGTCACCCATTTGGCTGAACGAACAGCCAAAAAGACAGCCAAAAAGAACACGCACAAACTTGTCACAAATCAAGAAATGAAATAAATTCACACACCATTTTCTGCTCCCAAATATTTCTCAGAAAATGGTGTACAGATTTGTTTCATTTCTTGACCCATTTTCAACCTATCTTGAGTATCTTCATATAATTGGCTGTCACTAATGCTAACATGGCAACATTTCTGTCTACCCACTCTGTGTCTCAGAGGAGGGCTGTGGACCGTGCAGAAACAAGAACAAAGATTTCAAACTTTTAGTTTTATGTTAGAACAATGGCTTCTATTTCAGCATGCTAAACTAACTTCTAAGACATGACATCATGCAATGATATCATTGGTAGGCAGGTTCCTGAGCTGTCCCCAGCTCACCAATGACATACAGAGTGAGACAGAAATGGTGTAATTTCATGTGACCATTAGTGAGGACCAATAATGTATCATTTGTAACCAAACGGACCGACATTGACTCCGAGTTCATTAACAAGTAGTTGGGAGTTAACAAGTAGTTGGGAGATAATGAAAGTGGTCAATGAATGTGCAGTCACCTTGGGGGTCCGTGAGGAAGATGAGGCACCAGACGCATGCCACGCAGCAGATGAGCAGGCCGGCGGCGAGCACGGCGCGGTCCGCCACGCGGCTGCTCAGCCAGCGCACGAAGAAGAAGCCCAGGATCACCTCCACGCCACACAGGCCGTACATCACACTATTCCCCAGCTCCCCGAAGCTGAAGTAACGCTGAGTCATAGGAGTCACCATGGTCTGAGAGAGAGAGAGAGGGGGGGGGGCATCTTATGCCATGCTTTATCCTCAAGTAATAAACATTTTCCGAGAATTACGCATTTAGGAGCTTCCACTATGCGTAAACGTTAACTTGCGGCCACACAACCCACTATTAATTTTGCCAACTCCTATATTTGCGGTGGTGTGTCTGTAGGCGTGTTGATGCGCTTTCCCTATATTTGCTACAGGTATCCTATATTACAATTGAAAACATGTGCCCAAAAGCACGCACAGGAACAAAAGGCACCAGCTACTACGTCACTGACACGCTGCAACACGCTGCAACACACACTGCAACAACACACTAACACGACACAGCCTTACCCTCCGCGTCGATCCACGGCTATCTCCTCATGTCGCGCCGCACGGCCACACTCGACACCAGCCGCGTAAAAATTGTCATCGCACTGCCACTAAAGCCGGCTCCCGTCCACACTCGCAAACAATATCAATATCAATAATAAACACAAACACGCCACAAGCACCGACACCCCCGCCTAATTTGTTGCCACGTCTATGAAAACAAGCCCAGAAAAAATGCCATTCAACACGCTACTTACAACTCGCTTACAATTCGCGGACCTGGCAACACTGCATCCTGTTTTCCCATTGGCTACGGTTGCTTACAACACGCATTTGCACTGCATCTTGGGAGCAACACAGCTTAATGTAGGGGTCACCGATTGCTGTGCTACATCCCCCTCATGTTCTCACCACCCCGTTCGGCTGCACCACACACACTAACCTACAGAATTCTCCACATGCAACACAGGGCCCTTATTGGCTAGCCCCCTCACATGGCGATCCCCACGCTGCAAAACACAGGGCAGCCAGACACACACACACACACACACACACACACACTCATTCTAACTTGGATGGACAGCGCCGCGATTACATACACAGTTTACCATACGTCCTCTTCTGGGGGCCTGTCCGGCCAGTCCGGGTGGTTTTATACATTCCTTCAAATGTCCGGGGTTTCACACGTATCGCCTGTAGTGTATCGCTACGCTCACAGACCATTCACACCAATGTGTATTACAATGCACGTTCAATGGTTCGTAGTGGCAAAACACTGTGAGAGGTGGACTTTCAGCCCGAACCCCGGAATGTGTATTCTTCATAACTCTGCATGCGCTGCACGCTCACACCACTACCACTGGTCCCGACCGCAGATCAGAGAAAGGCTCGCTGGCTGCTCCGCTGTCTGCAGATAGACAGACAGCGGAGAACTATCTCATCATTGACATGCAGAAAAAGTAGGCTGCTGTTTTCTTAGCTTTGTGACTGCCCAATGAGAAGCACATTGTATTGTCTGCAAAGGAACTATGTGTCTGTCACAAATACAAGTTCTGTCCTGCAAGCCCATGTCATGTCAACACAGACAAGGCAGCTGTGCGCGCGGTGAGTCCTGCAAATTATAATGACCCAATATTATTTCGTACAACCTAGCAAAGCATAACATATGATGGTTTGGAGAATAGGCTGGTCTCTCTTTTTACAACAGATAAGCCATTGCATACAGGTTCTCAAACTTCTTAATTTCAAGGACCCCCATAACTCTGAGAGTCAAACCAAATGGACCCATAACAGTCCCATTTCATTCCATTTCTACAGTATCACAGTTAACAGTTATACAACACTCCATTTGGTTACATTTGTACACTCTCACAGTTACAGACCTGTAAGGGTCCATTTGGGTCCATGTGTTACACTCTCACAGTTACAGACCTATAATGGGTCCATTTGGAACCCCCTCAAGGAACCATGAGGGTCCCTGGATCACACCTTTCACAGCCACTGCTTTAAATAAATACATAACTAATACAGAGCATATTTGATCCATTTATTGTTAGGCTATAGATTCTTTTGACATCTCAATTTAACAGAACCGCCCACGCACGGCACATGCACGACGTGCACGCGCATGAGCACATCCACATCCACATGCACGCGCGCATGTGTCCTTTTTGGTAATTCAGAATATGGTATGCCTACACAGTTACAATAATGCAAACACGCCAATCGCACAAACGACTGCGTCGACACCTGGCGTGGAACAAACGGGACGAACCGAGGCGCATATATGGATAACAACAACACTACACGCGCGCGCGCTGCAACACAAAACAGCTGCATACAACGCGTGTCACTGTGGACTTCTGTATCTGTGGACTTCTGTATCGCAACGCGGGGCAACGCAACTCTGGGATGAGCGGGCCGAAGGCCCGCGAAATTCTAGTCTTATACACACAGGTTTAGGACAATGGAAAGTGCCTCTTCAAACCACCCATAATGCGAATTCTGTTTGATAAAAGAATGCGCTCCTTAATGCGCTCCTCTGAGACGGTAAGACCTGAGTTGGAGCTGCCTCGGCTTGAGTCATGTAATGTTGCACAACATTCACAGCTCAGATGTCTCGTTCTGTCTTAATTCTCCACAAATCTCTGTGATTGGAATTTTACTATAATCAGTGTCAATTCCTTGTGCTTATTGTGTTTAATTTACAATTTACAATTTAGGCATTTAGCAGACGCTCTTAATCCAGAGCGATTTACATTAAGCAATAACAAGTTTAATTGTCTAGTCAAAGAAGTTATTATATTTGCACGAGTGAGGCTGTGTTGGAGCTACTGGACACAAAACAACCCGGCCTCTGTATCAAATATAAATATGCTATATTTCAAGGCAGCAACGTGTGTCGCTCTTCCATGGTCATGGGCCATAGTGTAAATCACTGGGCATAATGTTAAATGGATAATAGATCTCGTAAAGGCAATGGCATGTGGCATGGTGATTGGTTTAATCATTGTAACGCCCAAACCACACCTATGCATAATGTAAGGGGTAATGGAGGTGTTTTAGGGACTGTGGCACAAGATAACAAATTCTACGAGGCCACACCTCTCACACAATACTAAATCCCCAAATGAAGGAAAAAGGGCCCCTGCCACAAGATGGAGACATTGGTGTTTTTCCGTAAATTAACGCCCTACTTGATCATCCTACAGCATCACACAGAAGCATCAAAGGTAGCAGATCCACAAGCTCCATATGTGGTGTGAAGCGTCATGCTTTGAGCTTGTAGATCTGCAACTTGTGAATTTGAATCCTGAAAACAGTTTTCCACCCGATAGAGACGATATATACAGTAGACAGGCGTATACTAATAGGCCTACGATATATAATATATATATAAGAGAGAGAGAGAGAGAGAGAGAGAGAGAGAGAGAGAGATGGGGAGGGAGGGACATAGGGGTGGTAAAAACAGGGGTGGGCAATCTTTTGGGGTATTTGATCTATGATGCCGTCTATTCCAAGGCTTGACAGTTCTAATGGACCACCGTCACCAGCCAAGTCTTATTATAGACTGCTAATGAGGATAATACACAGAAGAATGAATCATGATGTTAATAATAAAGTCTGACTATATGCAGAGGAAAGTGCTATCGAAGAAATAAATGAATGTCTTTGTCTGATATAATCATAAACACACGTTTCCCCACCTCTGCAGTAAGTATCTTTTAATCTATGACTGAAACTTATATAATATTTCAACATTAAAATATCCTCACAAGCCAAGATAAACTGATAGACCTTTATTGATTGAATATCGACCAGCTCAGAGGCCTTTTGGTTAGAGTGTCCTCTCTGAGACTGAAAGGTCAGGGTTCAAACCCCCGGCCGAGTCATACCAAAGGACTATAAAAGTGCTTGCCACTCAGCATCAAGGGTTGGACTGAGCGTTAGTCCCTGAGACATAATGGCGTCGTGTCCAGGGGTGTAGTGTAGCCTACTTGTACATCAAGCTGCCTCTTGTGTAGACAGACTAGACACCATCTACAGTTGGAGGCCATCGATATTGTCCTTTTCTTTTTGCTGAGGTTTGCGTGATCTGCGCAAAAGGACAGTTAACCCATTTTGGGCGGGAACCCCTTTTGGTGTTTTAAACATTATAATTTAGCTATTGAAAAATAGCAGATCTACAAGCTCATAGCGCGCCACCGAGTGGCGCGCTACGAGCTTTGTAGGTCTGCTATTTTTGAAAAATCGTGAAAATATTTTTTTCAGAAAACTGGAGGATTTAGAAGGATTTTTAAAAAATTTGAGGTCAGGCCTAAATGGGTCAAATGATAAGGGACAATATCGGTGGCACCCAACTGTACTGGCGTCGTGTCCAGGGGTGTAGTGTAGCCTACTTTAGTACTTGTACATCAAGCTGCCTCTTGTGTAGACAGACTAGACACCATCTAAGACCCTTTCCCGCTCTACTGTGAGCGTCCATGTCTCATCCTCGTTCAGCAGTACTGATTCTACTGCAGCCACAAGCAGCCGCCTCTTGAGGTCATCTCCCAATATGCCAGATTCCCACAATCTCCTCATTCAATACAAAGGTATTCCAGGCACGTGCCGCCGAGACTTTCAGAACCTGTTCCATTGAGGCAGTCCAGGCACTCAGATATTTGAAGTCGTTGACTATCTCAATGTGTTTCTGTCCTCCATGTTAAATGCCATTATTTTGGTTTTCATGTCATTAAAGCTTGAGAATCTTCCTGCACTCCTTTTCTTTTTATTCCTTCTTTTTTCCCCTTAAATTTAGAGTAGCCAATTATTTTTACCCCCCTCTTGTTGTGCCAATTAATTCCTCTGTCCAACTGATTCACCTGCCAGTGAGGAGCCCCCACCAGGAGGAATACTCCTCCCGCACAACACTCCCTGCTGACAGGCTCCACCTGATAGAGCCTGATAAGACTACAGAGTATGTGCAATGACCAATTTCAGCCTCCCCGCCTGGCTTACCTCCCCTGAACACGGGCCAATTGAGTTCGCATAGACACTCGACAAAGCCGAATGCACCACGTTGGATTTGAACCCACAAACTCTGCGGTGGTTAAGGCAGGGACTTTACAACTTCTCAATCTCCACCCGAGTGCCTTGTCCTGCAATCCTTTTCTACTGCTAATAGTGGTTCCCATTATTTCTCTGCTGTGTCCGAGGCTAGGGCGATGTCATCATCTGCATAGTCGAGGTCAGTAATCGTGACAGTATGCGCTCTCTTAGCTTTCCTCAGTTCCAGTGTAAAATCCTGCTACCTGCCACTGATTGAGAGTCTCATGGCATTTCCATCGACACAATAAACACGACTGAAAGGTCCTAATCTGTGATGTGTGAAACAGCATGAAAGGAGCCCCCACACACTAGCGCTGTGTTTTACTAAACTATTAGCACAATGTGTAAAATTATGTCATATTGTTGTCAATCTTGCTCTTCTACATAAAGCCAACCATGGAATAAGAAATAGAGGCTTTAACCTTTGTTTTAGTTTTAAATATCCCAGATATTGGAAGATGCTTCTGAACTCGTTTGACCAATTAAAATACTCGTTAAACATAAAATAATGAATAACGAAAAATAGCCAATCTACAAGCTCACAACGTGTCGATGTGTTGTGAGCTTGTAGATAGGCTATTGTCGGTCCATGACTTGCTTCCATAGATTCTATGGAAGCAAATTGAACATGTGTGTGCTATATTTTGTATATAAGTTTTCAAAAATAAATTGGTGAAACTGAGGCAGTCTCTTGTTCTTTTCTTTTTCTTTAAAGTTATTTGGTGAGTGCTGTCATGTGTGTTTTTAAAAGTATATTGGGTTGAGTATCAAAGAAGTTTTACTCCGGGAAGATAAAATCAAGGCTATGAAAAGTGTGCCCTGGGACAAAAAAGTTTGGGAAACACTGCCATAGAAGACATGCTGACTTCTATGGAATCCAAATGATTGAAGTCTGCCGTGGCAACAGAAAACTTTAATCCATGTAAACAGCAGAATGTGCAGAAAGAAAACAACTTGCCTGGCCCACACTGGCCCTGGCCCAAGCTAAGACTCACACTTAATCATTGGCTTAAAGGGGAGAAAGGGTTGTCATTATTTACCGTAGATGTGATGCAGGCAGTGAGTGGATATCATGTTCCCATTACAGTAATTAGTAACGTGCAATAACAGGAACACAATATCGACCCGACTGTATTCCTCTGAGTCTCTGCCAGCTGTTTAATCAGTGTTGTTATTTTAAAGTGGCAACTTCACAGGCCTTGGGGGAAAGTAGACTCTACTTAAGTACAATTTTGAGGTACTTACTGTATACCTACTTTGAGTATTTAAAATGTTTCCAATTGTTTCAATCGTTCTCCTCCAGCACATCTCAGAGGCAAATTCTGTACATTTACTCCAATAATGATTATTTGAATTTTAGTTGCTAGTTACTTTGCATATTTATATTATTGTTACAAAATATACATTATCCAATTAAGCTCTGTTTAATACTAATTCTGAAAGATTGACCAATTTTTTTTAAAACCTTTGTCCAAAACTTAATTCATTCAAATAAAAAGAAAGTAGCAGATCTGTAGAGGATGTGGTACTTTTGATGCTTTTGTGTGACACTGTAGTCTGATCAAGTAGGGCATTAATTTAACAAGATTTAGAATAGGAGATAAGAAGTTTCTGCCCGGCAACAGCAACGACTTGTAACAGTAGTATTTCTACATTGTGGTATTGCTACGATAATAATTGGAGTACTGCTCCCACCACTGTTTTCTGCCCCCCCCCCCCCCCCCCCCCCCCCCACACACTCTGCACTCACCTCCAGAGCCGTCTGGTTGAAGAGAGTAATGAACTGGGCCGTGAGCAGAACCACCACCTCTTCTCGAAGCAACTCTACCACACCAGAGGAGAGAGGGAGAGAGATAGTTTAGTACACACACAGTACCAATTATGATGAATTGAACATGGTGGGCCCTATTGTAAACAAGTGTAATACTTTATGGTGTCGTCCACAGTTAACAGTTTTG
Source organism: Electrona antarctica (assembly GCF_951216825.1). Classification (NCBI taxonomy): domain Eukaryota; kingdom Metazoa; phylum Chordata; class Actinopteri; order Myctophiformes; family Myctophidae; genus Electrona; species Electrona antarctica. The sequence goes on from NC_136800.1 coordinate 30,208,861, forward strand.
TATTGAGTTGTGCTTGAAATGTACTGTAATTCTCCAATCTGTCAATAACTCCATCAATCAATCAATCAATCAATCAATCAAACCTTCCTACCTAATCTACCTACCTACTGTACTTACAGTATCTATCTACCCATCTATGATATATTCATTTTTCTCTCCTTTGCAATGTCCCCCTAGCGGCCCTCATAGGGGCCATGGGCCGCACTTTGAAACCCTGTAGTTCATACAGTAAGAGAAGTAAGTACAGCACAACTCCAGCTAGTAGGAAAGGCATGAAATGGACCTGGTCGCTGCGGATCCGCCAGGGGCTTTTAATCCTCACTCAAAACGTCAGGCATGATCAATAATTCATGGCTATCTCCACCACTCACTAGAATGCTCTATTATGTGCATTCCAGCATGCTGGAAGGTTCTTCTCCACTTTGAATCGGAGCTGCTGGAGTGTTGCCAGCTCTCCTTCAAAGAGCCGACGGAATCAATGGGCAGAATGTTTTGCTACATTATGAATTCTGTATCTATTACGTCCGCCAATGTCGACTACGGCAGTCATCCATTCTTCCCCTTCAAAGAGAGTGGGAATCAATAGGACAGGTCTGACACACACACACACACACACACACACACACACACACACACACACACACACACACACACACACACACACACACACACACACACACACACACACACACACACACACACACACACACACACACACACACACACACACTCCAGTGCTTGTTCATCAATATTGGAACACACACACTACTGGCATCTGATACAAACTTCCCTAGACACTAATCCAATAAGACGCTTGCCTACATATGTATACACACCCTGACACACAACAGGCACACTATGACACTCACTAACACACATCTGACATACAACAGACACACACTAACAAACACTGGAGTTACCTAAGAATACATTTACATATATTTTTGTATTCATGCCGAAGCTGGAGATTGTGTGTGTGTGTGTGCGTGCGTGTCTGTATGCATGTGAGTGTGGGTTAAATGACTGTAACAGTGAATATTCTACTACAGCGCATCACAGCACATGAGCATTAGTATTGAAACCTCTTCCATCTTGTACTCCTGTACCAGGCCTTCTCAAACCTTGTTTGATATGCATGAGGCCAATCACTCCGATCTGTGGGACCCCAATGCAACGCCCACTCTCAGGCCCCTTTTCCACCAAAATAACTCTGGTTCCAGAACAGGTTCCGTTCTAGAGTCTTGGAACCTTGGTGCTTTCACGGAACTGGCGGCCATTTTTTGGGGTTCCAGTTCCGAACCAACTTTTAGGGTTCTGAACGAATTCATTTTCAGTGGAAACACTCTGAACTGGTTCAATATTAGGCAGGAAAAAATAACTGAACCGGTTCGGCCTCGGTGGAAAATGGGCCTCGGAGTTACAGACCCATAACCACTGCTCTAGTCTAAACCATGGGGACCCAAATTAGTGAAAATAGCAGATCTACAAGCTCACAACGCGTCGCTTCATCATCGTGCCGCGATGTGAGCGTGTACTGTAGATCGACTATTTTCACTACTTCTAAAACATTTGTTTTCTAATTTATAGAATCTTTTTTCTTCATGAAATTACTTTTACATTTAGTTTTTAATCCATTTAAGAAAATGTTTTGAAATAATAATTAAAACAAAAAAGTATAGGGACCAAAAACTATTTGTCCGCGACCCACAACTGGGTCCCGACCCAGTGTTTGGGAACCATGTGGTACTCTAGTCTAAACCACCTGAGTGTCTGACCGTCTGTCTGCTCACCACTAGTGCTGATGTACCACCTGACTGAGTGTCTGACCGTCTGTCTGCTCACCACTAGTGCTGATGTACCACCTGAGTGTCTGACCGTCTCTCTGCTCACCACTAGTGCTGATGTACCACCTGAGTGTCTGACTGTCTGTCTGCTCACCAATAGTGCTGATGTACCACATGAGTGTCTGACCGTCTCTCTGCTCACCACTAGTGCTGATGTACCACCTGAGTGTCTGACTGTCTGTCTGCTCACCACTAGTGCTGATGTACCACCTGACTGAGTGTCTGACCGTCTGTCTGCTCACCACTAGTGCTGATGTACCACCTGAGTGTCTGACCGTCTCTCTGCTCACCACTAGTGCTGATGTACCACCTGAGTGTCTGACCGTCTCTCTGCTCACCACTAGTGCTGATGTACCACCTGAGTGTCTGACCGTCTCTCTGCTCACCACTAGTGCTGATGTACCACCTGACTGAGTGTCTGACCGTCTGTCTGCTCACCACTAGTGCTGATGTACCACCTGAGTGTCTGACCGTCTGTCTGCTCACCACTAGTGCTGACGTACCACCTGACTGAGTGTCTGACCGTCGGTCTGCTCACCACTAGAGCCGATGTGTTTGAAGACCTTGGCGGCAGACGGAGGCTCGGTTTCAGACGTCGTGGACGTGGTCTCTACGTCGTCCGAGTTGACGGCGCTGTAGGTGTGCACCGCCTCCTCTTCAGAGCCCACCAGCGGCACCTCCTCCTCCTCCACCTTCAGATGCGTCAGCATGACGCCGCCGCCCTCCGCAGCGCCGATGGGGGGGAGGTCCCAGTAGAGACCCAGGATGACAAACTGGAGCAGGGTCCACATTAGGCACATGAAGATCTACAACGAGGATGAGGGAAGGGAGGAGAGAGATATGTAGTTCAGAACTTCAGTCAGACAAGTCTCGGATTGAATAAATATAATTATTTATTATTGAGCATGAATATAAACATATTGAGCATAAATATTTATAAGCATATTTAGCGTCAAGGCTCCGTCTCGTTTCATTCATTCCCTGTAAAGCGTGAAATATGATTTGAGTTGTCTGCCTGAACTAACTCTGCATGTAGGTATAAGGTATATCATTATAGATTCATTCAACCTTTATGTGCGCACGCACACACACACACACACACACACACACACACACACACACACACACACACACACACACACACACACACACACACACACACACACACACACACACACACACACACACACACACACACACACACACACACACACACACACACACACACACACACACACACCCCGACCCCCCGTTTTGTTATATAGGACCATTGACCAATGATGTAGGGTCTCCTCTCATGTCAGCTGATAGCTGCACAAAGTGTCAAGGTGTTATGTGAATCCTTTTAGAACCGTTTTTATGTCATATCCCCCCTTTAGGAAATCAAAAAAAAAGCTCTACAAGTTCACAATGCATCACCATGCAGTGCATTGTGAGCTTGTAGATTGTCTATTTTGAGGGGTGCTAGTTCCTCCTATGTTTGTCTTTAGTTCAATGTTTGCTTAATAAACGCCATTGACAATGAAGGGAAAACTTACGTCATTTGTTTTACATCACCATTACATCACCTAATCAACATGAGTTAGACTATAATTCCTAGGACGTCTGGACACAAATTGTGTTAATATATTAGCACCCCTCACTTCACACAGGTGTGATTTTTGCTATTTGGTACGACTAAGTACGTAAGGTGGTTATTCAGTTCTTTCCTGTCCCATGCCCAAACAGTTCACAAAGTTTCATGCAAATCCGTTCATAACTTTGCGGGTTGTCATGCCTACATTCAAAAAGTTGCGGGTCAAAGAATAACCCCCATTCCACTCCATCGACGGAGGACTGGAATCTCCTTGAGCTCACAATCCGCAGAAGCCGAATCATAGTACATTTGATATTGATAGATTGTTGAGGGTTCTGAAAATGTAACTTGTAGCTCAGAGATATGGGTCATACACATTTGGAAAAGTTGTGATGTACAGTACGTGTGTAGACTGTGAAAAGGATTTGTTACGCACTGTCTAGCTTGCATCCCTATTCTGGTCATTATAGGCGAATATCTTTCAAAAACGCTCGGGTGACACTTCAGGTCTATAATACAGGACAAATTAATAATAAATGAATAAATATTGGTATATGTATGATACGTGTGTGTGTATATGTACGTAAGTATGTACGCAATACTGTGTGCATAATAATGAAGTCTAGGTTTGTTTATAACGCACAATGTAAGTAGACATGAATGTAAAAATGTATAATTTGCTGGTTCATTCAATATGAACAGTTGTAAATGTTAAAGGGTAAACTGACATTTATTAAGGATAGGCATTAATAAGCTTTGAGTTTCAGCCTATATGCCTTTTCGATCAAGCAAAAAAAGAAATGTTGGAATGTAATGTTAAATGTAATGACGTGTTATACTGTTGATGATGATCGAAATAAACTAAACTAAAAAAAAAACGTTATAAAATGTATAATGTATATATATAATGTATAATACACTTACAAGTCATTATACACTCATCATAAATGTTTATAATTATGACAAGATTTACAAGATAAGATAAGTGTTGGTCATAATGCATTATATAAGCTCAGCAGAACAGCACGTTGTAACATTGATATGCAGAGTGTCGAATGCATTATAATGCATTATAGACCCAACGTTAAATGTTACCAATGAAGTTTCAAAAATTGCAAAGAGGCGATCTACAAGTTCCACAACGCATCATTTTTGAGCAATTGTTCCTTACTTAAAGATAAACTTTCAACAAGATCAAACTTTAAAAGACACAGGATTATCAGTCCTTATAATGTGGCCTAGGTGGTTGATTTTTAATCTGACAGTGCTTTAGAAAATATAAAATATGTCTCATCAGAAACCACAGGCTATGAAGAAGAGAGAGAGGATGGAAAATGGATATGTGGAAATGGATATGGAAATGGATATGTGTGGAATGGATACAGGGCCCCAAGCGCAGAAACAAAGCTGCACATCAGATATTTCAGTGGATTGTGTCAGTATTCAATAAGCATACGACCGGGCCTGATGTGCCAGAGACCCCAGGTTTAAGGATGATCTGTTACCCCAGGAGATGTGTACTTGTTCACAATGAATGGCCCCAGGTTGAAATCACACAGTCGCAGAAACAGGTTGAATGCTGGGCCTGGCAAACACAACAGAGGAAAGGAGAGATTCAATGAAAAAACCCATAAGGATGGATGCACCTAAGCACAATCCCATCATAAATTATGCAGGTACTTCAGGTCTGAAAACTGATGTCAGTGCAGAAGTTACTTAAAACGGCACAATCTCTTTCAATACATGAGGTTCATTTTATAAATTGTGGCTATAATACATTTCATTAAATAAACGATAAAATAGACAATGCTTCATCATGTATTATCGTCTATTTAATAAAATGTATTAATAACGTTGCGGCTTTTGCGTCATGCTGTAGTACTAGTATGATCAAGTAGGGCGTTCATTTAACTCTGGAGTTATAGGGGTCAATGCCCTAATAATCAATGCATGCCAAACTGGGGTATACTAAATGTTTGAGAACCACTGCTAAAGTATAAAGAGGTTACAATGTTTCATAAATGGATTAAAGCAAAATAAAATCTCACGAGTGAAAAATTGTGTCCTAGAGTGTGTGATTTGTGAAACAGTGTGAAAGGAGCCCCCACGCTGTTTCCTAAACAATTAAGGCAATATGTTAAGTATGATGTTTTAATAATATTGCTCCTGCTGTTCTACATACTGCCAACCAGGTGAAGGCTTAAACCTTCACTTTTATGAAATATCCCAGACCAGATTAGGATTGTATGCTAGTTTGAGCACTTCAAATGCTCTAATTTAAAAAGAACAAACAAACAAAACAACAACAAAACAGCCTATCAACAGCTCTTAATGCGTCACAGATGCATGGAGAGCTGTAGATGCTGTAGAGAGCTGTTTTTGCTTCCACAGATGACATGCTGGCTTCTATGGAATCCAAATGACTGAAATCAGTCGTGGCAACTGAGAACTTTTAAATACTGTATACTGACCAATGAGAAGGCCGGCCTGACGACAGGCCATTATAGCAGCGAAGACGCCGGCACGCTCGTCTGAGCGCGTGCACCGCGTCAGGAAACCAAAGATGGAGGAGCCGGCTCCTGCACCAATACCTGACATGCATCACAAGAACGACGATCAAAACCACAGAAAATCACCTTCATTGATTATGAATTTGTTTACAAAATGTATGAATGTGCGTGTGTTTGTGCGTGCGTGCGTGCGTGCGTGCGTGCGTGCGTGCGTGCGTGCGTGCGTGCGTGCGTGCGTGCGTGCGTGCGTGCGTGCGTGCATTCGTGGTCACCTGCTACAAGTCGACTGCTCAACAGCAGCCATTTTGAATATCCCAAGAAATACATGAAGTTACCTGAGGATTTAAAGAAAAGACATATCAGATGGCATTTTCGAAGCATGAGTTCAGTCCGCTGACCCCCCAGGTTGGCAGAGGAAGTGTAGCGCCCAGGATTACATTAGATAATTGACACTGGGTGAAGAAAATGGGTTGCAAAATTGTATCAATGTCAATTATAACCTTTATGCCTTAATGCTGTTTTCATTTAAGAATAGTCAGTGTCCACTAGTGTGTAACAAAAGACTGTTATCTTTGTAAAGAATGGCTGACCTTAAAATACAATTCTTAGTGTAACCTTGGTAGTAGCATCCTCTGTGCCCCCCCCCCCCCCCCCCCCTCCTTTCTCTATAGAATACCTTTCGATGCTACTGAGGTTTTTATAAATATGTATTGTATTGTATGTATCATATGTATGACCAATACATTTATTACAATAGACCACGATGGAAACAAGCCCCCTATAAGTGTTTGGTGTTATACTTTTGGCATAACCTTTGACTCCTGTACTGTTAACAAACACATTGATAAAGTAGTCAATCAATGAATCAATCCTATTTGATCTGGTAGTGGTCATATCCTGATTTCAGTTTAACCTACCCTTTCAGGGGTACAGTAGTTCTAGTTATAATGGCAACACAAACAAAAACCATCCCAGAACATCACGTTCTCTAAGGTTTCAGGTACCCTCCATAGGAAAAGAGGTGGCTCAGGGGTAGAGTGGCTGGATGGCCAGTTCGAACCCGGGCTCCCCCAGAGTTAGTGTCGACGTGTCCTTGAGCAAGACACTGAACCCCTAATTGCTCCTGATGTGCTGGTTGGTGCCTTGCATGGTTTCCGCCACCATCTGTGTATGAATGTGTGTGTGAATGGGTGAATGTAATGCACAATCTATGTAAAGCACCTTGGATAAAGGTGCTATATAAATGCACCACTTACCATTTAGAGTAGCCAAATGCTGCTCCCCAGCTGCATTTTATCCACACTTAAGCTATATAGCTTAAGTGTGGATAAAGTGCACAGCAAGCACCCTGTGCTTTGGCTTATTCGGACCCATCCCATTATCCACACTTGATCCACACTTGAACGCTTGGCACTTAAAGTGCTCGTTGTTCTGAGTCCACAAGCGTGTCCTGTTTTGTCAAAGCAAAGCACTCCATGTGCACTATATAGACAGACATACAGTATATGAACCTTTATGCTAACTGAAATCCTGGCATTACCATTCTCAATGTACTGTAATTTAAAGCTCTATATTCTGATAGTACTCATTGTTATAGAAGAGTGTTTGTTCAATAACAGAAAATTAAACAGAAAATGCATTTTCAGGTCGGCATACCAATTGTATCCAATCAGGATGGAGAACTCAGTCAGGATACAGAACAAACAAATAAATTGGAAGTGATGATATTGAAGAGACTCCTAGTGCTTTAACATTTTATGTAAATGTTGTGTCTAACCAAATAATATCACTTACCCTAACTTTAAATCAGCACTATGTAACTTTTCTCTTCTACCCTGGATTTGAAACTGGTTTCCTGCTTAAGTGTTAAACTTTTTATCATTGAGCAAATAGAGCCTGCCTGCTTGGTCAGGGGATAAATTGGTAAATGGTAAATGGTGCATTTATATAGCACTTTCATCCAAAGCACTTGACTTTACATAGATTTTGCATTACATTCACCCATTCACACGTACTCATACACCGATGGCGGAGGAAACCATGTAAGGCACCAACCTGCACATCGGGAGCAATTAGGGGTTCAGACTTCATATATTGCTCAAGGACACTGACACTATAAACTCTGGGGGAGCCCGGGATCAAACTGGGAACCTTGCAGTTGCCAACCGGCCTCTCTACCTGCCACTCTACTCTACCCCGGTACGGGCCGGTAGAGTCTTGACCATCAGGTCAGTCTTGACCATCAGCACCAACAGGTCAAAATTCGTGTCAGATCCTGTGTCTACAGTATATGTGAGACATGACCAAGAAATGTGAACATTTTGGAATACATTTTGACTCAAATCAGCAGCGTGCTCACCGGCAATTTCAAAGAGGTTGGACAAAAGGATGATGGTCTTTGTTTTTCTGGAGCGGTCTGACCAGAGGCCAAACAGCGGGCCGATCAGCAGACCACTTAGACTGAAGGCCGACAGACCCAGGCCCAGGAAGTAGGGAGGGGCTTCCAAGATCTGGAGGTACCGCCATATTGTAGGCAGAATGACGGCTGAGACAGACAGACAGAGGGGGAAAGAAAGATGTAAATATGTTTTACTTAAAGACGTCATGAAATGGCTTTATTGCTAACGTTTTAGCTAAGGGGTTGTTTTTCTTGGACCAATCTACAGTGTCGGCCGACGGTCCCGTTCGCTCCGGCTATGGGATCTCTGAACTCTACACACAAACACACTGTTTGTACTGATCAGAGCGCATAGTGCAGCTGAGGGACAGAGGAGCAATTCTAGGGCACTTTTATGCATTGCATTGCTTATTTCTTACCTCAAATATTTTCAGATACATATTTGAATGTACTGTGTATAAGTTTCAAACAAGTATTACTAATGCACCGTCTGGCCACCCTCTTGAGTTAGATTTAAAAAAACGTAGCAGCCCAAGAATGTCTCCCTAATTAAAATCAGGTGCAAGTGGAGGAACGTGAGCTATGGGAATTAAACAGGTGAATGAAATCAAGGTTAATTTATATTCATAAGGGTCTGTCTATCCATGTCATCAAGCAGTACGTTTGCATTTACAGTAAGTAATTACAATTCTACAGACTTTTCACAATATATTATGACTTTTCACATAAGAATAATTATTTTTGAGTCTAAAACTTTTTTCATTTCACTACGTCTTCACTACGTAGCAATGTCACAATATACAAATACTCTGTTAAAAGGGTTGAGTCTGAAACTTGTTTCATTTCACTACGTCTTCACTACGTAGCAATGCCACAATATACAAATACTCTGTTAAAAGTAAACATCCTGTATTCAAAATCTCACTGGAGTTACAAAAATATTGGCCTCAAAATATAATTAAGTACTTTTTTCAACATCTGTCATGGCCTGGTTAATGCATGTTTTGTAATCCTTTAAAAAAATCTTCAAAGTAACTAGTAACTGAGTTACTAGTTACACATGCAAGTGTTCAAATAATTGTAGTGGCGTAATAAGTATAATATTTGAGTACCAAAGTATAGAAAATTGGAAAGACTCAACCTCAAATTGTACTTAAGCACAGTAGAATACTCAAGTACTTCATTACTTGCCACCAGCCCACCACTGATGTGTGACGTGTGTGTGTGTGTGTGTGTGTGTGTGTGTGTGTGTGAGTGTGTGTGTGTGTGTGTGTGTGACTGTGTGTGTGTGTGTGTGTGTGTGTGTGTGTGTGTGTGTGTGCGCGCGCATCAATGCGTATGTGATCAACAAAAATCCCATGTTCTCTGCAACGTGAGAACGAGTCACGATGCCAGATTAAAACTCCACACATCGCCAGTATCACATCTATAACAATAAACAATACTACATAAAAGCAGATCAAAATGAACGTACCGTACTCGATGCCACTCAACAGAAATATCAATCCAATGGTGAGGAAGGTGAACGTCCGTTTTTTGTGGTTATCCATTAATACGTTCAAAGACTTCCCGGCTATTAGGCATCAACGTCTGCCTCCACATGTTCCAAGTCACTTCCAAGACGACCTCGTTCAGAGGAGGAAATTCAAGAAAATAGAGAACACTGTGCATCCAATTATAGAGAAGTGCTGTTCCGGATAATCACAGGAATTTGTTGCTACAGTATTTGTATGGGGGAGGAATGATGGAGACTTGAGCAGTCTTCTGTTATGGTGAAAGATACATGATATGTTTTTTTCTAAGAAGTACAGTTGTTCTCCAGAGAAGTAGAGTTTCTTCTACCTGTACAGGTACAAAAGAAGACATCATTGAATCGATTATTAAAATCAAGAATCAATAATGGATCATTTAATAAAATAATCAATTCCCCAGTTCCCCCAAACTTAAAAACAATTGTGAAAATAGTAGATATGCAAGCTTGTGGGCCAGTGAATCTCACAACTAGACTCTAGAGCTGATGTTTTCACGATACTAGTAGTATACTACGACTATGTCGTGAATATTAAATTCACGACACCGTTGGAAAATGTAGTAAGTGATTCAGGTTTCAGGATTCAAATTACAAAACATAAAAAGTTGCAGATCTACAAGCTCAAAATGCATTGCTTCGTGCCGCATTCAAGCTTGTAGATCTGCTACTTTTGTTCATGAAAAAACACAAAAAGTTTCTGCTCGACAGCATCGATACTGGGAGAAAAAGGCTTCTCAATTATTCAATGAATCAAAAAAAGTAATCGACAGAACAATCTCTGGAAAAATAACCGTTAGTTACAGCGCTACACATCATCTCATCAATTCCCAAACAACGCAGTGCATTTCCATGTACCGGTAATATTTCTTTATATAGTAAGTGCACAAACCTTGTTCCAGGTCTAGTCGACAACACCGCAGTACCTCTGTGCAGGCCTTACTGCCAAGGCCGTGTCTTGGGTTACAGTGTGAGGCAGACTAGACGCACACCAGGGCGAATGATGCATTTTTAATGTGATTTTCTCCAGGGCCATCAAGTGACAGCTGCTTCCCTCACCACAACACAAAGGTAGCGATGTTCGTTCACACAAGACACTCGCTCTAGAGTTAGGCCCCGTCGTCCACTCTCCCTATGTCTTGCTGGGTTATGATTTACATAAGGCTACACAGTTATTCTTAGTTTGAGGAGCCAGAAATAGAACTCAGTGTTCATACTATAGTATTGTTTGTCATATCGTCTCTGTCGGGAGGAGACTTAATTTGTCCAAAACTGTTACTTTTCAGGATTCAACTTCAAACATAGCAAACGTAGCAGATCTACAAGCTCCAAATGCGTCACAGAATTGTGGTTCTGCTACTTTTGTGTGACGCTGTAGTATGATCAGTAGCCAGTAGGACATACATTTACCAAAAAACAGATTCACTCACTCAGTGTCTCTCTCTCTCTCTCTCTCACACACACACACACACACACACACACACACACACACACACACACACACACACACACACACACACACACACACACACACACACACACACACACACACACACACACACACACACACACACACACACACACACACACACACACACACACACACACACACACACACACACACACACACACACACACACACACACACACACACACACACACACACACACACACACACAACATTACATTACAGTCATTTAGCAGACGCTTTTATCCAAAGCGACTTACAATAAGTGTATTCAACATAGGTAGGGAACAAAAACTACTAATCACCAGAAGTCTTTAGTGCATTTTCTGCAAAAACAAGCAACCAAGAGTATACCTAGCGCTAAGGTAAAAGTGCAATATATCAGCTACCTATTTCCTTAAACAGATGAGACAAAATAGCTAAATCAAATGAGCATGAGCTAAAACAATTAAGTGTATCGACTAAACAAGATCCAATAAACAATACAACAATAGAAAACAAGCGTTCGTACAACTAGTTAACAAGTAGGTCAGGCAGAGAGGAAGGGTAGTGTTTCCTGAAGAGGTGGGTTTTCAACCTGCGGCGAAATATGGGCAGTGACTCTGCTGTCCTAACATCAGTGGGAAGTTCATTCCACCACTCTGGGGCCAGAACAGAAAAGAGTCGTGACCGTGTGGATCGGCCAGAAGGACCCTTGAGTGACGAGGCAATCAGTCGCCCCGGGGTGGCAGACCGAAGTGGTCTGCCTGCCACACCCACACACACACACACACACACACACACACACACACACACACACACACACACACACACACACACACACACACACACACACACACACACACACACACACACACACACACACACACACACACACACACACACACACACACACACACACACACAAAATGTACTCCACCACAGGTTCATGTGTGTGCTAAGAAGACCTATTGAAACAATATTCACATTATTAATATTATTCATATTCGCATTCAGCATTATGCGAGATAATGCACTCTGTTTTATTGACGGGACAGTTCCATTTACAAGCTGCTGTGCTACCCCTAGAGCCTTGGGCTTGTTGTATTAACATAATTCCTCCATATGTTATTGAAACACCCATAATCAACACGCAATGAATAATATAAGTTGTTTTGATATAGAAATGTCATGAATAATGGATTTGTTCATAAACGTCTATACAGTAGACCGTGGTAGTACCAACGTTTTTCACCAGGACAATGTGATAAGTGGTGGGCAGTCCAGTTGCTTTTTGGAGAGGAACTGGCAAACAGTATGATGAACTACTTACTTACTACTTATACAACTCATCTGAGTATGTACAAATTTGTGTGTGTGCGCGTGCGTGCGTGCCTGCCTGCCTGCCTGCCTGCCTGCCTGCCTGCCTGCCTGCCTGCCTGCCTGCCTGCCTGCCTGCGTGCGTGCGTGCGTGCGTGCGTGCGTGCGTGCGTGCGTGCGTGCGTGCGTGCGTGCGTGCGTGGCGAGGGCCAAATGTCCCCACAAGTACATAATTTGGTTGATATAGAAATGGTTATTTTATGGTTAAAAATAAAAAATATATATATAGTTAGGCTTAAAATTAGGAAATGATTCAGGTAGGAGTTAGGTGTAGATTTAGGCTACTGTATGTCTCTGATTTATATACTTACCGGCGAGTTGTGAGCTTGTATATCAGGTATTTCTGCAGCAAAAATAAAAAAAATGGCATTATAAAATATATACTGTACGGTATGTGCGTGCGCATGTGTGTGTGTGTGTGCTTATATCAAATTGATCAAAGTAGCTTCATAGTCTGCAGTCTAAAGCAACATCAAGAAGGGATTCACATGGCAGCACTTTCCATAACAGACCGCCTGTGTGTGTGTGTGTGTGTGTGTGTGTGTGTGTGTGTGTGTGTGTGAGAGAGAGAGCGAGAGCGAGAGCGAGTGTGTGTGTGTGTGTGTGTGTGTGTGTGTGTGTGTGTGCGTGTGTGTGTGTGGTGGGGGGGGGGGGGGGGGGGTGTAGGGAACCCAGCTTTCCGATGAGGTGCACCATGGGAGACCATTAGTGTCCTCCTACCTGGTGTACCTGGGTCAGTTTCTATAGAAACCCCGGAGAGATGAGAGTGGCAGATGTGTGGTGCTCACCTTTGAGCCTAGCTAAACACACTGGTGGAAGATTTTTTTAACTTTACGTAAAAGTAACAATGCCACAACAATGCCGTCAAAGTGTTATTTGATATAAAGTATAAATGTATAGAGGGTATGCGCATGCATAAAGTGAATGGAAAATCGAGTGGAAAATCGATTGTTTAATGTCGTTTAATGCTATTAGATATTACTTTTCTGTTTGTATGTATGTATGGGCTGTCAAGGCCAGAAAGTAGTTTTTAGCCACTCAGTAGGCATTGCATAACTTCCTGGTTTGATGATGTCACACGCATACCCTCTATTGAAGGCCTGTCACCGACTAAGAATTTATATAATCGAATCTGATTGGCCAAATGTTACCTATAATCGACTGGTAGAGTCAAATCATGCAAAAAAAAATCAATCGATTAGTCGACTATTCGGGGTCTTTTGAACATCGCTGATTTATGCATTGCAACGTGTTACAAGCTACATTGTATATTGGTTATTTTCTAATAGCCAAACTATAAAATAGGGCTTAAATGGCTAATGTATGTTTTGTAATAATAATCAAAATCTACAAATAATTGCAGTAGAGTAAAAAATACAGTATTTTCCTCTGGACTGTAGTGTAATAGAAGTATTTACTATTGACACATGGACTCATACCTCAATCGTACAGTACCTGAGTGAATGTAAGCTTGGTTAATTTCCCCCACCACCACAGAAACCCAAGAGACGAGGGCGTGAGGTGTGTGGTGCTCACCTTTGAGCCTAGGTAAACAGCAGGGTAATTCCCTGCTCTCCACTCTGCATCGGTCGCCATGCTACGCTGGAGTGTGCTGCTGATAAGACTTACTGGAAGAGGCCAGGGATGTTTGACTGACTTTACACACAGAGAACAGTTGTAGGGGCGACTGTGATACGTCCAAGTCGAGAGGTGTGTGTGTGTGTGTGTGTGTGTGTGTGTGTGTGTGTGTGTGTGTGTGTGTGTGTGTGTGTGTATGCGGATGAGTCAGAGGAAGTGGGGATGTTCCTGAAACCGGCATCCCCTCGGAGGTCCTTCAGTGTCCCCGTCAACATCAACCTGCAGGCTCGCAGGCGAAACGCGCGGTAAGACGTAGAGAGGGAAACCTGCTTAAAGGAGCATTTCAGCAATTTTTTTACATTATCTTCGTATAATTGGGCCGCCTCACTAATGCTTATTGAAACATGGCACCATTTCTGTCTACTTGCTCTGTGTCAAATTGGTGGAATAGGCACTTCAGAAACCTGCCTACCAATGATATCGTCTATGCGGATTCCAAGTTATTGGAAGCTACAGCATTTCTCTTACTGGAAAGTTTGTATGCTCAAATAGAAGCCATTGATCTTAAAAATATTTTTTTTTTAAGTTACCAAAGCGTTTACCGTCTACAGCCCTCCTCTGAGACACAGACTGAATGAGCATTAGTGAGGCGGACCAATTATAAGAAGATATGGTTGAAAATGGGTGGGTGAAGTGGTCTTTTTAAGAATGCTTTCTGGGGGCTCATTATATACTTCAAATGGTGATCTCCAACCTGCTGCGTCCTCTGACACATATTTCTGTATTTTGCCATGAATGAATACTGCGTAAAACCTGAGGTACAGTATGTAAGTGTGTCAGTCCACATTGGCAATCGTGTGTGTGTGTGTGTGTGAGTGTGCATGTGTGCGTGTGTGACTGTGTGTGCGTGTTTGTGTGTCAGTGTGTGTGTGTGTGTGAGTGTGCATGTGTGCGTGTGTGACTGTGTGTGCGTGTTTGTGTGTGTGTGTGTGTGTGTGTGTGTGTGTGTGTGTGTGTGTGTGTGTGTGTGTGTGAGTGTGCATGTGTGCGTGTGTGTGTGTGTGTGTCATGTAGAGAGCTATACCAGCCGGTGAAGCATCAGGAGCAGACGTGGCGGAGAGGCATGGACGCTCGTGGAGGAACGGCACAAGAGCGAGCTAAGGCCCTGCCCAGCGTGGGGGAGGACAGGGCCATCCTCCTGGCCTTCGCCATGATGGCCTTCTCCGTGCTCATGTTCTTCGTGGTGGCGCTCACTACCGTCAAACCCTACATGCACAGGTCAGGAGGAGGACACCGTTACAATTTAGCTGAACAAAAAACAAAACAAGATGGTACCCCAACTTTCAGCAGCTGTCAAACATTCCCCTAGGGTGGTTGAATATAAAGTAAACCAATGTGGGATATGTTAGTAAACACCCTTACAAACACATTGGTGAAGAAAATTCTTGGTAAGAAATGTATTCCCAGATGTTATTAATATCCCCTGACTAAATGTATAAATTCACCATACAAGTATTGTGTTGTTCTTTTATTTTTGAGTGGTGCAACCACTCCAAGGAATAGCAATGTCCGTCCTAACCTATGTGACTATGAGAGAGAGAGAGGGGGGCAGGGGGAGAGGGGAGTTGCACCACTCAGTTCACACAGGTGTGATTTTTTCCTTCGTTTCCTGAAAAGTTAATATGTTGGACATAGCTTGTTTCTGCCAGACAACAGCTTGTTTCTGCCTGACCGCAGATATGTATCCAAACATTTTCCAAAACATTTGATTAATTCCAAACCTTTTCCAGGCCTGGAAAACAGTTTTTTTTCCTCATATCCAAATATTTCCAGGAATGTCAAGACCGTGGGAACCCTGTGAGACATTCCTCCACAGTAGGAGACTTCAATAGGGGGTCCTCAGAGTTACTACAGGGGGTCCTCCAAATCTTTGTGTGATCGGATTCTGAGGGGACTGAGGGAATATTAGCGTGAGGCATTGTGTGCTTTTTGTGAGTGAGACGTATTTTTGGCAAATGTTTGCTGTGTAAGCCGGGACAACGCTCCACACGTCCCAAACTCTTCTCCCTTCTGGCTCCAACACTATGGAATGCACTTCCTATCACAGTCAGAACTGCAGCCTCACTCCCAATCTTCCGCCGTAGTCTGAAAACCCACCTCTTCAGACTCCACCATGGCCCGTAGCACTTGCCCTAGCCTAGCCCCTTAGCACATTACGTAGACTTAGATAGCATTTTAAATAGTATTTTAGTATTTTATAGCTTGTTACGTAGACAGCTCTAGAATTGCATTTTATGTAGATATAGCACTTTATAGTACAGTACAGTAGTTACGTTCTTAGTTTACGCATGATTCATGATAACTAAGAGCGTCTGCTAAATGCCTAAATTGTAAATTGTAGAGGGAAAAAAAAGAGAAAACCAAGTACAGAGCCAATGGTCACGTTTAGCATTCAGGCTTCAAGTGGTTAAATGTCTGAAACTACTCATTACATGAATTAATAGAGAAGCTAATCTATGCTAATCTGCTTGCGTGCGTGTGTGTGTGTGTGTGTGTGTGTGTGTGTGTGTGTGTGTGTGTGTGTGTGTGTGTGTTGTGTGCAGTCAGTGGGAGGTGGAGTCCCGCTGCGTGGTGTCCCACACAGAGCTCCTGGTGGACTGGGTGGGGTGCAGGGGGGTGAGCAGTGTGCCGTGTCTCAGGGTGCTGGTGAACGCCAGCGGCTCTGAACGCAACCTTCTGCTCCACTACGACGAGGAGCCCGTCCACCTCGGCCTGGAGGTACGAAGGCCTGGATCTGGCCTGTATTCACAACACTAGAGGTTCTAAAACCAGAGGCTTTCATGCCAAGGACCCCCAAAATGATATGCATTTGGCTGCGGAACTCCATATTTTGGGCCAGGGACCTTTAGCCTGGGTTCCAGCCTGAATCGCTGCGTTCCGTAAATCTGTTTTGTCAATCTCTGCGTTCCGAAAATCTGATTTGTCAACAGTGACAACTGATTCAGGCTCGAACCCAGGGTAAGGGACCTTAACTCATCCATCGCCAAGGACTTATTTAACTTCTTTTTCATGATGTCCTGGAGCGCCAAGGACGTGTTTTATAACATGGTAAAAAAAAAATGGTGGCGGTCAGGGCATTTTGGCGCCCCCTAGTGGCGATGGATGAGTTAAGAAGCTAAGATTTGAACTAATAATGTTCTCTTTAAAACAAACTGTGTGCGCAAACTGTGTGTGCGGCTGTGCGCGTGCGTGCATATAATGAGATTTGCACACATTTCCATGATTTAAAAAAAATAACAGATCTACAAGCTGATAGCATGGCACAAAGTGACGCACTATGACATTCTATATCTGCTATTTTTGAATAGCCAACGTGTAAAATATGATTACAGTGGTTAAAATGATTGTGATGCTATATTAACTAACTTTGCTGGGGACCTCTGCCCCTGGTACCCACCCCACCAGGGACCCCTGGGTTTCCCCGGACCCCACTTTGAGAACCAATGCACTAGCCCACATTTTCATGCCAAGGACCCCCAAAATACTTTCAGGGAGAAGATCTAAGAGATAGAATTGTGTGGTAAAATTATTTTCACCAAAAATCTTGTATGGGATCAATGGCACAAAATATTTTCAGATGTGGGCACTGGGCACACAGCCAAATTCATATTAATTTGGGGATCCTTGACATAAAAAACGTTTGCGAATCACTGCTTTATACTATCCCACTAATATACAGTATATTATGCTGTATTTTATAATGCTACCATACTTCATGTTTTGCCCCTGAAAATACCTTTTATCTCAGGGCAGTTTGATGTTGTCTTGTGTGAAGGTCATCACAGTGTATATCACTATGACATCACAGTAAGTTAGGGAGGAACTCAACTCTGCTGCATACCAATTTCTCGCCAAATTTCTGTTTAAGCCTGCTCACCCAATCATTAATTTCTGTTTAAGCCTGCTCACCCAATCATTAATTTCTGTTTAAGCCTGCTCACCCAATCATTAGTTTCTGTTTAAGCCTGCTCACCCAATCATTCATTTCTGTTTAAGCCTGCTCACCCAATCATTAATTTCTGTTTAAGCCTGCTCACCCAATCATTAATTTCTGTTTAAGCCTGCTCACCCAATCATTAATTTCTGTGACTCGAGGTCAGCTCTTGTCATATAGCCTATAAATCCCATTTAAAGTTTAGGCACGGTACTTTAGTAGTACAAAAATATCACCACTTTTCCATGATATTCAACACGTGGTGCATGTAAACTTCCTTAAATGAGCACATAAGCGCTTATTCAAGGAAGTTTACATATGTAGTTTAAATATATGAACCTGTCAGAAGTCAGAAGCATGATGCTGAATGATATTTGCATATTTTCTGTCGGGTGGACAGAAATGTCCAAAAATGTTACTTTTCAGGATTCAAATTCAAAAGTAGCAAAAGTAGCAGATCTACAAGCTTGAAACGCAACAGTGTGACGCTGTAGTTTGTAGTATGATCAAGTAAGGCATACATTTACGAAAAAACACAAAAAGTTAAAATATGGAAATAGGAGATTGCTGCCCGTCAGATATTAAATGAAATGAAAATGAGAGAGAAAAAGAAAAAAAATAACAAACAGGACAGGATTCTGATTTCGGGGCTATACTATTACTACTTGAAAATGTCAGGATCGTCATCTCACTATTAAATTACCAGCAATACTGAACGTGAACACCCTCTCTATTATTTAAACCCAACTCTAAATGTAAAACGCTTCCTTCCAGTGTTTCTACATACCCAAGTGTCAGATGGACGTGGCGGCGCTCCAGCAAGAGGTGCTCCAAGTGAAGAGCAGCTTGGACAAACAGCCGGGTGGTGGTGGTGGCGGCGGGGCGGGCTCCCTGCCGTGTCTGACGGACCCCGCCAAGCGCCCGTCCGACGCCATCTTGAACAGGAAGTACACGCTGCGGCGGGCTCTGTGGGCGCTGCTGTGGCCGGGGCTGATGCTGGGCGGTGGCGCTCTGCTGGTGGCCCTGGTCAAGCTGACGCAGTCGCTGGCACAGCTGTGCTCCCAGCTGGATGGCAACAGTGGCACGGAGGGCAGGGGCGAGGCCTCCAGGAACACCCGGGGTAAACTCTACAGGCTGCTCAGGAGGGCCGGCGGGAACGCCTCCCCCCACAGGAATGTGCCTAATTAGCCATTTAAACCCCCATATAGTCCCCTCAGGGCTCTATACTGGCAAGGTCTCTGTTTTCTATTATTGTTGGGGAAAGCTTTTGCAGAAAATAGCAGGTCGACAAGCGTTGTGAGCTTATCAATATGCCATTTACTGTGAAAGATTTCCCCACAATAGGGGGGAAAGACAACACACGATGATGCCTAATTCATGCTGTCCCATGCCAACACATAGCCAATATGCTATTTTCAGCATGGAACACCATCAGAATATAAATTACTGTAAGCACAAGTTGTGACAATCCTCTGTGGAAGAAATTTATTGAACATTTTAATGGGAGACAGACCACTCATTTTCAACCGTATCTTCGTATAATTGGTCCTCACTCATTCTCACGAAAAGATGGCACCAGTTCTGTCTACTATATTGGCTCTGTGTTTCAGGGGAGGACTGTGTGTGGACAGTTCAGAAACATGACTACCAGTGACATCAGCGGTAGGTAGGTTTTCAATGAAGGCAATAACAATGGCTTCTATTTCAGCATTCCATAACTTTCCAGAAAGACAGCCTGTAGCTTGGAATCCCCATCAAAGTCAGAGGCCCCTTTTCCACCGGGATTGAACCGGTTCAGTTCCGTTTGCTTCTTAGTCCTTAGAGCTCCAAAATTGGAATGTTAATTATGAATTGAGTGAGCAAAACTATACGTATAAATTGTTTATAGGATCAATAAGTAAATTAATATATGATAAGCCTTCCATAGCAGCTTTTTCTTTTTTTGTGTGCATATTTTCTTATATAATGCCTCATTTGCATATATCAATGTACAATTTCCAAAAATGTGTAATACAATAAATCATTGTCTTCATGTAAGTAATCAACAGGGGAAGTTTCATGGTGATAACTATTAATTACATTTAATGTTTTACCTATTCACCTATCATGTATAGGTGAAAATAAAATATGAAATAAATATGAAAAAGCTACTCCTGTACTCATTCCTCCAGAGTGAGTAGACGGACATTGTGTCATCGTATGAGCAGTGAGGACCAAATGTAAATTGAAATGAAGAGCTCCTTTAAATGACAGTGATACTATTGATACAAGGGCAGACCAGGGATATACGTTGCATATTCCTATACCTGTACCCTATAGTCATTTGTTCTTCAAACGTAATATTTTACTTTAGTTCTTAACCACCCTTTTGGTGTTAGCATCATGTTATGCTTTAGCTATTGAAAAATAGCAGATCTACAAGCTCATAGCGCGCCACCGAGTGGCGCGCTACGAGCTTGTAGGTCTGCTATTTTTGAAAAATCGAAGAACGACTGACATAGAAACATAGCTTTTTCAGAAAACTGTCAGGATGTAGAAGACATTTTTAGAATCTGATCTCAGGTCAAAATGGGTTAAGTATATTTTGATGCCAATACAGATACTCAAGTAAAACTTGCAATACAGGCTTTTTACTTGTAACCGAGTATTGCTATAGTGTTCCGTTATCTATCTTCTACTTCCAAGTAGTAAAACATAGTGTACTTCGTTTCTCCACTGCAAATAGTTTCAAGTCAAATTCTCTGGTGAAAAGTCTAGCGAATGGAACCTTCCTTTTAATTTAAGCACCTAGGCATCAAGATATTACCACCGTTAGCCTTTTTTCACAGGAAACCTTTGTTTTTGTTTGTAATTCACACCCTTTAATACAACGTAAAGCACATTAGGAAAATGTACAAAGCAAAATAAAAGCTTTTTCAGGTATATTCAGAGTTCATATACAGACATGTTTTATTTAGCAGTACAATGAATGGATGAATGAATACATGTTCTCATCAGACACCGTGGTCATATTGATATGAGTAAAAGAGTATTTGTTTTTTTAGAGATTTCAGATGAATATTTACAGATGAGTAAGATACACATAATGCGACAGGTTCCTTAACATGCAGAGTTTTGCTTCTCCCTCCATCCTTATTGTGCTTACAGACATTATCCGTGTTGAGATCCTAAAGCCCAATGTGTGCCCTGACGTACGTGTGTTTGTGTTGCCTGTCTAAAATAGCCCATCTACAAGCGACGGACATGGCGCGTGGCGAGCTTGTAGGCCGGATATTTTTGGCATCACACCTTCCGAGCGATGAAATATAAATCAGGCTTAATTTATATTTTATCATGCGACTGCGCCACTCCCCAAATATAACTGATTTTAGGGCTGCAAACATCAATCATTAGTGATTTTATCGATACACTTTTGCGGTTAAACAGGCGCATTTTTTTATTTTGCGTTTCAATTCTTATATCAACTAATGGACACTACGCAATTATAGTAGATACATTGTATTGACTAAATTGATTCGACTGATTAACTGCATGAAATGTATTTAAACAAAATTTATTAACACTTGATTTAGCAAAAATAGCAGATCTTCAAGATCACAAGGTTGTAAATCTTCTATTTTTGTGCGATACTGTTGTATGTTGAAACATTAAATAGGACTTAAGCGATTATTCGTTCAAGTAATGGATAAAACATAATCAATAGATGCAACCCTAAGCTTTATGCACCCCTAATTTATAAAAATAAATCAGGAGCAACGCGGCCGCATGAAGTATAAATGTGGCTTCATTCCCCTCTGCAATCGTGCCACTACACTTTCCTGTCCTTCATTCCTCATCACCTCCTGTTTATCATTCATATCAAGCCACAAACAGTTTAGATGCCCCATCTGCATCTACTATAAGCTGCAACAAGCTCCAATTCATGAAACAGAAGAGTGCTGATTCGATTGAATTAAATGATAAACTCACTAATATTGCACCTGTACGTACAGCTTGGGTGATCCCTTTTCTCTGTCCGTACAGCCACGTTTTCTTCTACGTGTTCAGAGTCTGGACATGCTCTTTTTAAATCACTTCACGTCCGGCATATATGCAATTTCGAAAAACAGGATGTACAGGTAATGGTATATCGTCGTACAATCAGATAGGACTTTTCCGTTTCATGCATGAATGGTCTAAATCGAGCTTGGGGCAACTTAGGTGCAGACAGCATCCAATTTGCTTGCGACTAATTCAACAAGAAGCCGCCTACTGGGATTCATAAGAACAGTGGTTCTCAAACTTTTATTTTATTTCAAGGATCCCCATAACTCCAACTGTGTGCAACTGGAACCAAATGGACCCGTCAGGGTCCATTTGGTTCCATTTGTACGCTCTCAAGAGTTACAGATCTGTAAGGGTACATGTGGAGGTACTAGGAATCCTGAGGTCCCGAGACCAGACTTTGAGAACCACCGACATAAGAGGATGTTGTACAAAATGCATAATTTCCACTGTTTCTCTCGCACTCTTTTTTTTTGGTTAGCATTTTCATAGTTATATAATGGGTTTGCCTACATTTTTTAGAATACAAAAATATATTACCTCTGTAGAGTTATTCAAGGAAAGCATTTGCACACTATTTTTTTCTCTTTTTTTTTTTTTTTTGCAGTAGCAGTAAATCTGTTACCTTCATTGTGACATTTGTTGTACCTCAGACAACGTAAAAAGGTTTTTCATACACGAGATTCAAGTAAACAAACAACACCGGGTCAAACGAAAACAAAGGAGCACGTTGAGGACCTCATACAATGCGAGGCTTGATTCATGTCTGGTTGCACGCCGGTCAGTGGTGCACAGTAACCACACCAATTGCATTTAATTAAGAACTGTATTATGTTAAGTATATCGCTGCCGACAGGGCAGAATACTCCATATTTTAACTTTGTGTCTTTTCGTAAACCAACGCACAAAAAGCATGACAAGTAGTAGATCCGGAAGTTCGAAACGCAGCGTGAAGCGAAGCGCTTTGAGCTTGTAGATCTGCTGCTTTAGGCATTTCTGAATTTGAATCCTGAAAAGGAACAGTTTTGGTCAAATCAGGTGTCCACCCGACAGATGAAATTCTGTGAGTCTCTTCACTGGAGTATTTGTATTATTTGGGATACTTATGAATGATACCAAGACAAATATTGTACTTTAGACTCCATTGAATTTCTAGGAAGGGGGGGAAAAAGTACATTATGAATTAATAACTTAAGCCCCATTTCAAATTGTGAAAATAGCAGACCTACAAGCTCATAAAGCCTTGCAAAGATTTCTGGAAAACCTTTGAATGCTTTTATGGAAAATGTCAAAAGTTCAATATATAAAAAGAAAATGCACTTTGTAATTCTGACTTTTGAATACTTCAGCATATCCTGTTGAATACTTAAGCATTTTTAAAAGCAAGTAATCCAGCACTTTAACTAAAGTAATATTTGACCATGAGTATCTTTACTTTGACTCAAGTACTGGCTGTGAGTACTTTTTGTCCACCACTGCTGCCGGTGTTGTGACACCGGCACACAACCACGCAGAAATCAAATTTGAGAGTAATGGAAAGACATAGTTAACTAAAGCCAAGTACAAAGAAATGAAACGAAACTAAAAAAAAAAGTTGAAGGTGGCGAAGGTAGCTCTTCCACATACTGTAACATTATACTTGTACGTCAAGGGGTCTATTAGTGCTCTCATTTCAAATGGGTCCCGCCCACTCGTCTGTCTGTATCCCGTACAGAAACTAAGTAAGGACCACTTTCCTGGGCAGTTGTCCGTAACTAAAAAACAAAAGGTAGCATCCATTCAAGGTTAAGTTTGAACTTTCCTCAGACATACTCAAGTGTCCAGGAAAAGCGTAACCACGTTGTTCTTGTGTCATTTGGTTAAGCTTGGGGGGGGGGGGGGGGGGGGGGGTGGCGCCTGTTGACCGCTTCTGTGTCTATGCAGCGAGCCAACGTCTCAAATCACTTTCCAGTAAATAAAGGACAACAATCATAGGATAGAAGGTGGGAATAAAGACACTTCAGGATTAAAACCACAAATCCACTTCGGTAACTTTTTTTGTTTTGTTTCTTTTTTGTCTTGGATCAACTTGTCCCCAACGTAGTAGGATTGTATATCAAACGTAGTGATGACAAAAAAAAAGAAAGAAAAAGTAGTGTGTTGCCAGTCCTATGTCAGGCTCAGCCTAGCCTGGACTAGGAAAGGCTTAGGAGGGCCAAAAACGCAAAATCTACAAGAAAACATTCTCTTCTGCTGATTCTTCCTGCATGTCCCATAAATCGATTTCGTGCACCGAGTAACGCTCTGAGGGTGGGGGGAGGGGGGGCTCTCTTCACAGTTCTTTTCAGTTATATAGCCTGTTCGGGAAGAAATGGCAGATACCGTTGCAGTGCATTTCTGTGTTTGTACTGTTCCCTGTACAAAGTTCTTAGACACCTTTAATGGCTGTGTTGCATGTACGTACGCATGTCTTTCCGGTGTCAGCTTCAACGCGTTTTGTTTTTCCGAGGTACGTACAGTACATGTTAAGAGTCCACACTTTTTGCATAGTATTAACTGCACAGCGTAGAATAACAGCAGTGGTTCTCAAACTTTGTTTGTATTTCAACGACCGCCCCACAACTCTTGAGACTGTACAATTGGAACCAAATGGATCTGTAAAGGTCCATTTGGTTCAAATTGTACACTCTCAGTTACAGAGGATACATGTGGAACCCTCTCCTGAACCCTGAGGGTCTCTGGACCCTCTCAGTTACAGAGGATACATGTGGAACCCTCTCCTGAACCCTGGGGGTCTCTGGACCCTCTCAGTTACAGAGGATACATGTGGAACCCTCTCCTGAACCCTGAGGGTCTCTGGACCCTCTCAGTTACAGAGGATACATGTGGAACCCTCTCCTGAACCCTGAGGGTCTCTGGACCCTCTCAGTTACAGAGGATACATGTGGAACCCTCTCCTGAACCCTGGGGGTCTCTGGACCCTCTCAGTTACAGAGGATACATGTGGAACCCTCTCCTGAACCCTGAGGGTCTCTGGACCCTCTCAGTTACAGAGGATACATGTGGAACCCTCTCCTGAACCCTGAGGGTCTCTGGACCCTCTCAGTTACAGAGGATACATGTGGAACCCTCTCCGGAACCTTGAGGGTCTCTGGACCCTCTCAGTTACAGAGGATACATGTGGAACCCTCTCCTGAACCCTGGGGGTCTCTGGACCCTCTCAGTTACAGAGGATACATGTGGAACCCTCTCCTGAACCCTGAGGGTCTCTGGACCCTCTCAGTTACAGAGGATACATGTGGAACCCTCTCCTGAACCCTGAGGGTCTCTGGACCCTCTCAGTTACAGAGGATACATGTGGAACCCTCTCCGGAACCTTGAGGGTCTCTGGACCCTCTCAGTTACAGAGGATACATGTGGAACCCTCTCCTGAACCCCGAGGGTCTCTGGACCCCACTTGGAGAACCACTGAATAAGAACATTGCACGTCATTTCCTCCCAGTAACAAAAAATAAAAAATAAACTAAGCAAAAAGAGACAAAGAAATAGGCCTTGAATAACACAAGAAGAGGGTGAATTCAAAACCTGACGTTAGGCTGTTTGGAGCCGTCCTGGTAGGCTGAAGAATAATGATTTTTCTCAAGTCCTTCTGTCCGTGTTTTGCATCCGACTGGGGGGGGTGGGGGTGGGCTGGAACGGACGGCAGACATGTTGTGCCCGAATATTCAACACACAGAATAATACTGATGCAGAGACAAAGGAAACACGCACGCGCACACGCACACGCGCGCACACACACACACACCACACACAAACACACACAAAAAAAAACACAAACACCCCCCCCAAAAAAATAAAAATAAAATACTGCAAGAGCAATCAGTGCTACGAAGACACGCGGGACTTGGAATAGTCGTGACTTTTTCTATTTTACTTTCTTTACTTTTTTTTTCTTTTTTTTTTAAATAAGACTGCTGCGTAGTGGAGCTATAATCTAGTGCTTTGGCTCAGTATAAAATAAGGACTGAAGAAACAAAAAAGGAATATGTGCACAGTTACGCATAATGAGACTATGAATACATCTCAAAGGGGGTTGAGAGAGAATCCGACGTGTCTTCCCCGACTTCCAGATTGAAATAATTCATTGTTTTTCAGCAGGAAGGGAGAGATTTAAAAACGCTTTCAAAGTGTTAAATGTTAGTTTAGCGTTCATAACCGCAGACTTGCTGGTACACAGTAAAATCCTCTGCTAATTTATCAACCATTTATTATCGCTGCTACTGTTTCGTACATAAAGTCTTCCTCGTCAGAGAACGCAGTCAGCTCTTTTTATGGAAGCGTGCGGCAGCGGCGGGCAAAGATGACAACACGGGGCTGGGCAATTAACTGCCGGGCAGAAACCTCTTATCTCTATATTTTAACTTCGTGGGTTTTTTGTAAACTAATTCCCTACTAACGGTCAAGCTACACCAGGCGTTTACCCTAAACGCGCGGCCCGCGCGTGCGTTTTTTAAAATAGGACTGGACCTAAATTAAACGCACGCGCGGGAGAAAACGCGCGAGAAAAGCCTGGTGTAGCATGGCCGTAAGTAGGGCCTACTTGATCATAGTACAGCCTCACACAAAAGCATCAACAGTAGCAGATGCACAAGCTTGTAGATCTGCTACCTTTGGCTTCTTTTGAATGCTGAAAAGTAACAGTTTGACATTTGAGGTTGTCACAATAATTACATAATCGCCTAAACCACAATTATTTGTGATAATCGTAATTGTTTTTGCATAATCACATTCAAATCGTTTCCAAAATAGCATATCTTCAAGCTCACAACACATCTAGAGCTTCTAGATGGCCATTTCAAGTATAAAAATTAAAATATTAAATGTAATTTTTTCTTTAAATATTTAAGTATTTTTTTCATCTGTCCTGTGCTATTAAATTGTTAATCGCAATTATTTGTTTGACAATTAATCGGCAAGTAAAATGGCATGATCGTGACATCGCTAATCAAAAGCCATATTTGGAACCAATAACCAACTTTCTGATGTAAATTAATCGAATGATCGAGAAGCAGTATTTATAATGTTTTTAAATTCATGATACATCAACAAATCGGGGAAGAAAAATACCTTTTTTACTATCGATTTAATCGATTAGTCTCATTAACCACTTAAACCTGTATTATAATTCATTATACAAGTGGTGGCGTAGAAAAATAGTGAAAATCGCCAATCTACAAGTTCACGAGTCACCATCGCGACACGTTGCGAGCTTGTGGATCGGACATTTTCACAATAAATAAAATAAGTTCATTACACGTAATCGAGGCAAAAGTTTAAAATAATAATGATATTGACGATGGCGTCATATCGCCCAGTGCGACACAAGAGACTTCTACTTTGAGAAGCTGAGGAGCATGGAGCTCATCATCTGTGAAGGAAGCAGACCCACGCTGCTAAACATTCTTGGCATCCTTTATGACACAGATGAAGGGTTCGTTCTCCCTGCTACTACAGACGAGGAGCCAGAAGTATTCCGATGTCATGTTCAGAAAAACTTTAACTTGGCAGACTTTCATGAGCGTTTAACTTTGACTCGACTTTGACTCGACTTGAGAGAATGCCAATGTAACCAGATTCGTACTCTCTCAGTTCTTTAAAAAAAGAATCACGTTCGCATACCTAGATTAAAAAGGCTTGAAGCAGGTGCGTAGGCAAAATACAGTTAACGTCAACAACAATGAAAGATAAGCCAGGAGCGTTTTGCTCAGTGGCGAGCTGACGACCTTACGTTTTGCTCCTGTACCAGGTGCAGGTTGGTCATTATATATTGTATTGTTGATACTCTCTCGGAGAGGATTTTACCATGTACTGTAGTACTGACCCAACGACAGACCTTCTGGTAGTACTATTGACAAACATGGTCAAATGGCATGATTATAAGAGGGCTGGTGATTGTTTCTTAGGGTTGTAAAGAGGATTTCTGCTCAGTTGACAAAATGCCCGGCACTGGCTGAGATATTGATCTGCCATTTTATCAGTTCATAGCATGTATTGTACATGGTATTGTAATGTAGTGGGTACAATGTGGTTTATGACCAGAGCTGGCTGCGTTTATATAGGGGACCGGGTCCCTGGCGAAGTTCTCATCTTTAATGCTTAATGAGTGTAGTGTGTTGAGTGTTGTTGCACTTGAAGAAAAGAGAGAAAAAAAGAAAAAAGAATTGCCTGGCGTTTATACATATCGAGAAGGCCAACGATGTTCAAAATGCACCAGACTGACTCCTCTTGTTCCTACATGAAATACCATTCATTCAGTTCACCATCTCAACCCTCCCAGGTCCATGGATCGGGCGGCAGATGATATTTAAAAATCCTTGTAGCATTTAGGATTATTTTGACCCTGGTCGGCACCCCCCAGCATCCTCGCTTTTCGGCGTGCTGGAAGATTGAGCGCTCATAGTCACACGTGCCAGGTGGAGAAATCATGATCTACATCTTTATTGTGTGTGGCAAAAGCTGCGTGCGCCCTCTTCCCCTCCACACTCACAGGCTGCGTGCGCCCTCTTCCCCTCCACACTCACAGGCTGCGTGCGCCCTCTTCCCCTCCACACTCACAGGCTGCGTGCGCCCTCTTCCCCTCCACACTCACAGGCCCGGTACATCAGACCGCAACACAGCCCTGTTTGTCATCCCGGCAGTCTCTTTTTCCAGAGTCAGGGAGGTACTTCATAAAAAAAATACTACTAAAAAAAAAAAAAAAGCAAAAAATAGCTGATCTACAAGCTCACAGTTCATCGTATCAAGCTTGTATAACAGCTATTTTCGCATTTGAAAAGTACAAGTTCTGAGCCCTGGGTTACAAGAACTCATGGCTGTAACCACCTCCTGAGCAGCAGGGCCCAAATCAGGTTCCGAGAACCTCACCCGAGCCATAGCGTATATAGGAAAACAAATCCGAGAACCTGCGAAATACCTTTTCACGGCAGGGTACTATATGCTTAGTTCTCATAGTCGAAAAAGCACCGTTAAGTCAGCCTCGTTTCCCAGGCGAGCTGCCGCCTCAGTTCATGGCATGCTGGCGGATGGTGTGGAAGATCCAGTCCATCTTGGTGGTCCAGCCGCCGTGGTGGGCGTCGTTCATCTGCTTCATGAAGTAGTCCAGGGCCTCCTGCTCCGTCTTGTCCAGTGCCAGCGTCTTGCGGATGTAGGCGATGTCGTCGAACGACTGCAGCTCGGGCATGCCGGAGCCCAGCATCATGGAGAACAGGTTGATGAACAGGTTGGCGTGCTGCCGGATGGCCAGGTACGCCTTGTAGCACATCTCCTGGAACCTGGTGGTCGCGGAGGCGGAGATGACAGATAGACGGCCGGACGACCATGAGGACAGAGGGGGGACGAGAGGAGTGGTGATGATTTAAGAAGAGTAGGGGTCCAACAATACACCACAAGTAGATCTGTGCGATATATCGTTGCAGTCGGGAAGTAACCCCTTATCCCCATGTTTTAACTTTTTGTGTGGTTTTTTTGTGGTTTCTGATACATTTTGAATCCTGAAAAGTAACAGTTTTGGCACATACAAGGTTCCCACCCGACAAGAGACGATGTTGATATTCTATAGATAGTGATATTAGACTAGATATTGTCTAGCATATTGGATAATAATAATGTAATCGTAATAATGTGATATGGCACAAGGGTTGTCTTTTCCTAGTTTTAAAGCCAGCATTGCATTAACGTGAGGAGAATAAAAAAGTGATTTTTGTTGTGATTTTGATACATTTCAAAGCACAACAGAAAACAAAAACGCACGGCCAACGTTACCTCTCAAACTCCCTTGTTTTTGTGCATTCCTGTGTTCCTTTGCTGATGACAATCAGGAAGTCCTGCGTCAACACGAAGGGCACGCGCTCCCTCTTGTACCCAAACTTCTTCTTCTTATGATCGAGGAAATGGCCAAAGTCTATGTGAAACAGCTGTGAAATGTGTGGGAAAAAAAAAGAGAAGAAAGAATGATGCTTAAAGGAACAACATTCATCCACTAGATGTCACACTTTTATAACAGCCCTGTTTCATTAAGGCTTGCAATTCTCCCTTCACCTCTGTAAGGGGCCCAAAAAAGGTCTGCCATGCGTTTCTATGATAAACTTCCCTTCCCAGCGCTGCTGGCCCGGCACAATTATTACATAATCGCAATTATTTGAGGTAATCGTCATAACCGTTGCATATATATATATATATATATATATATATATATATATATATATATATATATATATATAGTGGAAATAGCAGCTCTACGAGCTCATAACTTGAGTTTATAGATCTATTTCCATTATTAATGTTTTCTTTCTTTTTTTTTTTCTTTTAATATGCCAGTCATTTTTGGGTATATTTAAGTTATTTGACATTTCTGCACCAGCATACAGCACCATCTTGTGTAAAACACCGGAGTCACAGTCCTACAGAATATGGAACGTCCCGCCATCACAAAATCCCATGCTGATCCGCTTCCCGTTTTTCTCAGTGAAGCAGGCTCTTTTCAGACGATAATCGTCATGTAAAATGTCATGATTATGACAGCCCTACCAAGCATCACGACATTACATCGTTCTCAGTGTCCAGCTTTTTCTTGGCTGAGCACCCCGAGCGCTTCAACCAGTCTTTTGGAAGGCTCTTCTTCGTGATCAATGGTCATGTGGCTTTTTGCTCATTTGATCGTCCCGGCTGTGTCTGAAAACCCGTTCATTTGCGTCCCGACAATGAATCGTGACCACAGTCATCATAATGTGCATGTTTACCTTTGGTTCAGACAGGGCTATTTGTGCTAATAACGCAGATGACACGATGTTCGAGCACAGCAATCGTCAACAATGGACATGACATCCAAGCGCTCATAAAATGATTCCTGTGGACACGGCCCCTTAGGCAGCAATCATGTGACAGTGACACATGGATTAAAGCTAAATAAAATCTCACGACTGGAACAATTTGTATGTGGCCAAGTCTTATCATGCGATTTGTGAAACGGTGTGAAAGAAGCACCGCTCACCGTTTCCTACATAATGAACACAATATGTAACATTATGATGTTTTAGTAATGTTGTTCCTGCTGTTGTACATACTGCCAACCAGGTGAAGAAACCACAGATTGAGGCTTTAACCGTTGCTTTTATGAAATATCCCAGACAAATACGATTTTATGGAAAATGCTTCTAAACATATGGCTAGTTTGGCCACGTCAAATGCTGTAATATATATATTTTTAAAGGCCTATCTACGAGAACTTGTAGAGCGACTATTTTCGTTGTGCAACATGCTGGCTTCTATGGAATCCAAAAGACTGAACTCAGTCGTGGCGACTGAGAACTTGAATCAATGCGTGTTATCTGCAAGTATAAATCAGGCTTAATACTAAACAATGGGAAATGTAAAAACAAAGAATGTGGATCATGTAAACATTACCTGTCCGTCATCTTTCACCATGATGTTGCTGTTGTGCCTGTCTCCTATGCCCAAGATAAAGGTGGCTACACAGTAGCCTGCGCATGACCTCGTAAACAGATCTACGGCTTGGTCATACCTGGATAAACATCAAAGAATATATCACCGACAACAACTGGTAGAAAGTTACCAAGCACATTTACTCAATTACTGTTTAAGTACAATGTGGAGCCCTATGCAGCACCCTATGTATAGCATTTAGCTTCTTGCATGAGCAGTGACAACTAGAACCTTCTTGATTCTTGCTATACTCACATCTCTCCTCTGTTCTTGTCCTTCAGCCACTGGTGCAGCGTGTGGCTGTTGAACTGCAGCGCCCCCTTCAGTCCACCCTTGCACTGGATCTGCATGATGGTGTGGGAGTTCCGCACCACCTCGATCAGACCCACACAGTCCCCGATGGACATGCAGCCATACGGAAGCATCCTGGAGGTGTGTGTGTGAGAGAGAGAGAGGGGGGGGGGGGGGGTGTAACGAGAAGGACAGGAAAAGAAAAGTCATTAAAAGGGGTATGGGTGCGTTGGCAGTGTGTAACAACGTAGGTAAGTTAGAATCGCACGGGAAGTCGGGAACCTAATTAGCCTGATAGTTATATGTTGGATGTCTTTCTTTTCTCTGTGTAGTCAAAGAGTGAGAGTACTTTTTTCACAAAGAGAATATTTGGTAGTGTGTGTGTGTGTGTGTGTGTGTGTGTGTGTGTGTGTGTAACTTCTTCACAGCAGACATCTTGATAACTGTGCAGGAGTTGGTCTGTGCTTCTGGCACACACCTATATGACAATAAAACATTCATGTCACTACTGTCAGCTGCATTTAAGCATTTATGACATGTCAAAATGTCTCCTGTGGGGGGTGCCTGGTAACTCAGCCAATTAATGCACAGAACATATCGTCTCAGTCGGGTGGAAACCTCATATGTCCAAAACTGTTACTTTTCACGATTCAAATAAGTGTAAAACGTGTTGCTTCGTGCCATGAGCTTATGGATCTGCTACTTTTGTGTGACGCTGTAGTATATTCTCAAGTAGGGCATTCATTTACGTGATAAAAAGGTTAGAATATAGAGATGAGAGGTTTCTACCCGATAGAAACTACATACACGGTTTTCACCAGTGATAATATGCACCTAGTAAGCAAGAAACCAAGGGCAGGGCCTTGGCTTTCTTGACGTTCTACACTGATCCGACGTTAAGCATAAAAAAAAAAAGAGTCTCCCGTGACAGAAGGTCTGTTGTAAACATAATTAAACTGCAATCATTGTGCTCCAACTGCCTCCTGTCCCTCCAGGTGTACGTACTCTGAGCGCGTGACCTACATAACACTCTACAACACACACGTCTCTTCGCTGAGCCCATGGACAACGTCATGTAGGTTCTCAAACCTTTTCATGTCAAGTTGATATATAAATTTGGCCATGGACCCTCTCATCTGAAAATGTTTTGTGCCAGGGACACCCACACTTGAAAAGTGAAATGCCCTTCTGGGGGTCACTGGTACAAACACACATTTTCAGATGGGGGTTTGCTCAACTTCGCTGCCAAATATCTTTCAATTTGGGGGGGGGTCCTTGGTCATGGAAAAGGTTAGTGAACTACTGACTTACATAACCCTCTTCACATGCCTCTCTCTCTCTCTCTCTCTCTCTCTCTAGGAGCTATTCTTCCTGAGTGGAGTTATGTGGACTGCAGAGGACGATGGACTTCATGTTTAATGAATAGCAGAACTGCTTATTAATGTGCACTGGGGTTATGAGGTCCATTCACTATTCATGTCAGTGTGTGAAGAGGAGGCAGCAGCAGGTACCTGAGATCAAGCCCCTGGTTCTGCCAGATGTTCTCCATGATCCTAATGATCTGCAGCGTCAGCATGTCCTGCCTCAGATCTGGAGGAGAGGGACGGAGAGACAGATGAAGGGAGAGACGGGTGAGAGAGAGAGAGAGAGAGAGAGAGAGAGAGAGAGAGAGAGAGAGAGAAAGCGAGAGCCACAGAGAGGGAGGGGAGAGGGAGAGAATGAGAGAGAAAAAAAGAGAGGTCATGTTCAGTTAAGTCTCAGATGATAAGCAGCTCTTTGATCAGGTGTGTGATGCATTATAAACGTCCTCAGTTGGGTCATCATGTATGGATTATGGAACGGCAGAATCCCTGAGTAGCTCCAGTTAGAATGCAGTGTCGATAACAGGTTGAGGAACCGTGTGCAAAAGTGTAGATACCGTTGATGTCGGGCAGAAACTCATCTCCATATTTTAACTTTGTGGGTTTTTCCCCCCCGTAAATTAAGGCCCTACGTGATCATACTACAGTGTCACACAAAAGCATCAGAAGTAGCATATCTGCAACTTCTGATGCTTTTGAATCCTGAAAAGTAGCAGTTTTGGCCATATTATGTTCCAACCGACAGAGAGACGATATATATTAGAATGCATTATGTCAAACAACCTAATGTCTGTTAAATATTGGATATGAGGTATGAGGCCAGGCATGACACCTTAATGACAGGAGACAGGATAATTTGAACTGTTCACAGACAAACATTGTTCATCTCTTATGGTTCCATTGTTAATGCTGGTGGTTATATACCTATATCTACTATACCTTCGACAGGCAGCCTATGTAGACATTTTTAAAGCAAAGCTCAAGACCTACTTCTACACTCTTGCTTTTAGTTGACCTTTTCAATTCCTTGTTATTCATGTCCTCACTGTATTGCATTACTGCTATTATTTAAATGTTTTATGCCTTGCTTTTCTTTTCATTTTTTCTCCATTGCTCTGTAAAGCACTTTGAGCTGCATTTCATGTCATGAAAGGTGCTATACAAATAAAGTTTTATTAATATTATTATATGAACCACTTTCACCCTGGCGTCCCAAGGCAACATTTTCTGTGAAAATAGCAGATTTCCACGTTCACTGGTGTGTGAGAGACAGAGAGAGAGATTTGCTCACCATCTCCGTTTTTGAAGATGATCTCGTTGCTTTGAAAGAGTAGCTCTGACATCATGTCCGGGTTCTCCCAGTTGAGCCACAGTGGCCGCTTGGCCGACGACATCATCCTGCATTCCTCCAGGCTGGAAACACACACCATGCAATGTGGTGAGGGAGTTAGGGCAGGAAAAAAGGTTGTCGCGCAAAACCAAAGGGAGTTGCACAAATAAATCCTTTGAAAGAAAACTGAAAAAGCCCCGACAGGATCAATGATGGGATCTGTATCGATGACTAAAATGCGCCTTCAACTAAATGGAATTTTATTCAAAAGATTGACTGAAACTAAATCTAAATTTTCTGTCAAAAAGCGACACTGCTTCGTACATATCAAAGGACATTTTGCAGGTCTCATAAGGTTGGATCATATATCCTTTCTTACAATTATTAATGTAAGAAAGAAAAATGATGCGATCGGTTTTGATATCAATAACCTCCGTCTTTTTTAACTTCGTCCTGGGAGCTGGGTGTTACTAATTGAAAGGACGGTGAACTTCGTCCTGGGCGCTACTAATTGAAAGGACGGTGAACTTCGTCCTGGGCGCTACTAATTGAAAAGACAGTGAACTTCGTCCTGGGCGCGGGGTGTTACTAATTGAAAGGACGGTGAACTTCGTCCTGGGCGCTACTAATTGAAAGGACGGTGAACTTCGTCCTGGGCGCTACTAATTGAAAAGACAGTGAACTTCGTCCTGGGCGCGGGGTGTTACTAATTGAAAGGACGGTGAACTTCGTCCCGGGCGATCGGGGTGTTAATCACCGCACAGAAGTGCTTGAAGGTTGCCGAGTGCATGGTTAGTATTTCCAAAGCTTATTACTGCTCTTCTTCCTGGTCTACAGCATCCATATGTGGGGAAAGCTTTCGCTGAAAATAGCACATCGACAAGCTCCCAAGTTGTCACACAGTCACCACAATAACAGAAAATACACTAGTATAGAGCCCTGAGGGACTCGTTTAGCCATACTGTATATGGTTTAAAAAGAAACTGCCGTTCAAAGCAGAAGGTTATAGGATCATCTGAGCAGGCAAACACATAATGTTGTGGTTAACCACATACACCCTAACATCCAGAAAACGGTCATCTACGATCTTATAGATCTGCTATTTTTGCGGAAGAGATCGGGGTGTTGAGGGAGAAAGAATTAAGTGGTTAAACGTATGGGGTTTAAGTGGTGTGTGGCTTGTTGTACCGAAGGTTTCCCAGCTGGTGGGCAGGATTCAGGGGGGAGGTGAAGCTCTGTAGTGCATCCATGTAGTCGGGTCTTTTCATCTGCTCCACCAGGAACTTCATCTGGACCTGAGAGACCACAGCACAGCTCATCAGTTTTAGCCGTTTTTTAATTTGAATGCTGGAATGTAACGGTTTCCACCCGACAGAGACGATATGCAGTTGTTGTCGCTGAACATCGACATTGGCAGCTCTAAATAAAACTTTTACTTGACATTGGCTCGAGCAGGGATTTCCGCACAGTACGAGATTGCTTACAATAATGTGTACAAAAACACCTTCCAGTCGTCTGAGGGAGTTCCAAGGGCTCCCCAGCAAACAACATTTTATTTCAGGTGGGGGTGACATGTAAATGTTTTGTGACGGGTGGTGGTGGCGTGGTGTGTCAACCTTGTGGGCCTCGTCCTTCTTCTCCGCCTTGAGCAGGTCGGTGAGGTTGATGAGCTTCTCCATGGCCTCCACCTGTCTGCTCAGGTGCTTCAGGTACATGCCACACGCCCGGCAGTACGACTCCAGCAGCAGGCCGAAGCGCTGGCTCACCGTCTTGTTGTGCATCTCCGACCTGCATGGAACAATTCAATCAAATTCAAATCGATTGATGATTTGGAGAATCGATTTTAATAAAAATGAAATAGAAAAATAATTTACACCTGTGTGAAGCTCTTATCATTCTACATCATCATGACGCAACATATCGATTTGCTCAGACACATATGACATAAATTCTCCATTCATTGTCAATGGCATTTAATGTTACACTATAGCTGAATATAGGAGGGGCTAGCGCCCCTTAAATTCTGTAGAAAAAAATAGCAGACCTACAAGCTCACAATGCGCTATGCAATCACAATGTGACCGTTGTGACCTTGTAGATCAGCCATTTTTTGCTAATTTTGTGCAACACCGTGGGGTTTAAGAGGTTAATCCGACTAATAGATTAACCACGTTCAAGTCATTTCATCTCGTGTATAAAAGATAAGAAAATATTAATTTGATGAATTGAAAAAGTAATCAATGGCATAATCGTTAAGAAAATAATCAAAAAGGTGCAGGCCTAGAGGGAGGCACGGAGGAGAGAGCATTTACGTCCTCACAACACACAGTGTTAAAAAACACTGAGGTCAGCGTTTTCCACAGAGCAATGACACTTCCAACGGGCTCAACCGGACCTGAAACTAGATTGTCGGATGACATTCACACGAGCCGACCTTTTCAACATGAACATAAACAACTCGTATGGCTGCTTACGCAGCTACGGAATGTGACATTGACTGACTCACTTTAAATGCCAGAAGAAGAAGTGTCCTATCCGCTGGTTGGTCAAAGCCTTCTTCAGCAGAAAGCGTGCTAGCGGGTTATCCAGATACTGCTCGTACTTCAGGACCTGGGTACAGGCAACAAAGGATGTGCTGTAAAATGCTGTGCTCACATGCAACACACTGAAGCCAATGAGGGACAAATCAGCGTGCGTCTGTGCAACATACTTGAAATGCCATTAGCGGTAGGGCTGCACACAACACAATGTCTAGCACAATGCTTGCATAAACACCTTTTGACCATTTTTTTTTATGTACTGTATACAATTAGATTTTTGGAAACAAAATCTTTTATTGCACTAATTCATAGGGAATAGCCAACTAAACAGCACTAAGCAAAAACGACCAATAATATAAATACTATTCATATATACAATAATATATGCCAAGTTGTGCATCCCTTATTAAATGGACAAGCTTTGTATCATTAATATTTCATCCATTGTGTGGCTTACTTGCTTTAACCCATTTAAAGCCTTCTAAATCCCAATATAAGTTTTCTGAAAAATGTTAATACATATTTTTAATACAAAATTAATGTTGCTATATACATCTAAAATAGCACAGATGCTTTCCCGGATTAAAATGCACAGTATAACAACGTAGTAACACTATGGGCTTTCAAGGGTGGAAATGGGTTAATGAAGGCCATGTTGTAACGGTGCAACCTGTCCCACACCTGAACCAGCTGAATGAGGAACTGTGAGAGTCTGTCGTCCGTTAGGTATTTCTCAAGGCACTTCACAGCAAACTCTCTGATCATGGGGTCGGGGAAGTTACAATCCAGCAGCTCCATGGCGAGCTCTGGCTTAATGGCAGGCCAGTCCTTCAGAAGGCAGTACATCTGGACATAAAACAAAACACAACTGGTTAGAATGAACAGAATGACTAGGATTGTATATTAACCCTATATACAATACGGTATGCAACCGCAAACATAGCAGTTCTAAAAGCGCACAACCGTCGGGACTCTACTTTAGAATCTATTAGAAAGTGTTTACTAATAAAGTGTTATCGGAGTGGTATCAAGGTAATGTAAAGTAATGTCTAACACAGGGAGGTGTCTTCAGTGTTTGTCAGGCCAAGGACCCCTTAGCTGAGAGAGAGATGAAGCAGGGACCCCCACTACACATTGGATTCATGATAAATGTGTTTTCAGACATTTAAACGGCTTAAACCATCAATACTTTGTAAACTTGATCTTTGGCTCTGTACTTGGTCTGCTTCCCTCTACACCAAAAATAGCACATCTGCTATTTCCCACTAATGTTCCCCTCAGAATAGGGATGTGAGGGTTCAAGTGGTTAATATAAAAATTCAAAAATAAAGTCCCTATTTCACACAAAGAGTTGGCACCCCCCCCCTGCAATATCTCTGAGGACCACCTAGGGGTCCCGGGACCCCTGTTGAAGACCCCTGGTCTAACATGAACGTGACGGAGCAATGCCATACAACAATGTAACTGTGTCAGTAGCAGAAACGTGAGACGCCCCACCTGTGCAACCTCATCTCTGGAGTTCCATTTCACCGCCAGGAGGATCTTGGGAAGAATCTCTGGTATATTGACACAGTAGTGTCTGAAATAAGACATGAAGAGATTAACCCATTTAGGCCTGACCTTGAAATTTAAAAGAAATCTTCTAAATCCTCCAGTTTTCTGAAATAAAAATTCACGATTTTTCAAAAATAGCAGACCTACAAGCTCGTAGCTATGAGCTTGTAGATCTGCTATTTTTCAATAGCTAAATTATAACATAATGTTTAAAACACCAAAAGGGGTTCCCGCCCAAAATGGGTTAAATAGTTGATGGAAAATACAAACATCTACATGAAAGCATGTCTGCACAATTTCACTTTGTATAGATTATTTGGATGAGCAATTGTAAGTTAAAACAGTTTGATCAGCCTATAACAGAGGAGTAATATGGCTTAAAAGTGTTACAACACTGATATTCAATTCAACAATGTACCTCCATGTTTTATCTTTATTTACTGAAATCAAACTTCAACCCATTCTGGACGGGAACCCCTCTTGGGGTTCTGTACTGTATTAAAAATGTATTTATTTTTTACGCTGCTATATAAATATTTGAAGTTTTTCAGAAAACTTTTTAGAAGGCGTTTTTAGAATCGGCCTCAGTCCAAAATGGGTAAACACAAGTTAAACCGTAGTAGTAGCAACAGAGAGCAAAGAGATTATTTTAACAAATTGTTCAAAGACGCAATGAAAATCAGAATAGTTTCCATATTTATAATGACCTTTTAATGCATGTATTTAAATTGTCATAGAGGAGAAATGGATGTAGTGCTCAGTGTTCAACAAGCAGACAGCCATACTATACCTGTGTCTCCATAGGAAGTCTTTCTCCTGCTCTGTGATTTCAGACAGAGGGTCTCTGTTACAAATCAGACGGAGCTGTTCATTGTCACTGTCCGTCAGAGGGTTGTCACGCGCCAATCTGTTACTCTGGAAAAATAACACCACAACAAATGAATCATCTTTGCCAATATTATAATTA
Organism: Electrona antarctica; assembly: GCF_951216825.1. Classification (NCBI taxonomy): domain Eukaryota; kingdom Metazoa; phylum Chordata; class Actinopteri; order Myctophiformes; family Myctophidae; genus Electrona; species Electrona antarctica. The sequence continues at coordinate 30,248,683 of NC_136800.1, forward strand.
GAACAGAGTTTCATGTGGGTTGCTATTTAGACACCATGTTGTTTAGGTGCTAGGTTTGATGTTTACCTGGTGTCCTAGTTTCTTTGCACTGTTTACTTACAATATACCCGGTCATCGGTTGAATAAGGAGTCATGAAATATACTCTAAGACGCTCTGGATAAAAGTGTCTGCTAAAATGCCAAAATTGTAATGAATTATCTGTAAAGGTATGCTCACACACATGCATATGTGTGCGTACGCATACCCCACACACACACCTTATGTTATGATGGAAACGCACACACCCAAAACACACACGTTTGCTAGGCCTTACCAAACCGGTGTGGCTGTAATTGAAGCCCAGCTCCCTGGAGATGTTCCAGTTTGCATGATCTTCGATGGTCGCCATGTCAGGGAACTTGACAGGACAGCTGAAGAAGTCGAACTCTAGCTCCAGACAGGGCGTTTCCTGGATGTTTGAAAGGAAAGTTAAGAAAATAACTTCTTGACCCCAAGACGGAAATTCAGTCTCCAGAGGCAGCACAGCAGTTAAGATACAGTTACAGGGCAAGAAAAGCACTGTAGGTACAGGCTAAAGACACCACACAAAGAAGGAACACCATCAATAATGAAAAATAGTATACAACAGTAGACACTCTCAACAAAACGTGCATTATGCAGAACAAAATAAATACCGGTAACCAAACCGATTGAAATTGAAATTAAAGTTGGAGAACCACAAAATAATGGTACATGTACGTACATGGCACAGAGGGCCATGTACTGTACCAGTGAATCATTTATAAGTGGGATGAGAACAAGCTTAGCTGGAGGCTAATGAGGTGACTCTCAGAAATGTGAAACCTTGTGGCTTCCCACTGTGGTCCATGTTATGGCTTTTTTCCACTACAAAGGGTAACCAAGAACCTTCCATAACCAGAAACGTTCCAGGTATATCACATCAGTGGATCAGGAGGAAGAAGAGAGTAGCCGGAAGGTTTCCGGTTACCGTAATTTCCGGACTATAAGCCGCTACTTTTTCCCCATGCTTTGAACCCTGCGGCCTATACAACGGTGCGGCTAATCTATGGATTTTTACAGCGAACTAGAGGACCTTCTAAATCTATCTCTATGGCCAGTCCTTAGACTTACTGCTTGTAACGTAACGTTCCACCAGAAGGAATCCAACTAGCAACTGCTTCTGGCGTAATACTTTCTATTTTTTCATTATTATTTTGGCTTGGCCTTTCCTTCTTTTGCGATCCTAGACCAGCGTATCCCATTATACAGGCTGACTAAAAAGCTGAATAACTCGAAATCTTGGCGCTTTCTAGAGCAAGGATGGCTATATTTTAGCTCGCTAGCATTGCCGCTATTTATTTAGCATTAAGATGGACGCCCAAAACAGGATATCGGTCCTGTGTGTGCAGCCTTTAAATCGCCTTGGCAGTCTGAGGTTGGCTGTGCGTCGTGGCTTATAGTCCAGTGCGGCCTGTATATGTACACATTTGTTTTCCCCCCCTAAATTTAGCTGGTGTGGCTTATATTCAGGTGTGCTTTATAGTCCGGAAATTACGGTAGATCCCAGGCTCCCACTGTGTTACTCAAAGTGTCCTTGAGCAAGACACTGAACCCCGAATTGCTCCTGAAGAGCAGGTTGGTGTCTTGCATGATTTCCTCTGCCGTCTTGTGTGTGTGAATGTAATGCACATTGTAAAGCGCTTTGCATAAAAGGTGCTATATAAATGAACCATTTTATATAAAACTAATAAGTAGTAGTAGTAAGTAAGTCGGACAGGCTTATTGTCGGTATCAGCCAGAGCACAGGAGTACATCCCTGTTTCGCAGTGCGCTAGACCCGTGGGAGATGGATTGCTGTGGTTGAGCGCAACACCTATCATCAGCTCCCAGTACTTACCGCACGACTTGCCACACCCAAGCAGTGCAGTGCTACTCATTCGCCGAGTTGGCGATGCCCGTGATCTTGTGGTCAAGAGGTGAGTGCTCTACCGACTGAGCTAAACGAATAACAGATCTACAAGCTCACAACATGACGTCTTGTGAGCTTGTAGATCTGAAGCTCATCTGCGACCCAGCCGCAGCGTATGGAAACCCCCAGAACCTAAGAATTATGTTTTATTACACCGTTCGCTTAGTTTATGTAGTGCTAAAGAGCCATTAGACCAGTAGTTCTCAAACTTTTGTGCCAAATTGATATATATTTAGCCGCTCAGCCCTATCTGAGAAGGCATTGTGCCAGGGATCACCACAGAAGAGAAGATTTTAAAGCACTTTTTAAAAAATGTAAAAAAAGAAAAAAAAGAAATAGCAGACCCCGGACCTCACATTGAGATTTGAGAACCACTGCATTAGAGACAGACTGGAAAACTTGTTCTCCGAGGTTGTTCATAACTGTTGTGCTGTTTCAGCTATGTTAACTGTTCATATAATTTTGCTAATCAATTTTAATGTCAACCTCTGTGCGTGCGTGCTGACATCCACAATCTATTGCCAACTTTTCTGGTTAAGCTGTTTGTAGGGCTGTCACGATCTTGAAATTGCATTACAAAATAATTATATTTGTTTGTCTTTGGGCTTCTTAAACAAACATTCAAATAACTTCAATAGAAGTACCAATGACTGGTAGAACCAATAATCGTATGAGAAGGTTATCAGGTAAGTTTGTTTTAATGTGGTCATCTGCTCTACAATCTCACAACGAATAGCATAGCTTGTAGGTCTGCTATTTTCACCAATTTTGACAATGTTTGAAATTGTATGAACATTTCTCAACAGCTGAATTGACACTCATGAATGGAAAACAATTCTGACAATAATGCAAAAAAAACAATTGCAATTATCTCAAACAAAAACAATTAGCAATCGGGTGATTATGTACTAATTGTAACAGGACATTGTTGGGGTTGTAAAAAAACATTGGTTCTCAAAGTGGGGTGGGTGGGGTGGGTACCAGGGGGTCTGAGAACCACCTCTGACCTTGTTGGGGTTGGAGCCTGTGACGCCGATGGGGTTGAGCAGGTCCTCCAGGCCGTGGGGGACGGGCCACAGGTTCAGAGCCATCTTCCCCGACACCAGCGTGTGTGTGTAGTCAAACAGGTTGATGTTGCCCCAGGCCAGTGGACAGTGCTCCTGGAAGGGACACACACCAATGACACATCATATGGATTCAAAATGATGAAAAAGAAAAAAAGGAAAACAAAAGCCCAGCGCATAGGGCTGTCAACGATTGTCATACAAATTGAAATGAACAATTTAATTGTGTGGCTTTTAGGCTTTGTAAACAAAAGAGTTGCATGGGGCAGATATGACAAAAAACTGAAATGCAAAGAAATTACTGACAATGCCCGATACCAATTGTCAAAATAAATAATGCTTGTATTTTTCAAGCATTATTTCATTAGCCTACTCTTTATAGCGATGCTGCACTTTTGTAGAATCGGGGTTGTATACAGTTTGATGTATGATGTTAGTGCAAATACTGTCTAGCGTCTTTATCTCAAAATCTCACTCTGCACATAAATGCACAAAGTGGAGTCTGTTAACATACAAAACTGAGTCCTGCTACAGAACTTAATTTGGGGGAAGTGAAATTGCTGTATTCATGTTATATTATGCTTGTCTGCAGTTTTCTAGGACAACAAAAATCAACAGTGTGTTTCTATTACCATAGAAACACATTCACCAAACTCAGTAGGCAAAGTAGGTGGACAAAACATACCAGTACTTTCTATTGAATAGTCAGAATGATAGAGAGCAAGGAAGAGATATATACTGTAGAGAGGGTGCTCTGAACAGAGCTGCAAGGACGTTCAATCGTGTTCATTGACATATACAGTACTTTAGATTGTGTGAATAGTGAAGAAAGGGAGGTTGCTTCCAAGCCCCTGGGACAAAAAAACCCACTTTACTTATTTATTTTTTACTAGCCCCAGGCCGGCAATAGGGCAAACCTTGGTGTCCAGTTTACCCCTGATAGAGCTACTTGTCTGGTCTCACCTCTTTTGCTCCTTTCCTGCCCTTCACAGAGCAGATGGAGAGGCAGAGGCGGGCTGCACAGGGGATGTCTGGAATGTACATGTCGTAGTTCAGCCACTCGTTCCACCTGCCAACACAAAAACACAATATCACACCTGAGAGACGGTCACGAAGATGGCGGAGGCTTAAAGACAGAGTTGTTCTACAGATACCATTATCGGAAAAGCGCCCAATAGAGTGAAAAATGCTGGCATCGGTATCAGCCAGTCTATGCCATTCAAGTACCATGCAATTAATCGCATGATATTTCTTTTTAAAATAGTAATTTTTGTAATTCTTCAATGCTACGGTTTTATACTCTTAACTAACTTGGAGCTGCAATCTAACTATTATTAATTGAATATGTATTTATTCCTAGAACAGAATGGTCCTCAAACATTTTTATATCATAACCATAACTGAGAATGTACAAATGTTACCTAATGGACCAGGGTCCATTTTGTTACACCTGTGAGGGTTCAATTTGAAACCCACTCAAAGAACACTGACGGACGCACTTTGAGAACCAGTGTCCTTGATTATTTTTTTAATTACACATTGGTATCGGATAAGTACTCGATATCGACAAATACTCAACTTGCAGGTGTAATAATCGGTATAGAAAAATAATTGTATCGGTGAACCTCTACTTGAAGACATAAATGAGGCTGGGCTCAACGGCAACATACCTGGGGTTGGAGCAAGGCACGCGCTGAGTGTTGACGTTGTCACACAGCTGCTCCCCACCGTGGTAAATCCCCGTCCTGACGTAGATCTGAAAGCCAACCACAAGGACAAGGACATTCAGTTTGATGGAATCCGATTCTGATACTCCACGCAAAACACTTTATATTCTAATGTTTTGTTTTTTGAACACATTTCATAATAATAAGAGAGGAAAATTGGTTTATGAGTGACATCTGTATGAACCATCTGTTTTGCTAAGTTAAACCAGAAGACAAGACATTGATTCCCTCTGTGCAGAATTCCATGAACCAGAAGGGAACAAAAGATTCATTGTAGAAATTCAACCGTATTGACGTTTTCTGATAATTACGTTCAGCGCAACGTTCAGTACAATTGATAGCAGAAACCAAGTCAGTATTACTAGGTTTCACTTCTCAAATCCCAGTCCCATATAGCAGTGGTTCTCAAACTTCCAAGGACCCCCGAATTGATGTGCATTTTAACGTGGACCCCCATATGAAAATGTCCCAGGGACCCGAGAATATGTTTTTAAGATTATTCAAAATTCTGTATATATTTTTCCAAAATTCTCAAAAATAGCAGATGTACAAGCTCGCAGCGTGGCATGAAGTGGCGTGCTGTGAGCTTATACATCCGTTATAATACAAATCAATAGCCAACATATAAATGGATAAAACGCTTAAAACGATTGTGATGCTATATTAACTACTATTTTCTTTCCCCAAACTACTATTGCTGGGGGGATTTAAACTGTCATTTTGTGTCCAGAACCAGTGACAAACTGGATGTGCGCAACGCACTGTTTTGAACTATTTGTAAGCCGTACCTTGTCGATGTCTCTGATGTTGACGTTGACGTAGGTGGCACACAGTATCCGGATCCGGAGCGTTCCGTTGATGGTCCACAGTGACTTGGTGGTCGTCTCGCCGTTCATGTAGGGCGTGGCGGTGGAGATGCGCCGGGCGTAGGACGGCATGGTGAAGGTGTCCATGGGCAGCTGGGAGTACAGGCTGTCTTTTGCCATGAGCATCAGGTTAGGCATCCGGCCCAGCATGATGCAACTACGCACGTACTGTTGGAGGGGGGGGTGGACGACAAATACGATGAATGACACTATCTTTCAAGCAAGCAACGAATGCCAAGCACACCTCAGCACACCTCAGATGCCCGAGTACTTTGTTTTTGAACAGTGGGCAGAGAGGCCGTAAACAGAAGATCACCCTTGCTGCCCTTCCAGGTCCCTTTATTAAAGTGCCCCTGAGGTAGTCCCCTAAGGTGGACCTGAAACTGAATTTTCCCTGCAGGGTCAATAAAAGGCCTAGCTTGGGGGCGCCAATTGCCTACTGTGGTATATTAAACTAAATTAATTTACTGCCAGAGTAAATAAAGAGAGTAAATCTCTCTCTCCCTCTGATTCCATTTCCAAGTTTATTGTGAAATTGGCTGTTGGGAGTATCACAGTTGCAAGTACCATCATCTTTAGCACTGAGGTGATGGCATCGGATGCGAGCAGAACTATAACTGCATTTTGTATTAATGCAGTGAGTATATCGTATATATGAGCCGTATGTCACAGGCTTGCATCAGCGCATTTTCACCGGGATGTCGAATTAAAATTCAATCTTGAGTCATAAATGTCAGGCTGCTTTCTGCAATTATGTTGAGTGGATGACGTTAAGGCTGAGATCTCTCTGGAGAATAGGATTATATTACCTTGTACTGACTCAGGGGGTACTTCTCCAGCAGATACTCGTCACAGCCACACACTTTGAGGATGTACTTTCCCTGGTACTCCTGCACGCACATCTTGAGCTGCTCATGGGACAGCAGCATGCTGCGTGTCTTCTTCCTGATGGCCTCGGCGATCACCTGCTCCGGCACACAGTCGTGGTTGATCTTCAGGGTGTATTTCTGTTTGTCGTTGCTGGGCGACACGATCACCCAGATCACCACGATGATTTGTCCTGCGGAGAGACAAATATATGCATGTACTGTACGTCAAATATATTGTCTCTGTCGGGTGGAAACCTCATATGTAAATCCACAACAGTTACTTTTCAAGATTCATAAACATCTAAAGTAGCAGATCTACAAGCTCCGCTTCGTGCCACGTTTCGAGCTTGTAGAACTGCTACTTTTGATACTTGTGTGATGCTGTAGCATGATCAAGTAGGTAGTTAATTTACAAAACAAAACACAAAAAGTTGGAATTTGGATAAGGAGTTTCTGCCCGACAGCAACGATATGTAAGAAAAGACTAAGAGGGGGGGAGGAGAGGAATGAAGAGAGGACGAGGCAGAAGGGGAGGGAGAGAGGAGGTTGTGTGTAATGTCAGACCAGAGCGCTGGATACTGAAACTTGAACTCAATAACCCCAGCAATGGCAGGCAAGTTGATAATGTGGCACCATGCAGTGCATTTTCACTTGTAAATAACACTTCTCGTGATCATATCCTAAACCAGCACCCTGAAAAGTGACATATATATCCTTTTTGCAGACCTATTTCCCATTGCGTTATCCTCCAGAACCATTAATTTTTTCCTATATATATATATATATATATAATATATAAATTATAGTAGTAGTACTACTACTACTACTACTACTACTACTACTACTACACACACACACATATATATATATATATATATATATATAGGTTTAATGTTTGTTTTTAGTTCAATGTTTGTTTTAAAAACGCCATTGACAATGAAGGGACAATTTATGTCATTTTGTCCCTAACAAACATTAAATGCCATTAACAATGGCAAAAGAGAATTTAATGTTTGTGTTGGCACCGTTTGTTTTACATCACCATTACATCACCTAATCAACATGAGTGTGATTTTTTATTAATTGTCTCCCCACCAGGCCGAAGGCCTCCGTCCGTGTGTGTGTGTGTGTGTGTGTGAGTCTGTGTGTGTGTGTGCCCGTCCGTCCGTCCGTCTGTTACCAGCTAATCTCCGGCACCGCTAACCCGGTCGGTGCCAAATTTTGCACGCACACTCCCTGAATGCCAACGATGAACCTCTGCCCCAAATGTTCCACAACGGCCTGTTATAGCGCCACCAGGAGGACAACTTTTGAAAAAAAAAAAATTGTATTACTCCTCCAGATTCTGTCCAACACACCATCTCTATAGTCATGTGTTCAAGACGGATCTGTCCGATATTTCATATTCCATCCTAAATGGCTAACATTGGCTTTCAAAGTTTGCGGGATTGGCCTGTTTTGAACAAAAAGCCTCAAATCATGAATGCAGCATGCAATTTACGTGAAATCTTTCACAGACTTTCCTACTAGGCTGAGGAATATATCCCACCCTTTTCACATTGGCCTGTTATAGCGCCACCAACCTGTGGATTTTTGCAAAACACATTTTTGGAACAAAATGCCTCAAATCATCCAATTGCCATCCAAGGTGTAAGAAGAAATGCCAAACTTTTCACATTGGCCTATTATAGCGCCACCAGCCCACCAGGAGGCCACAACCTGACCTGCCCTGGTGGAGACCGGTGCCCCGAGGGGCATTTTATCTAGTTTGTATCTTATTTCTGCAGAAGTACACATATAAATCCTGTTGGGTAACAAGACGACAGCCTGTATGCGGTCCTCCCCACACAAGTAGCAATAGCTGGGGAAAGATCATGTGAATCATGAGAATTTCCCCTTCAGGACATCCCCAGTACCGTTGAAAACCAAGGCCTGTCAATGTCAAGGGCCTCACCACCAGAAAATTATCAAGTAATCTATTGTTTCGTTTTCATTTAACTTTAATTTGCATTCCATGTATTGTTGTTTGTCCTGCAGCTCAGCACTTAGATGTGACAGTGTGCACTATCCTTCCTATATCCTTTCTATTTAACCGTTGTGTAAGCCCTATATCATTACTGTCAGTCAGAAAACCTCTTATCTCCATATTTTAACTTGTGTTCAAATGTGTGTTTTTTCCGTAAATGAATGCCCTACTTGAACAGCAGATATACAACTTCATAGTGCGTCACTTCTTCTAGTGCTTGTAGCAATTTATTTTATATTGTGATTTTTTTTTTAATCTTACCCTTGTCCAGCTTGTTGAAGATGTGCTTGGGCAGCTCCACTCCAGACTCCACGTTGGGGGGGTACACATACAAGGCTCTGCTGTGGGGTCCGTTAGTGTCTCGGAGGTCCACAGCCTCTTTGCAAACGTTCAGGATGTTCCTCCTGAAGTCCTGCACCTCAGAGTCTTTCACCAGGTCAAACTCGCATATGGGCATCCCGATGGCAAACCCTGTGGGATGACAGGAGAGAGCAGCATTAATGTCATTAGTAATAAGTCAATAACAACATTAAAATGAAAATACATCGCTTGGATGCACCTGGGACGTATCCTCAGTGATGTATCCCAAGGTCATCGGGGTTTCAGGTCTCGCGAACATCATACCCCTCACTTGGGTGACCCAGCCGGGGTGATCAAGTCCCGCCTTACGTCCCAGTAGCTACCCTCGATCAGACCCAAAGACCAGGGCCAAACAATCCATTGGAACCACTCCGGAACTACTCTGCCGGGACTGGGAGGCACAATTCTGGCATGTGGAGGGACTAGGCTTTGTGTGTTGACTCCTGTCCAGGCCCCTCCTACGTCTCACCAGGTCCACTCCTGCTCTCACCAGGAGTATCGCCAGGACCTGTGCATTGCACCAGACTCCCAGCACCAGAGACTTCATTCAGGAGTGGTGGTTTCTTGAGCCGCAATGGTTCCGCAGGCTCCATCTGGGCAACGGTGGTACTGCAGGCTTGCGGCTCGAATGGCCCTCCTAAAGGCCTCATCAAATGTTTTTGGGCTTCCTCCTCACGGAGGATGGAGACTGGGGCGCCAACCCAATAATATATAAAAATAAATTAATAATACAAATAATATTAATAAAAAGCATGCACTTTAATTACCATTTGGATCTGAAAGGCAGCATGTCATATCATAATATTGGACTAAAATCCCTAACACAATATCGCTGCCATCGGGTAGAAAACTCCTATCTCTTTGTGTATTTTCGTAAATTAACACCCTACCTGATCATACTAGTACAGCGTCACACAAAAGTATCCATTTTCAGCTTGTAGATCTGGTACTTTTGAATTTGAATCCTGATGTTTTGGACATATAAGGTTTCTACCCCAACAGCGACGATATGCAATTCACCCTTTGTCAAGTCCCGTCCGTGGTCCCGCCCCTCTAACCTCTCAATGATATGACATTAGTTGCTTTGCTAGGTAAGGTTGGACAAAAATCCTCTCCCCCTCAAGGACCACTACAACTTGGTCTCAGTGAAAAAAGGAACATATCTGGTGCAGTACAGACTAGAGACTGGGCATAACATGTGTATTTCCAAAAACAAATGTTCTTATGTTTAGATGCGGCATCTTCCATGCTGATGTTCAGCATGGAAGATGCCGCTAGCTGCCTCCACCCCACAGAGAAGCCTGCAGGTTGGCCAGTCCGGGAACAATCAGCAGGCTGGCAGTGAGTGATTGCATCCTATTTTTTTCTCCCACGATGGAATATTTAGTTTACTCTCTAAAAAATCTATTCCATTCATTTGGACAGGGGTAATCCCACACCCACACACACACACACACACACACACAACACCCTAGCCACCTCAACTGAGTCACAGCAGTGAGCACCATACTTTGGTGATATGACTTCAAATCAATATAAAATAGAATTATTTAAAACTTTTGTATGCCACCATTGTACAACGAAGTATATCATATTGTGGTTATAGTAGATTAAGAAAAATAGTCTTGAATTTCTTCGTGTCGATTCTTCGAATTCGAGAGAAAAAAGTCTAAGCTTCTAAATGCGAGTTTTGCTATATTTTCAGTAAATTGCCCGGCCACCTCCTCAACCCGAGCCACAGCAGCCAGTGAGCGACGTCATACCAATCTCTCTGTTGAGGATCTTCTCTTCCCTGTTGCCCACTGGCTCGATGACTTTGAGGAAGGCCTGGAAGAGCCGGAGGTCACACAGCCTCCGGGTCTCGTCGTAGAACTCCTCCCGTTCCGCCTCCTGGGTGACGCTGACGAAGATGTAGGAGGTCTCCTCCTGGAGCAGGTGGTGCAGCGGGTACTTCCGTGCCTCCTTGAACAGCTCGTGTTTGACTGTGATCAGGGTGGCCTCACGGAGGCACTCCAGCGTCAGGATCATGCCGTTCGGCAGCAGACAGTCCACCTGGATGCTGGGGGGCATCAAGTGCATCCCCCATAGCTCCCCCGAGGACGGCCTGGGAGGCATGGCGGTGGTGCCGCTAGTCTGTTGTCTTCAGCACAACGCCTGGTAATTAGCTTGAGTAATGTCTATCCACTGAGAGAGAGAGAGAGAGAGAGAGAGAGATTATTATTACATCAGAGCCAGTGACCCGATTATAATCGTGCAAGATGTTTATGGTAAAACATGATTAGAGTGGAGGCAGATTTGCACGATGACAGCAGAAAAAGAATGTACGTGCAAAGTAACCAAATATCATCATTATCAGGATGGGTCATACCTTGGGTACTTTATAAAGAGAAATGGAAGGATACCCCTGGGTGTGGGTGTGTTGTAATATAAATTACATTAGCTTGGTTGCATTAACATTAGACACCCCCCACCCCACATAATGTTAGCCAACAAAACACAGGACTTATTTTGTGTGACGTATAAAGTGGCAGGTGTGGCACTGGTGAACAACAACAAACACATGACATGCCCATTTTTAAATGTCATTGCTAACTTCTTTGCTAATGATCCAACTGCCCATAAAGGAGGGGACGTCCCCACGTTCATTCTAAAGTTAGCTAACGCTAACAACTGTCATAAAGGATAAATAATAAAAACTAAATATAAACACTCCGATTTGGCAAGTACGGCGCTAAACTGTATTCCAGCGTGTGTCCAAAGTACGCAGCATATGCGTCAGTTCGTGTAAACTATCAATACAGATGTGTCATGAAACGGATACGAAACAATGTAAACAAACCTGCAGCTAACAGTGGTTAGCATCAGCGGCTAACACTACATGCTATCATGTTGCATTCCTGTTCCCTCTCCTTGATAAAATATGGGACATGCTAGATATGTTCCCCCAAGTTCAACTGTGCAACAAACACAAGCTACATTTTAGCACTCCTCGCAGTAAAATGCACAAAACTATATTTATATATATATATAATATCTCGCAAACCATGTTGTGGATATATGAAGCTGACTCAGTCTCGACACATAATTTCACAAGCAAAAAAAAACACTAAACCACCCAAATGTAAAGCCAGCCAGCTAGCCAAGCTAGCAGAGAGCAGCTAGCCGGGTTAGCCGCCAATACGATGCAGACAGCTGGAGCGTTTAGCATTAGCATTAGCTAGAGAAGGAGGAGGAGGTACCCGTCCCGTCCTAGACCTCTGGACCGCCGGGCGTCGCTGGGCTCGCGTCCATCCACACGGCTGGGGGGGACCACCGCACCGGGGCGGGCAGGGCAGGGGACACCCCACGACAAAGGGCCCCTGTCGTCGGTCCCTGGTCCCTCTAACGGTAGCTGTTGATGATGCTGTCAGTGTATCGCTGAGGAAGACGCTTGTAAAGGAGCTCCATCGTGTTGTTGTCCATCATCATCGTGCCATTCCATTCCCCACATAAACACAAGCACAGTGTCAATGCTAGCTAAGTGCTTAGCTTCCACACGGCTAGCCTAGAAGCAGCATCAGGCTCATCATAACCTAACGGACCGCCCACCACCTACTGGTGGAGAAAGTACTCTGTTTACTTTAAGTAAAAGTAGCAATACCATACCACAGTGTAGAAAATACAATATTATAAAGAGTCCACCGATGTTGGACAATAGTAGCTACACAACTCCAGTACTTCAAAGTATAAGTAGGCCTACTCTTGGCAATAAAAGTGAAAGTTGTTCAGTCAAAAATACCATATGTAGCCTATTTGTTTTTAATTATCTTCTCTATCTGCTCTGCCTATTCATGGTTTCGCTGGGTTTAGGAATAGCCTGAAGCTTTTCGTCGGCCGTCGCAGTTTAATTTCGGTTACATTTCCCACTTCAATGTCAATGCTTTGACATGACATGTCATTGTGATTGGCTGAGAGGCATTCTAATTAATTGCCCGCCGGCCTTTTCGATATTGCAGTAGACTACTACAACAACATTATTGTGTGATGGACTAATTTTGTAATTTTATTTCATATTTATGATTAGAAAACGACATTATTAGCGGTTATCAGTGGTGGACCGGTGGTCAGCCTGTAGCCTACAGCTACTGTAAATTGAATGGTTCGTTTCGTATAGCCTTAGCCTACAGTACAGTATATCTGCCAGAGTCATGTGCTCATGAGTCATCAAGACAATGTTCTATTTGTAGGTACAGTAGTAATGCAAAGCCCCAAGACAAATATTTCTACAGCAGGAACCAATCCAGGAAGGCATTAGACCATTTGCTATATGGTGCTATATGGGTAAGTGATTTTTATTTGGTTAAAATAAGTGTTAAATAGCTCTATATTCTGATAGTACTCTTTATAGAGTGTTTGTTCAGTAACAGCTCTCCATGTCTCTCCAGCTTATCATTAAACAGAAAATAGGCTACATTTTCAGGTCAGAATACCAATTTTATCCAATCAGGAGCATACAGATTCAACAAGAGAAATTGGAAGTGGTGACACAAACAAAGTAAAAAGAGGGATAGCCTATCCTTTGTTGAATTAAAAGGCAACTGCCAACGTGTTTTGACCATGAGAGGTCTTCATCAAGGCGAAAATGATTCTTAAAAGCTTGAGAGATGCAGAGACCCCTGTTAGTTACTGAACAAACTCTATAGCAAAGTATCACCAGTAAGACGCCCAAGGGCGAGGTCGCGTCAGCGTGCACTGGCCATATATGGAGCGTGTCTTGAGTGTACAGGGTTTGATGAGGTCAGATCAACAATGGTATGTCAGAACAGAACAGCTCCATATATGGAGATCTAAGGGTGGCAGCGGTGGCAGTGTCTTGAGTGTACAGGGTTTGATGAGGGCACAGGTAGGGTCGGGCCTTAATTTTCGGGCCTGTTGAGAACTCTAGTTTTTGCCGGCTGCCAGGCGCGGCTGCACAAATAACTTTGGGGCACGCCCGTCTAGAGTCTAAAATGGACAGGTATCAGTCAAAAGGGAGACATCGAAGAGGAAGTATGGATGGGGAAGGATCAACATATGGAATGTCAGAACCGGTTCTGACATACATACAGTATGTCAGAACCATCCATATAGCCTAATATTGATGACATCAGGGATCTCCACATATGGGCTTAATTGCGAAAGCAGGTCGCATTTACTATGATATGATCCCTGTGTATCAAATGGGGGTCCGTGTCCAAATTCTGTTTCTCAAGTTCCGCATTGATAACACTATCAGTATCTTTACCACCATTCCCACAAAAGCTACTAATTGAGATCAGTGCATGGTTCTCAAACTTTTTAATTTCAAGGACCCCCAGTTTGGGCCACAGACCCCCATAACTCTGGGTCCATTTGGTTCCATTTGTACACTCAGTTACAGACCTGCATGGGTCCTATTGGTTCCTAATTAGCTGGGGACCCCCTAGAACCCCCTCATGGAGCACTGGGGGTCCCCAGACCCCACTTTGAGAACCACTGATCTATGTACCCAATGTGTATGCAGGCCTATAAAGTTCATGTGTTTTGTGGTGTTAAAGTTAGCAAAATCGGGCCAATTATTATTTGCACAACTTGTGTTCTATTAGATACTATGAAGAGGAACAGCAAGGATGACATGGAACGGAAGCCAGTTACATTGTGAGCATTCTACCTGGTTGTGTGCACACCTCAAAAAGCCCTTATAGTAATTCCCAGGACGTCTGGAGACGTCTTGGCACAAATTGGAGTAATTTGGTAAACTATATGTTAACCACGTAACCAGCCATACCCCCCCCCCCCCCCCCCCCCCCCCCAGAAATAAATATCAGATCTTCAAGATCTATGAGCTTGTAGATGTGCTGAAACATTCCCAAACATTTTCAAAAGTGTCGCTTATAATAACATGCCCAAAATGTTGTCAGGGTTAAAGCAATCTGAGAACCCACAGTCTGTCTCGAGAGACTAGGGTTAAAGTGGTTAATATTTATCTCTAGTGTTCAACAGTATTGATGAAAACTTGATAGTAACAAAAATCACTGAAGTTATACATCCGTTCAGTAAGTCACTGATTATGTTGGGTATTTGCCTGGAAAACATATTTCACTGGGAATGTGGGTAAAAAACAATGCTTTATTGTGTGTTTCACAACAATCACACAGGGTATCAAAATGATCTGATTTGGAAAAGTCACACCATTTAGCACAGTCATCAGAATCAACTGCCAACATGAGTCTGGTTTATACTTCATCGTAATACCGTGATGCGCGGGCAAAAATCGCAAATCTACAAGCAAGCAAGCATAACATAGTCTTCCTCTGTCAGTTCACGTTCAGCTCAGTATTATCACCTGGGGTGAAAGAACAAACACATGCTCAGTCTGTAAGATGCCATGTTCAGGATTCTACAACAAGGTACACCGAGCTCCCTTGTTAACATTTTAACAAGTGTTTTTGCTTGCTCTTGAACAGCATGCACACTAAAAGCCCGCTTCACGGCTGCTCCGCGTTAACTGCTAGCGACGTGACACGCTTGACAGTTAGCTGTCTCGAACATTCAGTGCCCTTTAAAAAAACCATTCCATCGTCGGCGTGGAAAAGAAGCCAGCTGTTCTAAATGTCTCCCGCCAGAGTGGAGAAGTTGCAAGAGGAGGAGGAGGTGAGGGGGGGGGGTCATTTGGTTAAAATAATCTCTTTCATGTCTTAGTGTCATCTCCGGCACATGACAGGGGGTGGCTCCCTTCAGCTGCTGGCCCTCCGCCACCCACCGCTTTCACTGCTTTAGCCTTGGATCGAAACTATCATAGGTGTATTTTATCGAGTCTGACATTTTCTTTCGTATCTTATGATAGTCTTCATCTCTACCACCGACAGACACTGTAGCCTGCATGGATGTTAACTCGACATTAGGAACCTGTATGCACTGCATTATTCTGTTCTTTTAAATAGATATGTGTTTTAATCCCGTCTGTGTCGGATTCTGTCAGAAATAAAATGCTGTTATAAGGCCCAGACGGGATTAAAACATATCTATTGAAAAATACGGACTAATACGGTCCACCCAGGTTCCGAATGGCGAGTTAACATCTGTGGCTGGGTGCAGTACGTTCAGACTAGTCATTGGTCCGACAAACGACAACGTACAGTACCTCAAACCCTAACCTAACCATAACCTACAGTACCTCAGACCCTAACCTAACCATAACCGCAAGCACGGGAGCAGCACATGTCCGACATGTGGCACGAATGTCGGACTAATGCTCCGTCGGAATTACATGTGGTCCCCCGCATGTATTTTTTCCCTTTGTACATGTATGCCAGAGAAGTATAGAATTTGCGCACAGATGTCCAGTGACTATAAGGGGGCTAGAGCCCTCATTATCATAGAAGATAACGAAAGTCGGACTCGATAAACTGCATCTGTGGTATAGTCTTGATCCAAGGCTATCACCGCTTGAACTTCACAATCTCCTCGGACAGTGTGGAGAGGTACTGTGTCAGTTTGACCATCAGGATGATCAGGGCCCCTCCCGTGAGCATGCAGGAGGGCCAGAAGAGCGAGTGGAAGACGGCACTGTGTCCATAGATGCGGGTCAGGAGGACGACGTCCTGCTGCTGGTCGTCTGGGTCGTAGTAGCAGGGCACCTGCTGGTGCACCTGCAGGCGCTCCGAGATGTTCATGACCATGGCGTGCATGAGCCAGCTGTCCTTCTGGCACTTCGGCACATATAAGCACTGCAGGGACAGGAGATTGTGTCACGCATGCACGCACACGAACACACACACACACATCGCCTTTCTTAGCGCCTTGCATTTTCAGCTGGGAAAATGTGTATAGTCCTTGTCACGGCTATCCCCTATAAGCAGAGCTTATAGAGCGTCGCAGTCCAGCCCCATTTCAGAACGACGAGTGGCCCAGGAAATGATTCCCCGTTATTTTTCCCCATAGGCTTTTCAAAAAGTATTCATTTAAAGACGTTTACACCGCGGACAAAACCTCGTGACAAATCATGACAATAGTAATAACACAATGTTTTGGGCCGATCTAATAATTAGTAAGAAGAAAAACATAACAAAAAGTGTTGTACCCTGCCTTTTTTTCCTTCTTTCTAATTATTTGATCTGTCCAAAACATTGTGTTTGTTTTCCTGATTTGTCACGATCCGCGGTGTAAACGTCTTTAAATAGATACTTTTTGAAAAACCTATGGGGAAAATGAATGGGGAATCATTTCCTGGGCCACTCGTCGTTCTGAAAGGGGGCGGGACTGCGACGCTCTATCAGAACTCTTTGGGTGCATGAGTCTGGCACACAACTATAGTATAAAACACGTTTAACTTCTAATTCCGACCCCTAAACCTAATATCTAATATAAATGTCTAATCCTGATCCTAACCCCAACAAACTGAATATTTTCCTAATTGTAAACCTATCTGTAAAAATCATGTTTTTTTAACCATAAAATAACCATTTCTCTCGTGAGGACCAGGAAAATGTGGTCCTCACTGACCATACTTGTGGGGAGTCTAGGGACACAGTCCTCACAAGTGCGCACGCGCACACACACACACACACACACACACACACACACACACACACACACACACACACACACACACACACACACACACACACACACACACACACACACACACACACACACACACAATGCAGCAGGTCAATCATGCTTGCTCGTTGTGGTGAAAATGCCTAAGGGCCTGTGCTGAGAGCTGATATATTTTCAACTCAGATATTTGGAAGCGTTATTTGTTTGTTAGCGTCTTGCATTTTCAGCTGGGAAAAAAGGCCACCAATAAACTAGGTTATAATAAGAATCCCCCCCACCCCATGTGTATAGTCTTTTGTCATGACTATCCTCTACTTTTGGTCTGGGGAGAGTGTAGACGACCAAGTGTTTGCTCCACCAATACACATTGCTTCAAGGCTGTGTCAAAGTCACACATTATTGGCACAAACCAAATTCCTGTCATTCACCCAATCACCCTCCTCTGGCACACATACCATATCATTTACCGTAAGTGAACTCTACACAGTGAAATCCTGAAAGTTACTTTAAAAAATGTGTTCGGACAGACTTGACTTCAATGCAAAGTCAGAGATTGTTGAGTCCAAGTCAAGTCACAAGTCATGGGTTACTGTGATTCAAGTTGGACTCAAATCCTAGCCAGGACTCAAGCTCGAGTTCTGGACTCAATTACAAAAACAACTTTACAAAGTGCTTTACAGAACAGGTTAAAAATGAAAATATATCAGCTCTCAACAACCACATGTGAACACGTGAGTGCAAAATAGATGCTTGTTTCCAAAAACACGGCACTCCCTTTGGAAACAATTCAAAACATACGCTGCTGCACTCAGGAAGAAATGCCTCAGTCACTCAGTGGACTCGGCCCCTTAGGCATTTTCACCACACCGAGCAAGCATGATTGACCTGCTGCATTGTGTGTGGGCGTTAAAAAAAATCAGAAAGTTACAAGACATTTTTACTCAGAAATGTTGAATAACCCCAAATAGATCTGTCATGCTGACAAACAGTTCATGGCCTTTCACGCGTCTGGGAAGTAATCCAGGTCCGATAAAGTTTTCTTGGAAGGTACCACAGTTGGTCTAAATTAGGCAACCAAGACGGCATCTGACAGCATGTGCCAACGTTATGGTTCAGCCAGTGGTGCAACGTAACTAGTACATGTTTACTTAACTACTGTGCTAAAGTTCAATTTTGAGCTATACTTTTACTTTACTCGAGTGTTTACTTTTTCAAACTTTATAATTCTATTCCATTACATCTCAGAGGCAAATATGGTAAAAAAAAAAAAACTTATCTGAAAACCTTAGTCACTAGTTACTTTGCTGAGATTATTATTAATAATTATTATTATTATTAATTATTATTATTACTTTGCTGAGATTATGTAATGTTCACTCACCCCCCCCCCCCCTGAAAGGGTGGGCGGGGGTGGCTAGGAGAACAAACCAATAGTAAAAAGCGCACCATTAGATGGGCATTAGTGAGTAATTTGGGTAATCTCATCTCCTCAGACTATCTGAATTATGCAGTCTGAGCCCATACGATGGGGGACATTTATAGTAATTCCTGTGCATTCGATGGGTGGATTCATACTACATCGGGTGAACATTTTACTAGTTACCGGTATTTCTACATTGTGGTATTGCTCTTCTTACTTTACTAATTAAAGTAAAAGAAAATCGGAGTAGCCTACTTCTTCCACCACTGGGTTCATCCACTCTCAGAGGGTTCCCTGGGACGCTCGCTGTACTCACCTCAGAGTTAGAGTCCTGTGTCTCCTCGTTGTGGGACAAGCGTCCCACGCGGCCCGTTTCGTTGACGCTGACATACACCTGCAGACAGGGATACTTGGAGGCCCGCCAGCAGTCTGACCCGCAGCTGTAGGAGCAGTTCATGTCCGCCGTGATGGACGAGTTGACGACAACACATATGCCCTCCTCTGTCCACGCACTGCGGCGGGATGGAATGAGAATCACATTTTAATGCGCAAAACAATTTAAGGACTACATGTCCTTCACATATCTTCACACTTGGGGGCTGACTGACTGTATTTCCGAGGACTCAAGAAATAGCTAAGTGTGGAATGTGGACTCAATCGGTTGAACAGTTCTTGAGAATCAGCCCACTCAGTTGCAGGCACACTATCCTGCGAACCGCTCATCCGGTGGACTTACCGGATTAACACTTAGCATGTGTTTATTGCTGAGGACTGAGTGATAACCCAAGGAAGTGCAGTGTCGAGTGGGAAGTCAATCAGATGAGCATGTTATCCAGAATTGGTCAGCTCCCTATTGGCATGTGTTCTG
The DNA here is from genome assembly GCF_951216825.1 of Electrona antarctica. Classification (NCBI taxonomy): domain Eukaryota; kingdom Metazoa; phylum Chordata; class Actinopteri; order Myctophiformes; family Myctophidae; genus Electrona; species Electrona antarctica. Next base: position 30,268,412 of record NC_136800.1, read on the forward strand.
AACGGCAGCCATGCCCCAAACGAGCACATCATATAATTGTACTAGACTATTTTATTCAATGACATTGTATATTTTGATTATTTTAGGACAGCAGAGGGACTCGAAAGGTGGTAAAGAGGTGCAATAAAAGTGCTTGAGGTCGGATTCGACCCAGCAGGGTCAGCTCAGCTGTGGAACAAAACAACACTGGCGACAATCTGTCGCAGTAAGTAAGAAAACACTCACTGACCACTCACCAAAAACATGAGAGAGTCACATCACATCACAGGACCGTGAAAACAAATGTGGCCCACTGGCTCAAGAATCTTTGCTGTGTAGGAGCACAGTAATGGTCTGTGTGTAGGAGTGTATAATGTGGTTACCTGTCAGCGTAGGAGGAGTGCATAGTGTGGGTACCTGTCTGAGTAGGAGCGCAGTATGGGTACCTGTCTGTGTGTAGGAGTGTATAGTGTGGTTACCTGTCAGAGTAGAAGGAGTGCATAGTGTGGGTACCTGTCTGAGTAGGAGCGCAGTATGGTGATGCCTAGGACAAAGTACATGGCAACAGAGGAAAGGATCATTCCCAGACCCAGGAAGATGGCCCGGTCCTCACCAGCCCTCAGGGCGGTCACAGGCTTCTTCTTGTCCAATACATCACCCTTAGGAGTCTTCTGGTAGAATGACCGGCTGATAGGAAATTCAAAAGTATAATTTGATGGCATTAAAATGGCATGAGATGAAAGAGTGTGTACTGAGAGGAGAGGAGCGCATAGAAGTTCTCAACCTTTACCGGATCAGGGTCGATTAGGTTCCAGATTCGATCAATGGAAATAGCATAGTATACTTTAAGTTCCTATTTATCTGTCACAATGGGAACACATTTTTCAAGGCTTTAAAGAATAAATACATTGTTTTGTTTTTTGTTTTGTTTTTATATCGTCCCTGTCGGGTGGAAGCCTCATTATGTCCAAGATTTCTACAAGCTCAAAACACATAGCTTCACGCCACCTTTCGAGCTTGTAGATCTGCTACTTTTGATGCTTTTGCATCTACGCTGTAGTATGATCAAGGGGGGCATAAGTGTTTTGCATTATTATTTGGGGGCCCACCTGCAATATCCTCACAACTCACCAGTGGGCCCACAGGTTGGGAATCACTGGATCAGAGCCGATAACTGAAAGTTATTATAGACAGTCACATTACCTTCTGTTGTTACTTTGTCCTCCTGCCTGAGCATTTCTGGAAGCCACGAAGAACATTTTCCCTGATGACCCACGACTTACTCTGCTCCCCTGGGGGGAGCGGAAAGGTTGTTGAAAAGACCTGAGTGGGAAGAATTATAGAGTTGATTTACGTCCATCCGTCCCAAACCATAAAAGGATTTATGTAAATGTAGTCCACTCTACACCTGTCACCTGAACATATAAACTGCACTTTTTTCTCCTCTATTCTTTTGAAAAGAAAACCTGCTCACTTTCATTTAGATAAAGTAAGCAGGTGAATAAGTAATAAGGAGCTATTTTTGTTTTAGATAAAGAGCGGTACAAAATATACTGTACCTCTGGTGCATATCAAACACTGCCCTCGTAAAATAAATCCACGTTTGTACAAAGGATACAATATGTATTTACTCTTTTACAACCCTATATAAACAACGACCCACCGTTACAACAAGAAGCCTCAGTATGTGATATAGCCTAAACACATGGAACAGAGCGGAGCCCTCTCACACGAGGCTCGCGGGGTCAGTGCAAACCAGGCAAACAACTCGTTTTGAAACACAAAGAAATGCTGTTAAGTTGAGACAAGGTGATGGATAGCAACAGATGAAAGGTGTTAATGCTGCTGAAAGACATACCTGCAGCAGTGTGGACGGCTACTAGTGCTGTCAACACAAACTCATTGGGTCCCCTCGCGGTGCCACACTGCCTGCCACGCTCATGCCGTTTCTGTCTGGGTCCTCCTGCGGTTTTGAAACGAACACAGCATTCAGTGCCAAGCAGCTTTGTTAGGCTAAAAGGCATGAACACAAAAAAATAATGGTCATACGATGAAGCATAAATTATTAGGTTTCAGTCCCTGATTCATGTGAAGAGTCAAGACATGAGTCATGTCTTGACTCTTCACATGAATCAGGGACTGAAACCTAATAACTCACAATGCCTGGGTCATGATGACCCAGGCATTGTGAGTTATTAGGTTTGGTTCACCCCAGGGTCAGCACTAAGGTGAGGGTCGATGAAAACCCACTTTGAAGATTGCCAGGCCGTTATTCATAAGTAATATACGAGACGGAAACGTTTACATGGCCGCGTGTTTCAAGTCTGACTTGTCCATTTCGCAATATAAAAAAGGCACAAACAAATGACATAAATTAGCACATTTCTGTGCTGAAATACATTTGAACGATGATAATTATATGATTATGTTTAATAATTAATTTAGTATTAAAGCCTATAAATCCAAAATATGACCTTGTGAAAAGAATCATATCTCGTATAATCATTATTCTACAGTTGTCATCAATAGGCTATACAGTATAAAGTCTTATGTTACTTACACTGTACATCCTCTGCATTATGGCGTCCAACTCCATGTAAACATAATAAACATGACTTCATTCACAGTAAGGGATGAGACATTTCCCCCAGGAGCAGCAAAGAGAGTGAGAGAGAGGAACACGCCAATACACAAGTTCCCATTGGATGAGTAATTTCCTTGCTGAATTTCATTCCCAGCTGCTTTACCGACAAATGTTGCTGAGAAAAGAACGTCAATGTAATACAAAACTACCAAAAGAAATCCGAAGCTACAACTTATACTTAGAATCAGCTTCAATATCGGTCAACATAACGGCCGGCCATGTGCATGCATACTTTCTAGCAACAGAGTACATTCAGTTTTAATGACAGTAGTATCATCAAAATGTACAACATTTCTCGTGAGCAAAAAGCATGCTAACAACATTACCTCTGGAGTGCCTCAAGTTCCACACATAACTGTATTGATTTCAGCTAAACAGGGACACACAGTCAGTTTGACTGCCTGGACTCCGTCTACCGGCTCTCAGACTTTGGCATTGCTATTAAAGGCACTTGAGTTCAGCAGATGATACAGTAGTGCTTCACGCTCCACAGAGGCTGAACTAGCTGGAGCAGGTGACCTTCTGCCCTAATCACATATAAGGAACGACCAGTGGCAGTCTCCTTAATGACGTGTGAAAGCTGGAACAGGTAGAGTCACTTTCAAGCGCAGTGCATGACTTTGGGCTCAGTGCATGACTTTGGCACGGCTGCCTTGGTTTGTCTTAAATGGATAGATTTATAAAATATAGAGGGTATGTGCATGCATAAAGTGAGTGGCAAATCGAGTGGCAACGTGAGTGTCAAAGTGAGTTTCACGTTGTTTAATGCAATCAGATCAGATTTCTGTTTGGATGTATGGGCTGTCAAGGCCAGAAAGTAGTTTATTGCAACTTGTAGGCGTTCCTGCATAACATCCGGGTATGATGATGATGATGTCACGCACATATCCTCTATTAATATCTATCAGGGCGGCTGTGGCTCAGGAGGTAGAGCAGGTCGTCCAATGATCCCTGGGTCGGCAGTTCGAATCCCGGCTCCTCCTGTCAACATACCAAAGTGTCCTTGGGCAAGACACTGAACCCTACATTGCCTCCAATGAGTTGATCGGTGTGAGCTTGCATGCCACCATTGGTGTGTGAATGTGGGAAGTGAGGACGCTGGCATCGACTGTTCGCCGCTTCACCTCCCAATGTATGAATGAATGAACCATTGTAAAGCGCTTTGATCACTTGGAAAAGTGCTATAAAAATGCAATTAATTATTACTTGCGCAAGCAGAGCGCGCAAGTACTAGTTTCGCCCGACGATGCGTATGCACCGTCCCAGCAAATTACGTAATGACTACTTGTGCCTGATACGGCAGTGGTGCCAGACTACATACATGTATACATAGGAGCATTACCTCTAATCCTCCCGACACTAAAACATATCGTCATTACGTCACCATCGAAAACCAATTACACTTTGGCATTGGGACCTTTAATCCACATCTTTATTACGTCATCATTGAGAGCTAGTCATCATTGAGAGCTAGCATATGACGCCAGTTATACCCTGACGTCATATGCTGGGACATAGAGGCATTTCCTTTAATCCACCCGACACTGATCGAGATATACGTCACCATCGAAGGCATTGGGTCCTTTAATACACTCTTTATTACGATATACTTCATAATACTACTTCATAATACTACTTTTTTACGTGCACAAAGTAGGTACGTAGCAAATAGCTGAGATTTGACAGTTTGTAGCGGTCGACAGTACTTGCACGCTCTGCTTGCGCACGGCCTACTTGTGTGCAACAAGAAAGTAGGCACTCGACAGAGTGCAGTTCTATAGTTATTATTATTATTATTACATAAACATATACTGTCTATATATATATATATATATATATATATATATACATCATTATATTATTATAATTATATTTATATTATTATTATTATTATTTTAAATCTGACATTGATATACATTTCATTATGTGATTAAAGAAAACACACGTTGTGGATGAAAGGGTTGGCTGCATGGACAAAATTGTGCATAAAGGTTGTTTGAATGACGTGAAACTTGGTTATTTCATGCTCAGTATGAGCTATTCTAATCACAGATTGACGTCATATGCCTTCGTATTCCGGCGGCTGAATGTTCACAAGGCACTGCAGAGGGACCTTCTGTGGCTGAGCGAGCAGCGAGATGCTTAGTACTCTCAGTACTGCTAGCCACTGCAGGATGCTATGGTTCACATAATATCTTTAAATTAACTATATGTCCTAGGCCACAAGTTATGGAGGAAGCGGTATTATGTAACTTTTTTAAGGAATACATTTTAATTTTGTCCAATATGTATATGGTATGTACTAACTATGTTAATACAATATAACAATTGGGTTGATTGTATTTTGTCTCCCTGTTCTTCTATTGAGTCATTGCCCTCTGTCTAGGTGACAGAGTATTCGACTCGAGACTCGATGACTCGACTCGAGTCCGACTCGAGTCATTGATTTGACGACTTGCAACTCGACTTGGACTTAAGGGTAAAAACTTGAGACTCGACTTGACTTGGAAGACAATGACTCCAGACTCGACTCGACTTGAGACAAGCTGACTCGGACACCACCATCAAGTGTCACTGTTGTGCAGCCTAACACACAGAGGCCAGGGAGGAGAGCTTGTACAGTACAGTACAGTACAGTACAGTACAGTACAGTACAGTACAGTACAGTACAGTACAGTACAGTACAGTACAGTACAGTACAGTACAGTACAGTACAGTACTCGACAATCTTGTGACTCGACCCGACTTGACTTGACATAACCTTGTGACTCGACCCGACTTGACTCGACAACCTTGTGACTCGACCCGACTTGACATAACCTTGTGACTCGACTTCACTTGACTTGCCCACAACAGAAAAACTTGAGACTTGCTTGAGACTTGGACCAAATGACTTGCTACTCGACTCGGACTCGGATCGGAGGGACTCGTGCAATTGTTGAGACATGACCTTTGACACGATCCTGTTTCTGGTTTGACATGAATTTATCCCCTGATCAAGCAGTCAGACTCTATTAGCTCAATGGTAAAAAATAAATTTAAAAAAAGCACTTTGCAGGAAACCCAGGTTCAAATCGGGTGTAGAAGAGGAAAGTTCCTTAGTGGGGCTTTAATATGTAGGACCATTTCTGCCACAATTAGATAAATAAACAAAATTAAATAAACACAAAAAAAATGTGTAGGTCAAAGGTCAAAACATTTAAGTCCCTTCCCTTTGTGGTAGCCTGACATCCAAGTGAGAGAATCAGGTGAACTTAAGAAGAACCCAGGTTTTAAAAATGCAGGCGTTTCGGCTCAGGGGCCTTCAGGGTCCCGATGTCCTCCATAACAAGGATCTGTGACCCTCGTAAAGTGGGCATACACCCTGTGAGGCAGTGAATTGGCTGAGGCACAAGCTACAGTAATCTCGCGTAGCAAGACAACTACTCGACAATTTCCGAATGCTAGGCCTATATACAGTTGTATGTATGACGGAAGCATTTGAAAATTGTAGGAGGCAACAGGCTAGCTTGCCAGGACGACAGTGAATGTAACTGTAACATGACAATGATGTTACATGCAAGGGGGGGCACAGTGGACACAGGAGTTGACAGCTTAGCTCCCATCAGGCGACTCTTTGATGAAGAATATCTTGGGAAGCATTTACTGGCCTCGTTCTTCGACGTGATTATTAGTGTGTGGCCAGGTGTACTGCATGGTGCTGCTGAGAATTTTCATAGAGGGAACATTGTATGCATGTTGCATGCATAGCATGCATGTGACCCTGCATGCTGCGCATATTTTACATGTTTTACATAGGGCCATTTAGGCCTGCTTTACACTGGCAGACAAATCTAGCCTGAATCAGATCTGTGCCACATCGAGATTGAAATCCAATCTTGGTTTAAATGAGTCCAACATGTCACATGACTCATTTAAACAAATCAGATTCCAGTCTGGATGTGGCTCAGATCTGATTCAGGCTGGATTTGGCTGCCAGTGTAAATGGGGCCTTAGTTCCATGTGTAGGCTATTCTCTCTTATTTAAATTAACACTGATGTTTTTTTGTTTCATTTTTTTGCATGGCTTTCCAAAATTACATAGGCCAGCCAAGTCTATGGACTTTAATGTTTAAGGGTAAATTATAATGTAATTTGTGCCAGCCAAATGGACTTTAATGTTTGTTTAGGGTAAATCAGTAGTCATCTCGCTGATATAAATACATCTTGTAATACATTTAGGCTGTCATTTTTCACGGACATGAGAACATCAACATGTCCCCAAAAGTCTGGACGCCCCGGCCCCTCACTTCACACAAGTGTGATTTTGTTATTTTTACAGTGTAAGGTTAAATCAATTTAATCTTCAAATGCTACATCTATTTATTTGTAATTCAGTTTAGGCATGTGACACTGTTGTTTTGCTTTAAAGGTGCATTGTAAAATGTGTTTTGAAATTAAAAGCTGCCTTACTGTAGGCCTTCCTGAATCTATTAAAATGCAAATAAAACCTAACCATCAACCATAAAGAATCGTTTGTCTTCTTTCTCATATAGCCTGGCTGTTTGCCATGTGGTACAGACACTGAAATCTCAAATCTAGAGTAATTTACATCAGAGTCAGAGTAAAATAACGGCCTTTAGTTGTAGCCTACTAGCCAGACATACTGTGAGTGATGTGTGACAGTGTGAGGTCCTACCTCTTATTGGGAGCTTGTTAAAATAATCCCAGTTTGGGGATTCAACTGTCAGCATGAAGGCTCTCTCTCTCACTCCAACATGTTCTGCACTCTCGGGAACAGCAGCCAGCTACTGAGCTACGGTACCTCTTATTTAAACTCAAGTGACTGTGAACAGGATGCCAGTCTGTGCGCCGTAATAGGAATTCACCGTCACACAATGCCCTCCTGCGTGAGTTGGTGAACTGAAGGAGGCTACAATGAATCTCAACTCAACTGTACAGCTGGCTTTCAGGCGACCCCTGCCTGTCCTGTGTGAGTGAGTTGGTTGTTAAACTTCTAGTAGAATAGATAGCCTACACTACAGCATGCCCACAGCGACGTTTGAGAGAGACATATTTCTTTCTAACAACCCCTGTGTTCCTCTAGTTCAAACTTCTGTTGTGATAAGTTGTGTAATACAAGTACAACAACCGCGCAGGTCAGCGCTGTAAATATCATTAATATCAAATGGTTGTTACTTAGTTCGGCCACACGGTGTCACTGTAGCCTTACAAAGTCATCGGCAGTCCCATTTTGATGTTTTTATTATGTACAAAATTACAATGTACGGTACATGTTGTTTGTTGATCTTTATTAAAGGTAGGTACACTAAACAGTTTCAATGTTGTTGTTGTTGTGGGGTAGGCTAATGATCTGTGGACTTAATGGTAATGCCTTCATTATATTAATGTTTGTTCTGAATATATAGGTCAGAATAAAGAAGAAGAGGTGGAAATCTGGTCATTCTCAACCCTATAGCCTATATAGTGTGATGGGTCACTCTCATAATGTTATTTAGATAGTAGACAGATAGTAGCTGTCTATAGTAGACAGTAACCAGCCCAGGTGAGAGTTGGTAAACTCATTACAGTCATGTTGAGTTATCACACAACAGCTGAACATTAAAAATATGTAACCTGTTGTCAGGGGTTAGGATATGCCCCAGACAGAAATGGAAGAACTATAGCCTATATATACAGTATTCACCATGCATAAATATAATGATGACATATCATATGTCAGGCCCTATATGATATGTCATCATTATAATCATGCATGGTGATCGTACGTTCATAATAGAGATGGATAGATTACAGACATGCATAGATAGTTTCATATAATATTAATAGCATTTATAGAAAGAATGTATAACCCAGGAGGAGCAGAGTCTACGTCAATTGTATTTGCTTTTTTTTTTTAATCAATTATAAATCTTGTTGAATGTTGCTACAATACCAGCATTTCTTGATTAAGATCATAAAAGATCCCCCCTCCCAGCTCTCCCTCAGATCATATCATCTCAGCTTACTTTTTAGGGGCTAATGATCTATAGTGGTTCTCAATGTGAGGTCTGGGGACCATCAGCTAGGGTCCATTTGGTTCTATTTGTAGTTGTACACTCTACACTCTAGATAGAAAATGGTATCAAATGGGGGTCTGTGGTCTAACTCTATAAGGCATATGAAACAGGGGGTCCTTGGAATTAAAAAGGTTGCGAATCACTGACGTACTGGTGACAGTGTATAATTGCGAAGTTAACTATGGAATCGAGCATTTCCCGTCAGTTAGTGTGTCGGGCACCATATATGGTGCCCAGGTCTCGTGACATCATGTGACATCATCTGGGATGGAGATGTGGAGACCCTGATGTCATAGTAAATGCGACCTGCTGTCACAGTTAGGCCAATATATGGAGATCCCTGATGTCATCACTTTTGGCCAGCAACTCTACATCTGACCTTAAACCCTTAGATCTCCATATATGGATACATTTCAGAACCTGTTCTGACATTCCATATGTTGATCCTTCCCCATCCATCCTTCCTCTTCGATGTCTCCCTTTTGACTTATACCTGTCCATTCAAATTTCAAACTCTAGACGGGCCTGCCCCAAAGTTATTAGGCTAGTGCAGCCACGCCGGGCAGCCGGCGAAAAATAGAGTTTTCAACAGGCCCACCTGTCCATTCAAACTCTAGACGGGCCTGCCCCAAAGTTATTAGTGCAGCCGCGCCCGGCAGCTGGCGAAAACTAGAGTTCTCAACAGGCCAGAAAATTAAGGCCCGGCCCTACCTGGGCCCTCATCAAACCCTGTACACCACTACCACCCTTAGATCTCCATATACTGTATGGAGCTGACCTGTTCTGACATTCCATATGTTGATCTGACCTCATCAAACCCTATACACTCAAGACATGCTCCTTATATGGCCAGTACATAATCCATTCCATGTTGATCTGATCCCCCATGCCAAAGTGCCAATGCTCGCCCAGCAGTCTGCCGTCAACGAGGCGGATGCGTGGACGCGACCTCGAGGTCGCTTCTCGCCCTCAAGCGTATTACTGGTATACTATACTATATATTATATACTATCATATACTGTACAGTATATGATACTATATATTATATAGTAAATATATACTGTAAGTTACAATGGCATCTGCGTGCAGATGGAATGGCATTTGTATATTTGTCCTAAACATAGTCCCAGAAGAATGACAAGCCATCTCTCTCAGACACATTTGGAGGTGGAACAGCATTGTTATGGGGGATGAAAGGCCATTCTTCTTCTTTGTTTTTCTACATCTAAAAATAGATCTCGCTGAGCAGGCAGTGGAGAAATAACCTCTGTCTGTCTGTCTGTCTGTCTGTCTGTCTGTCTGTCTGTCTGTCTGTCTGTCTGTCTGTCTGTCTGTCTGCCTGCCTGCCTGCCTGCCTGCCTGCCTGCCTGCCTGCCTGCCTGCCTGCCTGCCTGCCTGTCTGTTTAATTAAAAACTCATTCCTTTCTCAACTGGCCTTGCCCTTGTGTGTGTAGTAATGTGATAGTACAACCGTGGTCCGTGTGCATTAAATAGTTTTATGGACGACCTTAAATCCCAATAAAGCGTAGTGCTACTGTTAACATTTTGTTAGCACAAATGCCTAGTAGCAACCATTCCCCACCCCCACCTTCCGATGACAGAAATTACATTGACAGTTTGGCGTCTTTTCAATAATAAATGAAAACAGACGTACCATACCCCCACCCTCAAATAACTATAAGTTCTCTATTCTAGGATGGGGGGAGATTAATTTCACCATAATTCCTCCAGCTAGAAGGATATCCAATTTGAGCATGGACTGTTTAAGAATGACTATTCAAATCATATGTTTCTCTCTCCCCATCTACAAGTTGTAGAATGCTGTACTTGATATAACACTTGAGATTGAGAGATTCTCTTATGATGTCCCTGGCACAAAATCCTCCCAAATGGTGGTGAGTGGCCAAATACATAATTAATATGGGAGTCCTTGACCTGTAAATGTCTGAGAACCACTGACAAAGGATAACAATAATCTGCTACATTTTCTGTTGTCCATTCAATTTTCTCTTCCTTACAGACAAGCACACTGAATACCTACTCAGCACAGCAGTGCTGTTGCTAAGGCCGTTATGAAAGCTTTCCCTGCCTGGTATGGTCTTGTATCCAAGCAATTACACAATGCCAACAGGTCCATTGCATATTGTCGCAGTCAAGCAGAAACCTTGTATCTACCCAATTCAACTTTATACATATAACATGTTCAACTTTGATCTCCTTCTCTCTAGCAGAGAGATGGGAGAGCAAGGAGAAAAACAGAAAAGATAACATGTCAAAAGAAAAAACTAAGATATCTACATAATATATGCATTATGCACAAGTAGACGTACGCTGAAAATGTAGCAAGGCCATCGGCAGGGCCGCATAGAAAGGTAGTCTTCATAAGGCAAAAACCTTCCAGGTAATAATCCATATGGTAGATTCACACAGGAAAGAAATATGGCAAAGGGGAACATATGAATGAAATAGCTACTTTATAAATAGACAGACAGACAGACAGACAGACAGACAGACAGACAGACAGACAGACAGACAGACAGACAGACAGACAGACAGACAGACAGACAGACAGACATCTCTGAGAGTGTAAAAATGTAACCAAATGGGATCCATTGAGGATTTGACTGTATACGACGTACATTGCATTGAAGGCATGTGTTTGTGCATAAAAATAAATCCTTCAGGATTTATGGTGGCTGGGGTCAGGGTTGATGTTTCGTCAATTGACAATTTCCGTGTAGTGAATAATGCGTTGCATAAAGGCCTGGCACTGGAAATGAGGAATTTGCTTTGCATTTCATTACTTCCTGCCAGAGCGCAGTCACACACACACACACACACACACACACACACACACACACACACACACACACACACACACACACACACACACACACACAGAGAGACAGGAAGGGGAGGTGGAATGTGGGAAAATACCTACGGTGGAACTAATGGATGTACAGTACCCAGCTAGCCATCTTTTGCAGCATTTAGTAGAAGGCTCTAAGCAATATATTGCATGAAATTGCTCTGCCATTTTTTTGTCCAGCCAGCAAGTTCCTACTGTCTGCATCACCATGACTTAGTTTTCCCATGAATTCCACATATAGAATGTTTTTCTTTCTCCCCCCCCCCCCCCCCCCCCCACCCCTAGCTTTATATAGATACTTCCAGATACATACATCCATCTTAGTGAACACTTTTGTCCCAAGGACCATGAAATATTGTAAGTGTAAGTGCCTGGGACAACACATGACCTCAATGAAGCCTCAATGAGAATTAACACCCACTAACCCTGGCAGTATTGGTTAATGCGCACTCCAAAGTCTCCATATACCGTACACAAGCATTTCTGTTTGGTTACATTTGCATGACTTTAGTTTAATAGTTAATACCTTTTTCAGAGTTGCAAATGGACAAATTGTCTAAAATTGTTTTTACAGTGCAGGGGCACACGCACGCACGCACGCACGCACGCACGCACGCACGCACGCACGCACACACACACACACACACACACACACACACACACCAAAACAGCGTGCAGACAAGACATAATTTATCAGACACAAAAGGAAATGTCAAGTGTTCACACGTTGCATTGCAGTATCAGATCCCATGCAAATCACATCAAATGGGATTTTAGTGAAGTCATGTCCTCCACTGTGGCTTGTAGCTGAAGAAGACTATACACATGGCCTCCTCCATGAAAAGTGGCCTACTTATCCAACATCAAATTTGCATCCAGTTGTTTTTGCGATTGTTTGAAATTTGCGTAGGCTATAGGACGTCTTGGGTGTCATACCAGGGCTACTCAACTTAAGATGGCTCAGGGCCCACTCAGCAAAATTCAAAAAGTCCAAGTGTGCAACCTACAAATGTTAGTATTATTTTGAAACGTGTATGTATTTATTTTGTAACCGACTACACGACTAGTCTAAAAATTAAGGAAACACGTATAGTACAAAGGCACATTTCCATCTATAAGGCCACACCTCAATGATCAAAAACATTGTGATTAATGATGAAGTTACAAAATGAGGCTTCATTCACAAAATGTGAAGAGAACATAATGAACAGATTATCACAGGTGAATAAATAAGTATGTGGATAATACTGAGCTGCCATCAGGCCATATCACTTTCTCTTGGAACGAACAATACAATACCTACCATCTTGTTCAAAACAATGAAAAATAGATAAAGTGCCCCTCGGGGCACAGGTCTCCACCAGGGCAGGTCAGGTTGTGGCCTCCTGGTGGTGCTATAATAGGCCAATGTGAAAAGGGTGCCATTTCTTCTTACGCCTTGGATGGCAATTGGATGATTTGAGGCATTTTGTTCGAAGAATGTGTTTTGCTAAAATCCACCTGTTGGTGGCGCTATAACAGGCCAATGTGAAAAGGGTGGGATATATTCCTCAGCCTAGCCTAGTAGGAAAGTCCGTTACGTGAAAAGATTTCACGTAAATTGCATGCTGCGTTCATGATTTGAGTTTTTTTTGTTCAAAACGGGCCAATCCTGCAAACTTTGAAAGCCAATATTAGCCAATTAGGATGGAATATGAAATATCGGACAGATCCGTCTCTTGACTATAGAGATACTGTGTAACGATTTGTGGGATTCTTGGACAGAATCTGGAGGAGTAATATATCCAAAAATGTGTTTTACAAAAGTCGGCCTCCTGGTGGCGCAATAACTGGCTGTTCTGGAAAATTTGGGGCAGAGGTTCATCTTTGGCATCCAGGGAGTGTGTGTGCAAAATTTGGCATTGACCGGGTTAACTGTGCCGGAGATTAGCTGTACACAGACGGATGGACACACAAACACACTCACACGGACTCACACACACACGGACGGAGTGCAAAACATACTCTCTCCCCATGCCTTCGGCCTGGTGGAGACAATAACTTGTTATATTTGTATTGGTATGACCATGACGTGTGTGTGTGTGTGTGTGCGTGTGTGCGTGCGTGCGTGCGTGCGTGTGTGTCGCGCACACAGCAGCTGCAGTTGTACAACTTGCTAGCCGCAGATTGAGCATTACATGATATGTCATCATGTCCCACAGGAACACACACACACAGTCACTGGAGCGTTTCACAAGGGCGCACATGCAGTCACTAGTCACTACGAGTCACACACATGCACGCATGCACACATGCATGCACGCACGTGATCACACACACACACACACACACACACACACACACACACACACACACACACACACACACACACACACACACACACACACACACACAGGCAGGAAAACACAACGAGGCCCTGGCATAAATGACACTGCCACTGTCACTTTGAGAGGGCATCTGGGTGCAGTGAGGAACAGTCATTTTTTTTTCATTGCTTATTTAAAGGGATAGTTCAGATTTTTTTAACTTAAGTTGTATGAAATACTTGCAACTGTATTAATTGATTGCCCGAGTCCCATGGTGGCAGTTCGGCAATCAATGAATACAGTTGCAACCACTATATTAATGGCAAGTATTTCATACAACTTAAATTCAAAAAATCTGAACTATCCCTTTAAGTTGATTGTGGCACAGATTTGTCTGAGGACCTCAGATGGTTGAAATTAGCTGCTTTTTCCTGACTAGTGACAAATAAACCTTCTTGATTCTTATTCTCTAGCAATGATTCTCAAACATTTGAGAATCATAGGATCCCCAAATTAATATGAATTTGGCTGCGGACCTCCCATCTGAAAATATGTTGTGCCAGAGACCATACAAGATCTGTGTTGTTAATGTAAAAAAAATTAAAATAAGTTTTTTTTCTAGATTTTTCCCCCTTTTGCAAAACATGTCCTATGTGATGCGTTGTGACTTGGGAGCTTGTATATTGACTATCATCAAATATATAGGGTTAAAGGCAAAGTAGTAACTGATTTTGATGCTATACTAACAACTTTCAAGGGGGTTTCCGCCCGGACCCCACGTTGAGAAGCACTTCACTTGATGAATCTGCCTGCTGTAAGTGAGCGACACCCACAGCCACAATACTAGAGGGAGCGAGAACAACCATCTTGTACCTACCACTTTCAAAACAAATAGGGGTAAATTCTCCTTCTACAGCACGGCCACCCAGGCGTGGAATGCCCTGACCCGCTCCCTCAAAAAATGCAGATCACTTACATCTATCTATAAATGCACCACATCTCTCTACGTACATACGAACAGTGCGGGTATGTACGTACGTACGTGTGTATGTCTGTAATCCACGTAACTCGAAAACCCACCGACTTCAAATTCAACACACACGTTCCAGGAGTCAGGTCCGACGGATAGCCGGTTATTGAGAACGTGCAGCACAAAAGCCTCTCCCCGGGCTCTGGCCTGTTCTGACATCACAACACAGAGAGACACATACAGAAATCTCCATATATGGGCATAAAAGGGACACAGACATGGGTACTCTGACACGGGTACAACGGGTAGCTATTGCATATGGTGGGGCATGGATCTCCAACTTCCAAAGTTACCGACTGGGTGCTCTACAGCCGGGCACTGGTCTAGTCTTTTAAAGCATGAAAATCCACCTTTCTGCAAGGCCCCCTTATCTTTTTTCCCACTCTGTACATACAGTGTTTTATTTTTATCTGCAATGATATAGATTTTGGTTGTTGATATTGATGATATTGCATTTTTGTTGTTATTCTTCATGTCATGAATTGATTGCATAGGCCATAGGGCACAGGAACGCAAGGACTTGTTGGTGCTATCCCTTTTGGACTAAGTGTTTGACTGTACTGTACAATCAATCAATCAATCAATCAATCAATCAATGTACAGTATGTTTAGGCATACTGTACACAAACACATACAAAGGGACCTGGTATTAAGTGACAAGGCTTTCTAAAGTGTTTTTCTTTGTGTTATGTGGTCAAACACCATATATGAATACAAAATGCAATCATGGATTATGTATTTACGTACAAAATATGAGTGTAAAACATCCATTTGAGCTGGTGATGTCAGAGTTGTTGACTTTCCCAGTCTGAATGACTGAGCAGAGCGGAGGAGGGGGGGGGGGGGTCATTAATCTATGCCTAGTGGTGACCCGGCAGGCAGAAATGAGGTGAAGTGGGGGATGGGCGAGGCGCTGTTGTTATGACTGGTGTTTGGCTGCGGGACAAGCTGACGTAGTACGGACGGTGTCGCTGCTGGTCCAAACAGAGCAGATCTGCAAGCCAACGACGCCCTGTTAGCTTGTAGATCTGTTCTTTTTTTCTTTTCTTTTCTTTTTTTTCTTTTTGCAAGCGACGATTGGTGGAGTTTGGCGAGGGAATATGGCTCCATCTTAATTGATGGTCATTGGTTCGTGAGTGAATGCATTAATTTGCAGACAAGACCGCTTGTGCTTTCGTAAGTGAACATTAACAAGTATAAAAACAATCAACTCAATAATAGCTGGGTTTTGGCAATCATACAAACCAAACCACAAAGAGCTACTGCACTATATTTAAATCTACATTTGTCTTAAAGGACTATCTGTAGACTAGCCTACTTCAATCATGTGGTAATACAAATAAAATGAGAAATGCCATGTGGCATCGGCTTTTTTATCTGAGAATTATTTATGAATTATGATAGGTTGGGTTTTTAATAATGTTTTTTTTAATGTTATATAACATGCATTTGGTTGTCTTTTAACAGTAGTCTGCATTATTCAACCATTGCCAGTCAGAATTATTAAACAAAAAAATATATAACCATACACTTGTAATATAATGTAATGAATGTAATAACGAACTTTCTTACAGTTGGTGATGTTTGGAAATAATAAATACAGTAGTGTTACAAGTTACATGCAGGCAATGAAGGCAGCTCATTTCCGCAGTGCGGGTCACTCAGTGCTGTGTGGATGGAACGTCCGTTGCTGTAGCTTCTCCGCCGCCTGTTCTGCTCTAGCTCTGCTTGCTCTGTGTGTGTTCAACATACAACAAGCCTTTTAATTATGAGCGTTCATTTGATCAACCCTGCGATCGATACGTATAGATAGCATGGTCTGATCGAACACCGTCACAACAACCGCAGAACAGAGACACCGTCAGGTTTTCGATCACAGGGGGGCTAAAATAAGACAAGCAGGTACGGGATTACTTCTTCTTGTCTTTAGCTTAGCCTCGGCTAACGAGCTAGCGCGCTGTGCTAACCGCTAGCTCGTTCGCTAAAGGCTTTGAAACCGTAGCTCGCTGGTGATCGGCGGCACTTAGGATGTGTTATTGCTTGTTTTTAAACTATCCCGATGGTCCTCTTCAACTTTGTGAGGTTTAAATGGTCCATCTTTGTCTAATAACGGTGTTATAAGCGTTATTTGACAGTGGTGTGAGGCTAGCTAACACCCACTGACCCTGCAGCAAGTGGGACACTTTTAAACCGCCTTGCTTTGCCGGCGTTCAGCATGTGATCTGACGGTGAAGCTAACAGCTAGCACACGGGAGCTACCAGTAGTTCGTTTTCACCCTGGATTCACTCTGTGATTTATCCTTATTATATTCTTTCCTTTGGGTGCCGTTGATACATATTTTTTGTTACACACATAACTATTCGTGATATATATACGGTAGATATATTTTTGTAATGGTGATCTTTGCTTTTATTTTGAAACCCCAAAAAGTCAATTTCCGGTGGAACTGTATCTCATTTCAGTTAGTAGAAGCTGTGGACGTAGTTTTAACCCCGTTTGCGTCGTACGATGACGGCGTTGCTTGCACAAAATAATCACACATACCAGCGCTACAGGTTAGATTGTAGTACAGATGTTCTTATATTTGTGGATTGCGTTGATTGGAGTAAAAGCTTCAGGATGCTGCCTAGATGAAAAGGATTCGTCAGTGACGTCACTAGCTGCGTCGTACGACGGTGTTGTGCGCCGAAATACAAGCTCACAACGTTGTTGTGAGGTTGACAGCCAGGTTGACGTTGTGGATAATACATTTTCATAAATGAATATCACTAAGCAAGTTTATGTACAGTACTTGGCTCTGGTACATAGCCTTAAGGAGTCCTTAAGTTAAGGCTAAGGAGTCCTTAAGGCGACTGTGGCTCAAGAGGTAGAGCAGGTCGTCCAATGATCCATGGGTCGGCGGTTCGAATCCCGGCTCCTCCTGTCTACATGTCGAAGTGTCCTTGGGCAAGACACTGAACCCCAAATTGCTCCCGATGTGCTGGTTGGTACCTTGCATGGCTTCCGCTGCAATCGGTGTATGAATGTGTGTGAATGGGTGAATGTAATGCACAATCTATGTAAAGCGCCTTGGATAAAGGCGCTATATAAATGCACCATTTACCATTTACCATTTAAGGCTATAGACCGAAGTCCTGACGTCACTGTCAGTAGAGGGCGTCAGTCCCCAGGTTCGTGTACTTTTTATTTGCATTGTAATCTCCATACAATTTAATTACGTTTATTTTAATTTTATTGATACTTAATGTTTCGTGGTTAGTACGAGTCGAGTCACCACCAGCTGAGCTTACGTCAACGAGGAATCTCAGGAACGCAATGTGTTGACAGCTGGACGTGACGTATATTAGCGATATTGCCTTCATATGTAGTTTCAAGGCTTTTGCGGCCACATTAATTCCATTTTCTCCAGAAACTGGCTGTATCAAATATGAATGGACATCATTAACACAGCCACTCCCCTGACAGAAAGGCCGGGGTGCTCGGTTTATTTTTCAAACACAGTTCTTATATGAAGCGACCTAAAATCCCCCTATGGAGATTACAATGCAAATAAAAAAATACATGAACCTGTGTATTGACGCCCTCTACTGAAAGTGACGTCAGACTTCGGTGCTCTATGGACGTGACTCGAAGGCCAAATTAAGGTACTAGTGTTTCCCAAACACTGGGTCAGGACCCATGTTTGAGTCACGGACTCATTTTTATATGGGTCCTAAGTAAAATATCCTTTTTTGTTTAGGCTTATACCGTGATGCAATAAGCCAAATAGCCGTTTCAGACGTGAGTGACTAATTCTCGTACCAGTTGCCGTGCAATCCCCCCCTTGCCCACCCGCCTCCCCGTTCTCGACAGGATGACAGCGCGAGCAGAGAGAGAAGAAAATGAATCTGCAGCATGATAGGCAACGCTGAAGAGGCACAACAAGCGCTAAATAATTTAGATGATGATGATAATAATAATATAGATATAGGTCCAGTGCTGGTTGATGTGTTTGTAAATCGTTATACTATTACTAGTATAGTGCCAAAGTCCTGATGCAATCGCTGATCCCCTGGTTCACGGAAGTTTTTCTCTAGACTATGGAGAATAACATGGGGATGGGGTCATCTTAAATCATCTAATATAAGAATTGTGGTCTGTCAGTCAGTCATATTTGATACAGTCTGTCGCGTGGTCACGGCCAGAGGAGCGGGGAGGCGGGGGGAGCCCACGGCAACTGGCACGGGAATAGTCACTCGAGTTTCAGATAGGCATCGATTAACACTCCGAACGCCCAGGACGAAGTTCTTTGTCCTTTCTATTAGTAACGCCCGTCGCCCAGGACGAAGTATTGTCCAAAAGACGAAGTTTATTGATACGAGAACAGATCGCATGGCTGTATAGCCCAGGCGCGCCTCCTGGGCTCTCCTCGGTGACGCGCAAGAGTGAGACGTCATCGAAAAACTCCCTCCTCTGTTTAGCTGATGAAAACGAAAATCTTAAAACGTTCATAACTCGCGATCTAAATCATCCCGTCTTTTTCTGAAAAAAGATCCTGTGTTAGACGGCGCTCCGCGGTCCAGTCGCTAGTCTCGATAGATTTATTCTTGTCTCCCGTTGTCGATCGATTCTAGAGTGGTGTGGCTATTGTTAGCTGCTACACAACATCATGAACTTCCGGCCGGTCCGTCCGGAAAAGGCGTCCGTGTTTATAAATCGACTGGGCGCATGAATGTAATGGATTAAATACTTCCGGGCAATTAAAGTGTTAACACAGACGACGTCGCCTGGATCGACAGGTCTGCTCCAGCTCTGCTCATGAGGGGCGCGACGACGCAAGCGTAGAAAAAAAGCTAAACAGAATCCAGGTCTGGTCAGTCGCGGGTGTGTGCACGAAACGAGCACGACAATTTCACGGGGCCGTGCTCACGTAAATGCGCTTGCGACTTGCGTTGTCGCCCCTCAACTTCTCCGCGCGTACAGAAAAAAAAGGTCTCATTGAAAATGAATTACTAGGCGCGTTAAGGACGTTTAAGGACCTTTACAGTTTTCTCACTCGACAGTAAACGAACAAACCAACATACAGTACATTACGCAAATATGTACAAGAGGCAAATATTGAGAACCACTACTCTTCTGTACAGTGTTCTGTACGCACTTCCGATAGTGAAGTCATTGTCTTATTTGTGGCGGTTTGCTGAGCCCATTAATGGTGTAGAAGGGGTGGGAGGGCACGTAGTGGCAACTTAAGCCTTGCTGGTTGTTTATTATAGACACCATGGTGACATAACAGACATGTACTACAATCTGCCTGCAGCAAATCTATAGCTGTGAGTCACACATGCGTCTGGCCTACACAACAACCAGAAACCAGAACAAAGAACAAAATTACACTGTACCGCCTTCATCATCACAATTATTAGAAATGATAATGTATGTGTATGTAAACTTAATTAACCACTGTAGTCCTTGACCTCAATTGTTGATCCAGCCGCAGCAACAAGTTAGGTAACTGAAATGAAACTAGGTAACTGAAAATGCTTTTATTTGCAAACCGCTTTGGTACCGTTAATTGATTTTTTTAAAGGCATAGCATACTGCCCTGTGTCTTAGCATACTGCCCTGTGTCTTAGCATACTGCCCTGTGTTTATCTCCTTTCCGTCTATACCAGCAGTTATGAGCCACTGGAGTGGTGTGGTTGTATTTGTATGTTTTGGAAGACGGAGATGTTTTTGGGCAACCAAAACAAACAGCGAAAACACCAAAAATACAGCGAGAGTGCAGTGTGTTACTGCAGGTGAACAGTAAACACCAGCACTAGAGTTGTTCCGATACCGATACTGGTATTGGTTACTCGGGCCGATACCACCCTCAAGTACTCGTACTCGGTACTTGGAACCGGCCCCGATACTTTGACCCGAGTACCAAACATCCAATTGACACTAGGCTGAACGAATGCAACGGGAGCAAGTCTAACCCAATACTACAGCAAAAGGCCAAAAACAGCCGATCTACAAGCATAAATGACAACTGACAAGTGTAGATCGGAGATAATCTGCATCTAAGGCGGTAAAATAAGTGGTTACTCAACAAAAGTGGTTACTCGTATCGGTACTCCGTATTGGCGAGTATTAAAAATTAAGTACTTGTATTCATACTCTGTCTGAAAAAAATGATATCGGGACAACTCTAACCAGCACACTAGCTAAGTTCTGGGGAAATTATGGGTATAACAATTAACAAAGTGTATATATCGTTTTGTTATATAAATAGAATGGCAAAGTTACATACTAGGCCTTTAAAAACCATGTCATCTTCCTCTTTGGTTTGTCAGCCACGTAGCATCAAGCTGACTGACCTGTTGGTACACAAGTGGCCACTGTTTTGGCTTCTCCACCCCTGACCCAGTTTCTTAGACAGCAGTGACAGACAGACAGACACACCCCTTTGTTCATTCATTGTTCTCTTCTGCTTTCTGACCGTGACAACAGTTCTTTTTTAGACCTTCCGTGCAAACAAACACTACTTAACTAATACTACAGTAATACGATGCACAGTAGCCTTACTAGCCTATGTAAACAGGACAATTTATACATTTATATTATGGGGTGCAACAGTCACCAACTAGAACTAATCGATTTAGTCAATGATAATAAATCACAATATAAGATACAATATTTGCTTTATAATCAATACCTATCTTTGACATAGGCTCAATGTTTCCAAAGCATTCTTAAAAAGTTCAAATGGTAAATAGTTGTGCAAAAAGAAGTATAGAATAATTGTCCATTATCCTCTTCTGAGACACAGACGGATTAGACAAAAATGGTACCATATTATGAGTACTAGTGAGGACCAATTTATATGATAAGGTTGAAAATGGGTGAAGCTTAACACATTCCCTCCTGTTATAGTCAGAGGATATTAATAAATCTGGGAATACATTTCTTACCAAGAATGTTCTTCACCAATTTGTTGGTAAGGGTGTCTACTAACATATCCCACATTGGTTTCTATTCAACCACCCTAGGGGAATTTGACAGCTGCTGAAAGTAACCAATATATGGAATTTTTTTCTAAATTTCATTATACTTTAAGTAGCATGTGAGGTGTCAAACTAGGGGTTTTCCATGATTCTGAACCCATTCCAAGCATTAGTTTTGCACGAAAAACTCCTTGGGCTAAATTCAGCCATAGCCATGTGTCCAATTGTGCTGACCTCATCACATTTGTGATGACGGCTATGGCCGTTTTTAACCCAAGGAGTGTTTTTCATGCAAAACTATTGCTTGGAATGGATTCAGAATCATGAAAACCCTCTAGTTTGTCACGTCACATGCTACTTAAAGCATAATGAAATTTAGAACATTTTGCCTTATATTGGTTGTTATATTGGTCGGTACCCCGACTTTCAGCAGCTGTCAAAAATTCCCCTAGGGTGGTTGAATAGAAACCAATGTGGGATATGTTAGTAGACACCTTTACAAACACATTGGTGAAGAAATATCTTGTTAAGAAATGTATTCCCAGATTTGACATTATTCTGATAACATTCCCTTCCCTGACTATTACCATGGGCGGGATCGTGAGGCCAGTGCCAGTGAAATGCGCGAAAAAGCAAAGAAGAGCCCTCATCCGTCCGACCCGGAAGTGTAGTCTAGCTTCACTCCAGGCTGTGGATGATTGGAGTCGCTGGAGTGTGGTCAGCACTGGTTTGCTGCACCTGGCCGGTCAGGTGCAGCCCTTCCCTGTTGGCCAGGTGTGGCCCTCTCCGCGGTGCTGGTTTGATGTATTTACAAACTGAAAAGGAGTATGTGGCCCATGAGGGATGGGCCACAAGGTGGCATGACTCTTGACTAAATCAAATCATTCATTCATTCATTCACATTCATACACGATGGCGGAGGAAACCATGCATGGCACCAACCTGCTCATCGGGGGCAATTAGGGGTTCAGCGTCTTGTTCAAGGACACTTCGACACCAACTCTGGGGGAGCCCGGGACCGAACTTGGAACCTCACGGTTTTCCCATCTGGCCATTCTACGGGACACTCTACCCCTGAGCCACTGCCGCCCCACTTTTACTTTGGAGTTACTTACAGTTGTAATTTTGACTGAAATTATTATATATTCTTTTCTTTTTCTTTTAGAGGCACCAAGTTTATCTGCTCAAGACAACAGAGCAATGATGAGCATTTGAAGACACCTTGATCACATGGTCAGTATCTGATGTATATCACTTCACATGATGCCCATTTAGAGACACTGCAACCATTTTAGATTTGTTTTGAAAAAATATCGAAACTGTTTGGAAGATTTTGAAATGGTTTTGAATATTTTGAACATGAATATTCTCTTCTGGGTGTCCCTGGCACAAAACATTTTCAAACGAGGGTGGTCCGTGACCAAATATCAATCTGACTTGAATAGAACCACTGATTTAGGGGACACCTTTCAGAAGCTGACTCATTTAAGACTTAAATTTATTCATACTCAGTGGTATGAGTTTTGTCTCTCGGATGTTAGTTACACTTGTAACGCCATCGTTTGAGTTTCATATCTAATGCAATGGAGACTGGCCTGAACGGCATGCAGCTTCCAACTTCCACCCCGGCTGTCCATATGTTATGTCCTTTTTCTGGTTTTGAGTAGGGATGGGACCATATGAAGATTAACGATATATTTGTAATAATCAAAATATGCTTAAAACTTAAAATGCCACTTGAACCCCCAGCATCCCTACTCTAGGGGCAACTTTTGCCAAAAATAGCAGATCTACAAGCTCACGCGTTGCAACGCACTGCTTTGTGAGCTTGTAGATCTGCAATTTCTGGCATCAAATGGGGAGAGTGCAATAAGAACGTACCAAATGTGCTATTTACAGATCCCAGGGACGCTGACGATTTGGTGGCCCTACTCGCATATTATTTGCATATTATTGCCGTTAATTACGGACAAAACCACACAAATACGTTAGAATTTGGAGACGAGAGGTTTGTGCCAGACATCAACGGAATTCAAAACCACTAGTTAGTATGCCTAGTGGTCGGGGCTGGGTGAAGTTTTTGTGCTAGATCCCAGGGTCCATGATTTGATTATAGTTGTGGATCTAAGCTCTTGGTAAGGCGGGGGGGGGGGGGGGTGGTCATGTTGACTCTGCAGTGGGCTGGCAGGGCAGACCTCCTTCCCTCTCGTTTATTTCCACAGGCCCACGGTTCAAAACACTGCGGCTTCTGCTCGAAGAAATACGACACAGTGGATGCAAACTATGCAGCGAGTTTCTGTTATTGCAGGAGTTTCAAAAAGCCCCGTCTTCCTTCAGAGGATTTTTTTTCTCTCGGTCCACGAGAGCCGAGCCGATCCGCCTGGCGAGGAAGGGTCTGCTAATCATTACCAGTTTTGGGTTAATGTAGGGGTTCTCAAAGTGGGGCCCGGGACCCCCACCAGGAGTCATTGAGGTGGTTCCAGGAGGTCCCTCCAGTTAAATGATTGATGGTGGCCCCAAAATGTCCTTATTTTAGGCATGTCATTAAATTGTAAAAAAAATAGCCTCATGTTCAAAACGTTTACTTTTCAGGATTCAAATTCAAAAATGTCAAAAGTAGATCTACAAGCTCAAAATGTGTCGCTTCGTGCTTGCAGATCTGCTACTTTTGATGATTTTGTGTGATGCCATAGTAATGTAGTATGGCGAAAAAAGAAACACACAATTTTAATATGGAGATGAGATGTTTCCGCCCGACAGCCACGATATAGTGGTAGATCTGTAATTTTTGCTTTTGTCCTAGAAGTATATAGTGCGTGCTTGGCGTGTGACTGTGTGTGTGTGTGTGTGTGTGTGTGTGTGTGTGCCACTGGGGGGTGGGGGGAGGGGGCACAGGGCACTTTTATTAGTAAGAAAAGAAGGGGGTCCTCCGAGGACAAAAGGATTGGGAAACACGGGTTGTTAGAATCTAACACCCGTTGTGAAAGTGCCAGATCTAGGTCAAGCAAGGTGACGTCCCTCTCTCTCTGGCAGTGTGGTTATATCATCGTGCTCGTGGTGTGTGCGACAGCTCTGCTTACATCTAGCCACGTACCATGGTCTATTGACCGCTAGTCAATGTAATGCATTTTGTATCTGCGCAACAAATTAATGTGCGATATATTATCTCTCTCTGTCTGTCTCCTAGGCTCGTATCCTGCGCTGACCAGATGGTTTAACCACCAGGAGTGAAAATGAGCATAAGCAGCGATGAGGTCAATTTCCTGGTGTACAGATACCTGCAAGAGTCAGGTAGGGTGACTCTGGTGTAAGGCCTGTTTTTGTGCGTGCTGTGCTTGGCCAACAGCAGAGATGAGTGTACCCACACACTTTTCTAGTGCATGCTCATCATTCTTCACGTTGTTCAAGCAGGATAGTGACGCTTAAACCCTGGTAAACCATCCCGGCCGTGTGTATTCACATTATCGGCAGACTGGTCTGGCTCCCAACCCTGGTTTGCAGAAACCAAAAAGTGGAAGAGCCAATCAGCGTCTGTCAATCACAGGGCACTGAGATGATCTTGTACTAAAATGTGTTAGCCAATACGGCTGCTGTGTTAAGTGGTCAAATGGGTGGGCCACGGTTGGCCCTGATCAAAAAGAGGTTGAGAAGAACCACTGGCCAAAATAAAAAATCAGACCCGTCTGAAGTGAGGGGCGCTCTTATCATCTTACAACATCGAGGAGGGAATTCAGTATAGCTTGGTGATGTAATGATGTGTCAAAACAAACATTAAATTCTCTTTATTGTTAATGGGATTTAATGTTTGTGTTAGTGACTAAACAAACATTAATTTCTCTTCATTGTCAATGGCATTTTTAAAACAAACATTGACCTAAAAACAAACATTAAACCTGTATATAAGAGGGGGCTAGCGCCCCTCAAAAATCAGACCTGTCTGAAGTTAGTGGTACTGTACTGTACTGTACTGTACTGTACTGTACTGTACTGTACTGTACTGTACTGTACTGTACTGTACTGTACTGTACTGTACTGTACAAGCTCTCATCCCTGGCCTCTGTGTGTTAGGCTGCACAACAGTTACACTTGGTGGTGTGTTAGGCTGCACAACAGTGACACTTGGTGGTGACAATATGCTATTTCCGTGCTCGGACCCAGGGACACAGCCAGGGACCCTATTCAGTATTTTAGCTGTGACGTGAGCGCCCCCTCCTGAGATACTTCCGGGTCCTACTTTTGTGTCGCTTTTGTGTCCCCCTAGAGTTGTACTGTCTGTGACGCTCCATCGGACTAAATCTGAGACGAAAACAACCACGAAAGTCTAATTTTACCGCTTTCCTCGCAACAACAAAGCTGCGCTGCTCTCCCAAATCTGGCTGTGACAGGCCGTCTGCCCCACACGGAATACTATCGCCATTTTATTTCATTGTGTCAACTAAATCCTCATTAATGCAAACTAGATTCAACATACTCAAGCCTGCAAACATTCTAAATATGCCCCCGAAATATTTTACTGAGCAAATGGACTGTTACCACCTTATAATAATGATAATAATAGTCTTTATTGTCTCCACATCATATTATTTTTTTGTCATGGACACTTGTACAAAACATTAATAATTCTACTCGAGTTGGAAGCATTAAAAAGATTCACGTGTTTAGATATTCTATTTACAATGAGATGCGGACGGGAGCTTGTGCCACTTGGACTCGGACTTAAATACTGAATAGGAGTGGTTGTACCACTCAGAAAATATGATACAAACAAAAAACCCTGTATTTTGGTTACTTAGTCCTTACACTGCCCTTGATCTCTCCCTCCAGGCTTCTCCCACTCAGCGTTCACCTTTGGCATAGAGAGCCACATCAGCCAGTCCAACATCAACGGAGCGCTGGTCCCCCCCGCTGCCCTCATCTCCATCATCCAGAAGGGTCTGCAGTATGTGGAGGCTGAAGTCAGCATCAACGAGGTCAGTCCCCCCCCCCCCCCCGAACAACCATACGCAGCATATTGGCATTGAGTTTACTGAATGATACTTTCTTTTTAACCCATTTTAAAAATAATCACACTCGTGTGAAGTGAGGAGAGCGCCTTTGGGGTGCACCCACGACGTCATAGTAAAAGGCCATAGACTTGGCTGCCACATGACGTCACGGGGGGCACACACAAAGCCAGGCGTTTGAGGGCCTATTTTCATTATGGGTACCAGTCATTGGCAGTCGTTTTCTGTGTATATTTAAGTTATTTGTCATTTCTGCACTGTGCAATCTGTGTTTACAAGGCCTAAAAGAACATAAATGTAATTTCCATTTATATCGTTCAAAGCCAAATAAACAATTAAATCGTTAATCGGAATTATTTCCGTGACAATTAATCTGCAAGTAACATATAATGATCGTGACATCCCTACCCGTGTCATATTGTACAGCAATGTTAATCTTTTTAGAGATATTTTTGGGGTTTTTTCAGGCCTAATGGCAGATTACTTGAATGCTGAAAATAGCCGATCTACAAGCTCACAACGCGTCAAAGCGACACGTTGTGAGATTGTAGATCTGCTATTTTCACCCAAGCGCAAACAAAGCAAACAAAAATTGACTTGTCTTTTAGTTGTACTGGATCTCTTCTCAACTAGTCCCTCCCTAACATTTTAGTCAATTTTTGGGGTTTAGCTTTTATTTAGTTTTTAATTTAAGGCCAGTCGAGGGACATTTTTGGTCCTAGTTTTTCGAGGACAAAATGAACAGTGTAATAATAATATGCAGGACGGGACGCTGTTTGACGGGCGGCCCATCGAGTCGCTGTCCCTGATCGACGCGGTGATGCCAGACGTGGTCCAGACCCGGCAGCAGGCCTACAGAGACAAGCTGGCACAGCAGCAGCAGAGGCAGTTGGACGCGGCGGGCTGCAGCGCCAGCGGTAATGTAGCCCCGCCCCAGGGAGCAGGAGGAGGAGCCAAGAATGGCGAGGGAGGGGCCGCCAACGGCGAGGAGAACGGAGCCCACGCCTTAGCCAGTAAGGACGGCAGCCCATTCTCTAAACCTTTTCATGTCAATAATGATAAACTTAATTTTAAGTTTTTAAGTTTACGCTTTTTAAGTTTATGTTGATGCTGTCGGGCATAAAACTTAAATAAATGAATTCCCTGGCCTACTTGATCATACTACAGCATCACACAAAAGTAGGAGATGTACACGCTCAAAGGTTCAAACGTTTTGAGTTTGAATCCTGAAAAGTAACAGTTTTGGACATACTGTATGAGGTTTCCGCCCGACAGAGATGACCAAACCCAAATACAAGATTTATTAGAAGGTTTCAAATCCGAAACGATTTTGCCAGGGACCAAAACTTCAAAACAATTAATGAAATAATAAAATGGCAGGTCGAAAAGCTGCCACGTGACATGTTGTGAGCTTGTAGATTCATTGGCTAGTTTTGAAATGCCGACGTATAAAATGAGGGTAAAGTGGTAAACTGATTTCGATGCTCCAATTTTGCTGGAACCTCCCCAAGGACCCCTGGCGGTCGCTGGACCCCACTTTGAGAACCAGTGCAGTAAGGACTCCTTGAGTCAGCACTTAAGCAAAAACAGGACTTTTTTTCTTTTTTCTTTTTTTTTGAGGAGGAAGAAAAGTTGACCTCATTGTGGAAAATGTTCTGTCCAAGGCCTCCCCACCCCACACCCCGCACTTGCATAAGGTTGATTTATACTTAGTTGGCGCACAGTGCAGCGTATAGTCGCCCATCTACAGCTTGTAGATACGTGGTTCCCAAACATTATAGCTTATTTGCCCGGGACCCAAACTAGTGAAAATATCTACAAGCTCACGACACGTTGTGAGCTTGTAGATATTTTCACTACTTCTTGAACGTTGTTTTAATTTATTTATGGAAATTAGCAGATTCATTTTATTCATGAAATTCTTTTGAAAAATATTGGAATTGTTTTTCAATAATGAAAAGTTGTGATTTCTGTGCCATGCTAGGCGGCTATTTTTGGTGATCCTCATTTCCAGTTTGCGGGTACAAATATGTACGTAGATGGCAAAGAAAGAAGAATAGGCCTAAGAAGAGAATATATATATATATATAATATATATATATATATATATATATAGGAATAGATTTTTGGCAGACGTCACTGGTCGTACTTTAAGGAGCCGTAAATCAGGCTTAACCTACGCAGTAGGAAAAGCAGAAGAAGACATAATTATTACCACCCTGCTGTCTGTGCAGGCAAAATGAAAACATTTCCAGAAAGGCTTGTGCTGTGTCATAGAAAATGATTTCTGGGAATGTGACATTATCTTTTTTTTTCATCTCTGCCGGGTGGAAACCTCATCAGCTATATCTTGCGCCACCCCTTACCCCTATCGCTAAACTTATTTGTCATTATTTACTATTGTAAAACATTTTAAAATAGTTCAAATAGCTGATCTACAAACTCACAACGTGTCAAACAGCACACATCTCAGCCTCGGTGCAACTCGAGCTACAGCAGGCTGATTTTTAAACCCGCCTTGCATGTCCAAAACTGCTACTTTTCAAAAACGTCAAAAGTAGCAGATCTAAAACATGTTGCTTTGCTACTTTTGATGCTTTTGCGTGACACTGTACTGTAGTATGGTCAAGTTGGGCATTCATTTAATTTAACATATGGAGATAAGAGGTTTCTTCCCTACAGCAACAATATATTGAACCTATAAGAGTGTGCAACTAAATAATGACCACGTCCACCATTGGAACACAGGTTAATTTTCTTCCATTTCCTGAACGAAAACCGTTTTGGACATAACAAGGTTTCCACCTGACAGCAACGATATTTGAATAGCTTGTCTAACGACAGAATGACGGACTAAAGCATTGCCACCTTACACAATGCTTACTCAGTCAAATTTCCTGTCAACATGCAGCTTGGCTAGGAGAATTGCCTGGGGGGCTGTTCCCCGGAGAAACCTGTGTTTAGACGTCAAATTAGTTTCAGCTGTTTACCATTCTCAACGTGGCGTGCTGACCTCAATTGTAGTTTCCCTTACCCTTTCCTCTAAATTGGTTTCTGTTAACCCATTAACCCATTTGACCTGAGATCAGATTCTAAAAATGTCTTCTACATCCTGACAGTCAGTCGTTCTTCGATTTTTCAAAAATAGCAGACCTACAAGCTCGTAGCGCGCCACTCGGTGGCCCACTATGAGCTTGTAGATCTGCTATTTTTCAATAGCTAAAGCATAACATAATGCTAACACCAAAAGGGGTTCCCGCCCAAAATGGGTTAAGACCTGTATTATACAAATGTCTTCTAAATCCTAACAGTTTTCTGAAAAACACATGTTACTACTCTATATCAGTGGTTCATAAAGCTCTTCATGTCAAGGACCAAGTTTAAAATGTTCACTTTAAAAATGTATATATTCAAAGAATTGTCACAAATGTTTGCGATTTAAAAAAAATAGCAGATCTAAAAGCTTACGTATAAAATAATAGTTAAAGTTCATAAATTCTAAAATGACAGACGGATGCTTTCCTGTTGTAACCTATATGTCTTCTCTTCATACATTTCAACCCGGGAAAGCATCTCTGTCATAAAGCATCCGTGTCATTTCAACATTGCCATCCTCTACAGAGGCTGAGAAATAATAAGTGAACAATGGCAATTTTAGTCAGTAAGTTTTTTTCTGGAAAACTGTATTTAGAAAGCGTTCGGCCTCTGGTGTAAATGCTTTGTGCCTAATTGAATCTCTTTGTGGTAAATGCGCCAACAGTGCTGTGTGACCACGGATGCTATTGAATCTCCTCTGGCTCTTTGACACCGTTGGTAATGACAACGCGGGTTACACGGGTGCCATCGTTATGACCCTGTTAACCAAGTCACAACCTCTTGAGGTGACGGTGACATTTGCAGAGGGAGGCCTCCCTCCTCACGGTTTCATTTCCTGAGAAGAACACAGTCTCCACGCACACACCCTCTGCAGAGCTCTGCACTTGTTACACACACACACACCGTCGTCTTATATCGTTGCTGTCGGGCAGAAACCTCTTATCTGCATATTTTAACGTTTTGAGTTTGTTCATAAATGAAAGCCCTACTTGATCATACTACAGCGTTTTTTGGACATATGAGGTTTCCACCCAACAGGTGATATCTTATTACTACTTTTCAGGAAATAGATAAAAGAAAAACATTTTTTTAACACAGGCACACTTAACCACTTTAGCCTGTCAACATCAATTAGAAAAAATATTATCATGCAAATGCAGATACAAATTAGCCGCACTCATTTTTTAGTCCTGTCTCCGCTTCCTCCCATGGTTTCAAAGGCCTATCTTAATCAACCTAGAGAGAGAGAGACAGACAAACAGACAGACAGCTAGATAGACATAGTATAAAAGCAGAGTCGTATCCAGCAATGTCTTTTCCTCATGAACAGACTTTGTGTGATTCTTTCAAGTGAAGTTTCTTTCAAGTGAAGCAACGGTTTGCTACGCCACATAGAGTTGTACCACTGCCAGGTTTAAGTACGGCATACACACGCACCCTGTTGCACATGAATGAGCACCAGAGCGCACAGGAGATTAAGTTATGACTAGAAACCCAGAATAAGTGGACAGGTGCGTAGGAGAGGAAGTTGGCAGATGATGATGGTCAGTTGACCGAAACGTGCTTTAATTGTACGACCGTTGTTATAACTCTTTGCGTTGTCCATCACGACTGTCAACTCATGTTACTCCACAGTCCCTAGCCTGGAAACTAGACTAATCTGCCACTCTGCCACAGGAACAAAATCTACGCAGTGATATTAGTCTTGCCATGCCAGGCGAGGATATCCAGTCCCCACTATGTGGACTACAAAACATTTGGCCACTAGATGGCACTATTTTGCCTTACAAGAAATATTTAGGGTGAAAGGTAACAGCTTACAGAGGTAAACAAATAATTCTAGGGTTTTGATGTCCCAACAAAATTATTAAAATGCGGGAAAAGCAATACATTTATAATTACACACGTTTTAAAAAGCTCTGTGGTTGTATTTTAATAATAATAATAAAAACAAAATCTTCCATTAATTTAATTCCAACCTTTATTTGATTCTCGGAAAACACACTGAGGGCTCAAACCCATCTTTTCCAGTTGTGCCGAGATTACTAAGATTATTAAGTTTGCTTCCTGCCCTCTCTAGACCACCATGCAGAGATGATGGATGTGGACAACGACGTGGAAATCCCCCAGAACAAAGCCATGGTGCTCCGGGGACACGAGTCCGAAGTCTTTATCTGCGCCTGGAACCCAGTGAATGACCTGCTCGCATCCGGGTCAGTGTCTCTGCCTGTCCTGCTCTTCTGTCTGACTCTGTCTCTCCCCCTGTACACATGGCTGCGTTGATTTAAAGGCATATTTCAATTTCAAACATTTTTGGGGTCAGTTTAACGTCTGTACATGTTTTTCTGTTTTACCCCAGACATTTTAAGTTGTTTGATTCAGTATTTATTTAAATATTTGATATAATTTTTTTATCAGACCCTTCTTATACAAACCCCTTGTAAGACCCAAACCGCACCAATGATTCGCTATGCAACTCCTTGCAACCAAACGGTTGCGAGTAGTTTAATGTAGTTGCATGAAACCATATCCCCAATGGCAGTTTCAACTTGCAAGGAGTTGCATTGGTGTGACATGTCCTTAAAACTGTTTGGGCATAACTCCAAACTCCCATTTTAGCCATGTTAGATTCATTGAAAACACCTGGTCTTGGTTCTGGTGACTGGTGACTTGTCCTTCTAAATGCATGAGGGGGCCGTGGTTCTTTTTATTTATTTTTCTTCATTTTCCCCCAAATTATAAAACCTGCCCTCACAAGTATAGTAATAGAAGTTTGTGTGTGTGTGTGTGTGTGTGTGTGTGTGTGTGTGCAGATCCGGGGATTCGACGGCACGCATATGGAACCTGAGTGAGAACACCAGCACGGGAGGCTCCACCCAGCTAGTGCTGAGACACTGCATACGAGAAGGGGGGCAGGACGTCCCCAGCAACAAAGACGTCACCTCCTTGGACTGGAATGTGAGTGTGTGAGTGTGTGTGTGTGTGTGTGTGTGTGTGTGTGTGTGTGTGTGTAACTGTGAGGACCAAATGTCCCCACGAGTATAGTAGAATATGAGAAATACATGCTTTGAGGAGGACCATTTTCCTGGCCCTTGTGAGAAAAATGCTTGTTTCATGGTTGGAAAAAAGATTTTTATAGGTACGTTTGCAATTAAAAAAAGATTCAGGTTCGGATTTAAGGGTTAGAAGTTTTCCATATTTTATATTACCGGTAGTTATTTTCAGGCTGTTTTCAACATTGTTCTATACCATCATACATGTTGATGAGGCTTGATGATGTCCTCTCAAGTATAGGAATACAAACGTACGTGTGTGTGTGTATGGAGGAAATGGAATGCGTTTGTGTCAGTGTTGCAGTGACTGCAATTTCTCGTGTGTGTGTGTGTGTGTGTGTGTGTGTGTGTGTGTGTGTGTGTGTGTGTGTGTGTGTGTGTGTGTGTGTGTGTGTGTGTGTGTGTGTGTGTGTGTGTGTGTGTGTGTGTGTGTGTGTGTGTGTGTGTGTGTGTGTGTGTGTGTGTGTGTGTGTGTGTGTGTGTGTGTGTGTGTGTGTGTGTGTGTGTGTGTGTGTGTGTGCTTGTATTGCCGGTACTATACGTGTGAGGGTTCAAATGTCCCCACAAGTATAGTAGAATTTGAGAGGAGTGAGGACTTTTTTTCTGGTTGTGTTTTCTGGTTTAGGATCATAGGCATTTGGAGGTTTTGTTTTAGAGTTTGGGAGTTGAAGAGAGTTATACCTACAAAAAAATAACTGATCTACAAGCTGCACGACGTGAGCTTGTAAGTGGGGTTGTTTTCGGCTTCAGTGTTATGGGTTTAAAAATGGCACCAAAAAGCATTTAGGCATTCCTAAAATCACCGCCCTAACATGTTGATGTCCTCACAAGTGTGTGTGTGTGTGGGTGTGTTGATGCATGTGACTACCGCGGCTGCCAAAGGCATTCCTTGGCTGTCCTTGTGAACCGGATACGTGTGGTGGAGTCACTCCCATCTTAGAGAAAATACAAACCCCAGATCCTTCTGTCGTGTTCTGGTCTCTTCCCTTCATGCTGGAAATCCACATTAACCTTCTAAACTGTGCCATTCAGGCTTTTATGTTCATAAATAGTAAGCATCTAAAATTTCATTAGAAATTTCTTTCCAATACAAAATGTAAATTGCGGGCAGAAACCTCATCTCCATATTTTAACTGTTAATGCCCTACTTGATCATTTTACAGTGTCACACTTTCGTGTGCCATAGAAAGTAGCAGATCTATAAGCTTGAACAATATATGCTACTTTTGTTATTTTTTAAATGTAATTCCTGAAAAGTAACTGTTTTGGACAAATGAGGTTTCCACCCGACAGAGACGATACAGCATATGGTTATCATGTTTCAGGCATTGTTATCACAAAAATCATGCAATTAATTATGTGAACCAATCATAAAACAAGATGGGAACAGCGTGATATGTCCAGATCTTTTTTTTTTACACACACACACACACTTCTAGACGGCCACGCTGTAAATATCCATGTGTTGTCCCACCCAAACAGGTGCATTAATACCTCTCGGCTTTCACTCAGTCTGCCTCTCCTTGGCTGTCTCTCTGTCAGTATAGCTGAATTAGGATTTTCTTTTCTGAACACAGTTCCATAGTTAGAAGAGAAAGTTAACATATATGGTTGGTTAAACTTTATGGTTGTCTGTGCTACAGTTAGAATATATAGACCACAGGTGTTGAGTACTACAACCTACCTACAATAACAGCCTGTTTCTCTTTCAGAGTGAAGGCACTCTGCTGGCAACAGGCTCCTATGACGGCTTCGCCAGAATATGGACGAAAGACGGTAAAATCTGTGTTTCTGTCACAGTGCATTCGATTGATTCCCAACATGTGGGCTGTGACGGTATGGCATGATCCCAGCTGGAACACAATCAATCAAATGTCCTTGTTGTAGGGCCTCTTATTTCCATATTCTTCGGTTTGTGTTCTTTGGAAAATTAACGGCCAACTTTACCATACTGCAGCGTCACACAAAAGCATAAAAGTATCACATCTGCAAGCTTGAGCTTGTAGATCTGATACATTTGCTATTTCAAAAAATATATGAATCCTGAAAAGTAACAGTTTTGGACATACAGTATGAGGTTTCCACCCGACAGAGACGATAAACAAGTGGGCTCTCTCATCCAATTAAAGGTTGCAAACCACTGCCACAACCCAAATAAAACATTTAGCTAACTCCTATGAGCTGTCTTACTAAATAAATCCCTCTGTAATGCTTGTGACCTTTCCAGGTAATTTGGCCAGTACCTTGGGGCAGCATAAGGGTCCTATATTTGCGCTCAAGTGGAACAAGAAAGGAAACTTCATCCTCAGTGCCGGCGTAGACAAGGTTGGACAAATGAGATCACTGCAGTTTCATTACATGCATTGTGGTTGCTGATGTTTGGCTCGATTTATTTCCAATGACACAAAAAAAATGTTTCTCCCTCTCCCCAGACAACTATCATTTGGGATGCACATACAGGCGAGGCCAAGCAACAGTTTCCCTTCCACTCAGGTGAGCACGGATTCGTCAGTCGCCACCATGACATTCATTCATTTGGATTCAATAGTCTAGCATGACTTATCTAAAAATACTGCTGACCTGAACCACTATGTGGCTGGTAAAGTCAGAAGCATCTTCCATAAAACCCTGCTGCTGCTGCTGCTGCTTTCCACAATAAAAAAAGGTTCAGTTTGATATATGATACATGGATTAAAGTTCTCAGTCGCCATGACTGATTTCAGTCATTTGGATTCCATAGAAGGCAGCATAGGAGCCATGTTGTGTATCGGAAACACGACGTGTTGTGAGCTTGTAGATCGAATATTTTCTGTCATTAGTTATTTTAAGATTAAAGGGTATTTGAAGTGGTCAAACTAGCAATATAGAACAGATGTTTAGAAGCGTGTTATTCTTCCATAAACAAAAGGTTAAAGGCTCGAAACTGATTTCTTCAACCGGTTGGCTCTATGTAGAACAGCAGCAACATAGGTTTAGATGATAATTCCTAAACATCATTAAACTTTCAGTCATGAGATTTTATTTAGCCTTAATCCACTGTACATGCATTAGGCCACTTTCACACAACAAAGACGGCATGATATAAAAGCTATAGTGTTAGCAGCCGGTCCAGACATCCAGGCTTACCTCACGCCTCGGTCCTCTGTCTGTCCCACACACAGCACCAGCACTGGACGTGGACTGGCAGAGCAACAACACATTTGCGTCCTGCAGCACAGACATGTGTATCCACGTGTGTAAACTAGGCCAGGACCGGCCCGTCAAGACCTTCCAGGGACACACGGTAAAGGCTTCAGTTTAACCCCATTAAAGCCCTAACTACACCAAAGGGTCACCACCATGCAACTCCTTGGGTCCAAACGGTTGCAAGGAGTTAAAGCTAAAACCGTCTTGACCCTTTGGCTATATCAGTGGTTTTCAAACTTTTCCATGTCAAGAACCACCCACAGAAGCAAAGATTTGAGTTAAAAATGTTCGCCTTAAAAATGTACAGTATAATCACTAGTTGGTTCTCATAGTGGGGATTTAATTGCAGACGTGAGGCTGATACATTTCCATGCTGTGTCTGTCACTGTTGCTACCTATAATGTTGGTCTCTTGTGTTTGTGTGCGTTCAGAATGAGGTAAATGCCATCAAGTGGGATCCAACCGGGAGCCTATTGGCCTCCTGCTCCGACGACATGACACTGAAGGTCAGTAGCCTTTATTCTAGTTTTTATTTACTGATCAAATTGCCAGTATAGTTAGTCACAGTTTTAGTCGACGACATTAAGACTAATAGAGTAATGTGATGAAGTGTAAAACAATGTTAAGTGTTTTAACATTGCTGTGTGCTCTCTCATCATGGGACAGATCTGGAGTATGAAGCAAGACCAGTGTGTCCATGACCTGCAGGCCCACAGCAAGGAGATCTACACCATCAAGTGGAGTCCCACAGGGCCCGGAACCAACAACCCCAGCGCTAACCTCATGCTGGCCAGGTACAGACAACACTAGCACTTAATGCTCGAAAGGAATAGGTGGTGCTGCTGGACTGCTGGTGGTTATACAATATTTCACTCGTTCTGGAGTGTCGGTCAGAAAGGATGAGGCAAGATGGTAGTAGACAACTCACCACTGTTCAAGGACACACAGGGAAAATGTAAACAGAATGTCCGTTGTGGTGAGAGAAGACAAACTGTCGCTCAAACACACACTCCTCACAGTCACGTTGATAATTGTGTGCGGCCACGCTACCGCTACGTGCCTGCGAGGTGTGCTCATGCACGTGCGTTGGGAGCACACGGCACGCTCCGTGGCTATCACAGTCATGCTGTTTGGGGATTTTTTGTTGAAGGACAGGCCAGCACAGCAACACAACAATCCGGTAGGCTGCGCAAATTTCTTCCCGGGACTTGTGGCAAAAACAATCATTTGTAAAAATCAGTATACATTATTTAACCCGACAAGTTCGACAACACACATTTGTAACATCTTCAAAATAAGGGTAAAAATCCTGGCGCGAATTACAGCGAATGTATTAATTAATCCTGGAGGGTTATGGGTTAAGTAGAATATGACCTTTTGACACCTTTAGTGTCGTCCCGAGCGCGGCACGGCTGCGGCTCACCGCTCCAAGAGATGGGTCAAATGCGGAGAACAAATTTCGTATACAGCAATGTATGTTGACAAATAGTAGGACTTTAACCCATGAATATGTAAACTGTCAGTAACAGGTGTCTCCAGCATACAGTACATACAATAATTAGGTTTCCTTTTCTCCGTGGTAAGGTACAAATCGCTTACTTTTCACTTCCTCTTGTAATATTTTGCATCCTTGGCGGGGAGTGTTCACCATTGTGACTCGCTTTACATAATGTCCCTCTTCCTCTTCCTGCCCCCGACGTGCTACGCAGCGCGTCGTTTGACTCGACGGTGCGTCTCTGGGACGTGGAGCGAGGCGTGTGCATCCACACACTCACCCGACACCAGGAGCCCGTCTACAGCGTGGCCTTCAGCCCCGACGGGCGACACCTGGCCAGCGGATCCTTCGACAAGTGTGTCCA
Source organism: Electrona antarctica (assembly GCF_951216825.1). Taxonomy (NCBI): domain Eukaryota; kingdom Metazoa; phylum Chordata; class Actinopteri; order Myctophiformes; family Myctophidae; genus Electrona; species Electrona antarctica. The sequence goes on from NC_136800.1 coordinate 30,306,462, forward strand.
CATCTGGAACACTCAGGTATACAATCCATGGCACCACACACTCCAGCTGTAAGATATTGTGATCATGATTACCAATTACACTGCTCCCCCCCCCAGTGATTATCTCGCTTATTACATGGCTAGTTAATAAAGAAATTAATACATTTACCCAAAAGTAACAACCAAACGAAGGATTTCATTGCTTACAGTACTGAAAGTAGTCCATAATTGTATGCCAGGTGCGTCCAATGCAACGGTCGCCTCGGAAAGCAACTGGAAGTGTTTACTGCATTGCATTTCTCGCTTAAACATTCTTGAGAGCAATGTTTAGCAGCTGTAAATGACATTGTGTGTTTGTTTACATGGCTGCCATGTTGGACACGGCACAAAATCAAGCAGTGCAGATTGATATGAGCCAGGTGCTCTGAGCCTTTGATTTGACAGCGGTCTGTTATTGACTTGAGCGGTCATTGTTCAAAAATAGCAGACCGATGAATTTAGTGAGTGTGTGTGTGTGTGTGTGTGTGTGTGTGTGTGTGTGTGTGTGTGTGTGTGTGTGTGTGTGTGTGTGTGTGTGTGTGTGTGTGTGTGTGTGTGTGTGTGTGTGTGTGTGTGTGTGTGTGTGTGTGTGTGTGTGTGTGTGTGTGTGTGTGTGTGTGTGTGTGTGTGTGTGTGTGTGTGTGTGTGTGTGTGTGTGTGTGTGTGTGTGTGTGTCTGTCTTCAGACGGGAGCTTTAGTCCACAGCTACCGGGGGACAGGGGGAATCTTCGAGGTATGCTGGAACGCTACGGGAGACAAAGTGGGAGCCAGTGCATCAGATGGATCGGTGAGTTCTGCCACCCCTACCTGTGTGTTCATTCCAAGGGTGCAAAAGTTAAAGATGGAGTGCCGTGACGAGAAATTTCGTCTTGACACATGTTTTCTTCTTAGCACCACCCACCTGAACTCCCCCACAGCTGTGTGTTGTATGATAATGGGGTGGGGTGGGTGTGGTTAGGGTTATGATGTCACAAAAATGGTGTATTTTCGATTGGGTCTTTTGACTCAAAGGCTTTCAGTTTTCAGGAACAAACCAAAAATACACAGGGAAGACATATTTGAATATTCTACTAGTGTAATGTTAACTCCATAGACACACACAAAACAGAAAGTGCAAAAAAAAAGTGCACAGCATTCCATTTCTTTAATAGAACTAATTGATTAGTATTATAGACATAGTATTATAAAGATAAAAAATAATACGATCTAATTGATTTTTAGGACCCCAGTTTGATATCGTCTCCGTCGAGTGGAAACCTCATATGTCCAAAATGGTTACTTTTCAGGGATAAATTCATATAATAGCTATATGGTAGCAGATATACAAACTCTCAAAACATGTCGCTTATTTGTCTCCCGAGGAACAAATTTGTCTTAGACAAAGGGCCCGCATGCAAGCGTAGCCCTTATGCCCATGTCGCCGCAGAGCAGCGCCAATAGTATGATCAAGTAGGGCGTTCATTTAATACAAAACGCTAAAAGTAAAAAATATGTAGATCAGAGGTTTCTGCCCGACAGCAACGATGTCTTACATACTGTAGATAGTAACTGTGATGGTGATAAAACAAAAAAGTTTCCATCTCAATTGTATTAGAATTGGGCATAATTTCTTGCAGTGGAGTTTTGGCAAGCTGCCCTATATAATATAATATGGTGGCCGTGTTGACATGCGGTCCATTGGCCAATGAGGCCTCATACGTATTTACAGGTATGTCTTATGTTATCAGCTTCCTGTTTTGTGTAACATTAAGTAATCACACGACTGTAATTGGAACATGATAACAACTCTATACGCAGACCATAATGCCTTGATTCACTTTACCTAGGACTGAAAATTGCATTTCTGTTCTATTTGGCCTGAGGATGTCTCGTCTTGTCTTCCTGCAGGTTTGTGTATTAGACCTGAGGAAATGACACTCGCCTGCTGGGGAACACGTGGACCGACTACGAATGTGTACATAGCAGCCAAAACGACTGACTGACTGTCCCCTGTCCCTCTGCCTGTCTGTCCCCCACACTGCTGTTGTCTCGTCACCACGCCATGGCCTGTCAATACAGCCAAAACCCAGCGCTCTGCCCCCAAACACACACGCACACACACACACACACACACCTTTGTATTACTATACTTCTGAGGACATCATCATTTTAGGATGGTGAGTTTATGAACGCCAATTCTTTTCTTTCTTTTTTTGACAATTGACATTTTTTTATCCTAACGACAGCTCACAGTGAGCGGTGAACCAATATTCTCTAGGGCTTGTTCCATGTGCACCCACCCCTCTAGACCAGAAAGCACGCTGGCTGGGCCAGGTTAATAATTGCCTAATCCAAACTCCAACTTGAATGTTTTCCTAATTGCAAGCTTATGTTTTTTTTTGTGTGTAACCATACAAAAAACAATATTTATCATGAGGACCAGGAAAATGGTCGACAAGCTTTTCGAGCTTGCGGATCTGATACTGCTGGTTGCATTTTGTGTGACGCTGTAGTATGATCAAGTAGGGCCTTAATTTACGAGACAAAAAACTCACCCAAAGTTAGTATATGGAGATGAGAGGTTTCTACCGCAACCTACTGTAATTCTAGTAGTAGAGTATAGTAATACAAGTACGCACTTACGCACGCACACACACTCACACACACACACACACACACACACGTCTCGTGGGCACTTGTCAGACCCATGGGAACAGCGTGGCTCCATTGTGGATCTGGGACTTTATGTTGGCCAGGCTGTGACGTCAGGCATCTATGACTCTGGGCTTGTGTTTCAGCCCCTACCAGAGCCCCCATTGACTTCCATTATAAAATTTACAGTTTTAATATTTCAAAACATCTAAAACATTATGTTGGGGAAAGACATGCATGGCGGTACAAGAAATCTGGCGCTGATCGGTCCAGTGGTTTGTGAGATTGGCTCTGGACACACACAGACCAACCCTCTTCTAGACCATTGGTTCTCATTGCGGGTACATTTTGGACCCCTGGTGGTCCCTGAGCCGCATGTTGAGAACCAGTGTTGCAGATGGTTCGCCTTCCTACAGACCCACGCCCCCAAAAGCTCTTCAAGACGTAAAAAAAAAAGGACCCATGACACGCGTACCAAAATGTCAGCTTTTGTTTTTTTGACTTTTTGCTCTTTTTAACCCTTTGTACCAGAACTGTAAAGGATTTCTTTTGGTCTTTGTCGGTGTGCGTGCATATTGCACGCTTCAGCATATTTTGTCCTGTGGCCATTGTTATGTTGACTTAGCATTTTACTGATTTCCATAGGTTTTTTATATATTATTATTACTACACGGTGGGAGGCAGAGACAACTGGCTTCAAAGCTGTCACTGGGAGAGAGAGAAAAAAATCCCTTCATTTCTTTTTGGCACTGTACAATATTTTTTTGTAGGTTAAAGAAAATGAATTATATTTCAAATGTTTGAAATGTTTTTTTTATATATATAATTTGTTTCAGTTCTCATTTTGTCCCCGCATCCGTTTTCTTTTCATTTTGACCATAGTTTCTTTCTTTTTAGCAGTTTATAAAGCAGTTTGTGTGGGTGGGTTAGCTGTGGCACAGCTAACAATCTTTTTGCAAGCAACAATCTTTTTTCTTTTTTCTCAATAATGCTTTTTTCAGGTGTTATAGCTTTCAGGTTAACGCATAGAATCTCAAATGTTTTCCTCAGCCTTTTGGCAGACAGAGAAGCTGTATACTTGCCATGCACCCCATCATTGTTGTGCTCAGGTCGAAAGGAATGTTCCTCTGGCTTACTGTGAAGGTCGGCTAGGGTTGGGCGATTTTGACTTCAAATCAATATCCTGAATATTTCTAACTTTAACCCCCGATTGCAATTTAAAAATATTTGTAATTTATTGTGAAAATAGCCAGTCTACAAGCTCACAACACGTCAACACATTGTACTTGTAGATCGGCTATTTTCACATGCCACCTTTGTACAACGAAAGATTATGCAAGCTTTAAGTGGTTAATCAGGCTAATTGATTTAGTTGATTATTAAAAAAAATATATTTTTTTTGTCAATCCGTTGATATAGGATTTCTTTTTAAATTAACCCTTCTCTTATATTCAATTAACCTACATAGCACGTCTGTCGGGTGGAATTCTCACATGTCCAAAATTGTTACTTTTCAGGATTCAAATTCAAAAATAGTAACAGACCTACAAGCTCAAAACTGTTAAGAGCTTGTGGATCTGCTACTTTTGATGATTTTGTGTGACGCTGTAGTAGACAAAAAAAATTAAATAAAAGATCTGTAGATAAGAGGTTCTGCCTGACAGCAACCATAAGCAACATTAACACAATCCATGCTAACCTCGAGATATCCCGTGGAAAGCTATTAAACCCATCTTGGCTGAACACGAGTTTTGATAAAAGGGCATTAATCCCGAATTAATATTTTTAGCTTCTGTCGCTAGCCACCGCTTGCTTCCATGGTAGAAACGGCCTAAATCCCAAATCCTCCGAGCGTGTGGTCTTTAGTGGTTTTAGGGCTCAGAATGGGATAAAGTACGATGTTGGGTGCTTAATAAAACATTAATTCGAGGTCCCGCTCACCATATCAATGGTTCTATCGCTAGAAAACAGCCGCGACCATGGCACGAAAATGTACGATTATTACTTGCGGCTTATGTGGCCAGTAAACGGCTCTTCTCTGGATTGTTTGTGTATTTTGCTGGTACTGGCCACTGGTCGCCGCCTATGGTAACGGGACGCAACGTGTTAAGTGGGCTATTGGTTCTAAATGTCTGTCTGGATATATTTTCAGTTAACTGCTCAGCCCTACAGTGTAGATGGTGCTTGATGGTAGTGTTGTATGTATTTATGTTCTAGGTGTACCAGCTGTACTTGGTCTGTTGGAATAGTTTGCTCTCCGTTGGTAGCTCTACTGCAGGCCCACAATAACTACTAACTACTAGCTGTATGACCTGAATCTTTTTTCATAGTACAGTACGTTTTTAATTTTATTAGTCCATGCCGGAACCCCATAACTCTTGAGGAATGCACAGTGGTTACTTTCGTATATCATTATGCTGCTGTCGGACAAAAACCTTCTCTCCATATTCTGACTTTGTGTTTTTTCATACTACAGTGTCAGTAAAAGTAACAGATTTGGACATTTCCCCCCAACAGTTGGATTTGTTACAGACCTGTAAAGGTCTATTTGGTTCCTATACTAGATTTAGCCCTGTCGAATCCCCTTCAAGGACCCCTGGGGATCCCCGGACCCCACTTTGAGAACCACATAGTACATCACTAGAGTGCTTGTTCCCTTGATTCGTGGCTTGTTTGCTAACATGCAAAATGATAATCAAAACGATAATTTGAATGAAGACCTGTCCTCTTTAAACGGTTTTTCTTTCGCCGTCCTCACTGGCTTAGGTCATTAACAACATTAACCTCGGCTTCCCTTATTTAGTGCATGTCATGATGGGTGAAAACGTTCAAGGTCCCATCATGCACAGTGGGACTCCACTTGATGGTGTCGATCTCACTACCCTTGCTGGCGGGCCTGCAGATCATGGACACGGTCTTGCTTAATACTCCTAATTTTGAGAGACCTAAAATGAGAGACCGCATTCCGCATATTTAGCTAAAATAGCGTATGTGCAAGCCTCGTGACACCGTCGTACAAAAAATATAACGTCTGTCGGGTAAAAACCAGAATATGTCCAGACTCAAACGGTTACTTTTCAAATTCAAAAATGGCAAAAGTAGCAGATTAACAAGCTCTGTGTTTTTCGAGCCCGTAAATGTGCTGCTTTATAGTTTTGTGACGCTGTAGTATGATCAAGCATTAAGTTATGAAAAAACTCAAAGTTTAAATGTAGATATAAGAGGTTTCTACCTAACAGCAACGGTAAGATGGGGCCTGAGTGGTTACATCAAATCAGGACATTGTCAGGAGTATCATTTTGTATTTGTGCCTGTGTGTATGTGTAAGGGCCTCCACCTTGACAGACGATACTGTACTGTACTTCATTTCACAGTCCTGTTGTGTCGAGCAGCTCGTCTGTGGCGTTCGCAGAGCTTGCCTTCGATGTCTGTTAAATCTGAGAAACCTCTGTTGGTGTGTGTGCAGCTCTCATGTCCAGTTGTTTAGTTCGGTAACACCATATAGCTTTGGCTGTCCATTGTGTGGTGGTTGCCCGGGTGCTACACAGCATCGGTGGCATTACGATTCTTTGACTCTGTTTTCGATAACAAGCAGCCACTGGGGATGTCAACCACCACACAGTTGCATCATCCCTGGTTTAATTCGGGCTGGAGACATGTGTTGCATGTCCTTCTCGATGCTTTTTGTTTCTATATTTAAATACAAACAAATCAAAACTGGCACTATACCCATCAAGATATCGTCGCTGTCGGGCAGAAACCTCATCTCTATATTTTATGTTTTGCATTTTTTCTTAAATTAAATCCCTACTTGATCATACTACACTTTACTACAGTGTCACACAAGAGCATAGTTTCGCATTTTGAGCATGTAGATCTGCTACTTTTGCAATTTTTGGATTTCAATCCTGAAGAGTAACAGTTTAGGAGATGTAAGGTTTCCACCCGACAGAGACGATATGTGACAATAACTTCAAATGTCAAACCTTTCAGGTCAACCTGCCTGCCATTCCCTCTCCTTTGTGCAACAGTAAAAATCATGGATTTGCCTAAATGTACAAAACTGGGACCACAGAAGTTGTCACAGAATTCCATATATCACCCATTTTAGTGTAGCACCTGTATTAAACTCTTTGAGAGACGGGCTACATTGAAGCCTATGCAGGGGGGTTAGTCTGCGCTTCTATTTGTAGTGTGCTTAGAGGTGACGTTATGACGCAGCTCTGTGGTTTTGAGTTTTCGTTACCTTTCAATTTTCTTTTTGTGAGGGTGGTGAGGATAAAGCAGAAATATGACTTGATGTAACATTGTAACTACATATAATATATATCTGTGTTATCACAGGGGATTCTTTTTATATTCCACTCGTGCTAAAGGGTGGATTTTAAAACCTTTTCAAGGACAACTTGGAAATGTGATTTATTCTTATGCATCCGGTGGGGTGTTGGATCAATGAGGAATGGCTTTCTTTTTTCGTCGCTGTCAGGTGGAAACCGCAATATGTCCATAAACGTTACTTTTCAGGATATGGCTAAAGTAGCAGATCCACAAGCTCAAAAGGCGCAGCGCTTTGTGCTACGCTTTGAGCTTCTGCATCAGCTACTTTTGGGGGTTTTTACTTAACACTCTTGTATGACGAAGTAGGGCATTAAAGTGATGGAAAGAAATCATAAAAAGTTTCAATATGGTTTCTGCCTGACAGGGATGCTTTATAAAATACCATTAAACAGTCATAGCAGAATGAAGAGAGCAGCTCATAAAGATTTTCTTTCTGCACTTTAGATTTAAAAAGTGTTAAAGGTTTTAAGCACTTAAACCCGTGTGGTTGAGCGGAGTCCCTCAGGGCTCTATATTGGTGTATTTTCTGTTATCGTAGGGAAAGCTTTTGCTGAAAATAGCTGAACGACAAGCTTCTCGATCTGCTGTTTTGTGCGAAAGCTTTCTCCACCATAAGGATGCTGGGGTTTAAGGGGTTAAGTATATTGGAATCAAGCTAACTTTGGCATTCCAAATCTCATCCGATAGCCATGACACAAAAAAACGAAACAAAACAATGTTCATACATTTCTTCTCGGAACCATTTTTGTAATTTCTTTTTTATTTAGATTACCTTTTTTTTTTTTTAAGAGAAACATAATAAATAATGTTGTACTGTTGGATCAACAGTTAATACTTCAAATATTGCCTATGACGGTGAAATGGTATTTTATAATGTTGAAGGGTTTTAGACGACGACGCTTTTTACACTGCTTTCAAGTGTGTTTGCTACTTTTCTTTTTGTTCTATACCTAAAGTAACTAATTCTATCTTTGCTATGGTCTGAAAGCCCTCGAAAGGTTTTTGTACTCTTTGAAAAAAAGAAAAAGGAAAAAAAAAACTTTTTGTAATTCTGATTATTTGTGTAGCTATGAACTCAAAATGTAAAAAAAGAAGAAAAAAAAGAAAACATCATTATTGATGTATCATAACACCCAGACCATGTAAATACCAATTTACAGATTTCTTTTCTGTTTGTTGATGTTGTGTTGTCTTCACCTATGTTGTATTCTCTTTCTCTCTCACTCACATGGCTGCTCAGTCTGCAGCCCTGCGGTGCGGTCTGACTGTTGGCATATCACTCAGATCTCAAAAGTCTAGAATAAAATCTATTTTGATAATATTAAGGTGTGCTTTTTTTATTCACTGATCATCTCACATTAACTCGTTCTCTCTTTTTTTGTGTCTTATATGTGAATGAATGAGTGCTTATGATTCAGTGGCTCTCAAACTTGTGAATATCAACGACCCTCATAACACAGAGTTAGAGACGCTCTCTAACTCTAATGGTCTCTGATCCTTATTACAGGTCTCAAGAGATTTGTAATAAGGATCCATTTAGAACCCCCTCAAGGAACCTTAAGGGTCCCTGGACGGTCCGCACTGGTTATAATGCACAGCACAACCAGACACGATAAAGCGTAATTTTAACTTCCCAGTTTTCTCAAATGAAACGGTCTGTGCTGGGTTGGTGGTACCTACATCAGTATACAAATTGATTGATTGAACATTTTATTTCACAGTATGTAGAATGTATACATTTCAAACGAAAGCACAAGTCAATACAAAAACTGTTACTTTGTGGACGAACCATGATAAAGCACTAACACTTCTTTACAACAGGGTCCACCATTTTCAATTCATAACATTTAGAGACGTACAAATATACACTAATATAAAATAAAATCACACCCATGTGAAGTGAGGGGCGCTAATATATTAAAGTCTAACTCATGTTGATTAGGTGATGTAAAACAAACTGTGCCAACAAAACATTAAATGCCATTAACAATAAAGAGACAATATGACGTACATTTTCCCTTCATTGTCAATGGTGTTTTTTAAACAAACATTGAACTAAAAACAAACATTAAACCTGTATATAGGAGGGGCTAGCGCCCCTCAAAAAAACAGGAGATCATCTTAAAGGGTAAATCACACCCGTGTGACGTAAGGGGGCGCTCTTATTATCGTACATCACCATGACATAAAATGGAAGAGACACTATATGCCTATTTGCTCAGACACTGACGTAAAATTCTCCATTCATTGTCAATGAGAATTTAACCTTTGTAGGACAAAAATGGACACTAAGCCGATTTGCTCAGACGTAAGTATGACGTAAATTCATTCATTGCGACCAAAGGTCGCAGTTACTATGGAATCGTGCATTGTGTGTGTTGGTCGGGGTGAGAGAGCACGTGACATCATCAGGGATGGAGCAGTAGCATGTGACATCATCAGGGATGGAGCACGTGACAACATCAGGGATGGAGATCCCATATTAAGCCCATATATATGGAGATCCCTGATATCATCAATATTGGCCAGCAACTACAGATGTAAATTAGCTTATGGCTAACTCTGGCACATTTACATGGAAGTGAAAACTGAAATGTTGATTAATGAGCATTGTCCCTGTCAAAAAAATAAAAAAATAACTCCATCTGACCTCAAATCTCAAACCCTTAGATCTCCATATATGGAGCTGACCTGTTCTGACATTCCATATGTTGATACTTCCCCATACATCCTTCCTCTTCGATGTCTCCCTTTTGACCACCTGTCCATTTATTTTAAACTCTAGACGGGCCTGCCCCAAAGTTATTAGTGCAGTCGCATCCGGTAGCCGTCAAAAACTAGAGTTCTTAACAGGCCCGAAAATTAAGATCTTACTCCCCATGCCAAAGCGCCAGCGCTCGCCAAGCAGTCTGCTGTCACCCAGGCAGATATGTTGATCTGACCCCCCATTCCAAAGCGCCAGCGCTCACCCAGCAGTCTGCTGTCACCCAGGCGGATGCGGCACGTGACCTCGCGTCGATTCTTGCCCTCAGGCGTCTTACTGGTTGTCAATGGGAATTTAATCTTTAACTTAATCTTTGTGTAGGACAAAAAATCACACCTGTGTGAAGTGAGGGGCGCTAATATATTAAAGTCTAACTGTTGCTATGATTAGGTGATGTAATGATGATATAAAACAAACGGTGTCAAAACAAACATTAAATTCTCTTTATTGTTAATGGGATTTTATGTTTGTGTTAGGGACAAGATGACGTAAATTTTCCGTTCATTGTCAATGGCGTTTTTAAAACAAACATTGAACTAAAAACAAACATTAATTTATCTTCATTGTCAATGGCGTTTTTAAAACAAACATTGAACCAAAAACAAACATTAAACCTGTATATAGGAGGGGCTAGGACTGTTATTCAAAGGTTAGATTTAGGGATCGCCTGAGTGGTGTCCGATTAGAACTTAAACCGGGATGTTTAACAGGTGTAATTGGAATGGTGGTCTTGGTGAAGCTATGCAAGGTATCTGGGTTGTAAAGCCAGATACCTCGGAGCGTAGGAGTTGTTTACGGTACGAAGGGGTCTGGGTTGTCTAGCACCCCTCAAAAATACAGATTTGCTCAGACACATATGACTCTTTGGGCCCTATTATGCGTGTCTTAAGTACCAGGTCTTATGACTTAACTTAAGACCTGGAGGCGTGGTCAATGCTGTTTGGCCACTCAGAATAGCCAAATGGCATTGATCACGCCTCCAGGTCTTAAGTTAAGTAATAAGACCTGGTACTTAAGACATGCATAATAGAGCCCTTTATGTAGGACAAAAATACCGATTTGATCAGACACATAGGCTATGACCTAAATTCTCCATTCATTGTCAATGGGAATTTAATGTTTGTGTAAGACGAAAATCTACACTAATAGCTGAATATATGGGGGCTAGCACCCCTCAAAAAAGGGAAAAACATGTACAGTATGGGGAAAAAGGGGTGGGGGGACTCTAGACTTTATCTACGGGGACTTGTTTCGAATTGCAGCAAGTCAAGAGTTTCACATGTCTTAATGGCTGTTGGTAGGGCATTCCACATTTTAGTGGCATATAGCCTATAGGAGCAAAATTAATTTAATCCCTTGTTTGAATCTGGGTTGCACGTGGTTTGTTGAACTCCCTCTGGTGTTCTGAGTGTGGACGTCGTTGACATTAAGGAAGTATTTAGACAGGTAAATGGGTATCTTGGTGGTGTATCGAATCTTGATGACCATGCAGACCCATTGCAAGGTCCTGTACTCTGCCGTCAACTCTAAGCCATTCCAATCAGAACGGGCCCAGCATTAACCCCCGGTGTGTTCCAAAGCACCGTCTCGTACCTGGCAGCGCGTCACAGCACCACCTAGCCCCCTGGCATGCACACTACAGTGGGGTCCGGGTGGGGTCCAAAGTGTGGAGGTGGGGTCCAAAGTGGGTCCTTGAGGGACTTCCAGGGGGTCCCCAGCTAAATGATAGTTTGTAACCAAATGGACCCTAATGGGACTCTCTTTGTTACACTCTCAGAGTTAAATTAACATTGATTTTACAATATAAATTGGGGGTCCCTCCCAGAGACAGAAATGCCATTAAATGGGGGTCCGTAGACTAATGCATGTCAAACCGGGGGTCCTTGAAATTAAACAGGTTGAGAATCACTGCTAGAGCCGTACAAATCTTCTCTTATCCCTGGCATATATTTTCTAACGGGGGTCCGTGGAATTAGTGTTTGTTTTGAGAAGTCTGACTCTGGAGGCTTGTTTAAAGGGCCTTTGAGGTGCTGTGAAACTGGTTTTGTATGTGAGGCTATAGATAGAAAGTGTTATTCATTAAATAATATAAGTTGGCACAATACAACACTTTGAAAAAAAGAGAGACAATTATTAAAGGTATCAATGAGATATTTGTTATCTCATTGATATATTGATATTTGCTATATGTTCCGTTATATTTGCAGAAATGGATGAAAACACTACTATGGCCCCTTTTCCACCGGTTGTTCCCCAATGGGAACCGGTTAAGTTCTTTTTGGTTCTTAGTCCATGAGCCAGAGCTCCAAAATTGTAACGTTCATTTTGAATTGAGTGGGCAAAACCATACCTATATTAGATTGTTATCACCATGAAACGTCCCCAATTGAGTACTTACACGAAGACAGTGATTTATTGTATTACACATTTACATTTTTAAATATGTAAATGAGCATTATGTAGGAAAATGTGCAAAAATAATCGAAAATATGGAAAAGCTACTACTGTGGAAGGGTTATCATGTATTCATTTACTTGTATTGATCCTATAAACGATTTAATATAGGTATAGTTTTCCCCACCAATTTTGGAGCTCTGGCTCATGGTCTAAGAACCAAAAAGAACTGAACATTGGGAACCAACCGGTGGAAAGGGGGTCTATGAGCAATCACAGTCTTTTTAAACAGACTCGCTTCAACGTTATGAAAGCTAGGGAATGAGTGCCATCTAGTGGTTACGTCAATAAATGTGCCACAGCCCATTTGAATTTGTAGCCTCGGTCCCAGCCTTATCTGCGAAGAGAAAATCATGATGGGGCTGGAATCTGGGAACCCAACCCATCGCCAGCGCCCTTATGAATTCAAATAGATGGATTTTAAGTGTTTAACAATCATACAGTCGTGCTAGCTCAATAGCTATGGACCAGAGCTACAGTCGTGTAATTCATTGATTCCCAATAATAATAAAGACAACACTGATGACAAAAGAGCTAAACAACCTATTTCATGGACTTTGTGCCCAATTAATTAATTAAAATGTGTGCCCCAACAGGCCCCCGCAAGGCCCCCAATTAATTTATTAAAGTAAACTTTTTTTTTTCCTTTCTCTCTTTTTCTTTACTTAATTGTGTTTATTTATTTTTCGACGTCATGTGGCACATGGCATGACACGCCTCTACAATTTCATTAATTCATTCATTTATTTATCGACACGCCTTGTTTTTATTTGGGGGTGTAGAGTGGGTGTGGGTGTGTGTGAGCAGCAGTTGGAACTTGGAAGTCTGCCAGCTCGCTCTCATCAATCCTGTGACTCCTGTCAGCTCCAACAGTTTTCTCTTCTGACTTCTGGTAAATCAGATTGAGTGTGACAGTGAAGGCATCGACCCATTACGAAACCCACCACACAAAAATTAATAATATAATAATACCATACCGCTTGTTAAAATCACCATGAAGAGGAACCACCCCACCTGCAGCCTCTTGTTTCCTTGAACTTGTGCCTGAATATGGAGGACGTGTATTGAGGGTATAGTAGACTATTTAATATTATGATTCGTGGTACTGGTTATGCAAGTCTTTTGGTTTGAAGAATGTGTTGCTGGATTATGCTTGCAAGGTGGACGCCTGCACCGCCGCCACCAACAATCATTCGTTCATTCTGTTGTGCACGCACCAAAGTCCAAACTTTAAGAATACTGTTTTCTGTTGTTATTATTACAGATGCATACTCAAGATAAATTATAGACAGTGTCGGCATAGAATATAGGTATAGTCTACGATCCAGACCAGATTTGAGCACAAGAGTAGCCTACGGCTAACTAAGTTGAATCTATTCATCAAGATAATTATTGCTTTAACAAAGTGGATTAGCCTATCTATATTGTGTAAGAAATAAGATGATAGCTCTACTGAAGGAAAGCCCCTGAGTACTGTGTGTGTGTGTGTGTGTGTGTGTGTATGTGTGTGTGTGTGTGTGTGTGTGTGTGTGTGTGCGCGTGCGTGTGCGTGCACGCGCGCGTGCGCGAGAGAGAGATAGAAACCAAATTAGAACAGGCTGATTGCTGCCATTGAGGTACAAATTAGATTGTAAACGTTTTTGTCCCTTGAGTGGCCTCTCTCTGTCTCTGCCTCTCTCTCTCTCTCTTTCTCTCTCTCTCACACACACACACACACACACACACACACACACACACACACACACACAGCAAGTGGTTTCTTTAGAGAAAGATTCTGTAGCAGGGTGTGTGTGTCGGACAAAATGAAAATATGGTACCCATTTGTGCACAGCCAACCATACCCATACTGTATAATCGGCACTGAATCTGAACTGTACTTTGTTTGAATGGACTCATGGGAATTCATTGTCATAAGATCTTGCACAGAAATGCCATTCAATGCTTTCCATATAGACTAATGCATGTCAAACTGGGGGTCCTTGAAATTAAATGGGTTGAGAATCACCGTTAGAGCTGTAAAAATCTTCTCTTATTGGGGGTCCCTGGCATATATTTTCAAATGGGGGTCCGCAGGCTAATTAGTGTCAATTTGGGGTTGAAAAGGTTTGGGAACCACTGCATTATAGGCACATGAGGAGGTGCATGACAGTGATCCCACAGGGGTCAGTTTGTTATGCATTAGGCCATTTGTAGTTGTACCCCTCTTTGAGAACCACTGTTATACTAGGTCCACTTCTGTTTTCCCTCTACACCAGTGGTACCCAAACGGGGACGGCCCATAAGTCTGCCATCCCGTTAGTCCGACCTACCTGGCCGGTTAAGACTGAGGTTAGGGTTAGCGACCTACCTGGCCGGTTAAGACTGAGGTTAGGGTTAGCGACCTACGTGGCCGGTTAAGACTGAAGCATGGCCGGTTAAGACTAAGGTTAGGGTTAGCGACCTACGTGGCCGGTTAAGACTGAGGTTAGGGTTTGGGATATATTGTTAGTAATCAGGGTGGCTACAGATGATTAAGCTGTATGAAATACTTGCCATTAATATAGTGGTTGCAACTGTATTAATTGATTGCCCGAGTCGCGTGGTGGGAGTTCTGCTCTGGTTTTGGTCAATATTAAGTAGTTCCGGTCATTTTGTGGGGGGCACCATGCAGTAAAAGTAAATTAATTCACAAAACTAACATCATTTGTATTGTTGACCTATTTCTAAAATATATGCGCAACTTTCGTTCAACTTTGACCCAAGAGGGCAACCACCAATGCCATGCCTCTAAATGCCCAGACTACCTTCCCACGGAAAACAACCTTCATCCGGGAAGGGGAGAAACGGCGGACCAAGCCATTGCCTCCAGACTCAGGCCCACTGAGCGAAGCCCGGGATTGGGAAATGCGGACAGACCTCAGCCAGAGGCTCACCTTCCCACCCGAAATTGCAGCAACCAACCTGCGTACAGACCTGGTCCTCTGGTCCAAATCCTGTCGGCGTGTCTTCATCGTTGAGCTAACAGTCCCATTGGAGGATGCCATCGATGAGGCATTCGAGCCGAAAAAGCCAACTTAGCAGCTGAAGCAGAGGGGCGGAGCTGGAACGTGAAGGTGTGGCCCGTGGAGGTGGGCTGCAGAGGCTTTGTAGCCAGTTCCACCACAAGGCTCCTGCAGGAAGTGGGGATCAGAGGTCAGGCCCAACGGAAGGCAATCAAATAACTTTCCAGTGCGTCAGAACGGAGCAGTCACTGGCTGTGGCTGAAACGTAGGGACGCAACATGGGCTTCTAGATGACCACGTGGTGCCACCATGCGACACACACCCATGTCTGATCAGCCTGTGGTGGGCCAACCTCGGCAGAGGGTGTCTTGTGATAAGTGGCCGAAACATCCAATGAGGTCGGGGCACACAACTGAAGATGTGTCGTACTGGTGGCACCACGGGATCATTGACAATTCCACCCCACCCAAGAGGTCATCTTCAATCCATTAAATTGTTGTGCTGAATATTTAGGGATATTTAACAACCAATCCTATTAAGAATCCTCTATCACATGGAACTATTTTTTGGGTGTAGTGATGGACACAAAAAACATAGTTCCGTGTGATAGAGGGGTCAAAAATGAACGAAAGTTACACTAATATTTTTTAAATAGGTCAACAATACAAATGACGTTAGTTTTTTGGATTAATTTACTTTTAATGCGTGGCCCCCTGTGCCCCCCACAAAATGACCGGAACTACTTAATATTGACCAAAATCAGAGCAGAACTCCCACCATGGGACTTGGGCAATCAATTAATACAGTTGCAACCATTATATTAATGGCAAGTATTTCAACAGTAAACAAACCAACATACAGTATAAGTGTATATGGGTATCTGCACATTTCTAAAGTGACAATTTAATGACTTTTCACAAATTGGCCACATTGTCAAATATTACTTAAAGTGGCAAACATTGTTTATTTTTATTTTTATTTAACCTTTATTTAACCAGTAAAAACCACATTGAGACTGAAGTCTCTTTTACAAGTGTGAACTGGCCAAGAGAAGAGGCAAAATAAGTGACACAGCTCTGCCAGTAACAATAAATACACGACAAAAAAAACAGGACAAACATACAATGCTCATAAATACAGTACTGATGCGTCATGGTTGTTCGGGAGTTATCAGAGAGTCCAATAAACAGGCTGTATTAAAGTCATGGAATCATATATTTAATGATTTCCCGGGATACTTATCCCAAAATGAATGGTCATGTGATTTGCATATGAACAGCAAAGGCATAGATTATAGCAAATACGACCTGTTACATCACAAATCAGATTTGCTCATATCAGTCCGTTGATAGGGGGCGCCCCTGGAAGCAGGACAGAAGGCTCGTCTATCCTGGAGAATTCTGACGTGTCTCTACTTTTTCAGACACTATATAGAAATCTTTCTGTCGCTCTGTGACCTTGCTTGAGCACAGCTAGGGTGCACACTCTCATAATTAATGGTTACTGCTTAAAGGTCTACTTTATCCCAACAGCCCTCCTTGGTCATAATTTACTTAATGACCAGACAAAAACTAAGTAGACATTTAACCTAGTAATATCATACGTTCGAGGGGCGCACCACTTAGGGACTATAAATCACTGAATTAAATTGTAAGCATGATAATACAGCTGAAACATAATTTGAGGTGTTAGTCAAACATTGAATTCCAAAAGATAAAAATGAAAATTATGACAAACATCAATTAGGTCAATCATATGAATACAAGTACATCGAGTCACTTATGAAAATCAAATCAATCATAAATCAATGCACTCACGTCAAGGTATCCTGTGGATAATTTATTATGGTTATATTTTGCTTAATTCTTCGTCACACCCTCCTTGGTGTTCTATTATTGTATCAATGTTGTATTCTCTCTCCCTCCTTCATGGCAGTGACAGCTGGCATGACACATTACAAACATATTATTGACACTTAAATCTTTCAGGTCTCCCTCCTTGTCCGTGGACACCTCCCGTGGGGCTAAAATTGTTACTTTTGATTATACATTTATACGTTATCACACTTGCAGCTTGTCACACTTGACTGTAAATGAAATAAAATGAATCAATCTGTTAGGGAAAAATGGTCACTTGATTCAACGAGACAAACACTGCGGAGCAATTATTCAAAGACGTGAGCTTCCCTCATGATCTCAGTCCCTTCTTGACACCGTACAGGCCAGCGTGGCCCTCCTAGGGAACTCACTCAAGTTCAACCCCAAACTTTCGTGGGGAGATAATATTAAAAGAAATGACTATTTTCAGTATTTGATTTTGTTCACTATTTTATTGTGTTATTTTGTTGTTTCAGTTGGTATTTGTGGTTTGTATTGATATACCCTCTTATTGGTCATTTTGTAACTGTATTAGTTTATATGACAGCTTTATATTGATCCCGTGTTTTGTGCTTTGTTTTTATTTTAGTTTCACCTTGATTTTATAATGAACCTTCACATATCAATCGGCTTGAACCTCATTACCCAGCACTTTTGTAAGGCCACTTAAAATGAAACATATTTAGATTTTACATATGTATGTAGCTCCATAGAGGGAACATTTTCCGAAAATAGCAGCTCTACAAGCTGCCGCGTTAACATGGCATTATAAGTGATCAACAGTTCACTTAAATCCTCAATTGGTTATTAAGGTTTTGACTCAAGCACTCACGCAGACACTCGTATGACAGTCCATGGTGTTCTTTCCATGTTCTTTCCGTGTTCTTTTCACGTAGATAACGTTTGGTTACGATGCAACCTTTGTTCTCTGAGTGAAGAGACTATCTCTCCACCCGACACACCCCACATGCATGGGGAACAACCCCACCCCACTCGCGACGTGGACACCTCCCCAAGACACACCAGCTGCACTGGCACGCACGGGCACACAAGGCCCAGGTGTGCGCGACCACACTGGTTTACTTGATCGACACCGCTTCTGAGCGACATCAAGGTGGAGAGATAGTCTCTTCACTCAGAGAACAAAGGTTACATCGTAACCAAACGTTCTCTATCGTATCGAGACTATCTCTCCACCCAACATATTTCATATGTATGGGGAACTCTGTAAGACACCTCGTGAGGAAGCGAAGCAGTCCCAGAACCCCGAAGACAACACCAGTGGGCTCCGACCCAGCACATACTGAATTTTGAATTATTTATCATGTATGTTAAATGTAATGTATTTACAACCCCTGGAACGGCCGGACAGCCAGACGCCATCCGCCGCCAAATGCTCAGGCGCTAGACGCCACCCAGAGCCCGGCCCCGCAAGACACTAAGGCCAGAGACCACTGGGGTGAAGGGCCGCCCAAGCCAGCCCACCAGACGCAAGGCTGGCTTGACTGGTGAAGGTGACAATGACACCCACCGCTGAGTAGCATGCGAGGAGACCACGTCTTGGACTGCTCGGTGGAGATCAAAAAATCTGTGCAATCACGCACACCTGGGCCCCACACACCCGTGTGTGCCAGCACAACTGGCGTGTCCCAAAGAGACATCCACGCCACGAGCGAGGCGGGGTCACTCCCCACACACACGAAACATGTTGGGTGGAGAGACAGTCTCGATACGATAGAGAGGCCAAGAGAAGAGGCAAAATAAGTGACACAGCTCTGCCAGTAACAATAAATACACGACAAAAAAAACAGGACAAACATACAATGCTCATAAATACAGTACCCACTACCGAAGAAGCTCAAAGGGAGAACAGGAACGTCTAGTAGCGCAACCAATAAAGACTAATAAATAAAAACTAAGCAACACAATTTGCTAGTAAACTAAAAAGCAAGAGAACATTTGCTATAGGTCAAAGCAGATGCAGTGTTAGGGAAGTGTGCCCATGGCAATCCTTTTAAAGCTCACTAGGTAGGGGAATCACAGCAGCCAGTTTGAGCCTGGTCTGTAGGTCATTCCAAGATCAGGGTCCGAAATAAGCAAGGCTTTTTTTTCCAGCCACAGATTGTTGGGGGCACGACGTAGCGCAGCCAAGCATTTGATCTGAGGTTGAGAGAGTTTTGGACAAGATCAAATTTAGAACAAATGTCAAGTGGGAGATTACCAAGAATGGCTTTATAAGTAAGAATATAATGTAGCAACCTGCGAGACGTTAAGGAGTACCAACCCACTAGGGCGTACAGAGTACAGTGATGAGTCCTAATAGGGGGAGTTGGTTATGAACCTCAATGCAGCATGAAACAAGGGGTCGAGTTGAGGAACTAGCAAAGCGGTAGACAGTATCGCCATAATCGAGCTGAGACAGGAAGAGGCCTGTAACCAGCTTTTTGGGAGAAGCATTAGAAAAGCAGGACTGCATTCTGTAGAAAAAAACTCAGCGTGAACTTAAGCTTTTTTGCCAAGGCGTCTTATTGTGCAAATAGCCGATCTACAAGCTCACAATGCCTCGCAGTGTGAGACATTGTGAGCTTGTAGATCAGCTATTTTCACAACATTTATCTGTGGAACTGAGTTGAACAAAATGTACTACAATTCCAAGTGCTTGTCAGGGCGTGGCGGTCTGTAATTCTTCATGACGGCGTACCAAATTTGAAAACCCTTGATCTACACACCAAATCTCTTTGTTGAAAATAGCAGATCCAGCTTGTAGAATATTTTTGCAGAAAAGGGACGCTAGGGTTCGTGTGGTTAATAGTGACTGACCGCAATAAAGCTTATCATTAGACTGTGATGAACTAAGCATTGTCTAAAAAAAAAGGAGCAAATTACAGTGTTTTGTTTTTAATTTACATGGAATTGAAACTGCAGTGTTTTGTTTTTTAAAGTTTTCTTCAGTCTAGCTATTGATTAACATGGAGGAACTGGGAACAACACTTAAAATTCTTCAACTCCTGGCTGACCTTTTTGGGAAGCCTATAGGTAGTAGTATGTACACACACAGGCTTCACACTATAGAATAGATCCCACAGTTGGCAGTTAGCACTGCGCATGTACAGTATACAAACACACATCATGTAACACTCTCTCTCACACACACACACACACACACACACACACACACACACACACACACACACACACACACACACACACACACACACGTTTGTATTACTATACTTGTGAGGACATCAGCATTTTAAGCCACAATTTTAGGCAACTCTCCTACCGGATCAAGTCCGTCAGGAGAAGGCACGATCAACTCAAGTGGAGGCTTGGTGTCTCTTACAATTAATTAATTAAACTGGCTGCAGATTCTTGAATTTATACAATGAAACGATTATCTGCACTCCCTTGAGTAGTTTATGTAAGGTGCACAGCAGCAGCAGTCTACCAAGAGAAACGGACACGTTTTGACACGTCGGCCTTCCTCAGCATTTCAAACAGACACAAAATCCAACTGGTTATATCAGAGTGGTGATTGAGGCTCAAACCATTAGAAATAAATGGTTTGAGCAAATAAAATGCATGTTATTTCTGCTTTAAACTGTCAATATCTACCTAACAGTAACCCCTGGGCCCCAAAATAACAGATCTGCAAATATACGTGTCCTGCTGCATTGCCTTGTGCTTGGAAGGCTCGCCAGTACCGGGCCGCCCCCCTGGGTGCGTTCATGGGGGGCCGGATGTTCGAGGGACCCCCCGGGGACCCCCACATGATAACTCTGTCATTTCTCGAAGATTCATCCAAAAATAATCAAAGTACACTACAGAGAACAATACAGTACAATGCAGTTCAGAGCACAGTACAGTACAGTAACTATAACAATGTATAGTTGCATCGCTCAGTTCACACAGGTGTGATTTTTCAGGCCGGGGCGGTGACCCCTTGTGTAAAATTGTGTTGCAGATTCAACTTTTTCATATATTTCATTGATAGTTTCATAGACTTGTTTCACAGCATAAGTGTTGTCATGTTGATGTGTATATTCAGACATTTAACTACTTAAACCCTGGATTCTCTTTAAACTTGACCTTTGGCTCTGTACTTGGTCTGCTCTGGGGGGTATCTTACCACACAGGAGCGGCAGTGGCTCAGGAGGTAGAGCGGCCACCTTGGAATCCAGAGGTTCCATGTTCGATTCCCGGCTCCTGGCAAAGTGTCAAAGTGTCCTTGAGCAAAACACTGAACCCCTAACTGCTCCCGATGAACAGGTTGGTGCCTTGCATGGTTTCCTCTGCCATCAATGTGAAGTACATCAAACCCTGTGAACCCTGTGTCTTCTTGAGGGATGGTTACAGTGGAGATAAGGGGCTGGCCTAAGGTCGTCTTTAGTGGAACAACATGCGTTCTGTAGTCATGCTGTCTGTCACCACCGCCAGCATCATCATACCCACAACAACACCACTTCAACTTGAGCTTCCTGTATGTTGACCTGTTTAGGGAGAGAACTCCACCCCGCACACCACTGCTGTCTCAACACTGTGATCCACTCGTATCACTCAGCAAAGGCGGGAGTTTACAGCCAGTGTGAGGTGTGTATAATATTTCTGTTCCCTACTTTGTTTTCTGTGAATCATTTGTGTGTGTGCGGAGTCAACATGCTTCCTTTGTTTAAAGTGGGAAATTTGTATATAATCTTTTTTTTATTGGCCTAAAATATTGTCTATATATACATTCATGAATATATTTGCTGACCGGCTGTCGGCATTGAGCACTTTTTTATAGGGGTTTATATGTGACCATACCATTCACATCCTATATATGGCAAAAATGTCTGAATTTAATTATGCTAGCATGTGACAAACTATGGGGTTTTCATGATTCTGAATCCATTCCAAGCATTACTTTTGCACAAAAAATGTGTGTGTGTGTGTGTGTGTGTGTGTGTGTGTGTGTGTGTGTGTGTGTGTGTGTGTGTGTGTGTGTGTGTGTGTGTGTGTGTGTGTGTGTGTGTGTGTGTGTGTGTGTGTGTGTGTGTGTGTGTGTGTGTGTGTGTGTGTGTGTGTGTGTGTGTGTGTGTGTGTGTGTGTGTGTGTGTGTGTGCTATTTCCGTGCTCAGACGGATACATATACACGTATCACATAATTTTTGTTTTTCAGAAAACGTAGGTCAGGATTTATAAGGCGTTTTAAAGCTAATGGTTGCAAGTAGTTGGACATAGTGACATGTTGCAAGGACTTGCATGGCAACTTATTGGTGTGGTTTGGGTTTAGAATCAGCCTTGGGTCTAAATGGGTTAAGAGTAAGACCTATATTATACTTTGGCTATTCCAAAATAGCCGATCTACAAGCTCACAATGCATCATGATGCAATATGTTGTGGGAATATTTGTATTTTTCTTTGGTGGTCCTTCATGTTTTGATACTAATGCTTTTGTACTTTTACTCAACTGTGTTAAAATAAACTGTGTTAAAATAACTTCTTCCACCACTGACTAGTAGTGGTGTGGATGTCTTTCCTAGTATACAGCTATCGGCTATTGTCAAAAAATCGTGAAAACATTTTTGACACCTTTTCAGATGGGGGGTCCACAGGCATATATTCATTTGGGGGTCCTTGACATGAAAACTTTTGAGAACCACTGCTCTAATAGATATCCGGGGGAATAACCCAAAATCCTCATCCAGCTGTATAAGTCATCATTACAACATCACAAGCAGGAAGCCATCTTAATTGTACCTGCGGAAATCCGCAGGTACAAAAAAATCCCCCCTCTCTCTTTCTCTCTTCCTGAGCGAGCTCAGCTAACCTGATATCCTTCCTCCTATCGTCGTTGTCGGGCAGAAACCTCTGATCTCCATATTATAACTTTTTGTTGGTTTTCATGATTTAAGGCCCTACTTGATCATATGACAGCATCACACAAAAGTAGCAGATCCATCATCGACAAGTTCAAAATGCGGCGCGAAGCCATGTGTTTTGAGCTTGTAGATCTGCTACTTTTGAATTTTAATCCTGAAAAGTAACAGTTTTGGACATATGGGTTTTCCACCCGACAGATACGTTATAATAATTGGTATTAAAGTCCCAGCGAGGTTGAGTGAAAACCTTAGTGTTATTTTGGCCCGTGATGACCATTGTTGCCCGCCACTCCACCTTTTGTTAGTCACTGCCTGAGGGAATTGCTGAGACAAAGGCAAGAAGGCCAGATATCTCCCAGACTCCCAGTCATAGCTCATCTGTCCTTTGCTTCCTTCTCCCAGTGCGGGAACGAAGTACTCAAAGTTATATTATTGGGGTACAAATAGTGATACCGGAGGTAGAAATACTCTGTTACAAGGGAAAAGCCCTGTATTCAAAATTTGACGAGTAACCAAACTTGTCAAATAATTGCAGTGGAGTAGAAAGTAAAACATTTGAGTAGAATAATTAAAATATCGTCTCCGTCGGGTGTCCAAAACTGTTAACCTTTCAGCTACTCAACTTCAAAAGTATCAAAAGTACCAGATCGATACCAGCTCGAAATGTATCGCGCTGTGTTTTGAACTTGCAGATCTGCTACCTTTGTTGCATTTGTGTCACACTCATATATGATCAAGCAGGACATTCATAAAAAACCCCACAAAAAGTTAGAATATGGAGATAAGAGTTTATTCCTGACAGCAACGATCTAAACATTTTTAAGTACTCAAGTAAAGTAAACGTCCCTCAAAATTGTACTTGAGTACAGTAATTGAATGAATCTACTTGGTTACGTTCCGTCACTGGCTAACTCCCCTCCCCTTCCACCTACACGCCGAGCGACCGCTTGCCCACCCCCACACTGATAGTAAAGGGAGGGGAGAGGGAGAGCCAGTAGGACCTAGGCAACCAGAATGCATTATAATAAGCAGAGGACTTTTAACACTCCACCCTCGCAGGGACGCTCAGCTCAGTGCGAAAGGTTTGCAATGGAAAACCACAAATGCACACTGTGACACACACACACACATGCACCCATGCCTGCGCGCGCTGCATGCACAGAACAAACGCTCACACCCTCTCTCCACACACACAGACGTCTCAACTGCCAATTTGACGCCTGGCTTCTTTGATAAAGAGAGTGATCGTCACTCCCAGAGATCTGTCATCCTCAGAGGAAAAGTCAACGTGAAAGTTCCGGGCTAAAGGAGAGAGAGAGAGAGGGAGAGATACAGGGAGTGGATCTGTACAGGAGAGAACAGGAGTCTGGATGGGAGAAGCGCTGGTTGTGGATACACATCAAACAACAGGCTGATATCATCTCGTTACCGGTGAGTGAGTGAGTGAGTGGTGGCACCCTTGTATTTTATTATGTCTTTTGTCTGTTTCTTGACCGTTTGAACCCCAGCATCCATATACAGTACCAATAGCAGAAGATCTACAAGCTAGTAGAACGACTATTTATTTAATTACTAAAGTCTAGTAATCCCTCCCTCCCCCGTTACAAATCTATTTATACAAGCTGTGACTTGGGAGCTATGCTTGGCGGGATGGCTCACTTTCACAGGGCTTGTTATTAGATCCGGGCGGGCGGGGTGGATGGGGGACAAGGCTATCACAGCATGGGTGGGTGGGTGTGGGGGTGCAGGGGGCGGGGTGCGGTGGTGGGGTGCGGGGGGGTTGGGGGGCATTTACTTTCACATTGCCTCAGGTTTAAGCGTGAATGACGAGTAGAGCGTAAAACCTCATGGAAGTGTCGGTTCTCAGGATATGTTAACATAACCATTAGACAACACCCTCAAATAGACAACACCCTTCTAGGTTAAACAACGAGCCCCCAGGGCAACAGTAGACAAACACTGTGACTTGTGACAATGATCAGTGCCCTGACACCATCCATTATATCACTGGTTTCTTTCAAAATTACACTTCTTTTGACATTCACTGCCACCGTTGTTTCCCTTTCTCCTTTGTAATGTTTTGTATTGATGACAACTATTATTGTGTTAATAATGTTGTTAGCCTTAATGTCTTACTGTACCATGTGCTGTTAACATTTCTATTCACTAATAGTAAGTATTCAATCAATCAATCCGACCATAAAAGCATGAGGAATATGATGTATCCTTCGTTATTTTAGCATGATTATGTGTACTTTATAGAGAGATAGGGGGGGTGGAGATCGCAGCAAAGGTTGTCGAGATCGGGACTCGAACCTGTGACACGCTGTATTACCAGCCTAGGTGCCTGGAACGGTAGGCCGGCCCGGGCCATATCTGTACATTTTTAACCATAAAAGCATAAACAAACTTTACATGTATGCTAGAATAAATATGGATACATTGTTTCTTTCTGAAACAAGACTGCAAGGACGTTTTTCGGTGATATCTCTTTAGACTACCGGTAAGTGTTTGACTGTACTCTGTACTGTTTACACTTCTGCCTAATAAAGTATTAAATCAATAAAAGCCAATCAATCATGCATAGAAATGTCAATATGTAACGGCAAGCCTGATGGCCCGTATGAAGAGACATGAATATGAAGAAATTGAAGATCCGTAATTAGTATTACATGTACATCTAGATATATAACTTCTCAATATACAGTAGTTTAGATGTATTCCTCTATGTGACAACTACTATTGCAAAATTGTTTGCACTATAGCAACCAATTATACCTATACCTAGCTATTGTCTAAGACCGGGGTCCACCAAGGGCCTGTACTTCTCCTACTTTTCTTTTCTTTTTTGCAAGGTGGTTGAAAAGCGCCTGGATTACATTTGCTACTTCTCTATTAGTGCTGCAAAGATGATCTTTGTAGACACTTTTTCATGATTAGAGGCAGCCGCCTCTAAGCCAATGGGAAAATTACCCATAAAACCCATAGTCCTTCCCATTCCAGATGGACCATTCACCATGGATGAGTACCAGAAGGCCAAGGCTACGATCAAGTTGTTATTTTCTTAGTTTACTGTCTGACAGTTTTGTCAGCTTTATTATCATTATTATTATTATTTCTTTTTTATTTGGTTCTGTAAACCAATAGGGTAGGCAATTATAAGCTTTTAGCTTCAGCCTACACCTTTTCGGGCCACTCAAGTGTATAATGTATTATGTATTGTTATACATGTGAAAGGTTCGAACTAAACTAAACTAAAACTAAGTGCGGCAAGAGCTGTGGGGAGGATGGATTGACACCAGAGGTTCTGAAATACGTGCCCATAGACGAGGTGGTGCTAGATTTCATCAACAAAGCACACATGTCTGGAGAGCAGCCGGAGCTATGGCGCACAATGAACATCGTTCCAGTACCAAGACGGACAACTACCGTGGCATCAGCCTGAGCTCACAAGTTGCCAAGACCGCTAACGGGATGATCCTCAATCGTCTTAGACCAATCTTACACCCTCTACTGAGAAACTCACAGAACGGCTTCCGCCCGGAACAACAGTCGGGCAGATACTGGCACTGAGGAGGATATTGGAAGGGGTAAGGGAGCGCAACCTGTCAGCGGTGATCACATTCATTGACTTCCAAAAGGCTTTCGACACCATCCACCGGGGGAAACTCATGAGTATTCTACGTGCCTACACCCCATCATGGTCACTGACCTGACCATGCAGACGACATCGCCCTAATCTCGGATACAGTCGAGAAAGGAAGGGAGCTACTACTGGCAGTAGAAAAGGAGTGCAGGAACATCGGCCTCAAGCTCAATGCCAAGAAAACAAAGGTAATGACAGTCAACACCGAGGACAAAACCATTGCCACTGCAGACGGGACGGTGCTTGAGCAAGTCGAGGACTTCAAGTACCTAAGGGCCTGGACTGCCTCAACTGAACAGGATCTGATGGTTCGGCGAGCACTTGCCTGGAAAGCCTTGCACGGGATGAGGAGAGTGTGGAAATCAGACATGGGAGAAGACCTTCTGTTCATAGCTACTGTGGAGTCAGTACTGCTGTATGGGGCCGAGACATGGACCCTCACAGTACAACAGGAAAAAGCCCTGGATGGAGTCTACACAAGAATGCTACGAATGGCACTAGGTGTCACATGGACGGACCGCATCAGAAATGTGGACCTCTATGGGGACCTACCACGCGTCACGGACAAAGTCAGAGAGAGAAGGATAAGGCTGGCAGGGCACTGCGTCAGGCACCCAGAACTTGAGGCAAGTAAATTGACCCTATCGGAGCCAACCCAGGGCAAAGCCAGGAGGGGAAAGAAGCGTACCACCTGTAGACGTGCTGTGGCGCGACACCTTGGCTAACAACACTGCAGAGCTCAAGAACCTGATGTTGGATAGGAATTTGTGGAGGGCAGCTATTCAGGAATTCCGAGTTGGTTTTGGCTAGACTTCACTCTCGCAGCAACTAACTAACATAGTCTGAACGGCTGCTGTTGTGTAAGGGGTTTGTATGAGAATCCAAGTGAGAAGTGGAACATGAGTGGCAACAGAAGCTAATGTTATGAGCTGCACCTTTTTCACTTCTACACAAAATTGCGTTGCCTAAAATAACAGATCTGCAAGCTCATAACAAGTCATATTGAGATTTGAGACATATTGTGAGCTTGTAGATCTGTGAGCTTGTAGATCTGTCCAGAATGTGCCTATTTTTACCAATTATTCATCTATTAAGACATGCCCAGAATATGGATGCTATGTTTAATATCTATTATGGCATTCCCAGAAAATGGATGCTATGTTTATCTATTATGGCATTCCCAGAAAATGGATGCTAGCGTTCATGGGTTAAGGCAGTAATTCCCAACCTGTGGGTCGGGACCCAACGGTGGGCCATGAGGATATTGCAAGTGGGCCACCAAATAATTGTAAAATAAAATAAATAAATAAATAACAATAATATAACATTAATATAAAAAGTGTCAATTATTTATTTACTTTTTAAACCTTAAAAAAAAAATCTTTTTTCAGTGTGATACCGATAAATAAGAACTTAAAGCATACTATGTTACCTCCATTGATCCAAGCCAGAACACAGTCGTTTGATAGGTCATTAAAATAAACAATGCAAGCAGCCCACCCATCTGACCACTTGTCAGATGGGTGACATCTTGACAAGAGGTCAAGTTTTATCAAGTGGGCCCTGGTCCAGAAAGGAGTTAACCACTGGATCCCCCCCCATTCTGGGGGGAACATGCACAACATAGACTATCTACAAGACTGTATTCAAATTGCTTGTTTCGACTTTCGAGCTTGTGGATCTGCTGCTTTTGTGTGACGCTGTTGTATGATCAAGTAGAGCATTAATTTATTAAAAAGAAAGTTCTATGGTGATAAGAGGGTTCTGCCCGACAGCAATGATATTTATTGTGTTTACTTGTATATTTGTTTTACACACACACACACACACACACACACACACACACACACACACACACACACACACACACACACACACACACACACACACACAGAGCTCCAGCCTCCAGGTGTGTTTTTGTTCTGTGGTTATACAAGGCAGTGTAAGATGAGGAAGCTCACATTGTTGGCAGTTCACACTGAGCACCTGTCAGACTGTGTGATGAGGTCTAGTGTCCGCTGGGCCACAGTGACACAGTTCACTGTACCATATAACACTCTCTCTCTCTCTTCTCTCTCTCTTCTCTCTCTCTCTCTTGACTTGAACAGATTAATGGCCCAATGCCGCAGGGCGGGCCTGCGCAGCGCCAATCCAGTTCAGACTAGATGAGCTTGAAATGATCCATAAGAATAAAACAACTTGAACCATTTTAGTGTCGAGGAACGCCCAATTCATATATTCTGCAGACCCCCCATCTACAAATATTTTATGCCAGAGACCCCCATATGATTTGTGGTGTTCACATTTTTCAAGATTGTTCAAAATGTTTTGAAGATTCTTCTCAATTATTTTAAAAAGAACTGCTCGCCAAGTTCACAACGCGCCGTGATGTAGATTGATTATTTACGAATAGCCAACATAAAATATGGTTGAACTGATTTTGATGCTATATTAACCTATTTTGCTAGAGACCCCATGGAATCCCCTCAAGGGCCCCTCGGTCTCGCTCTGAGAACCAATGCCCCAGTGCCCCTATTCTGGGCTTGTTATAACAGGCGAAAATTGCTTAACATTTAGCTACAAGCTTGCAATGCGGTACCTTTCGTTTTTAGATCGGCTACCTTTTGGCGCAGATGAGAGGGGGGGGGAAAGGAGGGGTACTAGTATAGAACCTTGGGGGACTCCTGTCAACTAAGTAAAATGCTTAAAAATAACAACAACCTATAGCATATCGTTAGACTAAAAACACAGTTCACAGTATTTTACTTTTGAATAGCTATGGCATTTAGAGGCAAATCTGATTGAATCTAATTGTCTACAGCCTAGTTATTGATTAACAAGGTGGTCACAGGGAAAACCCTAGGATCCATGTTCTGGGGGCAAACGTTTGTAATAATTAGTAACACATCTTTAGTCACTTGCTGTAGGTCATTTTACAGCTTTTGCATGCACACATATGTTTACCTCAGGTGTTTATAACGTCAGAGTAAGAACCTTGTGCACATAACCTTGAAAACCACTCAAACTACACTGTTGACCGGCATCCCCCAGGGCTCTATACTAGATCCGCTCAGTTTTTACCATCGAAACCCAAATCTTTACACTGTAAATACAGCACAACACCACGACACGTCGCACAACACGACACGTTGCACATGCAACGCTTTGTGAGCTTGTAGATCAGCCATTTGTGCAGAATGTTTGTGCCAGAACAACAACACAACAATGGTCAAACTCTTCTCTTTCTGCATTATAGCTTTTTTCCCCGCTCCTTGTTGTTAATTATTAATGCTGCTACAAGGTGTGAGGAGCCAGAACAGAGGCACTTAACTGTAGTGTAGTGTATCTGTACACATGACGTAACAGTGAAGAACACCTTGACACTTTGACCTTTGGATGACTCATTGGTCAATTCCAGTCTTCCTGGAGGCACCACTATGCAGGGGTGGCCAATGGGCATGAGTCTCTCTCGCTCTCTCTCTCTCTCTCTCTCTCTGTCTCAAAACACTGATCACCAGTAAGACGCCTGAGTGTGAGAAGCGACCTCGACCTAAAGGGCGAGTTTGCGTGCACTGGCCATATATGGAGCGTGTCTTGAGTGTACAGGGTTTGAGCTCAGATCAACACAGATCAGGAGGAGGAATTGGACATGGATAGGACACGCATTGCGAAGACACAATAGATCAACCACAAAACATGCATTACCATGGAACCCGCAAGGCAAGAGGAAGGCCTAGAGCCACCTGGAGAAGAACCACAGAGCAGGAGATGAAGGCACAAGGGCTGTCATTGCAACAACTGACCAAAGGGGATGGAGGAGCCTCATCAATGGCCTATGTTCCTCAGGGAATTTAAAGGCCTGAGTAAGTAAGATAGATCAACATATGGAATGTCAGAACGGGTCAGCTCCATATGGAGATCTAAGGTTGGCAGCGCTGGCAGTGTCTTGAGTGTACAGGGTTAGATGAGGGCCCAGGTAGGGTCGGCCCTTAATTTTCGGGCCTGTTGAGAACTCTCAAAAGGGAGACATCAAAGAGGAAGGATGGATGTGGAAGGATCAACATATGGAATGTCAGAACAGGTTCTGACATATATCCATATACTAATATATGGACATCAGGGATCTCCATATGGGCTTATTTGCGGTCGCATTTACTATGATATGATCCCTGATTTACTACCTTCGGTCGCAACAACAGATATATCGTCTCTGTCGGGTGTAAACCTACATGTCCAAAACCGTTAACTCACAACGCCAGTAGTATCCAGTTTCATGCAGAGTATATACTGTGTATGGTTAAAGTCTCGTCAGTCTAGTTTGTCAGGTTCCCCTGCCAGAAGCGCATTTTCCATGTGATACTCTGTTCCCAGTCAGTCTCATTATAGTCCTCATTATAACCACTCCTATAACTGGCTTTGTTATTGAGTGGTGTAAACCACTCCTACAACTGGCTTTGTTAGTGCAGAAAAAATGAGCATGGTTGCTATGTTCACCCTGTTCACCCGGGTGTGATTTCCTACAACTGGCTTTGTTAGTGCAGAAAAAATGAGCATGGTTGCTATGTTCACCCTGTTCACCCGGGTGTGATTTCATTACGTCAGACATGATTTCATTACGTCAGACAGGCTATATTACACCACTCGGTTCACACGGGTGTGATTTTTTTTTGTTCAAAGTGGTTTGGTATAATGTCTATATTCATGAATCCTATTTTCGAAATGCTAACCTGTTTCTTATATTGACGATTTGGCCAATGTTTGTATAGTGTAGTTTGTTGATTACTTTTGATGCAGTTTTTTAAATTTATTTATTTTCTTTATTCTTTATTTACCCAGGGAAGTAGCTGAGCACAGGTGCTCATTTTCAGAAACGCCCTGCACATAGAACACACACACACACACACACACACACACACACACACACACACACACACACATTAATACCTGGGAGCTGACCAGTACAACCACAGTCTTATACTGTTGGCCACTAAGCAGCTCCAGGGGGAGCAGTAATGGTATGTATTTTCCGAGGTATTAAAAATGTCTTAAATGTCCTTGAATTGTCACTTCACTGTCATCTGGGGCCGCCCCCCAAATCATGTGAGGGCCACGATCCATAGGTTGAGAAAACACTGCTTTCTAGAATCATTAAAATAAGGTCTGAAAAGCTATGGTTCTAATTTGGCATCACTCTGTTCCATTTGGCTCCGTATTGTCTGTGTGAATGCTTTCCTCTAATGATGATGTTTAAAAAGCAGTAATAACTTTCATATCGTTTCCGTCGGGTGGAAATCTCATATGTCCAAAACTGTTACTTTTCAGGATTCAAATACAAAAATGGCAGATCTACAAGCTAATGTGTCGTTTCTCTCCGTGTATCGAGCTTCGAGTGGGTCTGCTAGTGCTACTTTTGATGCTTTTGTGTGACGCTGCTGTAGTATGATCAAGTAGGCCATTCTTTAAGATTTGGCACCTTTATTTTCTCTGTGTGCATGCATGAGGACCTGGGCTGATGGTGAACCTTGAGGTTAGGTGATGTTTCCACTCTCATTATCCGGCAGACAGAAAAGAGAGAGCCACTCTAAGCCAATGACCCCATTAGGCAGCGGGGCCCTCTAATGATGTTTAAAAAGGCTCTCGGCCCCCGCGATGGGAGTCACAGGGCCCAGGGGCCATGGTGATCCCACCCTGGATAGCCCAGGGCCCGGGCGGAAGGGCTATTCTCATCCCAGCATTGTGCCTCCGGAGCTATTCTGATGCTCTCCATTGTGTCGGAGTGCTTTCCACGGCTCTCAGCGATTTCACTGGGTCCACACCTTAAACCCTTCCATTATAGCGCGGCCTGCAGCATCACATTTGCTGTGTTGGCTTTTGCATTCAGTCAGACTCGGTGTACCAAACCCCCCCCCCCCCCCCCCCCCACTGACTTCATTTTTGACTCCTCAGCTACTGTTGCTGCTCTACTAGCAGAACTGGTTGTTGTCATCGTGAAATGTTTAGTTTACGATTAATTGTTGTGCCCATAATTGCAATCGACAATCTAATTGAGTTTTTTCATTGGACATACTATACTGCAATGATAACTTGCATATCGTCTCTGTTTCAGGATTCAGGTTCAAATGTGGCAAAAATAGTAGATTGAAGAGCTCAAAACGCGTCGCTTCACACCGTGTGTCGAGCTTGTGGATGTGCTACTTTTGATGCATTTCTGCAATGATATGCAAAGAAATCAGCACCAGTGCATACTGCATACACGTCTGTGTGGTCTGACCAAGACTAAATTCAGATGCATGCGATGCATTGAGACCTTGGAGATGGCCTATTTTGGGTTTTGTTAACTGCTAGTTTGATTCTGACTAAGATGAGGGCGTATCAGATCCATCTTTGTCATTACTTCCGTCGCGTTTTGACAAATTCTTACTTTCCACTACTGAATTTAGCATTGCCTAATGCTGTAATCAGTAGATGTTAAGTGACTTGGAAGTTTGATAATTGATGCACTCTTGTTGCATGCTGTAACCGGTAGAAGTTAAGTGATTGGAAGTTTGATAATTGATGCACTCTTGTTTCCTTTTTGAGTAGAGTGTTTCATTGCACGTCATCTGGTTTCATCCGAACAGTAAACATAATCGTCTCTGTCGGGTGGAAACCTTGTTTGTCCAAAACTGTTACTTTCAGGGTTCAAATTTAAAAACAGCAGATTTGACAAGATCAAACTGTCGCTTCTCGCCGCGTTTCAAGCTTGTGGATCTGCTGCTTTTGAAGCTTATAGTGTGACACCGTAATATGATCAAGTAGGCTGTTGATTTACGAAAACGAAAACGAAAACAAAAAGTTAAAATATGGAGATTAGAGGTTTTCTGGCCCCGACAGCAACGATATCATCCTGTGTTCCATTTCAGAAGCATGGCGCCACGGCTCCGACAGGACAAGATGAGTCCCCTGCCGCTATGATGCTGGTGACGACGATGATGAAGAAAGAGTGATAACTGCCACCACGATGAACACGGTTTCCCGTCGGACCCCGTGAGCCTCCCCCTTACACCTACCGTTCCCCTCCCCATCGCCTCTTCCTAGCTGCATGTGCAAAAAGAACCTATAGGATGGAACGCCCAGCGAGCCCGAAGTCTCACAGTCACCCGAACACCGTTGTCCACCTCCGCCACCACCCCCTCCCCCTCCTCGTCCCCACACGTGCACACAGGTAGGCCTGGCGCAATAATCGTATTAATCATTTCCATGTTTAAAGATGTTCATAACTGGTTGGAATAACGTGTTCCTTCCACACGCTACGTCCAACCAGGGAAACTCCCCCCTGCCAGGTGTAAAGGAGCAACTTGGACACTCAGGCATGAAGGCAGCATGAGTTCAAGTCCGTTGCTCTCCCCATGTCCCCCATATATGGGGACTAGGTTGGCGGAGGGTGTGTAGAGCCCAGGATCACATTAGATGACACAGGGGTGAAAAATGGGTTACAAAATCGTGGGATAAAAATTATTAAAAAAAAATAAAGAAAGATGTTCATATATTATTTAAAAGAATAAATAGTGGAAACTGCAGATCTACAAGCTCAAAACGCGTCACCATGTGACTCATTTGTAGATTGTCTATTTCCACTATTCGTGTTTATTTATTTTTTGCAGTTATTCAATTATGTAAGTTATTTGTCATATCTGCCCTGCGCACCCTTTGTGAATCCAATGCCTGAAAGCAACCAGAAATGGTTTTTTGTCTCCACCAGGCCGAAGGCATGGGGAGAGAGTATGTTTTGCACTCCGTCCGTGTGTGTGTGTGTGTGTGTGTGTGTCCGTCCTTCCTTCCGTCCTTCCGTCCGTCCGTTATCAGCTAATCTCCGGCACCGCTGGCCCGATCCATGCCAAACTTTGCACACACACTCCCTGGATGCCAACAACGAACCTCTGCCCCAAATATTCTTCAATGGCCTGTTATAGCGCCACCATGAGGCCGATTTAGGCAAAACACATTTCTGTAGATTACTCGTACACATTTTATCCATACATCGCACAATTCGGTATACACTATCTTCATAGTCATGTGATCAACACGGATCTGCACCATTTCCCATCTTCCATCCTGATTGGCTAAGATTGGCTTCCAAAGCTCACATGATTGGTCCGTTTCGAACAAAATGTCACAAATCACAAACAGTGTGCAGTTTCCGTGAAATTATACACGCACATTTCCACTAGGCCGAGGACGACTCATTCTTTTCCAAATCAGCCTCATGGTGGCGCTATAACAGGCCAATTCCTGTTTTTAGCTATAACTGCATCGATCTGTATACAACATATGTATGCGCACTCCCTAGAGGCCATGGAAAAACATTGTCTCTGCATCCCTCCACATCTACCGGTTATAGCGCCACCATGAGGCCGATTTCTGCAAAACACATTGCTTATGTTAGTCCCACAGATTTCATCCAAATCTCACGCAAATCGGTACACATGATCTCTGTAGTCATGTGAACAAGACAGTCTGTTGGATTTCTCAGATTCTACACTGATTGGCTAACATTGCCTTCCAAAGTTTTCAGAAGTGGCCCGTTTTGTTCAAAATGCTGCACATGTCCTGCTCATCCAGAATTCTATCCTCAGAGATGCTATGAGTGATCTGGCTCTGCATTTCCTCAACAAAAGAACATTGTTGCAAAAAACAAACAAACAAACATGTTTATATTACTCCTAAACATTTTGCCAAACATCTCACACAGTCCTATCCTCCTGGTGGAGACTTGTGCCCAGAAGGGCACTTTTTCTAGTTTCCATTATTATTGTTATTATTCATAACGACAGAAACACAATTGAATCGTTTCATCGCTCGTTACTTGAGCGCCGATTAATCGTCAAGTAAAATGTTCATAATCGTGACGACGGCCCTACTACACACAGCAGGACCTGACGGAACCGCTTCCAGGATGTTTGTGAACTTCCGGCGCATACGCAAGTGCCAGTGCGTGCAGCTGATGACCACGTGTCTGGTGCTGTCAGTGCTGATGGTGTGCTGGGAGCAGCTGGACAGCAGTGTGGTGAGTGGTTACTTCAATAGGGGGTCCTCAGAGTAACTACAGGGGGGTGCACCAAGGCGCCAACTGTTTGTGTAATGGGGAACATTGGCTTAAAATAGCAGATCTACGAGCTCACAACCCCCTATTTTCCTATAATTAGTGTAGAGGGGAGGCAGACAGAAGTACAGAGCCCATGATCAAGTAAATATTGAGGGTTTAAAACTGTCTCAAAATACAAATCTATGAAAAGGTTTAATCTGCAACACTTTTATACAATGTAGTGATGGGTGGGTCCCTGCTCTCTCTCTCAGCTAAGGGGTCCTCGGCCTGAAAAATGTTGAAGACCCCCCTGTTTTAGATCATCGCAATCGTTTGCTTTAGTCGGTGTTTGTACCAGCTCTGTG
Organism: Electrona antarctica; assembly: GCF_951216825.1. Lineage (NCBI taxonomy): Eukaryota > Metazoa > Chordata > Actinopteri > Myctophiformes > Myctophidae > Electrona > Electrona antarctica. The sequence goes on from NC_136800.1 coordinate 30,342,461, forward strand.
CCAAGAGACACCAAGCTAAAGTGGCACAAAGCCTCAAACGAGCAGAGTGCATCTCATTAATAATCACATGATCCATAACCTCTCTATTCCGAGCATGTCATTTTTAATATCACGATAAATATGGACTTGTTGTTGTTGTCTCCACCAGGCCGAAGGCATGGGGAGAGAGTATGTTTTGCACTCCGTCCGTGTGTCCGTGTGTGTGTCCGTCCGTCCGTCCGTCCGTCTGTGTACAGCTAATCTCCTGCACCATTAACCCGGTCGATGCCAAATTTTGTACACACACTCCCTGGATGCCAATGATGAACCTCTGCCCCACATTTTCCAGAACAGCCTGTTATAGCGCCACCAGGAGGCCGACTTTTGTAAAACACATTTGTTGATATTACACTGACTTTCTTACGGCTGAGGAATATATCCCACCCTTTTCACATTGGCCTGTTATAGCGCCACCAACAGTTGAATTTTTGCAAAACACATTTTTGGAACAAAATGCCTCAAATCATCCAATTTCCATCCAAGACAAGAAGAAATGGCACCCTTTTTACATTGGCCTATTATAGCGCCATCAGGAGGCCACAACCTGACCTGCCCTGGTGGAGACCTGTGCCCCGAGGGGCACTTTATCTAGTTATATTATCGTATTGAGTTTTTCACTACATCCCTAATAATGTTTGTATTTTTGCCATGTGCAAAAAGCTTAAAAGGCGATTCTGAATCATATGTATTTACGTATATATTGTCTCTGTCGTGTCGGTGGAAACCTCATATATCCAAAACAGTTACTTGCCAGGATTCAAATTCTCAATTAAAAGGAGCCTCCGCACACTCAAAGTTTTTACATTTTGTGCACGCTTTTGGTCATACTGTAGTCGCTTCTCGCTGCCTTTGGAGCTTACAGTAGATCTGCTACTTTTCATGTTTTTGTGTGACACTGTAATATGATCAAGTAGGGCATTTATTTAGAAACAAATAGATGTTTATGCCCAAAACACAACTAAATCATTCGTTGCAAATATTCGTATATCAATGAATTGTTTACTAACATTTCATTACGGCGACACCCCTATAGGTGAGTCACGTGAAGTCCTACTCCTACCGCTACCTGGTGAACCGATTCACCTTCATCAACAAGAGCTTCACCATCGCCCGCCAGGAGGCGCAGAGCTTCAGCAACTTCCGCTTCCTGCTGGACCACCCCGACAAGTGCTCGGGACAGGATGTCCTCCTCCTGCTCTTCGTCAAGACGTCCCCGGAGAACACGGCCCGCCGGAGAGCCATCCGGTCCACCTGGGGCAACGAGACCTACATTCAGCGGTCCCTGGGTGTCACGGTCAAGGTGGTGTTCGTCCTGGGGGTGCCACACGTCGAGCCCCAGGAGCCCCCGTGGAGCAAGAGGAGCGGCGTCGGCCTCCAGGAGGCGCTCAACCGCGAGGACCGCCTGCACGGCGACCTGATCCAGCAGGTAGAAGACCTTATGTCTAACCTCATGTACTAGCCCCGTTTGGAATCTCAGAGAAGAGGTTCCGTGTCAGGATATACCTGCATAAGTCGAAATGGGTCGAGCCCTCCAAAAGCATTTGTGAGAACCCTTTGCGCAGTATCGTATCCAAAAAGTAAAGGTATTTCTGGTATTTCTACAGAGCTAGAGATGATAAAATGTATAAAAAGAAATTAGAGCAGGGTGAAACAAACCCCTTACAAAGCTTATGACGTCACTCAGACAGTACCATGTTTTCCCCAATGCAATCTTACGGAAGCAGTACTGCGCATGTGAACGGGGGTTGACTGCGTGGCCACAGGCTGACGAAATAAGCAATTTAAGCCTGGGATTTCCACTCCTAATTTTATCATCTGTAGCTCTGTAGAAATACCTTTACTTTTAGCATAAAATACTGCGAAAAGAGTTTTCGCCACTGCTTTTGGAGGTCTCGACCCATTTCGACTTATGATCCTGACACGGAACCTCTTCTCAGAGCCAACAGAGGAGGGTGAGGTTCCAAACGGGGCTACTCATTTACATGCCTGCTACTCTTTCTACCTTATGTCTAACCTCAAATATATACCTGCTACTTTCTTCACCTTATGCCTAACCTCCTAACCTGAGTAACCGTATGCTTACTTTTTTGCTATCCTGTATTAAAATTGCCTAATGTGTGAATGGCAGACATCACTTGTGCAACATGCAGACTTGCAAGGCACACCGTTGATCAAATCCGCACTACACTTGGCACAACGCTGATCAGAGGTCTGCCATCAGAATAGAGGGTATGCGCGTATCATCATCATCCTACCCGGAAGTTATGCAGGAAGTGGCAGCCCATACATCCAAACAGATATGCATGTGCATGCGCATACACTCTATAGTCACACCATATGCAAAAACATTGCATATGGGGCACCACATAGCAGTGATACAGCAGTGTCTAACACTTCAAACTACATAGCGGCCTGAAAATCTAGTAAATGTACATATTTCAGCTTTTTCTTTTGACCTGTTTCTTTCCTATGGTTCTCCTTGCTCTGCCTCTCTCTGCACAGCCACACTCCCCTTTCCTGAAAACTAAGAATTATGGAGCTTCCCCAAAATAAAAAAATCACCCACATCCTTAACGGATGTAAACCTGCGATAACGTTGATTTTTGTTAATTCTTGTTTATTCTGGAGGACTTCATGGATTCCTTCCACAACCTGACCCTGAAGCTGATCATGCAGTTCCGCTGGGCGCACGACCGTTGTGCGCACGCACGCTTTCTCATGACGGCCGACGACGACATCTTCGTCCACATGCCCAACCTTGTGGGCTACCTGCAGGTAGGCCTGGATACAATCATTTGAGATAATGTTCATCTGTTGAAGAAAAAAGCGTAAATAGCCGATCTACAAGCTCACAAGAACGCCTTGTTGTGAGTGTACGATTATAAAATGCATTGCCTTTTATGGTTGTAGTACATTTTTCATTTTGATTATTTGGAACCGGTCATTTCTTTGTGTATTTCGGCTATTTGTCATATCTGTCCTGTGCAATTGTGTGTTCCAAAAAGGTAAACAGAAATGTAATTTTCATTCATATGTTCCAACGTTCCATACCAAAAACAATAAAATCGTTATTATACAATAATCAATCGTCAACTAAAACCTAAACGCCTCCTACCCTGTGGCAGGACGAGGCCGCCAAGGGCGCCTCTGACTTCTGGATCGGCCGCGTGCACCGCGGCGCGCCGCCCATCCGCCGGCGCGACAGCAAGTACTTCGTGCCCTTCGAGATGTACCAGTGGTCGGCGTACCCGGACTACACGGCGGGCGCTGGCTACGTGGTGTCCCGCGATGTGGCGGAGAAGATCCGTCGCGCCACGCTCACGCTCAACGCCTCCATCTACATCGACGACGTCTTCATGGGCATCTGCGCCAACGCCATGGGCGTGTCGCCGCGCGACCATGTCTACTTCTCGGGCGAGGGCAAGGCGCCGTACCACCCGTGCATCTACGAGCGCATGATGACGTCGCACGGCCACGTGGAGGACATCCACGACCTGTGGCGGGCGGCGACGGACCCGCGCGTCAAGCAGAGGACCTCGGGCTTCTTCGGGAGGCTGTACTGCACGGCGGTCAAAGTGACGCTCCTGTGTAAACCCTATTACTTTAACACCTACCCCTGTAAGGCAGCCTTTGTATAGGATTCAAGTGACGCTCCTGTGTAAACCCTATTACTTTAACACCTACCCCTGTAAGGCAGCCTTTGTATAGGATTCTAGTTTGGGCTTTTTTTTCCCAATGTTGTGGGATCAGTTGGTTCTCAGTGGACGTCGGGGACCACCAGTAACAGGGTCCAAATGGACCCTTAATGGGGGTCTGTAACTCTTTGAGCATTTTATAAGCTTATTGTAAGATGGGGGGGTCCCCAGAGGTTAAAACTAATTGTCTCAAATGGAGGGTCTGTGGTCTAATGCATATCAAACGGGGCGGGGGGGTTCCTTAAAATTAAAAAAGTTGAGAATCGATGCTGTACTAGGTGTGTGCGTGTGTGCTCTCGCAAGAGGGAGAGAGAGAATGGACGACGTCTGTCGGTGGGGCGGGGGGGGGGGGGAAGTCATTACAGAATCTATTACCTCACTGCTTTTCACTCAGACTGAATCAATTGAAAGGGGAGGGGTGGGGCGGGGAGGGGGTGATCAGTGTTTACAAGTGGGAAAGAGGGACTCGGGATGATGAGAAATGGCGGAAATGGCGTTGTTACAGTAAATGTGAAATTACCCTGTGTGCCAGCACAGCACCGTGCCCACAACCCACACCACACAGCCAGAGGTGGTCCAGCCTTGATGATAGCTCTGGAAAAGACCAGAAGGATTGCAACAAGAGACTAAAATGTGAAGGATATAAAACGGATGCTTCCTAAAGAGATGATGTTGATGCTCTCCAGATGTCGTCTTCGTTGTTATTATTATTTATGAATGGGGATCATAATCGGATTTTCCATGCTTCCAACCCACCTCTATCTCGCTCTCGCCTTCAATTAAAGCGATTGGAGGGGGAGGGGGGTGGGGTAGGTCTGTTCCTTCTCCTCCTGGCTTGAATTTCTTTGCTCTCCTCTCTAATTGCTGCCGATAAGCAGAAAGCCTTGTCCGTCTGTCTAGCTTGTAGTGCACTCCTTTTGACAAGATGCAAGGTTCTTTTCTAATCACAAAGTGTGGTACTGTTCTCTTGAGAGTGTACAAATGGAACCAACCACTATTAGAGGAACCTACTGAACCCTGGCATTCCTATTTTTGGGGGTGTGAGTCATTTTAGTTACAAATGTTCAAAGACTTCATGGCGGATCTACAACCTCACAGTGCGTGTGTATATCGCCCATTTTCGGAAACGTGTCAGAAACGACTGACGATAAGGACGTGCAGTTGTGTCAGGAGTTGCAGTACATGTGTATGTGCCTTAATGTGTGAAGCATTATCTGTGATGTCGTCGCTCACGAAACCCTGTATGTGCAAAACTGATACTTTTGAAGAAATGTGTTCAATGGATCCAAAATGTAGTTATTATTTAGTCACAGGCTCTTAGTACTTTTCATTGGTTCAGTATTGATAAAAACACATATTGACATACAAGGTTTTTCCTCGACAGCGAAGATATGTGGACTGGTTCACTGTCAGTACCGACGCTGTCTGCATGTCACGAAGCCTCACAGTACTTTCTTATTGTCTACAAAGAAATGTGTTTTCTGAAAACTGAAGCGGAACAGTTTATATGTGTGGATTTATTAATTAAATTAATTTTTATTATAATGTGCGGTTAAACTTTTTTTCTTTCTTTTTGTAACTCTTAATTCCAAAGAAGGAAGAAGGGAAACAAAGTTTTATGAAACAACTTTTTCTGCTGTATAAAAAAATGTATCTAAAACAGTGTTGTGCTACGGCACAGAAGAACCACTTTATGTAACTTGTGTTCGCTGTTGACCAAAAGCTTGATGTTTGCATTAGTGACAGGAACTATCTTTAAACGTGGAGAAACTTTAACCACCTAAACCCTGTAGGGTGTAGAGATTGTAGAGAAACACATTTGATTCTGTGTCAAAAAATATTTCAAAACGGCAAAAAAGGTTAATTTATTAAATAGTAGATGGGCTATAATAAAATATTCAAATATTGTTTTGACACAGAATCAAATGTTTTATGGTCCTTGATTCACCAGGAGCCTGCATGGCGTCTGTGGCACCACAAATCTTCCACCACTGCTATTCCCTATATGCATACAAATGCCCTTTCTGTTATTGTGGGGTTATTCTGCTATTTTACTGATGCTGGGGTTTAAAGTGGTCAACCTGGCCCAGTGTTGGGAACTGCTCCAGCTGGTGACCAATATCGGCTAAAAGGAACGTCAGAGGTTTGGAAATGTGTGTTTGCTAGATTATATGTCTGTTGTTGTAATGATGCTTCTTGGCAATACCTTGGCTTTTTATACGGTTGGAAAGCATTTGTGGGATGAGCAGCACAGCTGAATAGTGTTGCTGTCGAGCAGAAATCTCTTAAATTAACTCCATGATTAACGCCCGACTTGATCATGCTACAGTGTCACACAAAAGCATAAAAATGAGCAGCTATACAATGCAAGCTTGTAGATCTGAACATATGGGGTTTCCACCCAACAGAGACGATAAGATGTTTGCCATTGGCAGAAAAGATTTGGTAGGCTAAATGTGTCATGGGTGCAACCGACAAACTGAGTAGTGCTACTCATCCCACAGATGTACAGTATATTATTTTCTACCGGTACCATTTAAAAGGGAAAACCAGTTAAAGGTTACTGCTGAGAAGCAGTACAGGGAAATGATCTTACCAAACCCAAATGTCTGGACATTTGGTTTGATGTTGTTTTAGTGGTAGGAACTATCTTTATTACATGAAGAAATATTAAGCAAATGATGACCATTCAGTATTGTACTTTCCAAGAGTTTAATGCCTCCACTCTCAAACATACCGTTCTAAGTGAAGCCTAGTGTTGGTTGTATATTGTCTCTGTCGGGTGGAATTTTGTGGAAACCTCATATGTCCAAAACTGTTATTTTTCAGGATTCAAAAGAAGCAGATTTACAAACTTGTGATGCGACATGCTTTGAGCTTGTAGATCTGCTACTTTTGATGCTTTTGTGTGACGCCGTTCATTTATGCAACAATATGTTGTAGGATGATGAGCGAACCATTCGTACAACGGAAGTATAATGTAGGCTTGTAGACTTTGTTCAGAGGGCAGGCAAATCACACTTGTGCATCAGATCTGATCTTTACAACCGACTGTCCACCCTGTTATTCAGCAAGTGATCAGATCGCATGTTGTGCATTGATTCTTCGTCAACTTACCAGTATCTGCACTGGTTGCTGTGGTAACGACATAGGAGTGAGTAATGCTCTGTTATTGTCGCTCACTGAAAAATGGCAGATCTACAAGCTCAAAAGGTGTGAGCTTGTAGATCAGCTATTTTCAGTGACTTGTCAGTGTCCAGAATGAGACTTTATCTTTAGAAATCAGATTTTATCACATTTCAAACCACCTAGGAGTGTGTTTCAAATCTGATCTAACAAAAATCCCATGTTTATTTTTTATTATTTTTTTGTAGGCATACAGGATACATGGATAGTGCAAAAAACTTTTTTTGCTGCCAGTCTGAACAGAACTCTTAAAGGACCACTTATCAACCTATCTTCATATAATTGGTCCTCACTATTCATGTTCAAGATAAAATACCACGTTTTTTTCCTCATAGAAGGGCTGTGGGCAGGTCAGAAACCTGTCCCTATCGATGGGGAATCCAAGCTAATAGATTAATAGTGAGGATCAATTATATGAAGGTAGGTCGAAAAGTGGTGAAGTGGTCCTTTAACCTTAATCAGTACATCTCAAAACATGTGGGAATCCAGTGTTGTGAAACCCACAACGACAAAACAACAAAATGTGCGGTGTCAACTTAATGCCCTGTGGTTGGAACTATTGTCCTGTGAATTAAAGAAGAGTGACCCTTATTAGTGTTGGCAGCATTGTCTGTGAAGTTATTTTCAAAACATGCCATGCAAGATTTTTTTCCTAAATTGTAGTGCTAGTGTTAAACCTTGTTAAGTTAAAAATGACTTAAGGTTTTGACCTTGTGTTTTCAACTGTATCCGACACGATACATGCAATATAATGATGTCGGGTGGAAACCTCATATGTCCAAAACTGTTCCGTTTCAGGATTCTAAAGTAGCAAGCTCAAAACACGTGTGATGCTGTAGTGTGATCATGTAGTAGGGCATTCATTTACAAAAAATCAGACCAGTCTGAAGTGAGTGGTGCAACAGTGCCCCCTGTTGGTACTCATACATACATAGGGACATTGCTGTTCCCTGGAGTAGTTGCACCACTCAAAAACACAAATAATATGGAGATAAGAGGTTTCTGCCCGACAGCAACAATGTATAAATGTAGTAGTACTGTGCTCAGTTTGTATATAGCATACAAAGCAGACTGCATGCCATACATAGCAACAACAAGGCTTGGGTCCTTTCATCTGTTTTCACTCCCTCTCCATAGCAACCGCTTATTAAGCAGTGTCCGAGTGGGTGAGAGTGATACGCAAGCCTCATTAGTGCTGCTTTGGACGGACAGATGGACGGACGGACGGGTCTCTGGATTTACCACAAGCATCACAGGTCTTTGTCATGATATGATCCATATGATTAAATTCAGAAATATTATAAATCAGTATCACGCTTTTGTTTGCCTCGATTACGATTAATACCGGTAAATGCAGGGGAAAAAAGTATGAAATAAAATGGTGAAAATAGCAGATCTACGAGCATACGAAAATGCGTATTTTCTATCAATTACACAACCCATGAAGCCTTGAATTCACATTCCATTCGTGGTTGCACCACAGTCGATTCTAACCTACAACTTTGGTTGGGACTTTACCACTGCACCACTCAAGCGCAGAGTCCGCCGACCACGTTTTGTTTTGGGTCAAGACCTTGTTTGTATGGGTGGCAAGTTAATTTGAACGTATTTCAAATGTAAAAAAGGCTATATAGTCCATGAGCCAGACCCCCCCTAATTTGCGCGTTAATTACGAAATGGGTGGGCAAATTCTTGTTTGAATTTTTGACTAGCTGTACATCTCTACTTCACATTTTTGTATGATAACAATCACAGACTAGCAGCTTAGTGGTAGTTATCATGCATTGAGTACATGCACCCCTATATTGCCACATGCAAATTGTGACAACACATATATGATCAACTTTTGAACCTTACTTTGTGCAGAGACCAATCAAACCACTTTTCTGCATAATTCAAATATGGGGAATTGATTGGAATGGTTATTTTACTTCCACAAAACTTCCATATATGCTTAAATGGGCTTTTAATGCAGTATTTTGCACACACATTACACACAAATTTAAAATATCCCCATTTTGGAAGTGTGTGCTAAGAACCAACATGTTCCTAATGGCTATAGAAAACTGCTCACCATTCTAAGCTTTAATATGAGTGGTAACATGTGTTTGTACGTTTTGTAACTCTAGAGATACAATCAGAAACACTATTATAGTGTGATAACACGAGCCAGGGCCATAGCTATAGAATCAAATCGGTGGGCAAAGCTGGTGTGATTTTTTTGACTTGTTGTGCATCTCTACTTCACAGTTTGGCATGATAACCATTGCATACACATAGCTTAGTGGTCGTTATCATGCATTGAATATGTGGCCCCCTATATTACCTGCACACACATTCTTACAAAAATATATGATAAACGTTTGAGCCATTATTGTGTAGAGACCTATAATCACACCTTTCTGCATAATTCAAGTATGGGTAATTGATTGGAATAGTCATTTTACTTATTCAATACTTTCATATATGCTTAATCGTTTACCCGCCAGGAACATAGGAATTTTAAAACGTAGAATCTTGTAGCCTGCCACAAACGGAAAAGCCGTTTTAACAGCGATGTATTCATTAATGCATGTTTTAATACGATCGTATCGAAATCTACCGTCAGTTAGCTTTGTTATGCTTCTGACACAATGGGCGCGGCCATTTTGAAAATGCGCGCGCATCCACTAACATTGCTGGCTCTGTTTTCAGACGGCTTTATCTCACAGAAGCGACATTGCAGAGGACGCTTTGTCCCAGACAAGCGTTTTCAACGGCCTGTAGCAGGCGCTGTGATACTCGCGGTCCACTTTTTCCACCACCGACCGAGAGAACGAGCACCAGCTTCGTCAACACACACGGAATGGTTTCATAGTAAAATGCGATTACGGATATTTGGCTCTTCAAAGTAAGTGTCACGCGTGATTAAACCATGGCAATACGCAATCGAGGGATTAATTAATGGCGGCAGGCTAAGTTAAATTAAATGGCTTTTTAATGCAAAATTCTGCACACAAATGATCCATGCAATAACCAACCCCAAGAAGAGGACCTGATTATCACAGAGGCAGCCTTGACTGACTCGGAAATAAAGGACTGAATTTACCAGTGCTCCCACGGGCCAGTGCCCGTGGGATCACTGGGCAGGGGCCCTGCCTAGAGCCCGGGCAGAGGACTTTTGTGGCGGTTCTGGACAACCGTGGGTCTGACCGACTCGACACCGGGCTGGCTGAAGAAGTTCCTCATGCAGAAGACCCCAACTCGGTGTAGTGTCTGGCCCTGAGACTTATTGACAGTCATGCCGAAGCAGGGTCTCACTGGAAACTGTTGGACCAGCGGATTCGACCGTTATCTCTCTGTGCACATTGTTGTGCGTCACGCACATCCGGCATGTAAAAAAGGTGATCTGTAACTGCCATCTATTAGCCAATTCATCGGCTGGCTGAAGAAGTTCCTCATGCAGAAGACCCCAACACGGTGTAGTGTCTGGCCCTGAGACTTATTGACAGTCATGCCGAAGCAGGGTCTCACTGGAAACTGTTGGTGGGGCAGAGTGAATGGATAGATGATGTTGGTTGGACACAGGGTGATGCGTGGCCGTGGAATGAGAGTGCATCCTGCAGTGACACCAACCACAGATCTTGCAGCTTTAGGCGTGCATCTCGTGCTTTGTCTGACCAGCGGATTCGACCGTTATCTCTCTGTGCACGTTGTTGTGCGTCACGCACATCCGGCATGTAAAAAAGGTGATCTGTAACTGCCATCTATTAGCCAATTCATCGTTCTGTTGAGCTGGTCAAGTCATGGTGATGTCAGAAGTGATGTCAGCAGTATCACCTTTTATGCCCATCTTTGTCAGGCATGGCCAAATATGGGGTCTATGCAGATGTCAGAAGTCGGTGGGACGAACCCGTATTTAGGCATGCCCAAATATGGAGTTGCAGAGGCAGAGGCCTTGTGATGTCAGCTGTGGCCCGGGCAGAGGCCTTTTGTGGCGGTTCTGGACAACCATGGGTCCGACCAACTCGACACCGGGCACTGCACTCCCTGTGGGGGTGTAGAACGCGTGTGTCGAATTTGAAGTAGGTGGGGCGAACGGTTTTCGTGTGACATGTATTACAGACGTACAGCTGTACAGACACAGAGACTTTGCATTTATAGTTAGATGATACATTGGCTACTATATGGACATTGAATATTCCCTCATTTAAAACCTTTGACTTTGACATGTTAACAAAATGAAATAAGAATGTTGACTCTGTCAATACAATATTCAATTGACAGAGTCAGGCAAAATCAGGCATATTTTCCTATATAATGCCTAATTTGCATATTTAAATATACAATTTCAGAAAACTTGTAATACAATAAATCATTGTTTTCATGTAATTAATCAACTAGGGAAGTTTCATGGTGATCACTAGTTCTTAATCTTTTTCATCCTATTCACCCATCATGTATATAGGTGAAAATAACAATGTGTGATAAATATGAAAAAGCTGCTCCTGTGGAAGTGTTATCATATATTAATTTACTTATATTGACCTTCTAAACAATTTAATATAGGTATGGTTTTGCCCACTCATTTCGTAATGAAAACTTGTCTGGCTCATGGACTAATAGTCCTAGAAACAATCTCCATATGTGTTCTCCTTTTTTTTATTCACCCCCTCTCAGAACTATTCAAAGCTAAAATAGCTGGCCATGCAGGCCGGCGGTATGCACAGCAACAGTTTCTCTAGCCACAGTTGACACTGGGCAGGCTGGGCCGCCATGTGTGTCATCAGAACGTGTGAGAGGATCATAGTAGAGAGAAAGGCATGTGGCACATTGCTATGACATGACGACACGCATGCCTCACACACTGACACACAGTCACATGCTGAGACCCCATGACAACAACTGTGCCCTGTTCACCAACAGCTGGCCATGTAGTTCACTTTTCATTATACCAGTACTTATCAGTACAGAAATACTATGGTCAGTACACCTATTACTAGTAGTTTTGGCACTGTGGGCAGGTGCCAAGGAAAATCAGCATCTCCATAAAGCTTGTCAATGTACTGAAGCACAGTGTTTTAAAGTGCTGTAAAATATCACAATACTTGGTTGTGTTGTACTGGACTTGATAAAACACAGTGATGATTTGGGGCCATGTTATCTGCATGATGTTGGTCCACTGACAGTGAAAGCTTCACACTGGAATCAACACAGCCATCTACCAGGAGATTTTAGTGCTTTTCAAGTTACTTGATTCTTTTCAGAGGGTTGACTCTTACAGCCAGGTCTGTAACACTGAGCGTTATGGGGGTCTTTGAATTATAAAGGTTTGAGAACCACCTCTTTAGTCATTTGATCTGTTGTGAGTATTGTGTTGTATATATCAGTGGTCCTCAAACTGTGGGTCGGGACCCCCAGGGCGGTCCCCACATTATTATTAATTTGTTTTGGGGGGGTCCCCAGATGATTATTAGTTTGTTTACTGTTTCTCACTCAACAGTAAACAAACCAACATACTGTAGGCCTATACGTCAGTGTGTAAAGAGTATGTGCACATTTTTAAGTGACAAAGGAATTTTAAAACCTCTTTAATACCTCCTTAAATGAAAAATAAATACATATAAATAAGTAGCCTAGTATAGTCCAACACACATCAAACTGATATCTGACCACAGGGCTACTGTTAAGGATTAGCTGTTCTCTAAATAGCTGCTGTTTCTAAGGCAAACTGAATAATTCACAGGACATTATTTACAATGTTGGCAAATGGGGACACGGTGCCACTGCCCACGTCTGGAGTACATATATAGCCTAGTTTGAAACTCTGATGTGTAAGATGCAAAAATCTATCTGCTTAGATGTGGTAGGCCTGTTGCTGTTGTTCAGTACAGTAGTATGTGTCACATGTTGAACTACGTGTAGACAGTCGTGTACAACTTAGTGAAATACTTGGCAATTACTCCAGTTACAATATACCCAAAGAGATACAGAATGCTTTGTGTACTATACAGCATTGGTTCTCAGGGTGGGGTCCAAAGATCCCTGGGGGACCTTGGAGGGTGTTCCAGGTGGTCCTCAGCAAAGTTAGCATAGTTAACATAGCATCACAGTAATTATAACCACTATCCATTTATATGGGGCGACTGTGGCTCAAGAGGTAGAGCAGGTCTTCCAATGATCCATGGGTCGGCGGTTCGAATCCCGGCTCCTCCTGTCTACATGTCGAAGTGTCCTTGGGCAAGACACTGAACCCCAAATTGCTCCCGATGTGCTGGTTGGTACCTCGCATGGCTTCCGCCGCAATCGGTGTATGAATGTGTGTGTGTGAATGGGTGAATGTAATGCACAATCTATGTAAAGCGCTTTGGATAAAGGCGCTATATAAATGCACCATTTACCATTTACCATTTATATGTTGCCTATTCAAAAACAGCAGATGCTACAGGCTAATGCTATTTTTGAAATAATTTGAAAGATATTTGGAGATTTTTTTGTAACAATTTCGATTTTTTTTTAACACAAATCGTATCTTCTGGCAAAAAAAAATTCAGATGGGGGCCCACGACTAAAATACATTATGCCACTCTACCCCTGAGCCACTGCCGCCCCTGAGAACCACTACCCTAAATAACCCCTGGGCTTCCCCAGACCCCACTTTGAGAACTAGTTCTCTATATATTTGGAATTGGGCCTATGTGAAGGAGAGCACACAGAAACACATCTGATTTCACAGTTTCAGAGTGAAGTGTAGTTATTAATAGATTATGTACAGATATAGAGATGTGGGTCAAGCATCATGCACATCGTTGCCTACTTATTATTACTTACTATTTTGTACTTTCAAATACTTAAGTATTTTTTTAAACTATAGTACTATACTGGAATACAAATTTGATGGAGCAATTTCACTTACACACACACACACACACACACACACACACACACACACACACACACACACACACACACACACACACACACACACATACATACATACATACATACATACATACATACATACATACATACATATTGTAGATATATTCTATGTATGCAAATTGTTTTTCATAAGTGGATGAGGCTACTGTCGGGTGGTCCAAATTCCACAACTGTTCTGCAAAGTAGCAGATCTACAAGCTTAAGAGGCGTGTAGATCTGCTATTTGATGCTAACCCTAACCCTGTAACAATATACAAAAACATAATCTAAAAATACTGTAGTGTGTTAAACTTGTCCCTTTTCCTGCTGCACATGGAGACTATGTTTTCTTAAATGTAGCTTTTGGATGATGAGTCTTTGTGAGGGAGAGTTCCAGGGAGAATCATCAAATCATCCCAACTATCCAATGAGTTAATTGATTTTTGCTCCTCTGTTAGCTCCCCAGACGTGGCCTGCTGGGATAATTGCATTGACTTCTATGAACGTGGGAGTCGGGGAACAGATCTGGTCTGCTAAATATAATTCCACATTCTATACCATGGTCCAATGACACATCAACCTAGCACTTGTGCCCACGAGGCAGGCTATTATTGTAACTTAACTCAAAGGCGAGGCACGTTTATTTGTATAGCACATTTCACACAAACAGGCAAAGTAGTACTTTACACAAAGCGTTAAGAGCGTTAAAGGACCACTTCACCACTTTTCAACCTATCTTCATATAATAGGTCCTCACTAATAATCATGAAAAAATGGTGCAATTTTGTTCTACTCGGTCTGTGTCTCATAGGAGGGATGTGGGCAGTTCAGAAACCGTCTTCCAGTGACATCATCGATGGGGAATACAAGCTAATAGAAACGGCAGGCTTTCTAGTCCTGAAAAGTTGCAATGCGAAAATGGAAGCCATTGTTCTCACGATAATGAAAATCTAAATATTTAAAAAAAAAAATCTTGTTTAAAAAAAGATCTGCCTAATGATGATGTCACTGGAAGACGGTTTCTAAACTGCCCTCAACCCTCCTATGAGACACAGACTGAGTAGAAAAAAATCGTTTCATTTTTTCATGATTATTAGTGAGGACCTATTATATGAAGATAGGTTGAAAAGTGGTGAAGTGGTCCTTTAAGAACAAGTGCGAGAGAAACACACTATAAAAGGGCATTTGAATCTATGGAGTCAAGCCGATAAGGTCATAAATCATGACAGCTGGAAGAATGCACTCTTACACAAGTACATCAAAGTCAAGGTAAATGCAACTTTCTGCACCGAGTCCTAAACACCCCTTGCAGCCATACAAGTCTGAACAAACTTTAACCTGAAGTAGCCAAGCGGCTTGAGTTTCTGTATAAGGACCACGATTCATTTTTGAAATATATACTTCAGATACTAGGTCTACACCAGGATTAGAGCCACATGCTAATACATCTGAGATTCCCCACGGGAATCATGTCTGTCAGTCTTTATATCTATTAATATTAGGGCTGGGAATTGAGGCTTTGTAATTAATTCATTAAAATCTATATTTATATATATTTTTTTATTAATCAGTTAAAAGTCCCAGCCCTAATACTTGCATGATATTAGCATGATATACTGACAAGATACTGAAATGATACTGACCATGATACTGACATAATAGTGACCATGACACTGACCATGGTACTGACATGACACTGACATGATACTGACTATAATCTTGGTATTATTAAGGACTAAAACAAAAGTGTTCTGAATCAATGTCATGCTGTCTGGTCAATATTCTAGGTGTTTAAGTAGTGGTTCTCAAAGTGGGGTCCGGGAACCATATATCATTGCTGTCGGGCAGAAAACTCTTATCTACATTTTGTAACTGTGTTTTTTTCTATACTTGATCATGATACTACGAGTCTGGCAGTGTGCTGTTCCGACGGCCTTTACTGCATATCACTCCCCCATCTCTCTCCCCCATTTCCTGTCAGCCTACTGTCTGACATGAATGCATGTAGCCTATATACATTACATACAGTACAGTACTGGTTCAACCTGCTTTCCAACCGACTCTAGTCTACAGTACACTATGCAGGCACAAACCGACACCACACACGCTTCTGAAGAAACTAAAGCCTAGAGTCAAGGTGGAAAAATACACTGGAACTTTAGTTTCAACCATTCCAGTCACGTAAATCAGTGGTTCTCAAACCTTTTCAAGGACCCCTTCATTAAAGATTTGCAACACTTTGAGAGCTTTTCCGATCTGCTATTTTCAGCGAAAGCTTTACCCATAAAAACAGAGAATACACTAGTATAATAAAGGCCTGAGGGACTCCACTCAACCATAAGCTGGGTTTAAGTCGTTAATGATAATTGTTCATATAACAATAACACCATGTTTGAATTTAGAATAATACAAACACTGCCATTGGCAAACTCATGAGGTACAGTACACTAGCCTCATCCACTTATGAAAAACAATTTGCATACATATACCAAATATATCGTGTGTGTGTGTGTGTGTGTGTAGTGTGTGTGTGTGTAGTGTGTAGTACCAATAAGACACCCTAAAGGGCGAGGTCGCATGCACGCATCTGCCTGGGTGGCGGCAGACGGCCGACTGCTGGGCGAGTGCTGGCGCTTTGGCATGGGGGTTCAGATCAACATATGGCATGAATTCTGTACTGGGATACTGGCCATATATGTGTCGACTTGATGAGGTCAGATCAACAAGAGTTGCCGGTCGGCTCCATATAGATCTAGGATTATCCAGTCTTCTCCATGTATGGTTATCCAGGGTTAGAGATCAGTGTTGTGATCTTCATATATGGTGGCGTGATGTCATGAGGCGTGACCATATATGGAGGTGTTAAGGATCTCCATGATGTCATGTGATGTCACAAGGTCAGATCCATATATGGAGATCTAAGGGTCACCATGACATGTGATGTCACAAGGCGTGATGGATTGGCAACCATATATGGTGGTGTGACGGACGCGAGACGCATGATTTCATAGTAAATGCAAACTTTGGCCCTGGCACCAAATTATTTTGAGATGGGAATCTGCAGCCAAAAGATGAAAAAGCTAATGTGCCTGCTTGTGAGAAGAACCAATCCTGAGTCACGACTCCTTTTTTTAATATAGGCTAGTAACCAAACCGCTGACCTATAAAAACAAATTAAAAAAGGGAAACTCCCCAGGTACACTGAAACAATGTTTGTTTGCAACTGACTTAGTGAACAAACTGACTGTTTGGAGAACTGTCACCTTCCACCACATCCTGCAAATAACACAAGAACATGTGCATCACTAGTAATATGTATACTAACTACGCCGGCACCCTTCAGGCACCGGATTACTGGGGTCATAACAATGCAACATGCCTTCTCAGGTCGGGATACCAATTTTATCTAATCAGGAGAGTGAACTTAAGGATAAACAAGTGAAGTTTGAAGTGATGACAAGAAAGGAGCAGACACAATTGGAAATGAAACAAAACATGAATTGGAAGCAGTGTGCAAATCTGTTTTGGGCATGCAACTCTGTGAATGGAGCAAACATTAAGCAGTCTCTCTAGGAGCCACTAGGGGGTGATGTGTACCCAGGTAAAGCCTTTCCACCAAAATGATACAGAAGGGTTTACCAAACCATAACCCCATTATAAAATTAAGCAATACGCCAGAGGTCTCAGGTTATCGGGTATTTTACAATGGTTGGGAGGTGTAGGCAGACCCGACGTCGGGTCTGCGTCTCAGTTTTAGAAATGTATTTAATATAACCAACTTTGCTTTCCATGGAATTAAGGTATGAGCTTACAAGGCCTAACATTAACCAAAGACAAGATATGCGAGAACAGCAGTTCACCACTGCAATTAGAATGAAACAAGATAGCAGACTTCAAACAGCAATTTTGGTTTTTATTAAGACATTCATACAATTCTGGGAGGAGTAAATCTGAAAAGGGGAGATAATATACTCCGATAGGGGGTGGGGTGGTAAAACCACATCAGCAAAACAAGGGTCAAACAGCAAGTGGGTAAAAACCAAAAGTACATTTAAATTAACACATTAATATAACAAAAAGCAAAGTGAATCTACAGTTATTACAAGTGAAGTGCCTCTAGCAGAATCACAACACAATCGCACATATGTTAGCATAACATAATTTGCAGACTTTAGACAGCATTTATACTTTCTAGTCCACAAGTAAATGACCAAACGGTGAAGAACATCGAATACACGCATCACAACAGAACACTGAAAGAAATGCCTGAGGACCATATGAATGTCTACAGACCCCATGGCTTTGTAGCTCCAACCAAGACGATTTGTCACAAGGTTAGAATCTACAACTGTCCCCGAGGGACCAGCATTTGAGTGACCTCAATTTTTTTTAACACATACCGGACTATTCTGATCCAACGTTTTACTATTTGAGAAGAGACTTTTTTCCTCCTCTCCCTCATAATAAGCACAATGCAAAGTGGACGATCGCTATCAAAAAAATATACATCTCGAAATATCTCTCAAATCAGGTCAGCCACATTCATGGGCATCTCCTCCACGGTCGTATTGTAAAATGTCTCGATGTCCCGAAGGATCCTCTTGTCCTCCTCGGTGACGAAGTTGATAGCAACTCCTTTTCTGCCAAAACGGCCACCACGGCCGATTCTGGAAAATAAATTAAAGAAAATGACTTACTCCAACAGCAGCTGGTGAAATAAGGTTATCATGAGGTGCCAGCCAACAGGATAAAAACTAATAACTAGTAGATCTACATGCTCACAACATGTCACGATGCGTTGAGAGCTTGTAGATTCACTAGATTATAAATTAGGCTCTCTGGAACCCTGGGGGTCCCTGGACCTGTGGTCCTCCCCAACTAAATACAAGAACACATCCCTATCACGTGAGTAAACATGTGATCAGCAAAAAGTTTATCAGCACTGCAAAATCAGTCCCGAAAGATGAAAGACATCATTTCACATGTTCCTCAAACATAGCCGATGGCTATAGAAAACCACAGCATCCGGTGCTTCAAATTTGAAAAATAGCAGATCCACTACTTTTGAGTGCTGTAGTATGATCAAGTGGAGCATCAATTGTTCCATAGAAATAGAGATAAAGTTTGTCTCCCCATTATTCTATTGAGACATTTTGATACTATGGTCAGGTAGCACCACTACTGGTTGACAAGTTGTATTGCATGAAGGTCAAATGATTCAAATTATCCACTGCTGAAATGGCCTCCATTATAGCTCAACAGTAGAAATGAAGATTGTACATAAATATCGTTGCTGTCGGACAGAAACTGTGTCCATACTACGTTTTCATAAAGTAGGGACTTGATCATACTACAACATAAAAGAAGCAGATCCACAAGCTCGAAACGCAATGCATTTTGAGCTCATAGATCTGCTACTTCTGCCATTTTTTCCTTTGAGGTGTTCAAATGTAAAGTGCATTATAAATAAAATCCATATGCATATGCATGCATATCCAATAGTCACAGCTAACTCACCTATGAATATAATTCTCTCGGTTTGTAGGCAAGTCATAGTTTATGACCAGAGAAACCTGCTGCACATCAATCCCACGAGCCTGGATGAGGGCGGGGGGGGGGGGGGGGGGGGGGGGGAGAAAGACAAGTTTAATACAGAGCACTGACTGAAAGTGTCCTTTTTATGTCACCCGAGAATACAAAACCAGATTTCTAGAACCCCAAAAATGTGCTGTGCTTCTCCATCAACACAGCTTTAACTTAACCTACACGCTCACAATGAGATCGGCCATTTTCGACCTGCGAGTCATGCAAAGGTGGAAACCTCATGTCCAAAACTTACTTTAAGATTCAAATTGAAAAATAGCAAAAGTTGTAAACTCAAAACGAGTCACATTTCAAGCTTGAGGATCTGCTACTTTTGAGTTACACTGTCGTAGGATCAAGTTGTATTAAACTAAATAGAATATATTATGATATGGGCAGCTTTATAGAGCGTCGCAGTCCCGCCTCCTACCCTGGACCAGGAAATGAAACCCAATGCATTTTTCCCATAGACATTTCCTGGTCCAGGGTAGGAGGCGGGACTGCGACGCTCTATACAGCCATTTGATAGGGGAACATCCCACCAAATACTAACCAGAAGGTCGGTGGTGATCAACACTCTGCTAGAACCAGATCGGAACTCTCTCATAATCACATCACGTTCTTTCTGCTCCATATCACCGTGCTGGGGGGGGGGGGGGGGGGAGAGAACAAAACAACTTCAGTGTAGGAATAATGTGTGGCATTTGCCAAAAATGATCTACAAACTGGCGACAGAACGAGCTGCAAGCTTTAAGAATAGCCGTTTCAGGAGAAGCGATACAGTGTAGAAATTATACATTCATGATGAATAATGGACAGCCAGTCAAGTGATTCCACGCGTCAAGAGCAGAAGATGTGATCAGTCATAATTAAGCTGTCAGCATTGCTATAGCTCAGCCGAAAGATGGTATATGAAACATCACGTCACACGCTTCCTTGACAAGTTATGTGTAACTCTCTATTCCCACAATCCATATAGGCTTAATCTATTAGGTTGTAGGTCAAGTGGTACCAGAGCAGAGACTGTGAAGTCCCTGGCGTGCATCTTCTCAGTCAACCAGTCTACTTTTCTCCTGGTGTTGAGGAAGATCACAGCCTGGGTGATGGTCAGGGTCTCATACAGGTCACACAGTGTGTCCAGTTTCCACTCCTGGAGTAAAAAAAAACAAACAAAAACACAATTTAAGGACATTCTGTTATGTCTCTGGGGTGAACTTAAAGCATGATATACATATATATATATAGAAGCAATTCTCTTGTATATCGTTTGACATGTTGCCCTATGATGTTCTGGTCATTAAACAGTCATCAGTACAAATCAGGTTTTTTGGCCATTATTTAGAGTAGGCAATTATGTTTTCTCTCACAATTTACTCTTCCCCACCTTTCAACTTGGCTACAGAGAAACAGTAAAATAAAATTTAACACAGGATCTTGAGACGAAGGCCACAGGACATTAAGAAAGAGGTCCCTCCCGGTCTCGTTTCCGACACCGTCTCTTCTGATCTCCCTTCTTATGGTGGACCCATGCTTACATGGCCGCACGAGCTGAGCCCTTAAGGCTCGGCTCATGCCGTTTCAACAGGCTTCTTTAGAAAGGGGACATCTGAGTTTTGCAGTCTAATAGAAAGAGCAGTTTGTTGTGCTGCACCCACCTCACGCTCCACGTTAATGTAAAACTGCTTGATACCCTCCAGGGTAAGCTCCTCCTTCTTCACTAGGATGCGAATGGGTTCTCGCATGAACTTTTTGGTCACCTCCAGCACGTCTGCCGGCATGGTGGCAGAGAGCAGAACCACCTGAGGGGTGGAAGAGAGGAAACCATGAGACCGTTGAGAAGTGGTTATGACATATCATTGCTGTCGGGCATAAATGTCTCCATATTTTAACTTATTTTTTGTAAATGAATGCCCCACATCATACTAGAGTGCCACACACAATAGATATAAAAGCTTGAAAGGCAAACGGCAAATTTCCAGCTTTTATATCTGCTACTTTTGCCTTTTTTGGAGAAATAAAAATCTGAATCCTGAAAAGGAACTGACAGTCCACACACACGGTATAATAAGAACTTTTCAACTGTAGCAATGGGCCTCGAGACGGAGGCCACCGAACATTAAGAAAGAGGTTCGACCACATCTCATTTGCGGCACATTGCCCGATAATCTCCTTCTTCTTACATACTCTGCTAGCATTATTGTATGAAACAAGAAAACCTGGATCAAACAATTTTAGCATCGTTCTTTTAAAGCAGAAGTGGATTTAGGAACCATCCCATCGTGGAAAGGTAGGGGAAGAAAAAGCTTACTTGAATGTTTGTGCTCAACTTCTGGAAGATTTCATAGATCTGATCTTTGAATCCTCGGCTCAACATCTCGTCCGCTTCATCCAGAACAAACATCTTGATAAACTTCGGGGCTAAAATTAAAGTCAAATTATATGCCATTAGTGTAACAGACCACCACACACACACACACACACACAAGATAACAAAAACCCACAAAAGTCTTGCTCACAAGGGCTATAAGTAACTATCAATTATTTTCTTGGTAGATGATGTGATCAGCAATAATAAAGCTGTCAGCATTGCTAGCTCAGCCGAAAGATGGTATATAGGACATCATGTCACATCACGTGCTTCCTTGACAAGTTCGTGTCACTTTCCGTTATGCAATCCATTTAGGCTCAATCTGATGAATCTTGGCAGCTTTTTATAAATCAATCACTTGAACTTATTTTACACAATGATCCATCCATCGATAATTTCATTAATTAAATAGATCAGTTCAATTAAGTGTCGTAGCCCTACTACATCCAGTACTTACACAGGTATCTCCTGTTGAGCATGTCAAACACACGTCCTGGGGTGCCCACCACTATGTGAGGCGCCTCCGCTTGGAGCTTCTGCATCTCGTTGCGGACGTTGGTCCCCCCGATACAGGCATGGCAGGCCGCCCCCATGTAGTCACCCAGAGCCAGGATCACTTTCTGGATCTAAGAGGAGGAAACGACAAAAACCACAACGTGTCATGAAGACATGGCAGAGGTCAAGACTAACAAAAACAACCCCAACATTCAGGCATAGCAGATAAATCAGTGGTTCTCAAACTTTCATGTCAAGGACCACCCCCATTTGAAAATGTTTCTGCCCAGAGACCAGATGTGTTTTTAAAAAAAATATCAGACCCGTCTGAAGTGAGTGGTGCTGTACTGTACTGTACAAGCCCTCCTCCCTGGCCTGTGTGTGAGGCTGTGCAACAGTGACACTTAGTGGTGAACAAACGCTATAACGCTATTTTCGTGCTCGGACACAGCCAGGGACAGACCCAGGGACACAGCCTCATTTCGGTATATGATCCGGGGCGGGAGCGAATGATATCGTTACGTCATGTTGCAGTATTGTTTTGTAGTCGACAGGCAGGAACAACAAACTCGAACGTCCTTTTTCCTCAAACCGATTTCTCAATAAAAGCTGCAGGCTACGAGAGCTTTTATTGTTATTCTTCCGGTTTGAGGGAAAAGGAAGTTCGTGTTTTGTTGTTCCTGCCTGTCGACTACAAAATGACGTAACGATATCATCCATTCCCGAGCGGATCATATACCGATATGAAACAGAGACCAGGCTTTCCTCCGAGGTGGTGGAAAGCCTGGTGGGCGATGTTACAGCCACACACACATGCTGTCTATAGGAGTGGTTGCACCACTCAAAGCAGTGTGCAGTAAGTGAAGTTACGTACTGCGGGCTTGGATGTCTGCCATTTTTTATAGCCAACATAAAATATGGAAAAAGGGTTTGAAATTGTGATGCTGCATTAACACATTTTGCTGGGGGACCCCATTTTAAGAACCACTGAGATAAATAACAGGTTTGATAGTGAATTCAAAGCATTAAAAAAAAACAGAATAAAGCCAGTTCACCTTTCAGACCAATGCAGTCATGGACAGGGACTACACCAATCCTACGAGGGTCAATCACTGTTCTTTAGACTTACAGATAGAAGTAGAAATAGTACCTTTTCGTATTTGAGCCACTGTCCCAATATGCCGCCTTGGTCTGAGACACAGTTAAGTTTAAGGTTGACCACAGGAACAGCATACCTGCTGAGCCAGTTCTCTGGTGGGGGCCAGAACCAGAGCTTGCGTCTCCTTCTGCTCTATATCCAGCTGCTGCAGGATAGAGACGGCAAAAGTGGCCGTCTTACCAGTGCCAGACTGGGCCTGGGCAATGACATCATAACCTGGTGGAGAGTAGAGACTGGGATCAATACAAGACTGAAGAGCTCTTCCAACTTTGAAGACCCCTGACATGTTACCACACTACAGATCTCATCACACCAGAACAATTAGATTTCAGTTGACATTTGGTTACATTTCCCTTTAACACAGTTACCGTTCGTGTGCCGAAGGTGATACCCATCATGTGAGCAAACATGTGATCAGCAAAAAGAAAAGTTTATCAGCACTGTAAAATCAGTCCCGAAAGATGGTATGCCATCATTTCACATGTGCTCCGTCTAAACCCCAAGCACGCGCAGGCTATGCCTGAGAATGAAACCACCCCACATAGTTAATATCAATCGATATTTTCCATCCCTACCCTGCATGCATACTTTCCTCACCTTTGATGCAAGGAACGATTGCCCTCTGCTGAATGGCGGATGGCTTTTCAAAACCATATGCGTAGATTCCCCTCAGAAGGGTTTCTTTTAGGGCCATATCATCAAAGTTATCTGTAATCTCAGTCCAGTTGCTCTGCAAGAGAGACAGACACTAGTGTGAGTAACCAGGTGTGTACCTCAGTGGTTCTCAAACATTTTCAACTCAAGGACACCTACATTTATACACATTCCACCACAGACCCAACATTTGAAAATAATGTGGCAGGGACCCCCATAACCAACCAATATATTGGTTGTCCATTAGCTTTAGTATCATCCCAATCCAGCTGGTGAATTAAACATTTTCAACTTGGCGTCCCTATTTTTTATTTTACACATCCTAAGCAAATGTTTAAAAATATATAGTTGAACTACAAGCTCAACACAACACATTACAAGCTTAAAGATTAACTATATTAGAAATTAGAATTGGGCTCAACCATTTCCCATTTCTCTGAAACTCCCCCTCAAGGACCCCTGGATCTGTGGTTGCCCCCAACTAAATACAAGAACACATCCTTATTGATTAGCGAACATGTGATCAGCAAAAAGAAAGTTTATCAGCACTGCAAAATCAGTCCCGAAAGATGGTAGAACATCATTTCACATGTCTAAAGTGCACAACTGCAGAAAACCAGTGGTGTGCACACTACAGCATTTGTATTCCTGTGATCATAATAATGGGCAAAACAATTCAAATGTACTACTAATCTTAACATGATTATCACCTCGATGACACCATCAGGTTCCATTCCCTCTGGCCCCCCATGGTCTCTATCTCTTGAGCTAGGAAAGAAAGAAAGCTTGTCAACAGGAAAACTATGCCTTTCAACATAAATACATATACAAATGCATTGCCTTTTAACAAAAAAGAAAAAAATCCATGTGTCAAGAAGGCAGACGATGTGATCAGTAACAGTAAAGCTATCAGCATTGCTATAGCTCAGCCGAAAGATGGTATGTTAAACATCACGTCACATCACGTGCTTCCTTGACGATTTTAAAACCTAGACTCCTCCGCTGCTCCGCAATGGCCGCATTAATTTATAGTTTGCGGCCGATCCGTTCTTGTTAGCAAGGGACACCTAGTACGGGAGTAAAGTAAATACTTTTTTTGCTACGCCCCAGACATGATTTTAATGGGGCGCCACACGTGTCAAATTCCACACAGCCACGCTTTAGCGAATCATGTTATGTAACCAAGACATGGACCTTAATTAAACCCTACTTTTTTATTCGACCATTCAGATAATTAGCCGTAATTAAAACGGCATCATCTTTCCGGGACTAGAGTGATCTCATCAACATGGAGCTCTGCATTCTGCAGCAGCAAGGCAGCCAACATGTCCGACAAGAAACCAGGCCGCAAGATGCTGGACCTGGAGGGCCTTGGACGTGTAGTATGTATAATGTTTCCCTTTTAACTGACATAGAAACACCCATCAGCGGATAAAATGGTGTTTAAAGGGTAATACGAAAGTGCCATATGATAAAATTGTCTGTTAAAGCGATAACGGTTCCTTTGGATCAGTTTTAATCACATCCACCGTTCCCGGGGTATGCTAGCTAGCGCTGGTAATGGCGAAGAGCAGATCTACAAGATCACCACGCGACTCGGACGTTACGCGTGGTGATGTTGTAGGTCTGCTCTTCTCACTAGCCTACCCCAGCGGCCAGCCGGCCACGATTTGGGATTATTTAAACACACCCAAACCGATCAAATAACGTGACACGAGTCCATAAATACACACCGGAACGTTTTTAAATGTCATAACGTTTTAATTATATTGATTGAGCTGACTGTATAATAGTGTATATCCATGTTTACCTGTTGTAATCAGCAGAATCGCTAGACATGATCCGTTCCCACCTTCGGCATGCGACTGGAAAGATCGTTGATGACGAGCAGAGTGCCTTTATGATGACTACTGGGACTACTTTCACACACGGGATCAATACGCTCTGATTGATGTATCGATTATATAGATAATAGATTGACGGTGTCGGCCGGGGGAAAAAAGCTGCCGGCTGTTAGTTCGTCGTTATTTAAAAACGTATATTTAACAACGGTGAAAATGAGATAATAATCGATGACGGTGTGGCCAATGCATGTGGACTACTTTCTTCAGCGGAAGGATATTGCAGCATGCCCAGTGGGTGATTAGGTCCCTACGGAGACTCGGACGGGTCAGACCCATGACCACTGACCAGAAGAACTACATTTACCACATTTACCTATACAAACTTAACTGAGCCTGCACTGGAGGTAGATGTAGTTAAACTCCTCAAATTCCAGCAAGGGGCAACCGAATTAGAAGTAAAATTATTATTGTAATTATTGTAATGTCAATAGATGCAATTAATTCACAACGAATGCAGTACCATTATCTGTTTATTGAACAGATCATTTAGTATCTCCCTCCCTCGGCTGCTGAAATCTGAAATTATCTTGTACAGATTTATTTGATTGTATAGTAGTCGATCTCTGTACTCTTTTGATTGATTGATTGAAATATTTATTAACAGTTTGCAGAATTACAGTACATTTCAAGCACAAACTCAATACAAAGGCTGTTAAAGGAGCATTCAGTGATTTGGGTGATTTGGAAAACCACCCAGTCCGCCCCGGTAACAAAATGTGCACATGCACGCTCTACAGTGGGGGGAAGTGCAACAGGCCAACAGCACGTGCACCCACTCGATCATGATTGGAGGAAGGCCCCACTCATCCTGATTGGATGAAGGTTTTGCCACCCGCCACCAACACTGAAACTAGGGTTTTTTGACCCCAGGGGCTCACTGGGGACAGGGAGGAACTCCTTATATGGTCAGCACACTCTATAGTAGGGAGGATTATCCAGAAAAAATGAAAAAATAAGTGATATTTGAATTAAGTCAAATCACTGAATATACCTTTAACTGTGAGTGGACGACCCAATTAAGCATTACACTTGTTTACAAGAGGGTCCACCATGTTCAATTCATCAAAACATTTAGAGACGTACAAATAGACACTTCTATATAGACAAAGAACAGAACAGGAATTCATCATAATGGAGGTAAAAAGGGAAAAGAAAAGCAAGACAGAATAACATGAGACAGAGAAGGTGACTGCTGTGTAAACAATCCACTTAGTTTTATTAAACACATTTCCTCCATGTAAGTTCCAAACATTGGAACTATAGCCAAACATTGGAACTATCCCATTGAGACAAAGCGGGGTGCTATGGGCTATAGTTCCAAACATTGCTCCTATGGCTGGAACTATCCCATTGAGATAGAATGAGCACTTCCGCATTCCATTGTTACAACTCAACTCAACTCTCTTTCTAGTGGTCACAGCTCCTTTACAGTATAAGGTGAGGCAGTCAGCAGGTCAGTACTGTAGGGCTTCGAACCCTATATCAAGGCAGAAGCTTGGATAGTACTCTACCAGCGCTTTCTTTTGCTTTGCAACACCATGTCTGTACTTGCATGCTCAGTATGGCACAACTCTCACATCCTAATAATTAACCCTATAACTTTAATTTGGAAAATAGCAGATCTACAAGCTCCCAACATGAATAGGTATATAGGGTTTAAAGTGGCTAGCAATTTTTTATGCTATATTACAAAAAACAAAACAAACATCTGTTGCTATTGGACCCAATCTGAGAATAACTGTGCTATTGTACATTGTCATTACAGATCAATCAGTAAACAATGAAGGAAAACTGTGTTGGTGCTTAATCAAGGCAGGCTATTCTTATCATATTTTATACCTTTTCACCCACAGCGCATGGAGCGTCCACTTGGACACAAGCCGAATTTACGGGGGCCAGTTTCGAATTGCACCCGTCCGTATGGTGCCCTTTGAAAGCGGTTTTGAAGGAGTCAAGGGATTCACATGTCTTAATGACTGTTGGTAGGGCGTTCCACATTTTGGTGGCATAGGAGCGAAAATAATTTAGTCCATTGTTTGTGCCGAATCTGGGTTGTACATGGTTTGTTGCACTCTCTGGTGTTGTGGGTGTGGACGACAAAAACAAGGCTCCAGACCTCCCAAAACAAACTGGTCAGGCTCCTACTTGGCCTCACCCCCCGAACCCACCTCACCCCTTCCCACTTTGACAGGCTGGAATGGCTTAGGGTCGACGACAGAGTACATCATCTTGCAATGGGTCTGGTCCCCAAGATTCGATACACCACCAAGATACCCATGTACCTGTCTAAATACTTCCTTAATGTTAACAAAGTCCACACCCACAACACCAGAGGAAGTGCAACAAACCATGTACAACCCAGATTCGGCACAAACAAGGGACTAAATTATTGTCTCCACCAGGCCGAAGGCATGGGGAGAGAGTATGTTTTGCACTCCGTCCGTCCGTCCGTGTGTCCGTGTGTCCGTCCGTCCGTGTGTCCGTCCGTGTGTCCGTCCGTCCGTCTGTGAACAGCTAATCTCTGGCACCGTTGGCTTGATCGCAGCCATACTCTGCACACACACTCCCTGGATGCCAGAGCTGAACCTCTGCTCCAAAGTTTTCACATTGGCCTGTTATAGCGCCATCAGGAGGCCGCTTTGTGCAAAACAAATGTTTTGACGGTACACCCACAGATTTTGTCCAAACATTACGCAAATTGGTACACAGTCTCTCTAGAGCCATTCAACGAAACGGGTCTTTCAGATTTCTCAGACTCCCTCCTGATTGGCTACGATTGGCTTCCAAAGTTCGCAGGAGTGCTCCGTTTCAAACAAAATGCTGCAAATCATGAACACATCGTGTGATTTCCGTGAAGTTTTGCACGCACATTCCCACTAGGCCGAGGAAGAAATGCCACTTGAATATTTTCAACTCAGCCTCATGGTGGCGCTATAACTGGCCGATTTGTGTTTTTACCTATAACTGCACCGATCTGTGTAAAACCATGTATGCACACTCCCTAGAGGCCAAGGAAAAACCTTTGCCTGGAATTTTTCACATCTGCTCTTTATAGCGCCACCAGGAGGCCGACATATGTAAAACACATTTTCTAATATTACTCCTTCAGATTTTATCCAAATTGCATGCAAATCGGTACGCATGCTCTCCATAGTCATGTGATCATGTGATTTGTTTGATTTCTCATAATTATCCATCCTGATTGGCTACGATTGGCTTCGAAAGTTTTCAGGAGTAGCCCGTTTTGTACAAATCGCCATAACTCCTCAACGCAGCGTCCGATTGCGGTGAAACTGTGCATGCCTATTCCCACTACTAGGCTGAGGAAGAAATGCCACTTGACAGTTTTCAAATCAGCCTCATGGTGGCGCTACAACAGGACAAGTCGTGTCACACACACACACACACACACACACACACACACACACACACACACACACACACACACACACACACACACACACACACACACACACACACACACACACACAAAACCCAAATAAACATGTTTATATTACTCCTAAACAATTTTTTCCAAACATCACACACACTGTTATCCTCCTGGTGGAGACCTGTGCCCAGAAGGGCACTTTTTCTAGTTTTCTCTCCTATGCCACCACAATGTGGAACGCCCTACCAACAGTCATTAAGACATGTGAATCCCTTGACTCCTTCAAAACCGCTCTCAAAGGGCACCTACGGACGGCTGCAATTCGAAACTGGCCCCCGTAAAATCTGAATCCCCCCCCCCCCCCCTTTTTTCCCCATATGTTTATTTTCCCTTTTTACCTCCTTTTATGATGAATTCCTGTTCTGTTCTATGACTATATAGAAGTGTCTATTTGTACGTCTCTAAATGCTAAATGTTTTGATGAATTGAACATGGTGGACCCTCTTGTAAACAAGTGTAATGCTTAATTGGGTCGTCTACTCACAGTTAACAGTCTTTGTATTGAGTTTGTGCTTGAAATGTACTGTAATTCTGCAAACTGTTAATAAATATTTCAATCAATCAATCAATCAAACGTTAACATTAAGGAAGTATTTAGACAGGTACAACATGGGTATCTTGGTGGTGTATCGAATATTGTGGACCAGACCCATTGCAAGATGCTAACTTTGGCTTCACCAAAATTGGCAAAATATCAGTATATATCACACAAACTAGCCAACGTTTATTTTGAAGGTCCTCCGCCACGTCCGGAATGTGAATGAAATGAAACTGTCACACTTGACTTTCAGTGCAGATGGAAAATGGAACTACAGACCACAGGTTCAGTGTTCTGTTTCCTTGATTCAGATGGATAATGGAACAACGGAACACAGCTTCAATGTTAGGATATTAAAATTGTAGGATGGCACTCTACAGGATTTGTGAGCTCAGCTGAGCTGTATCGGCTGACATCGTTGCACAAGTATAAAAATAGCGAAATAGACTCCAATCCATCCACTCGACTAAAGTATTTTAAAAAAAAGGTCCCAGGCATGCCTTCATTGAATTTTATTTTGAAGGGAAAAACACTGATACCGGAAATGTTCGTGTTCCTCAATCTGACACTTGACACACAGGTTAACCAGCTGGATGGGAAAAAGGGAGTCGAGCATTTACAAACATGGTGAGAAACATCTCAATGTAGTGTTATACAGGCTCCACGAATACACACGGTGTACAATTTACTGATCAAACACTCACACATACTCACTATAGCCAAAAACTGGCGTTGATGGCCTTTTAAACCCGCTAAAGAATACAAAAACAAATGTAGCTGTCCTACCAACATTAGCCAACAAGCTAACCGTAAAAAATAGCCAGCTAGCCTTGCCAGTCAGACGTTGGAAATCAGTTGAAATCAGTTTACTAGTTACATTTTTACCTGTAACATTCTATTTAAAGTGCCGATCAACACAAAGTCGAGTGCTTAATGTGGGATGTTTAATGTAAGCTTCTCTCACAACACCCATGTGTTCTCCTAGAAGGAGAGTAGGAGACAAGACATAAGCACATTATTTTTGAACTATTTGTTAGGCTAATAGTTCACTGATGCCAACTGTTAATGGATGCAGTCTAAATGGTTTTAGACTGCTAGACAGTGCTTTTGGTTGAGAGAGAAACAGGGAGAGAAAGACATGGGTGACAGTCGATGATGATAATTGATTTATAATAATTTAAATGTTCAAAAATAGCGAAAATAGATAAATAATATTGTGTGCGACTATTGTCCAATAGTTGTATGACAAGGTATAATTTAATTTTGTGTGGATTTCTATAAAACATAAAAACACTTCTCGATGATTAGGTTAATTGAAAAAGTTCTCTGCTCATCGGCCTTGTGGAGATGCCAAAGAAATCTAACCTTGTTCAAATGTCAATATAAGCGATAGTTGCAGTCCTAGATAGATCTTTACATGTTTCAATAAAAGAGATGTAAAGCATACAGTACAGAAAGCAGATCAACCCACCATCCTCTTCAGGACCACTACATCTTAGCAACTGATTTACAGTATGGCACTTCTCGGCTCCTGTATTCACTGTAGACCTGGACCCACTTTGATTTGATTAACGCATAACAATGAATGCCATACTATATATGGTTGCTGTCAGGCAGAAACCTCCCATCTCCATGTTTTAACTGTGTGTGCGTGTGTGTGTGTTTTCTGTAAATGAATGCCCTACTTGATCACACTACTGGCGTCACACAAAAATCAGAAAGGTAGATGTACTGTACAAGCTCGAAATGCAGCACGAAGTTCGATCTGCTATTTTTGCTATTTAATCCTGGAAAGTAACAGTTTTGGACAAATAAACTTCGACCACGACAACAAATATGATCATTAATACATACTTAAATCATGTATAAAAAGGAGTAGGAAGATGTAAAGACTTTGCATACCACACATATTATAACCTGAAAGTAAACACGGTAATAAAATTGTGCCACACTTGTTGCCTTTTGTTGCAGAACAAGCTGAAATCCTCACAGAAGGATAAGGTTCGTCAGTTCATGATCTTCACACAATCCAACGAGAAGACCGCGTTAGCCTGCTTATCACAGAATGACTGGAAGCTAGACGTGGCCACAGACAACTTCTTCCAAAACCCAGAGCTCTACGTGTCCAACCTAAAGGGGTCGTTTGACAAGAAGAAGCTCGAGCAGCTCTACAACAGATACAGAGGTAGCTTTCAGCCTCCTTCACGTGCACAAGGGAACATCAGAAAATACACTAGAGATGCTCTGATCGGGCTTTTTGGGACGATCCCGATTGTTTTTCTCACGATCGGCCGATACCGATCTTGTGCGCAAGGAGAAAATTTGAATATTTCCAAAATGATATGTCAA
Source organism: Electrona antarctica (assembly GCF_951216825.1). NCBI lineage: Eukaryota > Metazoa > Chordata > Actinopteri > Myctophiformes > Myctophidae > Electrona > Electrona antarctica. The sequence continues at coordinate 30,374,782 of NC_136800.1, forward strand.
AACCCACGTCAAAACTGTTCCTGTGTGTGTGTGTCGAGGAAGGGGAGAATGTTTAGGCCTGTCACAAAGATGCAAAATGATGATATACTATATATCTGATTTACTTTATAGTACTTAAATGGTATATATTAGAGAACAGCGGATGAGCTTTTTTGTCACCCGAATCCGCATGTGCATAATTATAATCCGCCCGTTATCCGACCGCAATTTATTAATTAATCCAATTTATTAATCCGCACCACCCGCAATCCGCTGCGCAGGGAAGCGCCCAGTGTATACAGTATAGCCAATCTACAAGCTCACAATGCGACGCTGCGACGCGTTGTGAGCTTGTAGATCGGCTATTTATACTACTTGTACAAACAATGTCACTCGCCACTCTCTCGACAGTTCACCAATGTTACGTAGTGGTTGTATATATCCATTTCCATGGTAACACGCCGTCCACGTTTTCGCGACGTATTTTCATACAGCATATCCAGCGGTCATCGGCGGCAGGGTAAAGAACTTAATCACTCCCAGTCCCACGCCGAACGTATATTCCTCCCTTCTGTTTTACTTAGTTTTAAGTTTCTCTCAGACTCACTAGCTGCCTGTTAGCAACTTTAGCGTAGCTGCCTGTAGGAGACCACTGTGTTGTTGTGCAACAGGACCCAACTTCATAGGCGGCTAATTTGTGCCAGATCATGGAAAATGATTAAATTAAAATACTACTACCAACGCACGCACGCCGAGATTGTTTGCGTTTTAAAAGCTATAATAAGCATATTTATATACTTTATTATGCCATTACTTTATTTCCCGCATTATTTCACCCGCGGTTTATCCTATATTAATTTATAATAATATGAATTGACCCTAATCCACCCTAAACTGCGGTTCACCCGCGGCAACCGCGGCTAAATCCGCCACCCGCTGGTCTCTAGTATATATAGTCTGTGTCCTCCGTGAGGAGGAAGCCCAACAAACCTCGGTGAGGCCTTTAGGAGGGCCATTATAATCCACCACTCCTGAATTAAGTCCCTGGTGCTGGGAGTCTGGTGCAACGCACAGGTCCTGGGCCTGGTGAGAGCGCGTGAATTCTGTTTGTGTCCGAGCAAAGGCATGGTAACGCCCCGCCTGCCTGTGATTGGCCTACCGACACTGCCCGTCTTGACTGTCCTCCGAGCTCTGTCCGAGGTGGATATGCTGGATGCCTGGAATCCTGCATAGTCTGATGCGAGGTTACTCCGTGGTGGGAAATAATGATACAAGAGAACACTAACTTGTACGTTTTACTTTTGTAGAAGAGGCAAACTAATATTGTTTATGCCCTTTGCTTTGAAGGAATAATTGATTGAACATGCACGCCATAATATGATTTGGGTGTGTTCTAAAATAAAGTGTTTGTGTTGAAACATTATTGTACTATAAAAAAAGGTGTATTTTCCCATATTTATCCTTTTTAGTGTAATAGTATTAGTTTACTATCATTAGATTAATACACGATAATCAACACTAACACTTTATTTACCCAAATCAAATCATAGTACAACATACGTATTCAATCAAAGCAAAAGGCATTTAAACAATAAGTTTGCCTCTTCTACAAAAATTAAACTTACAAGTTAGTTACAAGGCTGCATTCTGTCGCGCGTGCCAAGCTGTCATTCTCTTGTCGTATTATTTATTTCTCAATCTCACCACGGAGTAACCTCGCATCTCGGAGGACAGTCAAGACGGGCAGTGTCAGTAGACCAATCACAGGCAGGCACGGCATTACCATGCCTATGCTCGGACACAAACGGAATTCACGTGGTGAGAGCAGGAGGGACCTGGTGAGACGTAGGAGCGGGAGGGGCCCGGACACTCGGACAGTAGTCAACCCACAGAGCCTAGTCCTTCCACACGCCAGAATCTTGTTCTCCCAGTCCCGGCAGAGTAGTTCCGGAGCAACGGATTGTGTGGCCTTTCTCATTCCCTGATGGACTGATTGAGGGTAGCTACTGGGACGTAAGTCTGGATTTGATCAACCCCGGCTGGGTCGCCTGAGTGAGGGGTATGATGTTGGTAGACCCGAAACCCCGTTGACCTCAGGATACATCACTGAGGATACGTCCCAGGTGCATCCATTTTTTGTTATAATTATTCTATTTATAGTGACTCATAGGAATAGACTATGTGACAACCGGGTATAGTCTGGTGACCACCGGAGAGACGGGTGACAGCCGGAATGTAGACGGCACCCCGGGAGCAGTATGGGTTGGCGCCCCAGTCTGTGTCCTCCGTGAGGAGGAAGCCCAACAAACCTCGGTGAGGCCTTTAGGAGGGCCATTATAATCCACCACTCCTGAATGAAATGCCTGGTGCTGGGAGTCTGGTGCAACGCACAGGTCCTGGGCCTGGTGAGAGCAGGAGTGGACCTGGTGAGACATAGGAGGGGCCCGGACAGGAGTCAACCCACAGAGCCTAGTCCTTCCACGTGCCAGAATCTGGTTCTCCCAGTCCCGGCAGAGTAGTTCCGGAGCAACGGATTATGTGGCCTTGCTCATTCCCTGATGGACTGATCGAGGGTAGCTAGCTACTGGGACGTAAATCGGGATTTGATCAACCCCGGCTGGGTCGCCTGAGTGAGGGGTATGATGTTGGTAGACCCGAAACCCTGTTGACCTCAGGATACATCACTGAGGATCCGTCCCAGGTGCATCCATGTGATGTATTTTTTGTTATAGTGAGTTTAAAATTGGGTCAAAGTGGTTTAACTTATTTTTATTCTATATTAACTACTTTAGCTGGGGGGTCCCTGAAACCCCCCCAAGGACCCCTGGGGGTACCCTGACCTCACTTTGAGAACTACTGATCTAATTGGACAAAAACAGGCATAAACTTTAATAAAGAAGATAGTGTGACACTGAAACAATTTGCCTTGTGAACAAAAGTGTTCTCTTCTGTTATTAACCAATACACCTGTGTCAATGTGGTACTCAGATCCCCAGGATGACAATAAGATCGGTATTGACGGGATCCAGCAGTTCTGTGATGACCTAGGTCTGGATCCGGCCAGTATAAGTGTTCTCCTCATCGCCTGGAAATTCCGGGCGGCAACGCAGTGCGAGTTCTCTAAGCAGGAGTTCATGGACGGCATGACAGAACAAGGGTGAGAATGGGAGCCGTGATTGATTGATTGGTTTATTGAATACTTTATTAGTCAGAAATGTAAACACGTGGTGCAGTGCCAGTAATACATTAAGGCTAAAAGGATAACACATTGCAGTGATCCGTATCCGAGTACACTTCAATCGATCCCGATGTGTTCCCGGGAACGGTTGGGTGATCCGCTCCCGGGAACGGTACGCATCATTCACACTACCACAACATCTGTGTGGTCCCGAATGCACATCCGGGACCATAGTGTGAATCCCCCCTTCAGAGATTAAAATAGGGTGCATTTTGCATCCCAAAACACAGTTTATAGTTAATAAAACAACGACCTCTGCATCCACGGGATGTACTACTGTACTGTTTTTTTATTCTAGTTTATTTTGCTAGCTTTAGTTATAATAATCATTTCCTCTTCTGTTTTCTACATGAATATAACTACATTATAACCATATAAAATGAAATGGGAGTTAAATGCTGCAATTTGTAAAAATGGCAAAATATGACTCCTAACGTCATTGAAGTGGGACTCATAAAATGTCCCTGGGACTCATCTAAAAGACCATCCCTGCATCCCGGGACTCATTACATTGAAAACCTATTTACATCACTGAGAGGCGACTCTCCATGGGTGCGTAGTGTTAGTCCGACGTCCCAATAATGCGACATTACTAACCCTAACCGCACACGGAAGCCAAGGGTGAGTCTTAACCGGCCACCCACCCTCCGTTGACAGCCCCATTCATGAAACATGAAACCTGATTGTCTTAACCCATTTTGGGCGGGAACCCCTTTTGGTGTTAGCATTATGTTATGCTTTAGCTATTGAAAAATAGCAGATCTACAAGCTCATAGCGCGCCACCGAGTGGCGCGCTACGAGCTTGTAGGTCTGCTATTTTTTTTTTTTTTTATGATTTGTACTTTATTAAATTCCTTTTGTATATGAAACTGACAGACATAGACAAAACACAACAAAATAAATGCATAACAAAACAAACACATAACAAAACAAAACAAAACAATATAACAGAGATGCACAGAAATATCCCGCAGTCCACCCCAGCCCCAATTCCAGACATATTTCTTCAGTGTATTTTCTAAAGTTGCAGCCCGTTCAGAGCTCACTCAGAGCCAGAAACTAATCAGAGTCCTGATACGTGCATATGGTAAAAGCCCCATTTTAAGTCATAGTCGTCCATCCTATTGAGCAGCCTGTATGACAGTCGCTCGTAAGCGGCCAATAGTCCCATCGATGCATCCCAGAGGGATGGAGCAGGTGCAGATGGAGCCTTCCAGTCCTTGACCAACAGCCTCCTACCTGACATAATGGCCGTTTGTATCCATTCAGCTAAAGGAGGAGCAACATGCCTCAATGTGGCAGGATCCCCCAGAATGAACAGACTGGGTGAAAAAGGAATGTGTATGCCCGTTATTCTCTCCAGTCTTTCATGTATAGCAGTCCAATATTCCTGAATTTTGGGGCAGCCCCAAAGCATGTGTAAAAGTGTACCGTCTCTATCCTGACACCTCCAGCATTCAGGACCATCAGTCAAGCCGACCCTAAACAATCTTGATGGTGTCCAATATATTCTATTTATAATTTTGAATTGAATCAACCTTGTACGTAGTTCTCTTGACATTTTCCTTCCATTCCTAAGAATTCTAACCCAATCACCATCTGATGTAGGTCTGCTATTTTTGAAAAATCGAAGAACGACTGACATAGAAACAGCTTTTTCAGAAAACTGTCAGGATGTAGAAGACATTTTTAGAATCTGATCTCAGGTCAACCCATTTTGCCCTGAGATCAGATTCTAAGGGTGCGTTCGGAAATGCGCCCTGAACGCACTGGTGTGCTCTCTTGTCGTTCGTTTATTCAGTGCACTCGGTGCGTTGTCGTTCGAAAATCCAGTGTGCTGCGCCAGGGGCGCCTAACTTTGTTTCCAGGTGGGGGAGCACAGATTTGGACTCATACGCGCGCGTAGCACGCGTGCATGTGCCTCGTGCACACGCGTTTTCGCGCATTTTCACACGGAAAAGTGGCTTTTACTTTCCCTCTCCACACGCAAGTTATATGAACAAACTGACAAAATGCATCATAAAAAGGCATAGGCCTATTTAGGCTACACATGACATTGGCAAGGCGCCGATATCAAAACAAAACATATAAATTATAGCCCTATTATACAACAGACGAGCTGACAGCGCAGTTGGGCTCGGCGACCCCGGTGTTGTATCGTCATCATTCATCATAGATCCCTCCCCGTCAGAATCTAATATCTAACATTAAATTGCAGCAGCATTCAGCAGTTCAGTTGGCACGGCGGCCATAGTAATTAGTAAATACTATATTATTTCTCACTGCAATAGTGACTATTAGAGAAATAATATAGTTAAATTGTAAATGCTTTACCTTAAACCCCAAATGTGCTCTTGCGCTCCGGGGTGGTTAATTCCCTCATGGCATTTACTGTATATCCAACGTGAGTTACGTGTCCAGAATGTCATTATGTAGGCTACGTGAGATGGACACTGCTGCTTGTGCTGCTGCTGCTGCTGCTGCTGTTGTTGTTTTTATTCTTGTCCTCCTTCTCCGACGACAACGGACTCAACGTTAGCACATGAAGGCCAAGGGTTCATGAACTAGACTTGATTTGGGCTTGGACCCACCAAATAAATCACTCGTTCTCTTCTGAGCCATGTTGACAACAACAACACACACATTCATGCTGACCGGAGAAATTCAAATCCGTGCGCCCCGTGCGTAAAGGTAACCGGAAATAGCGTCAGCAGCAGAGCAGTAGCCTCGGAAACCCAGACGTTTTTATTTCCAGGGAGAAAAAGCAGAGCAGAGACGATGATAAAAAAAAACCCCCCAAAAAAGTCACACAAATGTAGTTTAAGAATACTATTTATTTTATCCTCCAACCAGTCCACTTTTTATTTATATAAATAATAACGTGACATTATATATATTTTTAAATTTCCCTTTTTTTTGGTAGGCTACTGCACATTCATGTCATGAATAATAATTTAAGAAATCATAGCAGATTATATGAGTTTAAAAAAAAAGGATCTCAATTCCACAGCTGTGGAAAAAACTTCCAGCTGTAGTACAGTCATGGCCGGCCTGTAGATGGCCACCAAAAAAAAGAAAAAGCTTATTCTGGTATTTCACACAGGTGTTGCCAAATAACTAATTATCAGATGCGGATGCGCATATGACATATCTAGGTCATATCAATTTAATCAGCAGAGCAGTGCTGCTTCTCTCTCTGAGTCTGCACACACTGACTGACCAGCTAAAATGTATGCCTACTTTAAAACATAATATGACAAACCTTGGATTAATTCTTCTGAAAACTAGCAGCAAGCACAAAGTAAGTGATTCACACAGGTGGGCAAGCCAGGCATTATTGGATGCAATGCGCGAATTAGTAGCCTATTTATTTTTTAACACGCAGCATCCCTCGCTCTCTCCGCGCGTGCCGCGCTCACACACACATAGACAAACACCCTCTCCTCTCTCTCTCTCTCTCGCTGTCGCACACCGTGCGCTTAGAGCGTGGCGGCGGCGGCGCGGGGGGGGTGGGTGGGCAGGGAAAGTGGGGTCGCAATGCGAACCCACTTTTTAATCTGGTGTCGCAGCTGCTCCGTTTGCTCCATGGCTCAGGCGCGCCTGTGCTGCGCACCGGGTGTGCCCGCACTGAGCGACCCTACCCTGAAGCTGGGGTTGTCCGGTGTCGGCGGTGTGAATGCGTCACAGCTGTGGTCGTTCGTAAATAAGGCACACTGTGACGTCACCGCCCACCACACTCAACAAACTGACCACATTCCCTGTGCGCATTTCCGAACGCACCCTAAAAATGACAGTTTTCTGAAAAAGCTATGTTTCTATGTCAGTGGTTCTTTGATTTTTCAAAAATAGCAGACCTACAAGCTATGAGCTTGTAGATCTGCTATTTTTCAATAGCTAAAGCATAACATAATGCTAACACCAAAAGGGGGTCCCGCCCCAAAATGGGTTAAACAACGATATTGTACCAGCTTGGGCTATCCTGTTTGAAAAAAAAATCCACCGTTGTCATGTTATGAGCAACTCTGTCAATAATCTTAACCTGTTTTTCAATTGTTGCATGTATCTATTGCGACTACTATGAAAACCTGCGAAACCTGTCCATCAGTCAGGTCACGCCTCCATATATGGTTGTCAGTCCATTACGCCTTGTGACATCATGCGCCTCCATATATGGTTGTCAGTCCATTACGCCTCGTGACACGCTCCATATATGGCCGTCTCAATATGAAGATCACAACACTGACCTCATCAAACCCTGAATAGCCATACATGGAGAAGACTGGATCATCACCTAGATCAGGGGTTCTCAACCTTTTTGGCCGGGGACCCCCGAAAATGCTTTGGCAACGTCTCTGGACCCCCGCCCCGCCCCGCCCCCTCCCGACCCCCAATATAAATTGACTGCTACAATAACCTTAATAATAGAGACAATACACCATAAATAAATACTGAAACCATAATCATTAGGGAAGGTGTATGCATGTACTATGTGTACTATATGTAAACTCTTCATTTCCACTTTACAGCCATTCAGTTGCAAAAAAATAAAATAATAATAATATTTATTTAATAATAATAATTTGGGGACCCCCCCAAAATAATTTGGCGACCCCTCGAGGGGTCGCGACCCACGGGTTGAGAACCCCTGACCTAGATCTGCATATATGCAACCGGCTAGCAACTCTACATCCGACCTCAAACCCTTAGATCTCGATATATAGGGTTTGTGTGTGTGTGTATATATATATATATATATATATATATATATATATATATATATATATATGTGTGTGTGTTTATATATATATACTGTATGTGTGTATGTGTGTGTATATATATATATATATATATATATATATATATATACACACACACACAAACCCTGTACACTCAAGACACTGCCCCGCTGCCACCCTTAGATCTCCATATATGGAGCTGACCTGTTCTGACATTCCATATGTTGATCTGACATCAAACACTGTAGACTCAAGACACGCTCCATATATGGCCAGACCTCATCAAACCCTGTACACTCAAGACACTTGCCCCACTGCCACCCTTAGATCTCCATATATGGAGCTGACCTGTTCTGACATTCCATATGTTGATCTGACCTAATCAAACCCTGTACACTCAAGACACGCTCCATATATGGCCAGTACAGAATTCATTCCATAATTATGTTGATCTGACCCCCCATGCCAATTGGCAACCAAAGTGCACTTTGGTTGGCCTTCGCCTCAGTCATTTAAAATGTGCTCTATAAATAAAATGTGAGTTTAGTTTGAGAATAAATGGTAAATGGTGCATTTATATTGCGCCTTTATCCAAGGCGCTTTACAGAGATTGTGCATTACATTCACCCATTCACACACACATTCATACACCGATGGCAGCGGAAACCATGCAAGGCACCAACTAGCACATCGGGAGCAATTAGGGGTTCAGTGTCTTGCTCAAGGACACTTCGACAGTAACTCTGGGGGAGCCCGGGTTTGAACTGGCAACCTTGCGGTTACCATCCAGGCACTCTACCCCTGAACCACCGCCGCCAAAACAAGGCATGATTCTTGTGTTTGAGTTGGCAGGTGCTCCGTTTAATCTATCAATGTCCTGCATATGTGCACTTTCAAAACGGTTGATATGCACAATGTTGAGTGATTTAAAAATGAGCACTCCCCAACTCAAACGCTTGGAAAGAATCATGCCTGCACAGGGTTTAGAGTTTATAACATAACCTAACACAGCTAGTTGTGTTTGTTTGATAATTAAGTTGTAGACATTGAAATAAGTCTTGGAGTTCAACTCTAATAATGAATGTCGTCATGAGCCACAGCTGTACATAAGCCTAGTTTTGCAGTTTAGAAATGTGTTGCTGTCAGGCTGCCAGAAACCTGTGTTTTTTCATAAATGAATGCCCTACTTGATCATACTACAGGCAGTATCACACAAAAGTAGCAGATGTACAGGCTAGAAACTATTGCTACTTTTGCTATTTTTTAAATTTTGAATCCTGAAAGGTAACAGTTCAAGGTTTCCACCCGACAGAGACAAAATGTATCTCTACTCCTGTTTGTTTCTGCAGGTGTGACAGTATAGACAAACTAAAAGCTCAGCTACCAAAAATGGAGCAAGAGCTGAAAGACCAAGGAAGGTTTAAGGACTTTTACCAGTTTACATTTAACTTTGCCAAAAATCCTGGCCAAAAAGGTTTGGGTATGTATAATTTATTTATTATTTATTATTCTTCTTTGTTGTCTTTGGTTGAATACATATGGAGTTATTTTTGTTGTTTTTTGACAGTATTTTTGCATTCTCTTTTTCTTCTAGATCTAGAAATGGCAATTGCATATTGGAATTTAGTACTGGCTGGAAGATTCAAGTTCTTGGACCTTTGGAACAAATTTTTAGTTGTAAGCCGATCATTATTACAGTCCAATTATTAATTGTTATATTACCATCATGCAGTTTGTTTTTGTTTGTTGTTTATGGTGCTGTGTTCTTTTCCTGTCACTTTGTCATGTAGGAGCATCATAAAAGATCAATCCCCAAGGACACATGGAACCTCTTGTTAGACTTCAGCACAATGATCACAGACGACATGTCCAATTATGATGAGGAAGGTGGGTGTTTTGCTTTGGTTGCCAAACATGTACAAGCAACAGGTCACGATTCTCTGTGACCTCTGTGACCTGTTGCACACTAGGCTTGCGTAGCCAGACAACTATTCCACAATCTCTTACCCCTTATTCCTAAACTTTTTTGCCATTTTTTACTATTTTGAAAATCATTTTAAAATAGTTCAACTGTGGTACATCCTGAAATCCAAGAATGGAAGCTGTCTTATTTTCATGATCAAGTTTTTACTAAAAAAAATAACACAAAAAGTTTTTTTTTCAACAGGTTTTTGTCTGACAGCAACGATATGAAGGATATTTGATCTAACCGCAACTTCTTTGTCTCACTCTAAGGGGCGTGGCCAGTCCTCATCGACGACTTTGTTGAGTTTGCGCGGCCGCACATTGGGACCAAAAGCACGGCCGTTTAATGAACAGACGTCCACAACGTTGTTGATAACGGAGAAGAATACCACACAAACAAGGTGGCGAACCGATAGCGGGGGGCTGCACTGACATGAGATCTACGTTGCCTTTACAACCCTCAGGACTGAGATGTTTTACACAACAGAGACTATATATATGTATATATATACATATACATATATATGTATATATATAGAAAGGCGTATCTCCTCTTCGGTCGACTTGTGGTGGTTTGGGGCTTTTATCTTAACAATGGGGGCTTTTTTGTGGTTACTCGATCCAACTGGAGATGAGTCACATTTTGGACCTCGTCAATAATTCCTACGGCCAGTGTTTAGGTGATATGGTGGTTTAGGTCATTCAGTGGTTCTCAAACCTTTTAATTTCAAGAACCCCCCTGTAACTCTGAGAGTGTACAAATGGAACACACACTCTAAAGAGTTGCAGACCCCCCCCCCCCCCCCCCCCCCCCCTCAAGGAACCTTGAGGTGGGTGTCCCGCCTGGACCCCATTTGAGAACCACTGAGTTTTTAGGGTTTCCTCGCGGGAGCAAATGGCGCCCACATAGACATACTGCTAAACCCTAATCTAAACACAATGGCACCATGAGGGAATGTCATCCTTTTCAAATATTGAATCAACTTTTAGTACTTTGTGTGCATTCCTGCTATGGATTTTGTTTTGTTTTATGAAACATTTGTGTGACAGATGAGTACAAAACATTGATTGTAATATTTTTTGTTTTAAGCATAATGCTATTCCACACACAAATGTCTAAGATAATAAATGTTTCAATTTGATATCTTTAATGTTTCCATGCCTCTTCATGTTTTTTTTCTTTCTTTTTTTCTTTTTTTTTGGGTGGGGTGTGGGGGGCTGTTTAGTTTTAATTTATATACTTGTATCTGTCTAATTACTATGAGGTACTTACTTGAGGATTTTCATTATGATTGCTTTATGGATAATGCAGCCAGTTTAATTCATTATTATAAAATACCTGCTGGATTTGTCCATTGCATCCTGAAGACTGTTGGAAGAGCCCAGTGATCAATCAATTCTTACAGATTACCTTTCCAACCACAGAGTTAATTTACCGTAATTCCCCACTTCTCATCCCTATCCGAGTGGGTCAGATTTGTATTTTGTATATTTTAATCAAACGTATTATATTTCTTGTTGACAATGTTTACTGAGATTCTATGATCACAAATCAGATATAAAAATGATACCAATCCTTTTTATTTTACCATACACAATCTGAATCTAATCCACTTGGATGCTTTTGAACTCTTGCTGGGATTCTTGTCATTCACAATCAGAATTCTTGTCATTCACAATCAGAATTCTTGTCATTCACAATTGTTGTTGCCATTATGTTTACATAAGTGATTTATTAAGGTTGATTGATTGATTGAAATATGTATTAACAGTTTGCAGAATTACAGTACATTTCAAGCACAAACTCAATACAAAGACTTAACTGTGAGTGGACGACCCAATTAAGCATTACACTTGTTTACAAGAGGGTCCACCTTGTTCAATTCATCAAAACATTTAGAGACGTACAAATAGACACTTCTATATAGTCAAAGAACAGAACAGGAATTCATCATAAAGGAGGTAAAAATGGAAAAGAAACATACAGTGAGGGGAAAAAGGGGTGGGAGGGATTCAGATTTTATGGGGGCCAGTTTCGAATTGCAGCCGTCCGTAGGTGCCCTTTGAGAGCGGTTTTGAAGGAGGCAAGGGATTCGCATGTCTTAATGACTGTTGGTAGGGCGTTCTACTTTTTGATGGCATAGGAGCGAAAATAATGTAGTCCCTTGTTTGTGCCGAATCTGGGTTGTACATAGTTCGTTGCACTCCCTCTGGTGTTGTGGGTGTGGACTTCGTTAACATTAAGGAAGTATCTAGACAGGTACATGGGTATCTTGCTGGTGTATCGAATCTTGTGGATCAGACCCATTGCAAGATGCTGTACTCTGTCGTCGACCCTAAGCCATTCCAGCCTGTCAAAGTGGGCAGGGGGGTGAGGCCAAGTAGGAGCCTGACCAGTTTGTTTTGGGAAGTCTGGAGCCTAGTTTTAAGGGCCTTTGAGGTGCTGTGGTACCAGGAGGTGCATGCATAGTCAAAGAAACCTTGTACGAGGGCTCCTGTTAAGGTCTTCAAGGTGTTTTTGTTGACCAGTGAGGAGATCCTGTAAAGGAAGCAATGGTAACAGGAACAACAGAAAACAGAAACATGAAAAAAGTTAGAAATGATATCATACACAATATAGCCTGCAGTGTACACAATTGACTAGAGGCTGAGGAACCAGAATACAATTATGTTACCCATACACAAGATGTAACAATAAAGATACTATAGCAGTTGTCTATGAATAGAAATGACATAGCATGTTACATCCTGCAATTTGCAATATACTTGTATGAATAAATAAATGAATGATTGCAGTTGTATTGAATACTTGTGTAGTGTAGAGCTGAAGCAGATTTACTGTAGGCTACAGTTAGTACAGTACGTACAACCAACCAGCCAATCAAAAACGTGAGCGCTGTACTGCGCTGCCCTCTAGCGTGCCGTTCAGCTGACTTGGTTCTTGGTTGCTAGCAGCAACACACAAACAAATGTACCGTATGCTTTTCTGGAACAAGACCCCACGACCACGTTAAAAGCACTAGCAGGTAGGTGACATTGCTATTTTAAAGTGTATTATTACAAATGACAAATGAAAGCGTTTTATAACCGTCTACTCTAACGTTATAGCTTTTAGCAGCGCAGCAGGAGAAATGTCCAACATGCTTTTGGCTGAGGTAGGCTGGGGTGAGGGCTTCGCCCTCCCCATGGCAAACGCTGAAAACAAAGTTTTGCAAGATGAGGTGAGTGGATCATCATACACAAACAAATTGCAATACAAGATAAACTGTAGCCTACAATTCAATCAAGCTTTGGTCACAATTACAAAAACAAGTTTATGTTCTTAAACTCCAACAGATTGAGAGGAAGGAAAAGGAGAGGACACTGTTGGAGTATAAAGTTGGAGAATGTAAGGACAGAATACAAGCCATGTCTGAACACCTGAAAAACGTCAACCAAGAGCTAGCACACACTCAGGTAGGTGGCACCTGGCTGGATTGTCTGTCTACTCTGCACCGTCTGCACTCACTGTCTGTCTGCATACAGCCGGCTACCATGATGTGGGCCTATAATTAAAATGTCTAAATGTAATAGGTATTGGTGAAAGTAACTAAGAAAAAAAGAAAATAATATATATATATAAAAAAATCAGAAATAGCCTCCAGGCTCCTTCAGTCAACACTTTTAAGAATAGACTTGACTATAGGGTTGACTTGTAAGGTCATAAACTGGTAAATATGGGACTTTGAAACTGTATTATGTATAGAATAATAAATAAAATCAAAAAGTGTGGGTCCACATGAACTTTGTTCATTTTAAAGTGTATTTATGTCTGTTATGAGTCTGGCGTAGAGGATTTCATCCTGTGCTGGAAATCTTTTCAATAAATTTCAATACAAAAATAAATAAATGAGCTGAATCACATCTTGATGACATCATGAAGATGTGATTAACCACGTTAATGATTTTTGTCAGGCCTCCAGTTCTAGGAAACACAGAATGGGGGGACTTTTTTATTATTTCCACACAACAGCTCTAAGGTTCTTCCACCACGGAATATGCGATGTGTTCCCTATCTACAGGCTCTGCACATGGCCCGGGAGAGAGAGACAGACTCAGAGAAGCACCTCAAGGCGGTCGCAGAGCGAGAGGCAGGTCGACTAGGACAGGAGAACAGACGCCTACAAGCCGAGCTGGAAGCTTTGAGGGAGAAGAAAAACACCCAAGAGGTCATATTGTTATTCCTTAACTCTGAGAGTGTACAAAATGTAACCAAATACCATTTGTCCTCAAATAACACACGTGTATGTCCTTATCCCAATGACCAGACTCGCATATAGCCTATACACAGAAAATGATGGTTCTTTAAAAGGCTACTATAGAGCGGTGCCCGTTGGGCACTGACTTACTTGGAACGATGCAAGTTGGAAATGCATGCCCCACCCAGATATTATGTCTGTGTCCCTTTTCTCCATATATGGACCCTGGGCAGGGGCCCTGTCCAGATGTCAGAACAGGCCAGCTTATGGAGTTATGTGTCAGGCATGCCCAAATATGGAGTGCTGTGATGTCAGAACAGGCCAGCTCCATATATGGACATGGGCAGGGCCCTGTCCAGAGCCCGGGCAGAGGCCTTATGTGTCAGGCATGCCCAAATATGGAGTGCTGTGATGTCAGAACAGGCCAGCTCCATATATGGACCCTGGGCAGGGGCCCTGTCCAGAGCCCGGGCAGAGGTCTTTTTGTGGCGGTTCTGGACAACCGTAGGTCAGACCGACTCGATACCGGGCACGTGCACCCCTGTGGTGGTGTGGACCGCGTGTGTCGAATTTGAAGTCGGTGGGGGGAACGGTTCCCAAGTTACGTGGATTACACACAAACAGAGACTTGGTGCATTTATAGTTGGATGGTTCCATGAAGAACCATAACATATACTGTATTAAAGCAATGTTTTATTTTGTGAATGATGAAATGTTCATTCCTGACGAAGACCCGCAAGGAGTCGAAACATTGTTTCTCTTATCATTGAATGAAAGTTTGGGAGCTCAAGACCAGTGTGCGGACCTACCTTCTCAATGATGAAATGTTCCTCATATACAGTAGTTCTAGAGGCCCTTTGAGGAACCAACTGGTTCAACCCCAAAATCGACTATTTCTTATTCAAATCGATTTCAGATCGTCTTTTATAATCAATAAATCGTTTAGTTTTATTAACTGTTCCACCCCTCGTTGGATATATTGTTCAAACCTTATGTCTTTGCTATGTAGAAGAAAGAGAGAAGGGGGCACATCAGTTGGGCAAAGTAAAAATACCCATCAAGGTGATCTTTGTACAAATCAGTGACAAAATAGGACAAAAAAGGGAAGAGACCAAGGCACACAATTAAAAAAGCCTAATGCATGTTCACAAATACAAACACTATTAACCCATTAAAACCGGGAAATCATCTGTGTCATTTTAGATTTGAGCTATATAGCAACATAATATTTTCATAAAACTGGTTTAAAACAGTGGTTCACAAAAATAACAGATATACAAGCTCATAGTGTGGCACGAAGTGACACGCTGCGAGCTTGTTCATCTGCTATTTTTTAACACTTTTGTGTGTTTGAAAAGATTTTCAATGACTTAGATTCTTTTCTTAGATCTTTTTTGAACACCATCTTTTCTTCTGGGGGTCCCTACTAACCTAGGTCCCTACTCCCTAGCACAAAACATTTTCAGATGGGGGTCTTTGCGCCTTGACACGAATATGTTTCAGAAAGAACCACTGATTTAGATGGCATTTGCAGAATCGGCCTCAGGTCTTAATTGGTTAAAGGCTTTTAACGTTTTACACAAGAGTGCCTTGGTCTTTTACCTTTTTTGCCTTTATATGTGTTGCAGTGCTGAAGTAGTGTTTTCTGTCTCCAGAATGACATCTTCAAGGCCAACCAGAAGCTGGAGGAGCTCAGGAACCGCCTGAACTGGGACCAGCAGACCCTGGACGCCTGGCTGGAGGAGTCGGCACGCAGAGACGACGACACCATGGCCATCGTCAAGTACGCCCAGCAGGACGAGAGCAAGATCAAGGTGAGACGAAAGCCTCATTTATGCCCTGTCGCGCGGCGAAGTATGAATCGGGCTAAACTGTCCTCTTTTGACCAAGTCACTATAGCAGATCAGTGGCCCGGCACTGAATGATGTGTAAATCAGTGTATAGTGGCCATTTAATATTCTCCACAAGATGCTTCTAATATGTATACTGTTTCTATCTGTACCTTCACAACACAGAAATAGCTCACTGATTCTTTTTCTCTTTTCTTTTCAAATTCCAAATATCATCTGATGTATTGGACATTATTCATGAGTCAAATATGTCCATGGTTCATTGTTTAGATCAATATCGATGCCCATAGTCTACAAAGCTAAATAACATAGTATAACAGTACAAACCAAGCAAGTTCTGTTCTTCCAACATAATTCCCTTCTTGTCTGTGAGTTAGTGTGTTATTGCACTCATAACCTCATCATTACCCCTGATTTTGATGTCCATTTGAAGATCTGACATTAATCTACTTTTATTTCAGTTATAGGCTTTCTTTGGTCCTAAATCTGATGTCAATGTTCACTTCCAATGGGGTCAGTATCTTGTGAATGTAACATCCATAATTGTGTCCTGTTTCAGTCCCTCACAGTAGCTATAGAGAAGAAGACCATCGAGGCTAATAAAATGCACAAAACACTGGACAATGCAGTGACCGAGACCATGCTGGCACAGGTAATACCATTACACCTCTCCTCAGTGTTAACTTTGTTTAAGGAATAAAATGTTTGTCAAATCTCTATGGTAGAGTATTATAATACAATATAATAACTTATACAATTGGGATGGTTTGTCTCCCTGCTCTTGTATTGAGACACTTAGATCATGTCAAAGGTCACCTAGACACAGGACCTGACTAAATTAAAAGTTAAAATCAAGATTCAATTTATCCCTTCAGCAAGTAGGCTGGCTCTATGAGCTCAATGGTAAAAAACATGCACTTGCGCAGGAAACCGGGTTCAAATCCGGCATAGAAGATGTAAGACACTCTCAGACTTAAACCATACCATTGAGGACCGGTGTGTGATTCTCCTCTACTCTCTTAACAGATCAGTTTGGACAAGACAGCAGAGAACTTCCGGCAGGCCCACGTGGAGAGACAGGAGCTGATCCGTCAGTGGGAAAAGACCATCGCACAGATGAGGACACGAGATGCTGAGATGCAGCAGTGTTCACTGGTAACCACTAGGCCATAATCAACTTGAGATACTGCCACAAAGCATTGACCATGTACTAATATTTCGTTTCTGTCGGTGGAAACTTCATATGTCCAAAACCGTTGCTGTTCAGGATTCGAATAAAAAAACATCAAAACAAGTGCAGTGTTTCTAGCATGTGAATCTGCTACTTTTGATGCTTTTGTGTGACACTGTAGTATGATCAAGTAGGGTGTTAATTTACAGGGGGGAAAAGTTAGAATATGGAGATAGGAGGTATGATTTTCAATTACCCTGTATCACAGCTTTTCAATTTTGACCAGTGGTTCTCAAAGTGTGACCCTTGAGTAGGATCCTGGGGGTCCCCAGCAAAATTTGTTAATATAGCAACAAAATCAGTTTAACCACTTTGAAAGTAGCTGATAAATTGACACAAAATATTTCACACAAAATACTTTCAGATGGGGTCCGTGGCGACACAGGCCTGCCCTACAATTTGGGGGGTCTTGACATTATGATCGCTTTGAGTGCAAATGTAAATGTGTGTTTGTTTGTACCGTGTCATCCTCCACCCAGCAACTAGCAGAGGTGAACCAGCAGATCAGGGAGAGGAGCACCACAGTCAAAGAGAAGAAGGGGTTTCTGGAGAACGAGATAGAGAACAACAGGGAACATGAGAGGAAGATCACCACAGCCAACAAGCAGGAAGCCAAACTCCGACAAGAATACCAGGAGCACGAGAAGAACCGTGCTAGGCTCAAAGACGAGGTCCAGTACCATAATAGGATTTCTCTTATATTTGAGGGGCGCTAGCCACTCCAATGCATGGCTTTTGAGGATTACGTCATATGGCAGCCAAGTCTATGTGATTTGTAATGTTTGTTTAGAGCACTTATGATGTAAATCGTTGGACTTTGATGACATTTCAATGTTTGTTTAGAGTACTAATGACATGAATGTAAATAGTTTGCCAGGCAAGTCTACACGCTTTAATGTTTGTTTAGGGCACTAAATGCCAACGTAAGACGTCATGTGGCCGATAGATACAGTGGGCGCCCCTCACTTCACACAAGTGTGACGTTTTTAAAGGCAGTGCAACATGAACATTTAGGATACATAATTATCATCGATTGATTTATCGAGCACTTTTTTACTAATTAATTCAAAAGGTTAACAATAATTATAATCTAAATGATCAGTAATTGGTTTAAAATAAAGTCATACTATTGGACAACCATCTTTTTAATTTTGCAGTTGGAGAATGTGAAGCGCACGGTGGACAGAACGGCCACGGACGTGGAGTCTGTGAGGTCGCAGATCTCCAGCCAGAAGAGAAGCATCCAGGACAAAACCAACAAGTTAGTACAGAGTACTGTACAACGGCATCAGACATTCCAAAATATGAGAGCTTGTAGTTCGGCTATATTTTCGCTATAAAGCGTAAACATTAATATGTGTGTTCTTGTGTGTGTGTGTGTGTGTGTGTGTGTGTGTGTGTGTGCGCGTGTGTGTGTGTGTGTGTGTGTGTGTGTGTGTGTGTGTGTGTGTGTGTGTGTGTGTGTGTGTGTTGCAGACTGACGGCGGCCCAGCTCCACACAGCTGCGTTGGAGCAGAAGCTGCAGACGGTGCAGCAGACGGCTCTCAGCACGGAGGAGAGAGCCGCTCAGATGGAGCAGATGCTGCAGGATGAAGAGGAGGCCATGAAGGTGTGTGTGGAGCATGGGAACCTGTTACTGTTACTACAATTACTATCTAGTAGGGATGCATTCATCAGTCATCATCTCTATAGATCTGTATCTGCCGTAAGAATTCAGTATCGTATGGAACTGAGCTAAAAATAATCGCTAATATTAATAATATTTCTGTCGGCCAGAAACCTCTTATCTACATGTTTTAACTTGTTGTGTTTTTTCGTAAATTAATGCCCTAGTTGATCATACTACCGCGTCACACAAAAGCATCAAAAGCTCGAAACGCAACCGAGTTTGTAGATCTGCTACTTTTTCTATTGTTTTAATTTTAATCCTGAAAAGTAACAGTTTGGGACATATGAGGCTGAAAAAGCCTTTTGTGGGGAAAGCTTTCAAAAGGGTCAACGAGTTAGAAAATACTAGTAGTAAAAATGCTACATTGAAGTTGTTTGAACTGAATGTGCATCATTTGGCCCAATAAATCAGTTAATAAGAATGTACCTTTTTCAAGTGAATCCAAGCATGCAGTCTGCATCGCATCTCTTAGAGATGCGATGCAGACTGCATGCTTGGTATATAATAAAGGTTATAGAGATGATCTCTATAACCTTTATTTAACAAGGCAAAACAAGTAACGAACAGATTCTTATTTTACAATCCTGGTGTGCCATATCAGAAGAACACAGGGTCACTCACAGCATGTGCAAAACAGGAACAAGTGTTTGAAACAGATCCTTCCACTCTCATGTTGCAGGAGTTGGATGTGCAGCTCCAGCGCCAGCGGGAGGCACTGTTTGGTGAGAAACAGGCGCTGCAGGCTCTTCGGACCAAAGAGAAGGACTCTGTGGCCAAGTTGACGGGAAGCAGGGCCACACTGGCCGGTCTGGACAGTCACCTGAACAAACTGGACCACAACCTGCTCCAGCAGCAGGAGATCATGTACAACCAGGTATAGTATAACCAGGCACGACCACTTAGTTGACCAGTGGTTGACCAGTGTTCCACATGACCAGTGTTCCACATGTCTCCACATGTCTCCAACAGAAAAGACACAAGTCTTAAACATTTTTTTTATTCAGGAAGGTCAATTTGAGAGCAGTCTCTCTTTTCCAATGATCTTTTCATGAAAGTAAACGTAGCATAAGAATTAAAACAAAACAAATGACAAGACGATAGACGTTTCAGGATTTTAAAGAATGCAAATACAGACAGATGTCACAGTATTCTTCACAAGCTGTTTAAAGCGAGCAAGTGAAATTAAGTTCTCCAATTTTAAAACAGTTTTCTGTTGTTGTGCGGAAAGCTTTGGAATGTTTAACTGTTATAACATATAATAGGGACAATGGGGTTCAAGCGGTTAAAGCAGTATTGTGCAATATTTGCACTTAAGCAAATGAGGCCATAACTACTTAAACCCAATATAGTTCATTGATGAGGGTCCCCCAGGGGTCCGTACTTGGTTCCCTGCTATTATTTATTATTTTATTTATTTATTTATGTATGTATGTATTTATACACTTAATTAGTCCGAAATAAAACACGTGGTAAGACATTAAGGCTAAAAGCATAACACAAAGTCCTGGGGACTTTTCCATTGTGGTCAGTAGCATCTGTGTAAACAACACAGACACTATCTGACTACCGGTATATGGCATTCTTCACATTTGTGGTTTAGAAAACAAATCCATGACACAAAAAAACAGGTGTAATTATGGAATTGTTATGAAGTCCCCTCCGAAGACTCTGGGTTCGCCTCCGAGTCCCAGACCTGCTCTCAGATCTGGTCCGATCGCTGTCCCCTCTTCGTTCCCCTGTCCCTCACGCAGGACTTTCAGATCCAGCAGTTGGAGAGGAAGCTGGCTCGGCTTCAAGGCGAGGTGAGCACGGAGGAGAAGGAGACGTTGGAGAAGAAGGTCAGCGAGCTGTCCGACGCCGTCGACCAGAAGAAGAAGACGCACAAAGTGCTGAAGGCTGAGCTCAAGCAGCTGGAGGTAGAGCCTCACCCCAACGCTTTCACCAGCGCTCTGAAAACCACTCTTCATTTAGGATGTCAGGTCAACAAATGAACCTGGCATCTCTCTACATAACATGCTATCTAAATTACATTTTAACCTTTGCATAAGACTGGATGGTCGTTAATGCAATAACAGTGTGGACACAGCTAAACAAATCTGATTTGCCTGCAGTCTTCCTGCTGTTAGAAAGATTTAGATGTTAATGATCGACTTTGTTCACCGCTCCGACAGGACGACATCCTCTGCATGAGGAAAGCAGCGGAGAAGACTGGAGCGGAGAAGAGTGATCTGACCATGAAGATCGAGGAGCTGCAGCTGTTCAACGACACCACGGACAAGGAGCTGAAGAGGCTCAAACTCAAGAAACAGGTATCTGCAAATGCCTCCTGCTGCTACTAGGGATCTGGATGAAAAGTGTTATTTCTATTCCTACTGGCAATTTATGACATGAAAAGGTTTGAGAACCACTGACATAGAAAATAAGACATTTGTAGAATCGGCCTCAGGTCTTAATGGGTTAAGAACCAGTGGTATATGCTTCTTGACCCCTCTCTCTCTCTCCTGATGGGGGGCATCAGGACACCATGGTGGACGAGAAGATCCTGAGGCTGCAGGTGAAGCGCCAGAGAGACCAGCTGTACGAGCATGCCGACGGCGTCCTGTCCCAGGAGAAGAGGAGGCTGCAGATGCAGGAGGCGATGAAGGAGAGACAGGAGGAGATCAGGGAGCACAGGGAGGTGCTCACCATGCACATCAAGATCCACAACCAGGAGAGACAGGGCATCAGGTACAGGAACACCTACTGTACCTGCTCTTCACACAGACGTGCTAGGGCTTGGATCTATAGCCTTGAACAAGACTGACCGATTTTGACAGTGAACTGTACTTAGTAAACAAATGTTTAGTCGACCAGGTATTACAAAAATATGATATATTATATTAACATCCGCCCAAACACATGTTATACACACGTTTTCAGTGCGGAGGTGCACGAGAGACTGTCTAAGATCGACATCATGAGGAAACGCTACGAGATTCTGACCTTTTCAATGGCCGCTCCTGAAGGTGAAGAGGAGATGTCACAGGCTTATTATGTCATAAAGGTAAAAATGAGCTTTCTTCTGCAGGCCACGTATCATTTGTCCCTTTCCAACCAGTGTCCCTATCATGGGCATGTAATTTTGGGTGAGCATTTAAAAAAATGTTCTGATCTACAAGTTCACGTGTTTTTTCAGGTCGGGATACCAATTTTAGCCATCAGGAGAGAGAAGTCCTGATTGTTTATTATAAGGATAAACAAGTGAAATCAGAAGTGATGACACAAAGAAATGAGCAGACTGTTAAAACTGGAACACTATACATTTTAATCTGATAAATGGGTACTCTCTCCTGATTGGATGAAATTTGCAAACCCAACTGAAAGAAACCTTTAACCAAAAGAATATCACTAACTTTAAGTAGTATTTTTTAACATGTGACTGGCTGGTCTCCAGGCTGCCCAAGAGAGGGAGGAGTTGAAGCAGAAGGGAGACAACCTGGATGGAGAAATCCGCAAGATGGAGAAGGAGATTACAGCGTTCGAGAACACACTGGAGCTCATAAACAGCTGTAACGCATCCTACCGCAAAGCCTTCACCAAAGTACCTGAGTCTAGTACGTACTATATATATACTACTCCTACTGCAAAGGCTTCAGCAAAGTACCCAAGTCTAGTATGTACTGGATGAAGGAAGTAGATTTAGACTCTCGTAGATGTATTTATCGATTCTGACATTTTCAATCTACGAGAGTCTAAGCGAACTCGCCCCATGGTCAGGAGCCCGAAATCCCCTGCCTAATGCCTAATGGCTCTGAACATGTACAAATAAAAAATGAAGGTGCTTACCATGCTGCCCCACATGTCCGGTTTATCTGCGCCTATCGTTCATCCATCCAGCCAGTTACAGACGAGGAAAGATCCAAGATGGCGGAAAGATTCCGAGACAGAGTGGATTAAAACACCTTTTTTATTGAAAACTACGGGTTTCTTCATTCAGACTAAAAAGTGTTAAAGCTGCAATTCATAACTTGTTTTAGGGGCTGTGTCCAGAAAGAGTTTTGTCTGTATGTTCAGACTGTATGTTTGAATTGTTTTCAATGAAAAAGTGCCACGTCATTTGTGCTATGTTAGAAACACCATGACGTGACGAGGTACTACTCGTCTATTCTGCGTTCAAACAACGTTATTGTCTGGTCTCAGAGAGCTGGAATATGGTGCTTGGCTGAGCATTTTGAACACCTTGAAGTTGATGCACACAGTCTAAAGCCCTAACCACACCAGTGAATAAAATGTTATGTTAATGTTATGTTACTACAGTATAACAACAACTAATACAACTGTGGGGGTTGGTGGTAGTTAATCTCGTTGCTATTATATTGACATCCTCATGTCGGTTTCCTTTGCTTTCTGTGTAAAGCACATCGAATTGCCTTGTTGTTGAAATGTGCTATACAACTCAAACTGCCTTACCTTGCCTAGGTGAAGAATACCAGAAGAAGCTGAAGTTGGAGGAGCAAGAGAGAGCAGCCGAGGAGAAACTCAAATACAAGAAACGACAGATCAGAGAACTGCAGGAAGACATACAGGTCATTGTGACAGGGTTTACCAAACATTGGTTCCGGACCAGAACCAATGCAAAATAGCAGATCTATAAGTTCACAACGTGTCACATCACGCTGTGTTGTAAGCTTGTAGATTGGCTATCTAAATGTTCTGAAAACTTAGGTCAGGTTTTTAGAGGTGTTTCTAAAAAAAACAGTATTTGATCAAAGCCCATTCAACTTCATGAAAAATGTTTTAAAGTGAAATACTCAGTCACGGCGCAGTCACACCGAAGTTTAATTCTACCTATGAGGGTGGATTCTGCCTATGCTTTTCAATGTTTTGTTTTTTTTACGAAATCTGTAAATGGCAACAAACTGCTCTGTTCCCATTGAAAAGCATTGCCATACTCCACCCTTAAACTTTGGTGTGACCGTGCCCTATAAGTGGATAATTCAAAATGTTCTTCTCTGCCTTTCACATGCAGTAGTGCACTAGAATGTCCTCTGCCCTCATTTTAGCTTTTGTCTTTACTCTGACGTCTTCTTGTGAGGATTACAATACGCTGCTGTGCTAGATCATTTACACTCTCCTGTGACTGAAATAAGAGGGCAGCCTGACAATAGACTGGCTCAACAACTCCCTGTACTTACTGTACGTGTGTGTGTGTGTGTGTGTGTGTGTGTGTGTGTGTGTGTGTGTGTGTGTGTGTGTGTGTGTGTGTGTGTGTGTGTGTGTGTGTGTGTGTGTGTGTGTGTGTGTGTGTGTGTGTGTGTGTGTGTGTGTGTGTGTGTGTGTGTGTGTGTGTGTGTGTGTGTGTGACTCGTATTAGTATACTCGCGAGAGCCAAATTTCCTCCACAGGTAATTTGAGAAATACATTGTGAGGAAATGTTTAGAGTTAAGGCTTACAATTAGAAAACGTTTCAGGTCGGGGGTTATAGGATTACACATTCAGAGGTTAGGTTTTAGGTGGTTGGGGTTAAGAGTTAAGCCTGAGTCATACTTAATTACCGTAAATGCTTCCGTGTTGCGAAGCTCAGAGCTTGTACTAGACATTTTGTATTAATTGCTGTCCCAATGTGTGTGTGTGTGTGTGTGTGTGTGTTTGTGTGTGTGTGTGTGTGTGTGTGTGTGTGTGCGTGTGCGCGTGCGTGCTCGCTGGTGCGACTTCCTCCACATCCAGGAGATGAACAGCACACTGGACCGCGTGGCGCAGGAGGAAGTAAACGTGCAGAGTGAGCAGATAGAGCAGACGCAGTCCCACATTGTCCAGCTCAACAAAGAGCTGGCCTCTCAGAGGGACAAACTCAACCGGGTCACTAAACAGGTTTGAATGCTCAGTCAGCGGCATGGTGCACGTCGCTCAGCGTCTCCGCCGCATCAAGTGTCACACACTGCAGTCTATACAGTACGTGACACTGTACTTAACTTGTGGGGCGGCCCAGTGTAGCTCATTGGTTCTCGAACCTTTTCAAGTTGTGATCCCCACCCAAAATAATCATATTTGGAATTTTAGGAGTTGAGGAATTACATTTAGCTTGACTTTGTTTCACAGATAAATATTGTGAAAATACAAAATAGCAGATCTACAAGCTCACAACGCCTAATGCGAGGCGTTGCGCCCTGCCGTGCGCTTATCAAAGCAGCCCTAAGCTAGGTCAAGCTGTAAAAGCCAAATTTCCTCTCCCCTGGGGACCAGAAGATACCTTTTGGTTAAAATTGACTGGAAGTTCCACAGTAGATTTTCCATGATTACTTCCTGGTGACTCAGAGCCTCTGCCTGAAGACCAAAAGCCTAATATCTGCCCTGGCCTTGAGGGAATTCCCCTTTAGGCTGGTAGTGGATAAGATGTTTAGCTTTAGTGTCCCTTCCTGCGCGGGAGGCCTGGGTTCGAATGCCCAGTATTACACCCAGGGCCGGATTTACGACTGGGCTAGGGTGGGCTGCAGCCATCGACGGAAAATAATAATAAAAATTAGATTTCCACTCCTGCCTGTAGGTCAGTGTCTTTATAATACCCCATGGTGTGATGCAGGCAGGCTATTCAGCTCTCCCTCTACTGTCCTACGTCAGATGTTCTGGCCTGGTCCCTTTTAGGTTTACCGTCTGGTGTTCAAGTGAAAGGCAGTGACCAACATGGCTCAGTAAAGAGTGTCGATTCAGATGCCAGTAGTCGTAGAGCGTCATTTTCAGTTAACAAATGATATCTGAGGACCGTGTACACACAAACACTCAACATGCTTCATCATGGCCAGTGTTTCATGTGTCAACACAGAACAACAATATTGGTTATCACAGCGCTAACGTCTTGAACCCTAGTGTACCTATTCTGGGGGTGAAGTTCAGCAAAAAACTCACAATAACTTACAACGCACACCCCAGTTATTTACAATATTCAATAGACTTTTTAAAACATTTGTAAAATATGAACAAAGCAATTCCTTCGTTGAGCCAATGCAAAAGTGGATTTATTGTGTCTCTGTCTCCGCTTATGTCCACAACTGCTACTTTTGATACTTTTGTGTGACACTGTAGTATGATCAAGTAGTAGGGCATTTAAGAAAAAGTTAGAAGTTAGAATATGGATATAAGAGGTTTCTGCCGGCTGACAGTGACGTTTATGTTTCTTTGCAGTGCTCCAGGCTGACCAAGGATGTGCGCTCAGCCAGTAAGAGCAGAGAGGAGACGTTTGTAGAGCGAGACATTAGACTGAGAGAGATGAGAGACTTCAACAAGACGCTCAACAGAATGCTGCTGGACGCCATGGAGGAAAACCCTGATCTGAAGACGCAGCTAGAGAAGTACTTTCTCCAGGTAGCGTAGATAAACATCCACAATCAACTATTTTTCAAATAGTATTTCTTTGATTTCAAACCTTTTTTAAAACAATTATTAATTCAAGAACAATGGATTCCATGTCAGCATGCTAACTTTCCAGGAAGAGAACAGATGTACTTTGTATTAGCTTGGTATCCTCATCGATTATGTTTGACTTTGTTATGTTTGACTGGTAGTCGGGTTTCTGAACTGTCCCATTAGCCCACCAATGAGATTTAAAAGCCAGGTTTGTTTGTGTGATTTTGATTTGTCTCATTTTTGAAACCTAAGCCTGACACATGTTATTCTATGGACTGGGTTTTCACATACTGCTTTCAGAGTCAAGTGAAAGACATGGTTGTAAGCATTAGATTTAATTTGCCGTTCCGGTTTGTCTGCCAGGCCAACCTGACTCTTCCATCACCTCCATCATCCACCCCTAGCAGCAGACTGAGCTCCAAGACGAGCTCCCCTCGCAGCTCTGCCTCGCCCAGGTTAGTGTCTCACAGCCCAAACCAACAGGTTTACAATACATCCCTTACACTTACAAGGATCCAAATACAACCATGGATGGATAAGCTGTCCAAAATAGAACTCAATATCAGATCACTTCCATTTAACATTCCTCTGAGATTTCCTCCAAGAGCCTCCAGGTTTCTACACAAGTGCATATTTTGGTTGAAAGTCCAAATATGTCCTGTATAATCAGAAAATCTAAACATCTTTTAGCACAATACTTAGGAGTATCAGAGTCTCAGCGGTTGAAGTGTAAGTAAACATCATTGAAAGGGATACATAAGATAGTCACCAAAGGCAGCATTGCAGTTAAGATACAGTAGATACAGCATACCCTGCTGACATCAGACGCAAAAGTAACATCATCAATAATAATGAACAAAGTTTACACAATGTTTGCATTATGCAGGACAAAAGAGTGTCTTGCTTAAAGGGACACTTTAACCTGACTTTGAACCTGAATCTCTGAATCTTACCTATTTATGCTGCACACACAGTACATAAGGTATTATCATAATCTCTGTTTATACATTTATATTATTATTCTTATGTGTGTGTGTGTGTGTGAATGCGTGCTGCAGGTCTTCCAGGTCTTCAGCCAGCAGCAGCCCCACAGCATCTACCGTGCGGACCCCCACATCCGGAGCATCTACCGTGCGGACCCCCACATCCGGAGCATCTACCGTGCGGACCCCCACATCCAGAGCAGTGGATCTGGGTCTGGGTCTCTCTGTGACCTCCGCTCCACTGAGCACCCTGCCTCATCCATCCAGAGCGTCCAGTAGTAGCAGCAGCAGCAGCAGCAGGCGCACGCAGCGCTAGGCTGAGGCCATATGGACAAAATCAAATAGCACAAACTATATTTTGGACCAAATACCGCTATCGATATTGTGACAATATATTGTATGGATGACTACTGGTGCTTTCACAAAATATTTACAGTGTATATTTTGTGCAAGCATGCGGTGTAAGACAAATAGAATAACTTGAAATATCACCCAACCCTACTCGGGGTTAGCCACATGAACCCTAGCATTCCTATTCTGGGTATGTCGCAATAGGCTTACATCCTGCGAGAATAGTCGATCTTTCCTATTTTCAACCTAAGAGGTTTGGTATAGAGGGGAAAAGGTGTAGACCAAGTCATACCAATACCCCTAGTCAAGCCCGGTCAACTGAATTATATAGGGTGGTAAGATGTTCTGATCTGGCCACTACTTTAACTATCACTTTTGCAGTTGACACTAGTTTTGTCCATTAAAATGTTTGCTGCGATTCACTGGACTGATGGACCATGTTTCTGAGGTTTTAAGTTATTAAGCAAAGATGTTCTGACATTTGAAAAGTATATTGATCAAATAAATGACTTGTATGTTCATTTGATTGTAGGCCTATATATTGTTTCGAATGCTCAAATGTTTAGCTCTTTTTTTCAAATTATTAACTTCATAATCATATGTATCCCAAATTAATGACTGCTTAATGTATCTGTGGCCCGTCATGGTCGTACCAATACAAATATTGTATTTTTTTTTAAATGTTCTTTTTTGTGGCTTTCGCCTTTATTTTATATTTTTTATAGAGGGACAGACAGTAGGCTGACAGGAGATGGGGGAGTGACATGCAGTAAAGGCCGTCGGGATCGGGAGTCGAACCCGCAGCACACTGCCAGGCTTGGGCTACCGGCCAAGGTGCCTGGACCGCTGAGCCACGGCCCAGGCCATAAAAATACTGTATAACTACAAAAAGTGCCCTTCTGGGCACAGGTCTCCACCAGGAGGATAGGACTGTGTGAGATGTTTGGCAAAATGTTTAGGAGTAATATAAACATGTTTGCCTTTGATGGCAATTGGATGATTTGAGGCATTTTGTTCCAAAAATGTGATTTGCAAAAATCAACCTGTTGGTGGCGCTATAACAGGCCAATGTGAAAAGGGTGGGATATATTCCTCAGCCCAGTAAGAAAATGTGTGAAAGATTTCAGGTAAATTGCATGCTGCGTTCATGATTTGAGGCTTTTGTTCAAAACGGGGCAATCTTGCAAACTGTGAAAGCCAATTATAGCCAATTAGGATGGAATATGAAATATCGGACAGATCCGACTTGAGCACATGACCATAGAGATACTGTGTAACGATTTGTGAGATTTGTGGACAGAATCTGGAGGAGTAATATAAAAAAATGTGTTTTACAAAAGTCGGCCTCCTGGTGGCGCTATAAAAGGCAGATGCGGAAAATGCAGGTCAAAGGTTTGTCCTTGGCCTCTAGGGAGTGTGCATGCAACGTTTCACGCAGATCGGTGCAGTTTTAGGTAAAACATGTGAAAAGCTGCCTCATGGTGGCGCTATAACAGGCCGTTCTGGAAAATGCGGGGCAGAGGTTCATCGTTGGCATCCAGGGAGTGTGTGTGCAAAGTTTGGCATCGACCGGGTTAACGGTGCCGGAGATTAGCTGTACACAGACGGACGGAAGGAAGGACGGACGGACACACACACACACACACACACGGACGGAGTGCAAAACATACTCTCTCCCCATGCCTTGGCCTGGTGGAGACAATTAGTTATTAGTTTCTAAGTGAAAGTGTTTTTTTGAGGTGCCAAAATCTGCTAATGACCTCCATTATAACTTTTAAATTACTTCTTTCTAAAACTATGAAACATTTCAAAGATTCCTTTTCAGGCAAACATGTCCACCGTAAGATGAACCTAAATAGGTTATGGGATTAAAAAGAAGACGAAAATCACCCCGAGACCATGGACTATAGCCCATGGTCTCGGAGTAATTTTCATCTTTTTTTCAAATCCTCGTTTTTCATCCTTTTTGACCATGGGCTATAGCCCATGGTCTCGGACGGCATACTATAGCATGCCGTTTCCGTTTTTCATCATTTTTGAGGATTTGAAAAAAAGACGAAAATCACCCCGAGACCATGGACCATAGCCCATGGTCTCGGAGTGATTTTCATATTTTTTTCAAATCCTTGTTTTTCATCCTTTTTGACCATGGGCTATAGCCCATGGTCTCGGACGGCATACTATAGCATGCCGTTTTCGTTTTTCATCATTTTTGAGGATTTGAAAAAAAGACGAAAATCACCCCGAGACCATGGACTATGGCTTTTCTATTTCTAAAATATGAAACATTTCAAAGATTCCTTTTCAGGCAAACATGTCCACCGTAAGATGAACCTAAATAGGTTAAACAGTAAATGGTGCATTTATATAGCGCCTTTATCCAAGGCACTTTACATAGATTGATTATTACATTCACCCATTCAAACACACATTCATACACCGATTGCGGCGGAAGCCATGCAAGGTACCAACAAGCACATCGGGAGCAATTTGGGGTTCAGTGTCTTGCCCAAGGACACTTCGTCATGTAGACAGGAGGAGCCGGAATTCGAACCGCTGACCCATAGATCATTGGACGACCTGCTCTACCTCTTGAGCCACAGTCGCCACAGTAGGTTATAGGCCCACAGTAGGTTATAGGCCCATAGCCCATGGCCGTGGATGGCATACTATAGCATCCCTTTTTTCATCATTTTTGAGGATTAAAAAGAAGACGAGAATCACCCCGAGACCATGGACCATGGTCTCGGAGTGATTTTCATCTTTTTTTCAAATCCTCGTTTTTCATCCTTTTTGACCATGGGCTATAGTCCATTGTCTCGGACGGCATACTATAGCATTCCGTTTCCGTTTTTCATCATTTTTGAGGATTTGAAAAAAAGACGAAAATCACCCCGACACCATGGACTATAGCCCATGGTCTCGGACGGCATACTATAGCATGCCGTTTCCGTTTTTCATCATTTTTGAGGATTTGAAAAAAATACGAAAATCACCCCGAGACCATGGACTATATTGAGTGGTGTAAACCACTCCCACAACTGGCTTTTTTGTGCAGAAAAAATGAGCATGGTTGCTATGTTCAAAATAATTTCTGACGTAATTAAATCACACCCGGGTGAACTGGATGACCGTAGCAACCATGCTCATTTTTTCGGAGTGATTTTCATCTTTTTTTCAAATCCTCGTTTTTCATCCTTTTTGACCATGGGCTATAGCCCATGGTCTCGGACAGCATACTATAGCATTCCGTTTCCGTTTTTCATCATTTTTGAGGATTTGAAAAAAAGACGAAAATCACCCCGACACCATGGACTATAGCCCATGGTCTCGGAGTGATTTTCATCTTTTTTTCAAATCCTCGTTTTTCATCCTTTTTGACCGGCATACTATAGCATGCAGTTTCCGTTTTTCATAATTTTTGAGGATTTGAAAAAAAGACGAAAATCACCCCGAGACCATGGACTATAGCCCATGGTCTCGGGGTGATTTTCGTCTTTTTTTCAAATCCTCGTTTTTCATCCTTTTTGACCATGGGCTATAGCCCATGGTCTCGGACGGCATACTATAGCATGCCGTTTCCGTTTTTCATCATTTTTGAGGATTTGAAAAAAAGCGTGACGAAAAAGCGTGACGAAAAAGCGTGACGAAAAAGCGTGACGGAATGGAGTTTCTAGGTGAAAGTGACTTTTTGACGTGCCATAGAGCTGCCATTGAGCCCCCTTATAAATGTCTCAAATTTGAAAGCACTATATTTCTAAAACTATGAAACATTTCAAAGATTCCTTTTCAGGCAAACATGTCCACCGTAAGATGAACCTAAATAGGTTTGAATGGGGTTTCTAGGTGTAAGTATGTAGGACTAGTAGCATGCCAAATTTTGTGCTATTGCCATTGAGAATGCATTGGGCGTTTAAGTTAAATAACTCAGAAACTACAAAACATTTCAAAGTAAAAAGTTCCAGCATGTGTGCCCACAGTAAGCTGAATTATAAAAAGTGTGAATGGAGTTTCTAGGTGAATGTGACTTTTTGACATGCCATAGAGCTGCCATTGAGCCCCATTATAAATGTCTCAAATTTGAAAGCACTATATTTCTAAAACTATGAAACATTTCAAAGATTCCTTTTCAGACAAACATGTCCACCGTAAGATTAACCTAAATAGGTTTGAATAGGGTTTCTAGGTGTAAGTATGTAGGACTAGTAGCATGCCAAAGTTTGTGCTATTGCCATTGAGAATGCATTGGGCGTTTAAGTTAAATAACTCAGAAACTACAAAACATTTCAAAGTAAAAAGTTCCAGCATGTGTGCCCACAGTAAGCTGAATTATAAAAAGTGTGAATGGAGTTTCTAGGTGAATGTGACTTTTTGACGTGCCATAGAGCTGCCATTGAGCCCCATTATAAATGTCTCAAATTTGAAAGCACTATATTTCTAAAACTATGAAACATTTCAAAGATTCCTTTTCAGACAAACATGTCCACCGTAAGATGAACCTAAATAGGTTTGAATGGGGTTTCTAGGTGTAAGTATGTAGGACTAGTAGCATGCCAAAGTTTGTGCTATTGCCATTGAGAATGCATTGGGCGTTTAAGTTAAATAACTCAGAAACTACAAAACATTTCAAAGTAAAAAGTTCCAGCATGTGTGCCCACAGTAAGCTGAATTATAAAAAGTGTGAATGGAGTTTCTAGGTGAATGTCACTTTTTGACGTGCCATAGAGCTGCCATTGAGCCCCATTATAAATGTCTCAAATTTGAAAGCACTATATTTCTAAAACTATGAAACATTTCAAAGATTCCTTTTCAGGCAAACATGTCCACCGTAAGATGAACCTAAATAGGTTTGAATGGGGTTTCTAGGTGTAAGTATGTAGGACTAGTAGCATGCCAAAGTTTGTGCTATTGCCATTGAGAATGCATTGGGCGTTTAAGTTAAATAACTCAGAAACTACAAAACATTTCAAAGTAAAAAGTTCCAGCATGTGTCTCCACAGTAAGCTGAATTATAAAAAGTGTGAAAAGTGCACATCGGGAGCAATTTGGGGTTCAGTGTAGACAGGAGGAGCCGGGATTCGAACCGCCGACCCATGGATCATTGGACGACCTGCTCTACCTCTTGAGCCACAGTCGCCACAGTAGGTTATAGGCCCACAGTAGGTTATAGGCCCATAGCCCATGGCCTTGGATGGCATACTATAGCATGCCTTTTTTCATCATTTTTGAGGATTAAAAAGAAGACGAAAATCACTCATGAAAAACGGAAACGGCATGCTATAGTATGCCGGTCAAAAAAGATGAAAAACGAGGATTTGAAAAAAATATGAAAATCACTCCGAGACCATGGGCTATAGTCCATGGTCTCGGACGGCATACTATAGCATGCCGTTTCCGTTTTTCTTCATTTTTGAGGATTTGAAAAAAAGACGAAAATCACCCCGAGACCATGGACTATAGCCCATGGTCTCGGAGTGATTTTCATCTTTTTTTCAAATCATCGTTTTTCATCTTTTTTGACCGGCATACTATAGCATGCCGTTTCCGTTTTTCATCATTTTTGAGGATTTGAAAAAAAGACGAAAATCACCCCGAGACCATGGACTATAGCCCATGGTCTCGGAGTGATTTTCATCTTTTTTTCAAATCCTCGTTTTTCATCCTTTTTGACCATGGGCTATAGCCCATGGTCTCGGACGGCATACTATAGCATGCCGTTTCCGTTTTTCATCATTTTTGAGGATTTGAAAAAAAGACGAAAATCACCCCGACACCATGGACTATAGCCCATGGTCTCGGACGGCATACTATAGCATGCCGTTTCCGTTTTTCATCATTTTTGAGGATTTGAAAAAAATACGAAAATCACCCCGAGACCATGGACTATAGCCCATGGTCTCGGAGTGATTTTCATCTTTTTTTAAAATCCTCGTTTTTCATCCTTTTTGACCATGGGCTATAGCCCATGGTCTCGGACAGCATACTATAGCATTCCGTTTCCGTTTTTCATCATTTTTGAGGATTTGAAAAAAAGACGAAAATCACCCCGACACCATGGACTATAGCCCATGGTCTCGGAGTGATTTTCATCTTTTTTTCAAATCCTCGTTTTTCATCCTTTTTGACCGGCATACTATAGCATGCAGTTTCCGTTTTTCATAATTTTTGAGGATTTGAAAAAAAGACGAAAATCACCCCGAGACCATGGACTATAGCCCATGGTCTCGGGGTGATTTTCGTCTTTTTTTCAAATCCTCGTTTTTCATCCTTTTTGACCATGGGCTATAGCCCATGATCTCGGACGGCATACTATAGCATGCCGTTTCCGTTTTTCATCATTTTTGAGGATTTGAAAAAAAGCGTGACGAAAAAGCGTGACGAAAAAGCGTGACGGATTGGAGTTTCTAGGTGAAAGTGACTTTTTGACGTGCCATAGAGCTGCCATCGAGCCCCCTTATAAATGTCTCAAACTTGAAAGCACTATATTTCTAAAACTATGAAACATTTCAAAGATTCCTTTTCAGGCAAACATGTCCACCGTAAGATGAACCTAAATAGGTTTGAATGGGGTTTCTAGGTGTAAGTATGTAGGACTAGTAGCATGCCAAAGTTTGTGCTATTGCCATTGAGAATGCATTGGGCGTTTAAGTTAAATAACTCAGAAACTACAAAACATTTCAAAGTAAAAAGTTCCAGCATGTGTGCCCACAGTAAGCTGAATTATAAAAAGTGTGAATGGAGTTTCTAGGTGAATGTGACTTTTTGGCGTGCCATAGAGCTGCCATTGAGCCCCATTATAAATGTCTCAAATTTGAAAGCACTATATTTCTAAAACTATGAAACATTTCAAAGTTTCCTTTTCAGGCAAACATGTCCACCGTAAGATGAACCTAAATAGGTTTGAATAGGGTTTCTAGGTGTAAGTATGTAGGACTAGTAGCATGCCAAAGTTTGTGCTATTGCCATTGAGAATGCATTGGGCGTTTAAGTTAAATAACTCAGAAACTACAAAACATTTCAAAGTAAAAAGTTCCAGCATGTGTGCCCACAGTAAGCTGAATTATAAAAAGTGTGAATGGAGTTTCTAGGTGAATGTGACTTTTTGGCGTGCCATAGAGCTGCCATTGAGCCCCATTATAAATGTCTCAAATTTGAAAGCACTATATTTCTAAAACTATGAAACATTTCAAAGTTTCCTTTTCAGGCAAACATGTCCACCGTAAGATGAACCTAAATAGGTTTGAATGGGGTTTCTAGGTGTAAGTATGTAGGACTAGTAGCATGCCAAAGTTTGTGCTATTGCCATTGAAAATGCATTGGGCGTTTAAGTTAAATAACTCAGAAACTACAAAACATTTCAAAGTAAAAAGTTCCAGCATGTGTGCCCACAGTAAGCTGAATTATAAAAAGTGTGAATGGAGTTTCTAGGTGAATGTGACTTTTTGACGTGCCATAGAGCTGCCATTGAGCCCCATTATAAATGTCTCAAATTTGAAAGCACTATATTTCTAAAACTATGAAACATTTCAAAGATTCCTTTTCAGACAAACATGTCCACCGTAAGATGAACCTAAATAGGTTTGAATGGGGTTTCTAGGTGTAAGTATGTAGGACTAGTAGCATGCCAAAGTTTGTGCTATTGCCATTGAAAATGCATTGGGCGTTTAAGTTAAATAACTCAGAAACTACAAAACATTTCAAAGTAAAAAGTTCCAGCATGTGTCTCCACAGTAAGCTGAATTATAAAAAGTGTGAAAAGTGCACATCGGGAGCAATTTGGGGTTCAGTGTAGACAGGAGGAGCCGGGATTCGAACCGCCGACCCATGGATCATTGGACGACCTGCTCTACCTCTTGAGCCACAGTTGCCACAGTAGGTTATAGGCCCACAGTAGGTTATAGGCCCATAGCCCATGGCCTTGGATGGCATATTATAGCATGCCTTTTTTCATCATTTTTGAGGATTAAAAAGAAGACGAAAATCACTCATGAAAAACGGAAACGGCATGCTATAGTATGCCGGTCAAAAAAGATGAAAAACGAGGATTTGAAAAAAAGATGAAAATCACTCCGAGACCATGGGCTATAGTCCATGGTCTCGGGGTGATTTTCGTCTTTTTTTCAAATCCTCAAAAATGATGAAAAACGGAAACGGCATGCTATAGTATGCCGTCCGAGACCATGGGCTACAGCCCATGGTCAAAAAGGATGAAAAACGAGGATTTGAAAAAAAGATGAAAATCACTCCGAGACCATGGGCTATAGTCCATGGTCTCGGACGGCATACTATAGCATGCCGTTTCCGTTTTTCTTCATTTTTGAGGATTTGAAAAAAAGACGAAAATCCCCCCGAGACCATGGACTATAGCCCATGGTCTCGGAGTGATTTTCATCTTTTTTTCAAATCCTCGTTTTTCATCTTTTTTGACCGGCATACTATAGCATGCCGTTTCCGTTTTTCATCATTTTTGAGGATTTGAAAAAAAGACGAAAATCACCCCGAGACCATGGACTATAGCCCATGGTCTCGGAGTGATTTTCATCTTTTTTTCAAATCCTCGTTTTTCATCTTTTTTGACCGGCATACTATAGCATGCCGTTTCCGTTTTTCATCATTTTTGAGGATTTGAAAAAAAGACGAAAATCACCCCGAGACCATGGACTATAGCCCATGGTCTCGGAGTGATTTTCATCTTTTTTTCAAATCCTCGTTTTTCATCCTTTTTGACCATGGGCTATAGCCCATGGTCTCGGACGGCATACTATAGCATGCCGTTTCCGTTTTTCATCATTTTTGAGGATTTGAAAAAAAGACGAAAATCACCCCGACACCATGGACTATAGCCCATGGTCTCGGACGGCATACTATAGCATGCCGTTTCCGTTTTTCATCATTTTTGAGGATTTGAAAAAAAGACGAAAATCACCCCGACACCATGGACTATAGCCCATGGTCTCGGAGTGATTTTCATCTTTTTTTCAAATCCTCGTTTTTCATCCTTTTTGACCATGGGCTATAGCCCATGGTCTCGGACGGCATACTATAGCATGCCGTTTCCGTTTTTCATCATTTTTGAGGATTTGAAAAAAAGACGAAAATCACCCCGAGACCATGGACTATAGCCCATGGTCTCGGAGTGATTTTCATCTTTTTTTCAAATCCTCGTTTTTCATCCTTTTTGACCATGGGCTATAGCCCATGGTCTCGGACGGCATACTATAGCATGCCGTTTCCGTTTTTCATCATTTTTGAGGATTTGAAAAAAAGACGAAAATCACCCCGACACCATGGACTTTAGCCCATGGTCTCGGACGGCATACTATAGCATGCCGTTTCCGTTTTTCATCATTTTTGAGGATTTGAAAAAAAGACGAAAATCACCCCGAGACCATGGACTATAGCCCATGGTCTCGGAGTGATTTTCATCTTTTTTTTAAATCCTCGTTTTTCATCCTTTTTGACCATGGGCTATATAGCCCATGGTCTCGGACGGCATACTATAGCATGCCGTTTCCGTTTTTCATCATTTTTGAGGATTTGAAAAAAAGACGAAAATCACCCCGAGACCATGGACTATAGCCCATTGTCTCGGAGTGATTTTTATCTTTTTTTCAAATCCTCGTTTTTCATCCTTTTTGACCATGGGCTATAGCCCATGGTCTCGGACAGCATACTATAGCATTCCGTTTCCGTTTTTCATCATTTTTGAGGATTTGAAAAAAAGCGTGACGAAAAAGCGTGGCGGAATGGAGTTTCTAGGTGAAAGTGACTTTTTGACGTGCCATAGAGCTGCCATTGAGCCCCCTTATAAATGTCTCAAATTTGAAAGCACTATATTTCTAAAACTATGAAACATTTCAAAGATTCCTTTTCAGGCAAACATGTCCACCGTAAGATGAACCTAAATAGCTTTGAATGGGGTTTCTAGGTGTAAGTATGTAGGACTAGTAGCATGCCAAAGTTTGTGCTATTGCCATTGAGAATGCATTGGGCGTTTAAGTTAAATAACTCAGAAACTACAAAACATTTCAAAGTAAAAAGTTCCAGCATGTGTGCCCACAGTAAGCTGAATTATAAAAAGTGTGAATGGAGTTTCTAGGTGAATGTGACTTTTTGACGTGCCATAGAGCTGCCATTGAGCCCCATTATAAATGTCTCAAATTTGAAAGCACTATATTTCTAAAACTATGAAATATTTCAAAGATTCCTTTTCAGTCAAACATGTCCACCGTAAGATGAACCTAAATAGGTTTGAATGGGGTTTCTAGGTCTAAGTATGTAGGACTAGTAGCATGCCAAAGTTTGTGCTATTGCCATTGAGAATGCATTGGGCGTTTAAGTTAAATAACTCAGAAACTACAAAACATTTCAAAGTAAAAAGTTCCAGCATGTGTGCCCACAGTAAGCTGAATTATAAAAAGTGTGAATGGAGTTTCTAGGTGAATGTGACTTTTTGACGTGCCATAGAGCTGCCATTGAGCCCCATTATAAATGTCTCAAATTTGAAAGCACTATATTTCTAAAACTATGAAACATTTCAAAGATTCCTTTTCAGACAAACATGTCCACCGTAAGATGAACCTAAATAGGTTTGAATTGGGTTTCTAGGTGTAAGTATGTAGGACTAGTAGCATGCCAAAGTTTGTGCTATTGCCATTGAGAATGCATTGGGCGTTTAAGTTAAATAACTCAGAAACTACAAAACATTTCAAAGTAAAAAGTTCCAGCATGTGTCTCCACAGTAAGCTGAATTATAAAAAGTGTGAAAAGTGCACATCGGGAGCAATTTGGGGTTCAGTGTAGACAGGAGGAGCCGGGATTCGAACCGCCGACCCATGGATCATTGGACGACCTGCTCTACCTCTTGAGCCACAGTCGCCACAGTAGGTTATAGGCCCACAGTAGGTTATAGGCCCATAGCCCATGGCCTTGGATGGCATACTATAGCATACCTTTTTTCATCATTTTTGAGGATTAAAAAGAAGACGAAAATCACTCATGAAAAACGGAAACGGCATGCTATAGTATGCCGGTCAAAAAAGATGAAAAACGAGGATTTGAAAAAAAGATGAAAATCACTCCGAGACCATGGGCTATAGTCCATGGTCTCGGGGTGATTTTCGTCTTTTTTTCAAATCCTCAAAAATGAAGAAAAACGGAAACGGCATGCTATAGTATGCCGTCGCCCATGGTCAAAAAGGATGAAAAACGAGGATTTGAAAAAAAGATGAAAATCACTCCGAGACCATGGGCTATAGTCCATGGTCTCGGGGTGATTTTCGTCTTTTTTTCAAATCCTCAAAAATGATGAAAAACGGAAACGGCATGCTATAGTATGCCGTCCGAGACCATGGGCTACAGCCCATGGTCAAAAAGGATGAAAAACGAGGATTTGAAAAAAAGATGAAAATCACTCCGAGACCATGGGCTATAGTCCATGGTCTCGGACGGCATACTATAGCATGCCGTTTCCGTTTTTCTTCATTTTTGAGGATTTGAAAAAAAGACGAAAATCCCCCCGAGACCATGGACTATAGCCCATGGTCTCGGAGTGATTTTCATCTTTTTTTCAAATCCTCGTTTTTCATCTTTTTTGACCGGCATACTATAGCATGCCGTTTCCGTTTTTCTTCATTTTTGAGGATTTGAAAAAAAGACGAAAATCACCCCGAGACCATGGACTATAGCCCATGGTCTCGGAGTGATTTTCATCTTTTTTTCAAATCCTCGTTTTTCATCCTTTTTGACCATGGGCTATAGCCCATGGTCTCGGACGGCATACTATAGCATGCCGTTTCCGTTTTTCATCATTTTTGAGGATTTGAAAAAAAGACGAAAATCACCCCGAGAAAAAAATAAAGACGAAAATCACCCCGGACGGTATACTATAGCATGCCGCTTTCGTTATTCATCATTTTTGAGGATTTGAAAAAAAGACGAAAATCACCCCGAGACCATGGACTATAGCCCATGGTCTCGGAGTGATTTTCATCTTTTTTTCAAATCCTCGTTTTTCATCCTTTTTGACCATGGGCTATAGCCCATGGTCTCGGACGGCATACTATAGCATGCCGTTTCCGTTTTTCATCATTTTTGAGGATTTGAACAAAAGACGAAAATCACCCCGAGACCATGGACTATAGCCCATGGTCTCAGTGATTTTCATCTTTTTTTCAAATCCTCATTTTTCATCCTTTTTGACCATGGGCTATAGTATAGCCCATGGTCTCGGACGGCATACTATAGCATGCCGTTTCCGTTTTTCATCATTTTTGAGGATTTGAAAAAAAGACGAAAATCACCCCGAGACCATGGACTATAGCCCATGGTCTCGGAGTGATTTTCATCTTTTTTTCAAATCCTCGTTTTTCATCCTTTTTGACATGGCCCATGGTCTCGAACGGCATACTATAGCATTCCGTTTCCGTTTTTCATCATTTTTGAGGATTTGAAAAAAAGACGAAAATCACCCCGAGACCATGGACTATAGCCCATGGTCTCGGAGTGATTTTCATCTTTTTTTCAAATCCTCGTTTTTCATCCTTTTTGACCATGGGCTATAGTATAGCCCATGGTCTCGGACGGCATACTATAGCATGCCGTTTCCGTTTTTCATCATTTTTGAGGATTTGAAAAAAAGACGAAAATCACCCCGAGACCATGGACTATAGCCCATGGTCTCGGAGTGATTTTCATCTTTTTTTCAAATCCTCGTTTTTCATCCTTTTTGACATGGCCCATGGTCTCGAACGGCATACTATAGCATTCCGTTTCCGTTTTTCATCATTTTTGAGGATTTGAAAAAAAGACGAAAATCACCCCGAGACCATGGACTATAGCCCATGGTCTCGGAGTGATTTTCATCTTTTTTTCAAATCCTCGTTTTTCATCCTTTTTGACCATGGTCTCGGACGGCATACTATAGCATTCCGTTTCCGTTTCCGTTTTTCATCATTTTTGAGGATTTGAAAAAAAGACGAAAATCACCCAGAGAAAAAAAAAAAGACGAAAATCACCCCGGACGGCATACTATAGCATGCCGCTTTCGTTTTTCATCATTTTTGAGGATTTGAAAAAAAGACGAAAATCACCCCGAGACCGTGGACTAAAGCCCATGGTCTCGGAGTGATTTTCATCTTTTTTTCAAATCCTCGTTTTTCATCCTTTTTGACCATGGGCTATAGCCCATGGTCTCGGACGGCATACTATAGCATGCCGTTTCCGTTTTTCATCATTTTTGAGGATTTGAAAAAAATACGAAAATCACCCCGAGACCATGGACTATAGCCCATGGTCTCGGAGTGATTTTCATCTTTTTTTCAAATCCTTGTTTTTCATCCTTTTTGACCATGGGCTATAGCCCATGGTCTCGGACGGCATATTATAGCATGCCGTTTCCGTTTTTCATCATTTTTGAGGATTTGAAAAAAAGACGAAAATCACCCCGAGACCATGGACTATAGCCCATGGTTTCGGAGTGATTTTCATCTTTTTTTCAAATCCTCGTTTTTCATCCTTTTTGACCATGGGCTATAGGACGACATACTATAGCATGCCGTTTCCGTTTTTCATCATTTTTGAGGATTTGAAAAAAAGACGAAAATCACCCCGAGACCATGGACTATAGCCCATGGTCTCGGAGTGATTTTCATCTTTTTTTCAAATCCTCGTTTTTCATCCTTTTTGACCATGGGCTATAGCCCATGGTCTCGGACGACATACTATAGCATGCCGTTTCCGTTTTTCATCATTTTTGAGGATTTGAAAAAAAGACGAAAATCACCCAGAGAAAAAAAAAAAGACGAAAATCACCCCGGACGGCATACTATAGCATGCCGCTTTCGTTTTTCATCATTTTTGAGGATTTGAAAAAAGACGAAAATCACCCCGAGACCATGGACTATAGCCCATGGTCTCGGAGTGATTTTCATCTTTTTTTCAAATCCTCGTTTTTCATCCTTTTTGACCATGGGCTATATAGCCCATGGTCTCGGACGGCATACTATAGCATGCCGTTTCCGTTTTTCATCATTTTTGAGGATTTGAAAAAAAGACGAAAATCACCACGAGACCATGGACTATAGCCCATTGTCTCGGAGTGATTTTCATCTTTTTTTCAAATCCTCGTTTTTCATCCTTTTTGACCATGGGCTATAGCCCATGGTCTCGGACGGCATACTATAGCATGCCGTTTCCGTTTTTCATCATTTTTGAGGATTTGAAAAAAAGCGTGACGAAAAAGCGTGACGAAAAAGCGTGACGGAATGGAGTTTCTAGGTGAAAGTGACTTTTTGACGTGCCATAGAGCTGCCATTGAGCCCCCTTATGAATGTCTCAAATTTGAAAGCACTATATTTCTAAAACTATGAAACATTTCAAAGATTCCTTTTCAGGCAAACATGTCCACCGTAAGATGAACCTAAATAGGTTTGAATGGGGTTTCTAGGTGTAAGTATGTAGGACTAGTAGCATGCCAAAGTTTGTGCTATTGCCATTGAGAATGCATTGGGCGTTTAAGTTAAATAACTCAGAAACTACAAAACATTTCAAAGTAAAAAGTTACAGCATGTGTCTCCACAGTAAGCTGAATTATAAAAAGTGTGAAAAGTGCACATCGGGAGCAATTTGGGGTTCAGTGTAGACAGGAGGAGCCGGGATTGGAACCGCCGACCCATGGATCATTGGACGACCTGCTCTACCTCTTGAGCCACAGTCGCCACAGTAGGTTATAGGCCCACAGTAGGTTATAGGCCCATAGCCCATGGCCTTTGATGGCATACTATAGCATGCCTTTTTTCATCATTTTTGAGGATTAAAAAGAAGACGAAAATCACTCATGAAAAACGGAAACGGCATGCTATAGTATGCCGGTCAAAAAAGATGAAAAACGAGGATTTGAAAAAAAGATGAAAATCACTCCGAGACCATGGGCTATAGTCCATGGTCTCGGGGTGATTTTCATCTTTTTTTCAAATCCTCAAAAATGAAGAAAAACGGAAACGGCATGCTATAGTATGCCGTCCGAGACCATGGGCTATAGTCCATGGTGTCGGGGTGATTTTCGTCTTTTTTCAAATCCTCAAAAATGATGAAAAACGAAAGCGGCATGCTATAGTATGCCGTCCGGGGTGATTTTCGTCTTTTTTTTTTCTCTGGGTGATTTTCGTCTTTTTTTCAAATCCTCGTTTTTCATCCTTTTTGACCATGGGCTATAACCCATGGTCTCGGACGGCATACTATAGCATGCCGTTTCCGTTTTTCATCATTTTTGAGGATTTGAAAAAAAGACGAAAATCACCCCGAGAAAAAAATAAAGACGAAAATCACCCCGGATGGTATACTATAGCATGCCGCTTTCGTTATTCATCATTTTTGAGGATTTGAAAAAAAGACGAAAATCACCCCGAGACCATGGACTATAGCCCATGGTCTCGGAGTGATTTCATCTTTTTTTCAAATCCTCGTTTTTCATCCTTTTTGACCATGGGCTATAGCCCATGTTCTCGGACGGCATACTATAGCATGCCGTTTCCGTTTTTCATCATTTTTGAGGATTTGAACAAAAGACGAAAATCACCCCGAGACCATGGACTATAGCCCATGGTCTCAGAGTGATTTTCATCTTTTTTTCAAATCCTAATTTTTCATCCTTTTTGACCATGGGCTATAGTATAGCCCATGGTCTCGGACGGCATACTATAGCATGCCGTTTCCGTTTTTCATCATTTTTGAGGATTTGAAAAAAAGACGAAAATCACCCCGAGACCATGGACTATAGCCCATGGTCTCGGAGTGATTTTCATCTTTTTTTCAAATCCTCGTTTTTCATCCTTTTTGACATGGCCCATGGTCTCGAACGGCATACTATAGCATTCCGTTTCCGTTTTTCATCATTTTTGAGGATTTGAAAAAAAGACGAAAATCACCCCGAGACCATGGACTATAGCCCATGGTCTCGGAGTGATTTTCATCTTTTTTTCAAATCCTCGTTTTTCATCCTTTTTGACCATGGTCTCGGACGGCATACTATAGCATTCCGTTTCCGT
Organism: Electrona antarctica; assembly: GCF_951216825.1. Taxonomy (NCBI): domain Eukaryota; kingdom Metazoa; phylum Chordata; class Actinopteri; order Myctophiformes; family Myctophidae; genus Electrona; species Electrona antarctica. Next base: position 30,418,449 of record NC_136800.1, read on the forward strand.
TTTTCATCATTTTTGAGGATTTGAAAAAAAGACGAAAATCACCCCGACACCATGGACTATAGCCCATGGTCTCAGACGGCATACTATAGCATGCCGTTTCCGTTTTTCATAATTTTTGAGGATTTGAAAAAAAAGACGAAAATCACCCCGAGACCATGGGCTATAGTCCATGGTCTCGGGGTGATTTTCGTCTTTTTTTCAAATCCTCAAAAATGATGAAAAACGGAAACGGCATGCTATAGTATGCCGTCCGAGACCATGGGCTACAGCCCATGGTCAAAAAGGATGAAAAACGAGGATTTGAAAAAAATATGAAAATCACTCCGAGACCATGGGCTATAGTCCATGGTGTCGGACGGCATACTATAGCATGCCGTTTCCGTTTTTCATCATTTTTGAGGATTTGAAAAAAAGACGAAAATCACCCCGAGACCATGGACTATAGCCCATGGTCTCGGAGTGATTTTCATCTTTTTTTCAAATGCTAGTTTTTCATCCTTTTTGACCATGGGCTATAGCCCATGGTCTCGGACGGCATACTATAGCATGCCGTTTCCGTTTTTCATCATTTTTGAGGATTTGAAAAAAATACGAAAATCACCCCGACACCATGGACTATAGCCCATGGTCTCGGACGGCATACTATAGCATGCCGTTTCCGTTTTTCATCATTTTTGAGGATTTGAAAAAAATACGAAAATCACCCCGAGACCATGGACTATAGCCCATGGTCTCGGAGTGATTTTCATATTTTTTTTAAATCCTCGTTTTTCATCCTTTTTGACCATGGGCTATAGCCCATGGTCTCGGACAGCATACTATAGCATTCCGTTTCCGTTTTTCATCATTTTTGAGGATTTGAAAAAAAGACGAAAATCACCCCGACACCATGGACTATAGCCCATGGTCTCGGAGTGATTTTCATATTTTTTTCAAATCCACGTTTTTCATCCTTTTTGACCATGGGCTATAGCCCATGGTCTTGAACGGCATACTATAGCATGCCGTTTCCGTTTTTCATAATTTTTGAGGATTTGAAAAAAAGACGAAAATCACCCCGAGACCATGGACTATAGCCCATGGTCTCGGAGTGATTTTCATCTTTTTTTCAAATCCTCGTTTTTCATATTTTTTGACCGGCATACTATAGCATGCAGTTTCCGTTTTTCATACTTTTTGAGGATTTGAAAAAAGACGAAAATCACCCCGAGACCATGGACTATAGCCCATGGTCTCGGGGTGATTTTCGTCTTTTTTTCAAATCCTCGTTTTTCATCCTTTTTGACCATGGGCTATAGCCCATGGTCTCGGACGGCATACTATAGCATGCCGTTTCCGTTTTTCATCATTTTTGAGGATTTGAAAAAAAGCGTGACGAAAAAGCGTGACGAAAAAGCGTGACGGAATGGAGTTTCTAGGTGAAAGTGACTTTTTGACGTGCCATAGAGCTGCCATTGAGCCCCCTTATAAATGTCTCAAATTTGAAAGCACTATATTTCTAAAACTATGAAACATTTCAAAGATTCCTTTTCAGGCAAACATGTCCACCGTAAGATGAACCTAAATAGGTTTGAATGGGGTTTCTAGGTGTAAGTATGTAGGACTAGTAGCATGCCAAAGTTTGTGCTATTGCCATTGAGAATGCATTGGGCGTTTAAGTTAAATAACTCAGAAACTACAAAACATTTCAAAGTAAAAAGTTCCAGCATGTGTGCCCACAGTAAGCTGAATTATAAAAAGTGTGAATGGAGTTTCTAGGTGAATGTGACTTTTTGACGTGCCATAGAGCTGCCATTGAGCCCCATTATAAATGTCTCAAATTTGAAAGCACTATATTTCTAAAACTATGAAACATTTCAAAGATTCCTTTTCAGACAAACATGTCCACCGTAAGATGAACCTAAATAGGTTTGAATGGGGTTTCTAGGTGTAAGTATGTAGGACTAGTAGCATGCCAAAGTTTGTGCTATTGCCATTGAGAATGCATTGGGCGTTTAAGTTAAATAACTCAGAAACTACAAAACATTTCAAAGTAAAAAGTTCCAGCATGTGTCTCCACAGTAAGCTGAATTATAAAAAGTGTGAAAAGTGCACATCGGGAGCAATTTGGGGTTCAGTGTAGACAGGAGGAGCCGGGATTCGAACCGCCGACCCATGGATCATTGGACGACCTGCTCTACCTCTTGAGCCACAGTCGCCACAGTAGGTTATAGGCCCACAGTAGGTTATAGGCCCATAGCCCATGGCCTTGGATGGCATACTATAGCATGCCTTTTTTCATCATTTTTGAGGATTAAAAAGAAGACGAAAATCACCCCGAGACCATGGACTATAGCCCATGGTCTCGGAGTGATTTTCATCTTTTTTTCAAATCCTCGTTTTTCATCTTTTTTGACCGGCATACTATAGCATGCCGTTTCCGTTTTTCATCATTTTTGAGGATTTGAAAAAAAGACGAAAATCACCCCGAGACCATGGACTATAGCCCATGGTCTCGGAGTGATTTTCATCTTTTTTTCAAATCCTCGTTTTTCATCCTTTTTGACCATGGGCTATAGCCCATGGTCTCGGACGGCATACTATAGCATGCCGTTTCCGTTTTTCATAATTTTTTGAGGATTTGAAAAAAAGACGAAAATCACCCCGAGAAAAAAATAAAGACGAAAATCACCCCGGACGGTATACTATAGCATGCCACTTTCGTTATTCATCATTTTTGAGGATTTGAAAAAAAGACGAAAATCACCCCGAGACCATGGACTATAGCCCATGGTCTCAGAGTGATTTTCATCTTTTTTTCAAATCCTCATTTTTCATCCTTTTTGACCATGGGCTATAGTATAGCCCATGGTCTCGGACGGCATACTATAGCATGCCGTTTCCGTTTTTCATCATTTTTGAGGATTTGAAAAAAAGACGAAAATCACCCCGAGACCATGGACTATAGCCCATGGTCTCGGAGTGATTTTCATCTTTTTTTCAAATCCTCGTTTTTCATCCTTTTTGACATGGCCCATGGTCTCGAACGGCATACTATAGCATTCCGTTTCCGTTTTTCATCATTTTTGAGGATTTGAAAAAAAGACGAAAATCACCCCGAGACCATGGACTATAGCCCATGGTCTCGGAGTGATTTTCATCTTTTTTTCAAATCCTCGTTTTTCATCCTTTTTGACCATGTGCTATAGCCCATGGTCTCGGACGGCATACTATAGCATGCCGTTTCCGTTTTTCATCATTTTTGAGGATTTGAAAAAAAGACGAAAATCACCCCGAGACCATGGACTATAGCCCATGGTTTCGGAGTGATTTTCATCTTTTTTTCAAATCCTCGTTTTTCATCCTTTTTGACCATGGGCTATAGGACGACATACTATAGCATGCCGTTTCCGTTTTTCATCATTTTTGAGGATTTGAAAAAAAGACGAAAATCACCCCGAGACCATGGACTATAGCCCATGGTCTCGGAGTGATTTTCATCTTTTTTTCAAATCCTCGTTTTTCATCCTTTTTGACCATGGGCTATAGCCCATGGTCTCGGACGGCATACTATAGCATGCCGTTTCCGTTTTTCATAATTTTTGAGGATTTGAAAAAAAGACGAAAATCACCCCGAGACCATGGACTATAGCCCATGGTCTCGGAGTGATTTTCATCTTTTTTTCAAATCCTCGTTTTTCATATTTTTTGACCGGCATACTATAGCATGCAGTTTCCGTTTTTCATACTTTTTGAGGATTTGCAAAAAAGACGAAAATCACCCCGAGACCATGGACTATAGCCCATGGTCTCGGGGTGATTTTCGTCTTTTTTTCAAATCCTCGTTTTTCATCCTTTTTGACCATGGGCTATAGCCCATGGTCTCGGACGGCATACTATAGCATGCCGTTTCCGTTTTTCATCATTTTTGAGGATTTGAAAAAAAGCGTGACGAAAAATTGGGCGTTTAAGTTAAATAACTCAGAAACTACAAAACATTTCAAAGTAAAAAGTTCCAGCATGTGTGCCCACAGTAAGCTGAATTATAAAAAGTGTGAATGGAGTTTCTAGGTGAATGTGACTTTTTGACATGCCATAGAGCTGCCATTGAGCCCCATTATAAATGTCTCAAATTTGAAAGCACTATATTTATAAAACTATGAAACATTTCAAAGATTCCTTTTCAGACAAACATGTCCACCGTAAGATGAACCTAAATAGGTTTGAATGGGGTTTCTAGGTGTAAGTATGTAGGACTAGTAGCATGCCAAAGTTTGTGCTATTGCCATTGAGAATGCATTGGGCGTTTAAGTTAAATAACTCAGAAACTACAAAACATTTCAAAGTAAAAAGTTCCAGCATGTGTCTCCACAGTAAGCTGAATTATAAAAAGTGTGAAAAGTGCACATCGGGAGCAATTTGGGGTTCAGTGTAGACAGGAGGAGCCGGGATTCGAACCGCCGACCCATGGATCATTGGACGACCTGCTCTACCTCTTGAGCCACAGTCGCCACAGTAGGTTATAGGCCCACAGTAGGTTATAGGCCCATAGCCCATGGCCTTGGATGGCATACTATAGCATGCCTTTTTTCATCATTTTTGAGGATTAAAAAGAAGACGAAAATCACTCATGAAAAACGGAAACGGCATGCTATAGTATGCCGGTCAAAAAAGATGAAAAACGAGGATTTGAAAAAAAGATGAAAATCACTCCGAGACCATGGGCTATAGTCCATGGTCTCGGGGTGATTTTCGTATTTTTTTCAAATCCTCAAAAATGAAGAAAAACGGAAACGGCATGCTATAGTATGCCGTCGCCCATGGTCAAAAAGGATGAAAAACGAGGATTTGAAAAAAAGATGAAAATCACTCCGAGACCATGGGCTATAGTCCATGGTCTCGGGTGATTTTCGTCTTTTTTTCAAATCCTCAAAAATGATGAAAAACGGAAACGGCATGCTATAGTATGCCGTCCGAGACGGATGAAAAACGAGGATTTGAAAAAAAGATGAAAATCACTCCGAGACCATGGGCTATAGTCCATGGTCTCGGACGGCATACTATAGCATGCCGTTTCCGTTTTTCTTCATTTTTGAGGATTTGAAAAAAAGACGAAAATCCCCCCGAGACCATGGACTATAGCCCATGGTCTCGGAGTGATTTTCATCTTTTTTTCAAATCCTCGTTTTTCATCTTTTTTGACCTGCATACTATAGCATGCCGTTTCCGTTTTTCATCATTTTTGAGGATTTGAAAAAAAGACGAAAATCACCCCGAGACCATGGACTATAGCCCATGGTCTCGGAGTGATTTTCATCTTTTTTTCAAATCCTCGTTTTTCATCCTTTTTGACCATGGGCTATAGCCCATGGTCTCCGACGGCATACTATAGCATGCCGTTTCCGTTTTTCTTCATTTTTGAGGATTTGAAAAAAAGACGAAAATCCCCCCGAGACCATGGACTATAGCCCATGGTCTCGGAGTGATTTTCATCTTTTTTTCAAATCCTCGTTTTTCATCTTTTTTGACCGGCATACTATAGCATGCCGTTTCCGTTTTTCATCATTTTTGAGGATTTGAAAAAAAGACGAAAATCACCCCGAGACCATGGACTATAGCCCATGGTCTCGGAGTGATTTTCATCTTTTTTTCAAATCCTCGTTTTTCATCCTTTTTGACCATGGGCTATAGCCCATGGTCTCGGACGGCATACTATAGCATGCCGTTTCCGTTTTTCATCATTTTTTGAGGATTTGAAAAAAAGACGAAAATCACCCCGAGAAAAAAATAAAGACGAAAATCACCCCGGACGGTATACTATAGCATGCCACTTTCGTTATTCATCATTTTTGAGGATTTGAAAAAAAGACGAAAATCACCCCGAGACCATGGGCTATAGTCCATGGTCTCGGGTGATTTTCGTCTTTTTTTCAAATCCTCAAAAATGATGAAAAACGGAAACGGCATGCTATAGTATGCCGTCCGAGACGGATGAAAAACGAGGATTTGAAAAAAAGATGAAAATCACTCCGAGACCATGGGCTATAGTCCATGGTCTCGGACGGCATACTATAGCATGCCGTTTCCGTTTTTCTTCATTTTTGAGGATTTGAAAAAAAGACGAAAATCCCCCCGAGACCATGGACTATAGCCCATGGTCTCGGAGTGATTTTCATCTTTTTTTCAAATCCTCGTTTTTCATCTTTTTTGACCGGCATACTATAGCATGCCGTTTCCGTTTTTCATCATTTTTGAGGATTTGAAAAAAAGACGAAAATCACCCCGAGACCATGGACTATAGCCCATGGTCTCGGAGTGATTTTCATCTTTTTTTCAAATCCTCGTTTTTCATCCTTTTTGACCATGGGCTATAGCCCATGGTCTCGGACGGCATACTATAGCATGCCGTTTCCGTTTTTCTTCATTTTTGAGGATTTGAAAAAAAGACGAAAATCCCCCCGAGACCATGGACTATAGCCCATGGTCTCGGAGTGATTTTCATCTTTTTTTCAAATCCTCGTTTTTCATCTTTTTTGACCGGCATACTATAGCATGCCGTTTCCGTTTTTCATCATTTTTGAGGATTTGAAAAAAAGACGAAAATCACCCCGAGACCATGGACTATAGCCCATGGTCTCGGAGTGATTTTCATCTTTTTTTCAAATCCTCGTTTTTCATCCTTTTTGACCATGGGCTATAGCCCATGGTCTCGGACGGCATACTATAGCATGCCGTTTCCGTTTTTCATCATTTTTTGAGGATTTGAAAAAAAGACGAAAATCACCCCGAGAAAAAAATAAAGACGAAAATCACCCCCGACGGTATACTATAGCATGCCACTTTCGTTATTCATCATTTTTGAGGATTTGAAAAAAAGACGAAAATCACCCCGAGACCATGGACTATAGCCCATGGTCTCAGAGTGATTTTCATCTTTTTTTCAAATCCTCATTTTTCATCCTTTTTGACCATGGGCTATAGTATAGCCCATGGTCTCGGACGGCATACTATAGCATGCCGTTTCCGTTTTTCATCATTTTTGAGGATTTGAAAAAAAGACGAAAATCACCCCGAGACCATGGACTATAGCCCATGGTCTCGGAGTGATTTTCATCTTTTTTTCAAATCCTCGTTTTTCATCCTTTTTGACATGGCCCATGGTCTCGAACGGCATACTATAGCATTCCGTTTCCGTTTTTCATCATTTTTGAGGATTTGAAAAAAAGACGAAAATCACCCCGAGACCATGGACTATAGCCCATGGTCTCGGAGTGATTTTCATCTTTTTTTCAAATCCTCGTTTTTCATCCTTTTTGACCATGGTCTCGGACGGCATACTATAGCATTCCGTTTCCGTTTTTCATCATTTTTGAGGATTTGAAAAAAAAGACGAAAATCACCCAGAGAAAAAAAAAAGACGAAAATCACCCCGGACGGCATACTATAGCATGCCGCTTTCGTTTTTCATCATTTTTGAGGATTTGAAAAAAAGACGAAAATCACCCCGAGACCATGGACTAAAGCCCATGGTCTCGGAGTGATTTTCATCTTTTTTTCAAATCCTCGTTTTTCATCCTTTTTGACCATGGGCTATAGCCCATGGTCTCGGACGGCATACTATAGCATGCCGTTTCCGTTTTTCATCATTTTTGAGGATTTGAAAAAAAGACGAAAATCACCCCGAGACCATGGACTATAGCCCATGGTCTTGGAGTGATTTTCATCTTTTTTTCAAATCCTCGTTTTTCATCCTTTTTGACCATGGGCTATAGGACGACATACTATAGCATGCCGTTTCCGTTTTTCATCATTTTTGAGGATTTGAAAAAAAGACGAAAATCACCCCGAGACCATGGACTATAGCCCATGGTCTGAGTGATTTTCATCTTTTTTTCAAATCCTCGTTTTTCATCCTTTTTGACCATGTGCTATAGCCCATGGTCTCGGACGGCATACTATAGCATGCCGTTTCCGTTTTTCATCATTTTTGAGGATTTGAAAAAAAGACGAAAATCACCCCGAGACCATGGACTATAGCCCATGGTTTCGGAGTGATTTTCATCTTTTTTTCAAATCCTCGTTTTTCATCCTTTTTGACCATGGGCTATAGGACGACATACTATAGCATGCCGTTTCCGTTTTTCATCATTTTTGAGGATTTGAAAAAAAGACGAAAATCACCCCGAGACCATGGACTATAGCCCATGGTCTCGGAGTGATTTTCATCTTTTTTTCAAATCCTCGTTTTTCATCCTTTTTGACCATGGGCTATAGCCCATGGTCTCGGACGGCATACTATAGCATGCCGTTTCCGTTTTTCATAATTTTTGAGGATTTGAAAAAAAGACGAAAATCACCCCGAGACCATGGACTATAGCCCATGGTCTCGGAGTGATTTTCATCTTTTTTTCAAATCCTCGTTTTTCATATTTTTTGACCGGCATACTATAGCATGCAGTTTCCGTTTTTCATACTTTTTGAGGATTTGAAAAAAAGACGAAAATCACCCCGAGACCATGGACTATAGCCCATGGTCTCGGGGTGATTTTCGTCTTTTTTTCAAATCCTCGTTTTTCATCCTTTTTGACCATGGGCTATAGCCCATGGTCTCGGACGGCATACTATAGCATGCCGTTTCCGTTTTTCATCATTTTTGAGGATTTGAAAAAAAGCGTGACGAAAAAGCGTGACGAAAAAGCGTGACGGAATGGAGTTTCTAGGTGAAAGTGACTTTTTGACGTGCCATAGAGCTGCCATTGAGCCCCCTTATAAATGTCTCAAATTTGAAAGCACTATATTTCTAAAACTATGAAACATTTCAAAGATTCCTTTTCAGGCAAACATGTCCACCGTAAGATGAACCTAAATAGGTTTGAATGGGGTTTCTAGGTGTAAGTATGTAGGACTAGTAGCATGCCAAAGTTTGTGCTATTGCCATTGAGAATGCATTGGGCGTTTAAGTTAAATAACTCAGAAACTACAAAACATTTCAAAGTAAAAAGTTCCAGCATGTGTGCCCACAGTAAGCTGAATTATAAAAAGTGTGAATGGAGTTTCTAGGTGAATGTGACTTTTTGACGTGCCATAGAGCTGCCATTGAGCCCCATTATAAATGTCTCAAATTTGAAAGCACTATATTTATAAAACTATGAAACATTTCAAAGATTCCTTTTCAGACAAACATGTCCACCGTAAGATGAACCTAAATAGGTTTGAATAGGGTTTCTAGGTGTAAGTATGTAGGACTAGTAGCATGCCAAAGTTTGTGCTATTGCCATTGAGAATGCATTGGGCGTTTAAGTTAAATAACTCAGAAACTACAAAACATTTCAAAGTAAAAAGTTCCAGCATGTGTGCCCACAGTAAGCTGAATTATAAAAAGTGTGAATGGAGTTTCTAGGTGAATGTGACTTTTTGACGTGCCATAGAGCTGCCATTGAGCCCCATTATAAATGTCTCAAATTTGAAAGCACTATATTTCTAAAACTTTGAAACATTTCAAAGATTCCTTTTCAGACAAACATGTCCACCGTAAGATGAACCTAAATAGGTTTGAATGGGGTTTCTAGGTGTAAGTATGTAGGACTAGTAGCATGCCAAAGTTTGTGCTATTGCCATTGAGAATGAATTGGGCGTTTAGGTTAAATAACTCAGAAACTACAAAACATTTCAAAGTAAAAAGTTCCAGCATGTGTCTCCACAGTAAGCTGAATTATAAAAAGTGTGAAAAGTGCACATCGGGAGCAATTTGGGGTTCAGTGTAGACAGGAGGAACCGGGATTCGAACCGCCGACCCATGGATCATTGGACGACCTGCTCTACCTCTTGAGCCACAGTCGCCACAGTAGGTTATAGGCCCACAGTAGGTTATAGGCCCATAGCCCATGGCCTTGGATGGCATACTATAGCATACCTTTTTTCATCATTTTTGAGGATTAAAAAGAAGACGAAAATCACTCATGAAAAACGGAAACGGCATGCTATAGTATGCCGGTCAAAAAAGATGAAAAACGAGGATTTGAAAAAAAGATGAAAATCACTCCGAGACCATGGGCTATAGTCCATGGTCTCGGGGTGATTTTCGTATTTTTTTCAAATCCTCAAAAATGAAGAAAAACGGAAACGGCATGCTATAGTATGCCGTCGCCCATGGTCAAAAAGGATGAAAAACGAGGATTTGAAAAAAAGATGAAAATCACTCCGAGACCATGGGCTATAGTCCATGGTCTCGGGGTGATTTTCGTATTTTTTTCAAATCCTCAAAAATGATGAAAAACGGAAACGGCATGCTATAGTATGCCGTCCGAGACCATGGGCTACAGCCCATGGTCAAAAAGGATGAAAAACGAGGATTTGAAAAAAAGATGAAAATCACTCCGAGACCATGGGCTATAGTCCATGGTCTCGGACGGCATACTATAGCATGCCGTTTCCGTTTTTCTTCATTTTTGAGGATTTGAAAAAAAGACGAAAATCCCCCCGAGACCATGGACTATAGCCCATGGTCTCGGAGTGATTTTCATCTTTTTTTCAAATCCTCGTTTTTCATCTTTTTTGACCGGCATACTATAGCATGCCGTTTCCGTTTTTCATTATTTTTGAGGATTTGAAAAAAAGACGAAAATCACCCCGAGACCATGGACTATAGCCCATGGTCTCGGAGTGATTTTCATCTTTTTTTCAAATCCTCGTTTTTCATCCTTTTTGACCATGGGCTATAGCCCATGGTCTCGGACGGCATACTATAGCATGCCGTTTCCGTTTTTCATCATTTTTTGAGGATTTGAAAAAAAGACGAAAATCACCCCGAGAAAAAAATGAAGACGAAAATCACCCCGGACGGTATACTATAGCATGCCGCTTTCGTTATTCATCATTTTTGAGGATTTGAAAAAAAGACGAAAATCACCCCGAGACCATGGACTATAGCCCATGGTCTCGGAGTGATTTTTCATCTTTTTTTCAAATCCTCGTTTTTCATCCTTTTTGACCATGGGCTATAGCCCATGGTCTCGGACGGCATACTATAGCATGCCGTTTCCGTTTTTCATCATTTTTGAGGATTTGAACAAAAGACGAAAATCACCCCGAGACCATGGACTATAGCCCATGGTCTCAGAGTGATTTTCATCTTTTTTTCAAATCCTCATTTTTCATCCTTTTTGACCATGGGCTATAGTATAGCCCATGGTCTCGGACGGCATACTATAGCATGCCGTTTCCGTTTTTCATCATTTTTGAGGATTTGAAAAAAAGACGAAAATCACCCCGAGACCATGGACTATAGCCCATGGTCTCGGAGTGATTTTCATCTTTTTTTCAAATCCTCGTTTTTCATCTTTTTTGACCGGCATACTATAGCATGCCGTTTCCGTTTTTCATTATTTTTGAGGATTTGAAAAAAAGACGAAAATCACCCCGAGACCATGGACTATAGCCCATGGTCTCGGAGTGATTTTCATCTTTTTTTCAAATCCTCGTTTTTCATCCTTTTTGACCATGGGCTATAGCCCATGGTCTCGGACGGCATACTATAGCATGCCGTTTCCGTTTTTCATCATTTTTTGAGGATTTGAAAAAAAGACGAAAATCACCCCGAGAAAAAAATGAAGACGAAAATCACCCCGGACGGTATACTATAGCATGCCGCTTTCGTTATTCATCATTTTTGAGGATTTGAAAAAAAGACGAAAATCACCCCGAGACCATGGACTATAGCCCATGGTCTCGGAGTGATTTTCATCTTTTTTTCAAATCCTCGTTTTTCATCCTTTTTGACCATGGGCTATAGCCCATGGTCTCGGACGGCATACTATAGCATGCCGTTTCCGTTTTTCATCATTTTTGAGGATTTGAACAAAAGACGAAAATCACCCCGAGACCATGGACTATAGCCCATGGTCTCAGAGTGATTTTCATCTTTTTTTCAAATCCTCATTTTTCATCCTTTTTGACCATGGGCTATAGTATAGCCCATGGTCTCGGACGGCATACTATAGCATGCCGTTTCCGTTTTTCATCATTTTTGAGGATTTGAAAAAAAGACGAAAATCACCCCGAGACCATGGACTATAGCCCATGGTCTCGGAGTGATTTTCATCTTTTTTTTCAAATCCTCGTTTTTCATCCTTTTTGACATGGCCCATGGTCTCGAACGGCATACTATAGCATTCCGTTTCCGTTTTTCATCATTTTTGAGGATTTGAAAAAAAGACGAAAATCACCCCGAGACCATGGACTATAGCCCATGGTCTCGGAGTGATTTTCATCTTTTTTTCAAATCCTCGTTTTTCATCCTTTTTGACCATGGTCTCGGACGGCATACTATAGCATTCCGTTTCCGTTTTTCATCATTTTTGAGGATTTGAAAAAAAGACGAAAATCACCCAGAGAAAAAAAAAAGACGAAAATCACCCCGGACGGCATACTATAGCATGCCGCTTTCGTTTTTCAAAAAAAGACGAAAATCACCCCGAGACCATGGACTAAAGCCCATGGTCTCGGAGTGATTTTCATCTTTTTTTCAAATCCTCGTTTTTCATCCTTTTTGACCATGGGCTATAGCCCATGGTCTCGGACGGCATACTATAGCATGCCGTTTCCGTTTTTCATCATTTTTGAGGATTTGAAAAAAAGACGAAAATCACCCCGAGACCATGGACTATAGCCCATGGTCTCGGAGTGATTTTCATCTTTTTTTCAAATCCTCGTTTTTCATCCTTTTTGACCATGGGCTAAAGGACGACATACTATAGCATGCCGTTTCCGTTTTTCATCATTTTTGAGGATTTGAAAAAAAGACGAAAATCACCCCGAGACCATGGACTATAGCCCATGGTCTCGGAGTGATTTTCATCTTTTTTTCAAATCCTCGTTTTTCATCCTTTTTGACCATGTGCTATAGCCCATGGTCTCGGACGGCATACTATAGCATGCCGTTTCCGTTTTTCATCATTTTTGAGGATTTGAAAAAAAGACGAAAATCACCCCGAGACCATGGACTATAGCCCATGGTTTCGGAGTGATTTTCATCTTTTTTTCAAATCCTCGTTTTTCATCCTTTTTGACCATGGGCTATAGGACGACATACTATAGCATGCCGTTTCCGTTTTTCATCATTTTTGAGGATTTGAAAAAAAGACGAAAATCACCCCGAGACCATGGACTATAGCCCATGGTCTCGGAGTGATTTTCATCTTTTTTTCAAATCCTCGTTTTTCATCCTTTTTGACCATGGGCTATAGCCCATGGTCTCGGACGGCATACTATAGCATGCCGTTTCCGTTTTTTCATCATTTTTGAGGATTTGAAAAAAAGACGAAAATCACCCCGAGACCATGGACTATAGCCCATGGTCTCGGAGTGATTTTCATCTTTTTTTCAAATCCTCGTTTTTCATCCTTTTTGACCATGGGCTATAGGACGACATACTATAGCATGCCGTTTCCGTTTTTCTTCATTTTTGAGGATTTGAAAAAAAGACGAAAATCCCCCCGAGACCATGGACTATAGCCCATGGTCTCGGAGTGATTTTCATCTTTTTTTCAAATCCTCGTTTTTCATCTTTTTTGACCGGCATACTATAGCATGCCGTTTCCGTTTTTCATCATTTTTGAGGATTTGAAAAAAAGACGAAAATCACCCCGAGACCATGGACTATAGCCCATGGTCTCGGAGTGATTTTCATCTTTTTTTCAAATCCTCGTTTTTCATCCTTTTTGACCATGGGCTATAGCCCATGGTCTCGGACGGCATACTATAGCATGCCGTTTCCGTTTTTCATCATTTTTTGAGGATTTGAAAAAAAGACGAAAATCACCCCGAGAAAAAAATAAAGACGAAAATCACCCCGGACGGTATACTATAGCATGCCACTTTCGTTATTCATCATTTTTGAGGATTTGAAAAAAAGACGAAAATCACCCCGAGACCATGGGCTATAGTCCATGGTCTCGGGTGATTTTCGTCTTTTTTTCAAATCCTCAAAAATGATGAAAAACGGAAACGGCATGCTATAGTATGCCGTCCGAGACGGATGAAAAACGAGGATTTGAAAAAAAGATGAAAATCACTCCGAGACCATGGGCTATAGTCCATGGTCTCGGACGGCATACTATAGCATGCCGTTTCCGTTTTTCTTCATTTTTGAGGATTTGAAAAAAAGACGAAAATCCCCCCGAGACCATGGACTATAGCCCATGGTCTCGGAGTGATTTTCATCTTTTTTTCAAATCCTCGTTTTTCATCTTTTTTGACCGGCATACTATAGCATGCCGTTTCCGTTTTTCATCATTTTTGAGGATTTGAAAAAAAGACGAAAATCACCCCGAGACCATGGACTATAGCCCATGGTCTCGGAGTGATTTTCATCTTTTTTTCAAATCCTCGTTTTTCATCCTTTTTGACCATGGGCTATAGCCCATGGTCTCGGACGGCATACTATAGCATGCCGTTTCCGTTTTTCTTCATTTTTGAGGATTTGAAAAAAAGACGAAAATCCCCCCGAGACCATGGACTATAGCCCATGGTCTCGGAGTGATTTTCATCTTTTTTTCAAATCCTCGTTTTTCATCTTTTTTGACCGGCATACTATAGCATGCCGTTTCCGTTTTTCATCATTTTTGAGGATTTGAAAAAAAGACGAAAATCACCCCGAGACCATGGACTATAGCCCATGGTCTCGGAGTGATTTTCATCTTTTTTTCAAATCCTCGTTTTTCATCCTTTTTGACCATGGGCTATAGCCCATGGTCTCGGACGGCATACTATAGCATGCCGTTTCCGTTTTTCATCATTTTTTGAGGATTTGAAAAAAAGACGAAAATCACCCCGAGAAAAAAATAAAGACGAAAATCACCCCGGACGGTATACTATAGCATGCCACTTTCGTTATTCATCATTTTTGAGGATTTGAAAAAAAGACGAAAATCACCCCGAGACCATGGACTATAGCCCATGGTCTCAGAGTGATTTTCATCTTTTTTTCAAATCCTCATTTTTCATCCTTTTTGACCATGGGCTATAGTATAGCCCATGGTCTCGGACGGCATACTATAGCATGCCGTTTCCGTTTTTCATCATTTTTGAGGATTTGAAAAAAAGACGAAAATCACCCCGAGACCATGGACTATAGCCCATGGTCTCGGAGTGATTTTCATCTTTTTTTCAAATCCTCGTTTTTCATCCTTTTTGACATGGCCCATGGTCTCGAACGGCATACTATAGCATTCCGTTTCCGTTTTTCATCATTTTTGAGGATTTGAAAAAAAGACGAAAATCACCCCGAGACCATGGACTATAGCCCATGGTCTCGGAGTGATTTTCATCTTTTTTTCAAATCCTCGTTTTTCATCCTTTTTGACCATGGTCTCGGACGGCATACTATAGCATTCCGTTTCCGTTTTTCATCATTTTTGAGGATTTGAAAAAAAAGACGAAAATCACCCAGAGAAAAAAAAAAGACGAAAATCACCCCGGACGGCATACTATAGCATGCCGCTTTCGTTTTTCATCATTTTTGAGGATTTGAAAAAAAGACGAAAATCACCCCGAGACCATGGACTAAAGCCCATGGTCTCGGAGTGATTTTCATCTTTTTTTCAAATCCTCGTTTTTCATCCTTTTTGACCATGGGCTATAGCCCATGGTCTCGGACGGCATACTATAGCATGCCGTTTCCGTTTTTCATCATTTTTGAGGATTTGAAAAAAAGACGAAAATCACCCCGAGACCATGGACTATAGCCCATGGTCTTGGAGTGATTTTCATCTTTTTTTCAAATCCTCGTTTTTCATCCTTTTTGACCATGGGCTATAGGACGACATACTATAGCATGCCGTTTCCGTTTTTCATCATTTTTGAGGATTTGAAAAAAAGACGAAAATCACCCCGAGACCATGGACTATAGCCCATGGTCTGAGTGATTTTCATCTTTTTTTCAAATCCTCGTTTTTCATCCTTTTTGACCATGGGCTATAGCCCATGGTCTCGGACGGCATACTATAGCATGCCGTTTCCGTTTTTCTTCATTTTTGAGGATTTGAAAAAAAGACGAAAATCCCCCCGAGACCATGGACTATAGCCCATGGTCTCGGAGTGATTTTCATCTTTTTTTCAAATCCTCGTTTTTCATCTTTTTTGACCGGCATACTATAGCATGCCGTTTCCGTTTTTCATCATTTTTGAGGATTTGAAAAAAAGACGAAAATCACCCCGAGACCATGGACTATAGCCCATGGTCTCGGAGTGATTTTCATCTTTTTTTCAAATCCTCGTTTTTCATCCTTTTTGACCATGGGCTATAGCCCATGGTCTCGGACGGCATACTATAGCATGCCGTTTCCGTTTTTCATCATTTTTTGAGGATTTGAAAAAAAGACGAAAATCACCCCGAGAAAAAAATAAAGACGAAAATCACCCCGGACGGTATACTATAGCATGCCACTTTCGTTATTCATCATTTTTGAGGATTTGAAAAAAAGACGAAAATCACCCCGAGACCATGGACTATAGCCCATGGTCTCAGAGTGATTTTCATCTTTTTTTCAAATCCTCATTTTTCATCCTTTTTGACCATGGGCTATAGTATAGCCCATGGTCTCGGACGGCATACTATAGCATGCCGTTTCCGTTTTTCATCATTTTTGAGGATTTGAAAAAAAGACGAAAATCACCCCGAGACCATGGACTATAGCCCATGGTCTCGGAGTGATTTTCATCTTTTTTTCAAATCCTCGTTTTTCATCCTTTTTGACATGGCCCATGGTCTCGAACGGCATACTATAGCATTCCGTTTCCGTTTTTCATCATTTTTGAGGATTTGAAAAAAAGACGAAAATCACCCCGAGACCATGGACTATAGCCCATGGTCTCGGAGTGATTTTCATCTTTTTTTCAAATCCTCGTTTTTCATCCTTTTTGACCATGGTCTCGGACGGCATACTATAGCATTCCGTTTCCGTTTTTCATCATTTTTGAGGATTTGAAAAAAAAGACGAAAATCACCCAGAGAAAAAAAAAAGACGAAAATCACCCCGGACGGCATACTATAGCATGCCGCTTTCGTTTTTCATCATTTTTGAGGATTTGAAAAAAAGACGAAAATCACCCCGAGACCATGGACTAAAGCCCATGGTCTCGGAGTGATTTTCATCTTTTTTTCAAATCCTCGTTTTTCATCCTTTTTGACCATGGGCTATAGCCCATGGTCTCGGACGGCATACTATAGCATGCCGTTTCCGTTTTTCATCATTTTTGAGGATTTGAAAAAAAGACGAAAATCACCCCGAGACCATGGACTATAGCCCATGGTCTTGGAGTGATTTTCATCTTTTTTTCAAATCCTCGTTTTTCATCCTTTTTGACCATGGGCTATAGGACGACATACTATAGCATGCCGTTTCCGTTTTTCATCATTTTTGAGGATTTGAAAAAAAGACGAAAATCACCCCGAGACCATGGACTATAGCCCATGGTCTGAGTGATTTTCATCTTTTTTTCAAATCCTCGTTTTTCATCCTTTTTGACCATGTGCTATAGCCCATGGTCTCGGACGGCATACTATAGCATGCCGTTTCCGTTTTTCATCATTTTTGAGGATTTGAAAAAAAGACGAAAATCACCCCGAGACCATGGACTATAGCCCATGGTTTCGGAGTGATTTTCATCTTTTTTTCAAATCCTCGTTTTTCATCCTTTTTGACCATGGGCTATAGGACGACATACTATAGCATGCCGTTTCCGTTTTTCATCATTTTTGAGGATTTGAAAAAAAGACGAAAATCACCCCGAGACCATGGACTATAGCCCATGGTCTCGGAGTGATTTTCATCTTTTTTTCAAATCCTCGTTTTTCATCCTTTTTGACCATGGGCTATAGCCCATGGTCTCGGACGGCATACTATAGCATGCCGTTTCCGTTTTTCATAATTTTTGAGGATTTGAAAAAAAGACGAAAATCACCCCGAGACCATGGACTATAGCCCATGGTCTCGGAGTGATTTTCATCTTTTTTTCAAATCCTCGTTTTTCATATTTTTTGACCGGCATACTATAGCATGCAGTTTCCGTTTTTCATACTTTTTGAGGATTTGAAAAAAAGACGAAAATCACCCCGAGACCATGGACTATAGCCCATGGTCTCGGGGTGATTTTCGTCTTTTTTTCAAATCCTCGTTTTTCATCCTTTTTGACCATGGGCTATAGCCCATGGTCTCGGACGGCATACTATAGCATGCCGTTTCTGTTTTTCATCATTTTTGAGGATTTGAAAAAAAGCGTGACGAAAAAGCGTGACGAAAAAGCGTGACGGAATGGAGTTTCTAGGTGAAAGTGACTTTTTGACGTGCCATAGAGCTGCCATTGAGCCCCCTTATAAATGTCTCAAATTTGAAAGCACTATATTTCTAAAACTATGAAACATTTCAAAGATTCCTTTTCAGGCAAACATGTCCACCGTAAGATGAACCTAAATAGGTTTGAATGGGGTTTCTAGGTGTAAATATGTAGGACTAGTAGCATGCCAAAGTTTGTGCTATTGCCATTGAGAATGCATTGGGCGTTTAAGTTAAATAACTCAGAAACTACAAAACATTTCAAAGTAAAAAGTTCCAGCATGTGTGCCCACAGTAAGCTGAATTATAAAAAGTGTGAATGGAGTTTCTAGGTGAATGTGACTTTTTGACGTGCCATAGAGCTGCCATTGAGCCCCATTATAAATGTCTCAAATTTGAAAGCACTATATTTATAAAACTATGAAACATTTCAAAGATTCCTTTTCAGACAAACATGTCCACCGTAAGATGAACCTAAATAGGTTTGAATAGGGTTTCTAGGTGTAAGTATGTAGGACTAGTAGCATGCCAAAGTTTGTGCTATTGCCATTGAGAATGCATTGGGCGTTTAAGTTAAATAACTCAGAAACTACAAAACATTTCAAAGTAAAAAGTTCCAGCATGTGTGCCCACAGTAAGCTGAATTATAAAAAGTGTGAATGGAGTTTCTAGGTGAATGTGACTTTTTGACGTGCCATAGAGCTGCCATTGAGCCCCATTATAAATGTCTCAAATTTGAAAGCACTATATTTATAAAACTATGAAACATTTCAAAGATTCCTTTTCAGACAAACATGTCCACCGTAAGATGAACCTAAATAGGTTTGAATAGGGTTTCTAGGTGTAAGTATGTAGGACTAGTAGCATGCCAAAGTTTGTGCTATTGCCATTGAGAATGAATTGGGCGTTTAGGTTAAATAACTCAGAAACTACAAAACATTTCAAAGTAAAAAGTTCCAGCATGTGTCTCCACAGTAAGCTGAATTATAAAAAGTGTGAAAAGTGCACATCGGGAGCAATTTGGGGTTCAGTGTAGACAGGAGGAACCGGGATTCGAACCGCCGACCCATGGATCATTGGACGACCTGCTCTACCTCTTGAGCCACAGTCGCCACAGTAGGTTATAGGCCCACAGTAGGTTATAGGCCCATAGCCCATGGCCTTGGATGGCATACTATAGCATACCTTTTTTCATAATTTTTGAGGATTAAAAAGAAGACGAAAATCACTCATGAAAAACGGAAACGGCATGCTATAGTATGCCGGTCAAAAAAGATGAAAAACGAGGATTTGAAAAAAAGATGAAAATCACTCCGAGACCATGGGCTATAGTCCATGGTCTCGGGGTGATTTTCGTATTTTTTTCAAATCCTCAAAAATGAAGAAAAACGGAAACGGCATGCTATAGTATGCCGTCGCCCATGGTCAAAAAGGATGAAAAACGAGGATTTGAAAAAAAGATGAAAATCACTCCGAGACCATGGGCTATAGTCCATGGTCTCGGGGTGATTTTCGTATTTTTTTCAAATCCTCAAAAATGATGAAAAACGGAAACGGCATGCTATAGTATGCCGTCCGAGACCATGGGCTACAGCCCATGGTCAAAAAGGATGAAAAACGAGGATTTGAAAAAAAGATGAAAATCACTCCGAGACCATGGGCTATAGTCCATGGTCTCGGACGGCATACTATAGCATGCCGTTTCCGTTTTTCTTCATTTTTGAGGATTTGAAAAAAAGACGAAAATCCCCCCGAGACCATGGACTATAGCCCATGGTCTCGGAGTGATTTTCATCTTTTTTTCAAATCCTCGTTTTTCATCTTTTTTGACCGGCATACTATAGCATGCCGTTTCCGTTTTTCATTATTTTTGAGGATTTGAAAAAAAGACGAAAATCACCCCGAGACCATGGACTATAGCCCATGGTCTCGGAGTGATTTTCATCTTTTTTTCAAATCCTCGTTTTTCATCCTTTTTGACCATGGGCTATAGCCCATGGTCTCGGACGGCATACTATAGCATGCCGTTTCCGTTTTTCATCATTTTTTGAGGATTTGAAAAAAAGACGAAAATCACCCCGAGAAAAAAATGAAGACGAAAATCACCCCGGACGGTATACTATAGCATGCCGCTTTCGTTATTCATCATTTTTGAGGATTTGAAAAAAAGACGAAAATCACCCCGAGACCATGGACTATAGCCCATGGTCTCGGAGTGATTTTCATCTTTTTTTCAAATCCTCGTTTTTCATCCTTTTTGACCATGGGCTATAGCCCATGGTCTCGGACGGCATACTATAGCATGCCGTTTCCGTTTTTCATCATTTTTGAGGATTTGAACAAAAGACGAAAATCACCCCGAGACCATGGACTATAGCCCATGGTCTCAGAGTGATTTTCATCTTTTTTTCAAATCCTCATTTTTCATCCTTTTTGACCATGGGCTATAGTATAGCCCATGGTCTCGGACGGCATACTATAGCATGCCGTTTCCGTTTTTCATCATTTTTGAGGATTTGAAAAAAAGACGAAAATCACCCCGAGACCATGGACTATAGCCCATGGTCTCGGAGTGATTTTCATCTTTTTTTTCAAATCCTCGTTTTTCATCCTTTTTGACATGGCCCATGGTCTCGAACGGCATACTATAGCATTCCGTTTCCGTTTTTCATCATTTTTGAGGATTTGAAAAAAAGACGAAAATCACCCCGAGACCATGGACTATAGCCCATGGTCTCGGAGTGATTTTCATCTTTTTTTCAAATCCTCGTTTTTCATCCTTTTTGACCATGGTCTCGGACGGCATACTATAGCATTCCGTTTCCGTTTTTCATCATTTTTGAGGATTTGAAAAAAAGACGAAAATCACCCAGAGAAAAAAAAAAGACGAAAATCACCCCGGACGGCATACTATAGCATGCCGCTTTCGTTTTTCAAAAAAAGACGAAAATCACCCCGAGACCATGGACTAAAGCCCATGGTCTCGGAGTGATTTTCATCTTTTTTTCAAATCCTCGTTTTTCATCCTTTTTGACCATGGGCTATAGCCCATGGTCTCGGACGGCATACTATAGCATGCCGTTTCCGTTTTTCATCATTTTTGAGGATTTGAAAAAAAGACGAAAATCACCCCGAGACCATGGACTATAGCCCATGGTCTCGGAGTGATTTTCATCTTTTTTTCAAATCCTCGTTTTTCATCCTTTTTGACCATGGGCTAAAGGACGACATACTATAGCATGCCGTTTCCGTTTTTCATCATTTTTGAGGATTTGAAAAAAAGACGAAAATCACCCCGAGACCATGGACTATAGCCCATGGTCTCGGAGTGATTTTCATCTTTTTTTCAAATCCTCGTTTTTCATCCTTTTTGACCATGTGCTATAGCCCATGGTCTCGGACGGCATACTATAGCATGCCGTTTCCGTTTTTCATCATTTTTGAGGATTTGAAAAAAAGACGAAAATCACCCCGAGACCATGGACTATAGCCCATGGTTTCGGAGTGATTTTCATCTTTTTTTCAAATCCTCGTTTTTCATCCTTTTTGACCATGGGCTATAGGACGACATACTATAGCATGCCGTTTCCGTTTTTCATCATTTTTGAGGATTTGAAAAAAAGACGAAAATCACCCCGAGACCATGGACTATAGCCCATGGTCTCGGAGTGATTTTCATCTTTTTTTCAAATCCTCGTTTTTCATCCTTTTTGACCATGGGCTATAGCCCATGGTCTCGGACGGCATACTATAGCATGCCGTTTCCGTTTTTTCATCATTTTTGAGGATTTGAAAAAAAGACGAAAATCACCCCGAGACCATGGACTATAGCCCATGGTCTCGGAGTGATTTTCATCTTTTTTTCAAATCCTCGTTTTTCATCCTTTTTGACCATGGGCTATAGGACGACATACTATAGCATGCCGTTTCCGTTTTTCATCATTTTTGAGGATTTGAAAAAAAGACGAAAATCACCCCGAGACCATGGACTATAGCCCATGGTCTCGGAGTGATTTTCATCTTTTTTTCAAATCCTCGTTTTTCATCCTTTTTGACCATGGGCTATAGCCCATGGTCTCGGACGGCATACTATAGCATGCCGTTTCCGTTTTTCATCATTTTTGAGGATTTGAAAAAAAGACGAAAATCACCCAGAGAAAAAAAAAAAGACGAAAATCACCCCGGACGACATACTATAGCATGCCGCTTTCGTTTTTCATCATTTTTGAGGATTTGAAAAAAGACGAAAATCACCCCGAGACCATGGACTATAGCCCATGGTCTCGGAGTGATTTTCATCTTTTTTTCAAATCCTCGTTTTTCATCCTTTTTGACCATGGTCGGACAGCATACTATAGCATGCCGTTTCCGTTTTTCATCATTTTTGAGGATTTGAAAAAAAGACGAAAATCACCCCGAGACCATGGACTATAGCCCATGGTCTCGGAGTGATTTTCATCTTTTTTTCAAATCCTCGTTTTTCATCCTTTTTGACCATGGGCTATAGCACATGGTCTCGGACGGCATACTATAGCATGCCTTTTCCGTTTTTCATCATTTTTGAGGATTTGGAAAAAAGACGAAAATCACCCCGAGACCATGGACTATAGCCCATGGTCTCGGAGTGATTTTCATCTTTTTTTCAAATCCTCGTTTTTCATCCTTTTTGACCATGGGCTATAGCCCATGGTCTCGGACGGCATACTATAGCATGCCGTTTCCGTTTTTCATCATTTTTGAGGATTTGAAAAAAAGCGTGATGAAAAAGCGTGACGAAAAAGCGCGACGAAAAAGCGTGACGGAATGGAGTTTCTAGGTGAAAGTGACTTTTTGACGTGCCATAGAGCTGCCATTGAGCCCCCTTATAAATGTCTCAAATTTGAAAGCACTATATTTCTAAAACTATGAAACATTTCAAAGATTCCTTTTCAGGCAAACATGTCCACCGTAAGATGAACCTAAATAGGTTTGAATGGGGTTTATAGGTGTAAGTATGTAGGACTAGTAGCATGCCAAAGTTTGTGCTATTGCCATTGAGAATGCATTGGGCGTTTAAGTTAAATAACTCAGAAACTACAAAACATTTCAAAGTAAAAAGTTCCAGCATGTGTGCCCACAGTAAGCTGAATTATAAAAAGTGTGAATGGAGTTTCTAGTTGAATGTGACTTTTTGACGTGCCATAGAGCTGCCATTGAGCCCCATTATAAATGTCTCAAATTTGAAAGCACTATATTTCTAAAACTATGAAATATTTCAAAGATTCCTTTTCAGTCAAACATGTCCACCGTAAGATGAACCTAAATAGGTTTGAATGGGGTTTCTAGGTCTAAGTATGTAGGACTAGTAGCATGCCAAAGTTTGTGCTATTGCCATTGAGAATGCATTGGGCGTTTAAGTTAAATAACTCAGAAACTACAAAACATTTCAAAGTAAAAAGTTCCAGCATGTGTGCCCACAGTAAGCTGAATTATAAAAAGTGTGAATGGAGTTTCTAGGTGAATGTGACTTTTTGACGTGCCATAGAGCTGCCATTGAGCCCCATTATAAATGTCTCAAATTTGAAAGCACTATATTTCTAAAACTATGAAACATTTCAAAGATTCCTTTTCAGGCAAACATGTCCACCGTAAGATGAACCTAAATAGGTTTGAATGGGGTTTCTAGGTGTAAGTATGTAGGACTAGTAGCATGCCAAAGTTTGTGCTATTGCCATTGAGAATGCATTGGGCGTTTAAGTTATATAACTCAGAAACTACAAAACATTTCAAAGTAAAAAGTTCCAGCATGTGTCTCCACAGTAAGCTGAATTATAAAAAGTGTGAATCGAGTTTCTAGGTGAAAGTGCTTTTTTGACGTGCCAATATCTGCCATTGAGCCCCATTGTAAAGTTCTCAAATTTGAAACCACTATATTTCTAAATCTATGAAACATTTCAAAGATTCCTTCTCAGGCAAACATGTTCACCGTAAGATGAACCTAAATAGGTTTGAATGGGGGTTCTAGGTGTAAGTATGTAGGACTAGTAGCATGCCAAAGTTTGTGCTATTGCCATTGAGAATGCAATAACTCAGAAACTACAAAACATTACAAAGTAAAATGTTCCAGCATGTGTCTCCACAGTAAGCTGAATTATAAAAAGTGTGAAAAGTGCAAGGTACCAACAAGCACATCGGGAGCAATTTGGGGTTCAGTGTAGACAGGAGGAGCCGGGATTCGAACCGCCGATTCATGATCATTGGACGACCTGCTCTACCTCTTGAGCCACAGTCGCCACAGTAGGTTATAGGCCCACAGTAGGTTATAGGCCCATAGCCCATGGCCTTGGATAGCATACTATAGCATGCCTTTTTTCATCATTTTTGAGGATTAAAAAGAAGACGAAAATCACCCCGAGACCATGGACTATAGCCCATGGTCTCGGAGTGATTTTCATCTTTTTTTCAAATCCTTGTTTTTCATCCTTTTTGACCATGGGCTATAGCCCATGGTCTCGGACGGCATACTATAGCATGCCGTTTCCGTTTTTCATCATTTTTGAGGATTTGAAAA
The DNA here is from genome assembly GCF_951216825.1 of Electrona antarctica. Lineage (NCBI taxonomy): Eukaryota > Metazoa > Chordata > Actinopteri > Myctophiformes > Myctophidae > Electrona > Electrona antarctica. The sequence goes on from NC_136800.1 coordinate 30,443,310, forward strand.
AAAGACGAAAATCACACCGAGACCATGGACTATAGCCCATGGTCTCGGAGTGATTTTCATCTTTTTTTCAAATCCTCGTTTTTCATCCTTTTTGACCATGGGCTATAGCCTATGGTCTTGGACGGCATACTAGTGTGAATGGAGTTTCTACGTGAAGAAAGCGTGACGAAAAAGCATGACGAAAAAGCGTGACGAAAAAGCGTGACGGAATGGAGTTTCTAGGTGAAAGTGACTTTTTGACGTGCCATAGAGCTGCCATTGAGCCCCCTTATAAATGTCTCAAATTTGAAAGCACTATATTTCTAAAACTATGAAACATTTCAAAGATTCCTTTTCAGGCAAACATGTCCACCGTAAGATGAACCTAAATAGGTTTGAATGGGGGTTCTAGGTGTAAGTATGTAGGACTAGTAGCATGCCAAAGTTTGTGCTATTGCCATTGAGAATGCAATAACTCAGAAACTACAAAACATTACAAAGTAAAATGTTCCAGCATGTGTCTCCACACTAAGCTGAATTATAAAAAGTGTGAAAAGTGCAAGGTACCAACAAGCACATCGGGAGCAATTTGGGGTTCAGTGTAGACAGGAGGAGCCGGGATTCGAACCGCCGATTCATGATCATTGGACGACCTGCTCTACCTCTTGAGCCACAGTCGCCACAGTAGGTTATAGGCCCACAGTAGGTTATAGGCCCATAGCCCATGGCCTTGGATAGCATACTATAGCATGCCTTTTTTCATCATTTTTGAGGATTAAAAAGAAGACGAAAATCACCCCGAGACCATGGACTATAGCCCATGGTCTCGGAGTGATTTTCATATTTTTTTCAAATCCTTGTTTTTCATCCTTTTTGACCATGGGCTATAGCCCATGGTCTCGGACGGCATACTATAGCATGCCGTTTCCGTTTTTCATCATTTTTGAGGATTTGAAAAAAAGACGAAATCACACCGAGACCATGGACTATAGCCCATGGTCTCGGAGTGATTTTCATCTTTTTTTCAAATCCTCGTTTTTCATCCTTTTTGACCATGGGCTATAGCCTATGGTCTTGGACGGCATACTAGTGTGAATGGAGTTTCTACGTGAAGAAAGCGTGACGAAAAAGCATGACGAAAAAGCGTGACGAAAAAGCGTGACGGAATGGAGTTTCTAGGTGAAAGTGACTTTTTGACGTGCCATAGAGCTGCCATTGAGCCCCCTTATAAATGTCTCAAATTTGAAAGCACTATATTTCTAAAACTATGAAACATTTCAAAGATTCCTTTTCAGGCAAACATGTCCACCGTAAGATGAACCTAAATAGGTTTGAATGGGGGTTCTAGGTGTAAGTATGTAGGACTAGTAGCATGCCAAAGTTTGTGCTATTGCCATTGAGAATGCATTGGGCGTTTAAGTTAAATAACTCAGAAACTACAAAACATTTCAAAGTAAAAAGTTCCAGCATGTGTCTCCACAGTAAGCTGAATTATAAAAAGTGTGAATGGAGTTTCTAGGTGAAAGTGATTTTTTGACGTGCCAATATCTGCCATTGAGCCCATACATTTCTCAAATTTAAAAGCACTATATTTCTAAAACTATGAAACATTTCAAAGATTCCATTTCAGGCAAACATGGGGTTTCTAGGTGTAAGTATGTAGGACTAGTAGCGTGCCAAAGTTTGTGCTATTGGCAATGACAATGCATTGTGTGTTTAAGTTAAATAACTCAAAAACTACAAAAATGTCAAAGTAAGAAGATGTTCCGCAGCTTGTTCCATTGTATCCACAGTAAGCTGAATTATAAAAAGTGTGAATGGAGTTTCTAGGTGAAAGTGATTTTTTTGTACAAACGTTACAAAGTTCAATACAAAATACATTTGTAAACGTTTCAAAAGAATACTGTCATGTTTTGCTTGCGGTCCTTGGACATTTGGAATTTTGCTGAGTGGCCCCCTCAAGGGCCCTGAGCCATCTTAAGTTGAGTAGCCCTGGCCTACTATATCACAAACCATGTAGGAATTGTAGACGTATTGCCTTATTTATTTATTTATTTATTTATTTGTTTGTTTGTTTGTTTGTTTGTTTGTTTGTTTGTTTGTTTATTTATCGGCCGTTTGTGTAACAACCACAAACAGAACAGGCTCAGGGAAACTTCCCCATATTGCTTTGTATGAGTCTGCTGACTCATATACCGGTATATCTGTTAGTCTGAGCGTCAAAAATGTTGGAAAGTGCAGCCTATTGTTCTCCAGCAGCCAACAGTCAACACCCCTTTATACAAGACAAGACAGTTGAAGACACAACAGTCGCACTAGCCTGTGGGGAAACAACATCAACATGCTGTTCCTGGTCATGTCTATGGTCATAACTGCTGCTTTTCTGGCTCTGTCTGGACAAACTACTGGACAAACAACAAGTTCAACAACAAGTAAGGACATCTTGTCCACTTTATATAATTTATACTATGACGGTGTCGCTTGCCCTGCCAAACATATAGTAACCTAGGTAACTGCCTGTTTTTTGGCAAACAACACCCGAGACGGAGGAGCTAATTAAGCTTTTCATTGGTTAGTTACTCAATGAGCAAATTAATAGAGAGATCTCTAAAGGACTAAAAAGTGGAATAACTTTTTCAACATTGTGCTGCTTGTAGGCTATACCTATGAGTGAGTGACAAATAAAACGAACTTGATTGTTGATGACTTATGGGCAATTAGGCCTATTCTATTTTATCCCACAAAGAAACAGTTGTTATAGCCTATAGTTATTTAAACAATTAATTCAAATGTTTTTAAAAATGTTAAATTCCAGCTTTTATTTTATTTTTGTGTACAATGATTTACAGTGATGCGTGTGAGTGTCTGTAAAATAACAATAGGCTATTATTCTACCCACAAACAGACCCAGTATTGTTGCCTCCAGCGCCAGCCAACGTTCCTTCAATCACAATGATTTCACCTGATTTAAGTGGTAAATTAAGTATAATTATCCTTGAACTTTCACAAAGATTAGAATCTGTATTCAACAATCATATTTAAATGTGAATAATGAACATGACCTGTTATTTGACTTTTTCCCAGCACTGGCAACACTCCAGGCAGTTGTTAAGTCTAGTCATGAACTAAATTCGACCTCAATGATTCCAGTCCTGAACAAGGTAACCCCCCAGTTCCAAATGAATTTATTTGTAAACAACACTAAAATAAAGATTTTTCCATAGTGGATTAAGCTGGTGAATTAATCATGATGCCAATATTGTTGTGTTTCAGATCAGAGAGATTATTGAGGCTCAAACAGGTGCTAACTTCACTTTACGTCTGAAGAAAATCACTAGAGTCACTAGCCAGACTCCAGAAACCCCCCCAGAGACACTCCACTGAGTAGACTGATTCTCTGCTGCTCTGGTAATCAGACTAGAACAGTTTATTTAGTCAAGGACCCCCAAATTTGATATATATTTGGCCACAGACCTCCATATCTGAAAATGCTTGTGCCAACGACCCCCAGAAGAGAAGATCTGTGTGCAAAATGATTTAATGTATTTTCTTTCCCCCCCCCCCAAAATAGCAGATGTATAAGCTCGATGGGAGGTTGTATCTGCTATTTTTTTAATAGCCAACGTATAACATATGGATAAAGGGGTTAAAATGTATTAACACATTTAGCTGGGAACACCCTGGAATCCCCTCATGGACCCCTGGGGGTCCCTGCTCCCCAGACCCCACTTTGAGAACCACTGGGCTAGAACATCACAAGAGGAAGAGTTAGAGCTGGAAAACTTTTACCTTCTAATATCAGGTGGTGAAGATATAGATGTTTGGATGCTATTTAAAGTAGTTGTGTTTTGTCTTTTATCAGTTCAACCATGTCTATAAATCCAATGTAGGCCTGAGAATAAGAATTAGTAGGGAAGTAGGCTACATTAACCTATGTGTTGTAAATTGTTTGCAAAGTCTGTTCATTTTACATTGGATTCTGTGTTTACTTGTAAATTGCTTTTTTTGGGGGGGGGGGGGGGGTTTGTAATGTGAGTTTTTAATCATGGACTCTTGGGAGATTAGACCCTGGTGGTCTAAATTAGCATAGGCTACCTCCAAATAAACAAACAAATTTTAAGGCATTCGGCCATGCATTCATTGTGTTTCATTCTGCTTCATTTTAAAATGAAGCTGGGTTTGACACAAACGTTACCAAATATATCACATTAGCATCACCGTAGAAGAAAATTAAATGAAAACCAGTCTGGCTGTAAAAGTGTAAATAACTCATGCATTATCATTGTCATCACCCACCACATTTTCTTTATAATTTAGCACCCTCTCCTGGACAACTGTAGAAAGACCAGCTTGAAATATATAGATACCATGAAGTGAGTAAGCAATCACATCTTTAAAATGTTAGTGAAGCCTGCATTCATAGTTCAGGCAGACAACGTGTGGTACATTCTTCTCACAAATTAATAACTGCAACATATTCAACAACAATAGCATTCAAATTATATAACAGATGTCAAAAGTCAGACTTTAAGTTATTATTGTAAGTGATGCAGATAGACTTTAAAATGTCTTTTTACTATAAAGAATGCTTGGGATAAGCGAACATAGAGAACATGTATGTAGACCACGAAAAAGACTTTGCACTGGAAAAAGTTAAGAGCGAGTTAAGCTTATCAGTGCTTGTGACGTTTAATGAAACAGCCCACACAACAAAAGTTATCATACTTTAATGCAGTTGTTAAAACTTGTAAAAGGGAATGAATAAAGCATATACAGCATCATTAATTAACCTGTGGGTCCCCGCCTACAGGTTGGGAATCTCTGGTGTATTGTTCTAGCCTCCAGTGTTGATGTCGTCGACTAAAACTATGACGAAAAATGTTCGTCGGTTAAATGTTTTCACTGACTAAAACAATAAAAACGAAATAAAAACTAAGGCACGAGCCGCACAAAGCTATGATGACTAAATATATTAATGTGTAGAACTAAAACACAAGTCATTTTAGATTTGATTGCACTCGGGTGTTGCACTCTGAAAATAGCAGATCTACAAGCTCACAACGCATTGCACTGCGACGTGTTGTGAGTTTATAGATCGGCTATTTTCAGAGCGCAACCAAGTGTAAAATCAGGCATTACGACGCCATCAAGGCCCGCCAAAATCAACTGTATATTTATTAGACTAAAATTACATGATATTTAGTAGCCTAAACTCAAACTAAAACATTTTAGATGACTAAAATATGACTAAAACTAAATGGAATTTTATTCAAAAGACTGACTAAAACTACAAAATTGCTGTTAAAATCAACAGTGCTAGCCTCACTCCAGACAGAGGTTGTTCTCTCAGCCGATGGTGCAGTTAGGAGCGTGGGATTCCACACAGATGTATTCGTTGGTGAAATGTTTGTATCCGTCTACCTTTGACAGTCCACTTCCTGTATGAAAAACACAATTCACAGACTTCATTCAAATTGTGAACAGATCCCCCAAATTCTATTTTTGTACCTTTTCTTTTGCATCTTTAACCCTAACTCTAAACGCAACCCCTGCCCTAAATCTAACCTCCAAATGCCTAATCCTAACCCTGATAGTATGATCCGAACAGGTCTGAAAAATATCCTTGGCCAAAAATAGTCATGAAAATGACAATTGCCATCAAGGTCCAGAACAAAGTGCCTATATTAAGTAACATTTGACTGGTTTTATGATCTTTCACTGGACATTTGGTTCGCACGCACGCACGCACGCACGCACGCACGCACGCACGCACGCACGCACGCACGCACGCACGCACGCACACCTCATTATGTCAAAATGGAGTTACTCACCATCGATCAAGTTCTGGAGGCTACAGTAGTTGATGTCACTGTCCACCGGGTCAACAAAGAAGTCTGATATTGAATCCCCCTGGACAAAGAAATAAAACGAAACCATCAATGAATACATTAGACTCATTTTCCCATTTCCTTGTTTATTCTTTTATTCCTTTAAATGTATTTTTTGTTGTCGTGTTTTTACAACTTTTTATTTTTACAGTGGAAATATATCACCTTCAGAATCCTAATCAGCTTTATTGTCACAGGTTTACAGGTGTAAAAACAGCGGGTAAATCTTGTTTTTGTGCGTGCTCCATCATTTTCTTTACTACCTGTATGTATGGGTCATCCTCCTCCGTGGTAACAGATTTGTGTGGTTCCCTGATTGGGAATCAGGTTCGACTGTTTTAGCTTTACAGTGTATTTAGCTTTCTGTACAACACTTTGTAAACCCTGAGTTGTGAAATGTGCTATATAAATAAAGTGGATTGGATTGTCTGTCTGCTATAGAGGGTATATGCGCGTGACATCATCATCATACCTGGAAGTTATGTGGGACTGCCTACTGAGTTGCAAAAAAAACTACTTTCTGGCCTTGATAGCCCATACATCCAAACAGAAAAGTCCTATTTGATTGCATTAAATGACTTTAAACAACACTAAATTCACTTTGTCGCTCACTTTGCCACTCGATCTGCCACTCACTTTATGCATGCGCATACCCTCTACACCAGTGGTATAGAGGGTCCCAACCCACAGGTTGAGAACCACTGCTCTATACTAGCCGGGGAGCCACAGGCCCAAAAGCTCAACGGTTAAGGGATTAACCTGTGATGTCATGCCGTACTTTTTATTTGTGTTTTCTCTATTCACTTGGTCATTAAGGTTGACAGAATGAGAGGCCTGCTCTGCCGGAAACATTGAAAACAAAGTTGTGGCCATTTTTGTATACCACACCATAGACAACCAATATAAGGGGAAATTTCCCAAATTTCATCATGCTTTAAGTAGCATGTGACAATTGTGACATGTCAAACTAGGGGGTTTTCATGATTCTGAATCCATTCCATTAGTTTTGCACGAAAAACACTCCTTGGCCTAAAACGGCCATAGCCGTCATCACAAAAGTGATGAGGTCAGCACAAAAGTGATGAGGTCAGCACATTTGGGCCCCGGTTATACTGACTGAGCGACCGAGATTGTATTTTCTACATTAAATAGTTGCTGTAAGTGAAGACAGTGTACAAGATTATTTTTTTGTCTTCTCGTGCGTTGGCTGTCTACTCCTATTAATCTGTCCTGGTTGTGCAAACATTTTTTTTTTGCTAAGTTGATACAATTAGTAAGTTGGAAAACGTGTCACTTTAGGTAGCCTAAATGTACAGAAAGGTGGCCATTTGCCAGTTAGACAAATGATGTACTTACGGTGACTCTACACATGGTGGCCTCCTCTGCTGGATTGAAGATGATCAGAAATGTGTTGCTGAACTTGGTTCTTGGAGAGGTGTGCTTTGCTTTGATCACGTATGGAGTGGTGGACACCAACTGGGACAGAATTGAACGCTTTGATTAGATATAGATGATTAACCCATTCTGGCAATGTCAAAACAGATGGACATTTTGGCAAAAATGTCATATTATAATAATATATTTGGTCCTCGCTAATGCTCATTAAAATATGGCACCATTTACTACTTAAACTCTCTCTCTCTCTCTCTCTCTCTCTCTCTCTCTCTCTCTCTCTCTCTCTCTCTCTCTCTCTCCCCCCCCAAGACCGGGGTCTTACAGGGGTCTAAATAGGCTTGCTTCATCCCCTCCCTTATTTCCCTCTACAACAAATGTTGTAAGTGTGGAATCTTGGGTGTGAAAATACACCACATAAGAAAAGGGGGGTAAAAAAGGTTGTACCTCATACAGACAGCTTTGACTTCCAGTTATGCAGCTGCCGACGTTCCTCCAATTCTTGATCTGAGTCACCAGAGTGACATACACGTCACGACACGGGATGCCAAAGATCCTAATGTATACACCACATGACAGTATAATCATAATCATAATCATCATCATCATCATACTATATCATCATACTATATCATATCATCATACTATAATCATACTATAATTCTGAAATGCGAAAACGCGCAGTACCCCCTGCGGCCACAAGGGGGGGGGGGCAATATCTCACAACGGGTAAGGGCTAGTGAATAATAATTCTAAACTAGAAAAAGTGCCCCTCGGGGCACAGGTCTCCACCAGGGCAGAGCAGGTTGTGGCCTCCTGGTGGCGCTATAATAGGCCAATGTGAAAAGGGTGCCATTTCTTCGCCTTTGATGGCAATTGGATGATTTGAGGCATTTTGTTCCAAAAATGTGTTTTGCAAAAATCAACCTGTTGGTGGTGCTATAACAGGCCAATGTGAAAAGGGTGGGATATATTCCTCAGCCTAGTAAGAAAATGTTTGAAAGATGTCACATAAATTGCATGCTGCGTTCATGATTTGAGGCTTTTGTTAAAAACGGGGCAATCTTGCAAACTGTGAAAGCCAATTATAGCCAATTAGGATGGAATATGAAATATCGGACAGATCCGACTTGAGCACATGGCCATAGAGATACTGTGTAACGATTTGTGGAGGAGTAATATCAAAAAACGTGTTTTACAAAAGTCGGCCTCCTGGTGGCGCTATAAAAGGCAGATCAAAGGTTTGTCCTTGGCCTCTAGGGAGTGTGCATGCAACGTTTCACGCAAATCGATGTAGTTTTAGGTAAAAAATGTGAAAAGCTGCCTCATGGTGGCGCTATAACAGGCCGTTCTGGAAAATGTGGGGCAGAGGTTCATCGTTGGCATCCAGGGAGTGTGTGTGCAAAGTTTGGCATCGACTGGGTTAACGGTGCCGGAGATTAGCTGGTAACAGACGGACGGAAGGACACACACACACATGGACGGACACACACACACACACACGGACAGAGTGCAAAACATACTCTCTCCCCATGCCTTTGGCCTGGTGGAGACAATAAGTCCTACATATCGTTGCTGTCGGGCAGAAACCTCTTATCCCTATAATCTAACTTTTTGTGTCTTTTCGTAAATTAACGCCCTACTTGATCATACTACGTGTTTTGAGCTTGGAGATCTGATACTTTTGCTACTATTGTAATTACTTATAGAGATGGTGAATATTTAAGAAGGGGGTAGGAGTAAATAAGTCTTTACTTCTTCCTACTCCTTTTTGAACTTCAGGTGGAAGATCAATGATCACATTGTTGTCATAATTTTCTTATTTCATTCAAAAAAGAAATATACATGCATTGTGGTTTTTTATTATTATTTTATTTTACTGTTTTACCTGAAGGTTCAAAATAAAGATAATCAAATCAAATCAAAATCAAAACTTTGGTATTTGAATCCTGAAAAGCAACCACCCAACAGAGATGATTTTCTTCTTTTTCTTTTCTCGAAATAATTAAAAAACTATTTTGTCTATACATCACGTGGCACAAGTTACTGTCCACCACTGAGCGTGTCCAACACGACACGTATGAGAAAAGGTTAGAGTCACAAGCACCTTGTCTAACATGCATGTGACCCCATTCACACAGTGATAACACAGGATATCAAGTCATCTAAATGTGAAAAGCACAGGCCAGCATCTGTGCTCAAACTGCTCATTAAAGCTTTTAGAGTTAAATACTTCAGTATTAATTCAGTGAACAAAAAAAATAATGGAGTCAGCTGAAACAGTCATGTTAAAACCCCCAACTGATTTTAACGAATAAAACATTACAATTTTGAATATTAATACCGTACATATAACTAGTAGATTTGAAGTGTTTGGACTCTTCTATTGAGACATTTAGGGTTGGTGTCGGGTAGGACGTAGGCCTACTGGGTGACAAGTAGTACTGCCTGAAGCTCATAAAAGTACTGTATATGTCCCTTGACCAAGCAAGTATTCCGCCTCCTTGTTAGGATATGAAACTTACAGATTCCAGCTTTAAAATCTAAATACTCTCAGTATATGAGACTTATGTCCAGGTGTGGGACTGAACACCTAAAAAGAATAATAATAATACTGTATAGACACACACACACTCACTCACTCACTCACTCACTCACTCACAACAGTTGAAAATGTCTTACGTACCAGATCATTTTGCACTCTGAAGTGATGGCCACGGTTGCTCCCAGAACCAGGAACGTTGCTACCAGCAAGGACTTGGTGTACATGGTAGAGGCTGTGTGGTAGCGGTGTGGTAGCTGGAACGTTGTTTAGTCTGCGGTCTCCTTCCAATGTCTGTTAGCTTCTTGGCGCGCCAAGGCCCGTTATACATGCAGGGGCAGGGGGATACAGGTCATGTGAGCAGGTGCATCATTGATTTACATGCTCCAGAAAATGTGAGAGATCAGATCTTCGTGAAAAGGAAGAATGCAACACGTTCAAATACTTGAACCCCCTTTCAGTGAAAGTAGAAAATCCACAAGCTCGAACTTATTATACTGTTAGATCTGTAGATTTTCAGAAAATATATTTAGTTGGAGGCCTAGAATATAGCGCTGGGGGACTCCAGTCAACTACGTATGTTGTATGGGGCTAGCTTTAGATAGTTTTGATTGGTCAAGTGTCAGAGTTGGGGAATACCTTCACCTTTTCTCCACTGTGGGATTGATTATATATCCCTATGACAATTTTCTGCTATTATTATTTGGGGACCCACTGGCAATATCCTCACTGCCCATCAGTGATATATGTGTATATATCAGTATATACATTACATTACATTACATTACAGTCATTTAGCAGACGCTTTTATCCAAAGCGACTTACAATAAGTGTATTCAACATAGGTAGGGAACAAAAACTACTAATCACCAGAAGTCATATATATATATATATATATATATATATATATATATATATATATGATATATAACAAACGGTGTATAAGCAAGGTTGTGCTATTTTGTACACTGCAGCCAGTGTTTCAGCATACAGCATGACTAAGAATTGCAAAGCCTTCTATTTGGACAACAAGTGACCACACTGCAATTAAAACAGGTTTCTTTGCCATGCACTTTAGTCTGGTGTTGCCAGACGATCATAAATCCACTGACTTGTGAGTCTAATGGAGTTGTGCAACATTGTTGTTGTACTAACATTTGTTTACTGAGTGTACAACACTTTGGTTTTAAATGTCAAGTCAAGTCAAGTCACCTTTATTTATATCGCACATTTTAAAAACAACAGAAGTTGACCCAAAGTGCTTTCCATATAAAAAATTACATCATAAAATACAAAATTAAAATAAACGTAATTGAAGCAATACTTCATATAAGAAAAAAAAACAATATAACAACATCTTAAGGAACATGAAACAACAAATGGCCTACTAACTACTAATAACAATTACAAAGAGGTTTAAAACGATCACAGAACTAGGAGCTGAAGGCAATGGAGAAAAGGTGAGTTTTTAGGGATGATTTGAAGCTTTCGATGGTTGGGCTGGATTTGATATGCAATGGGAGGCTATTCCAGAGTTTGGGGGCAATTACCGAAAAGGCCCGGTCGCCTTTGGTTTTTTGGCTCGCTGAGGGGACAGCAAGGGGCATTTGGGAGGTTGACCTAAGTACCCTGGAGGCTAGAGGTGCAGAAGAGACCAGGTCACAAATATATTCTGGTGCAAGGCCATTTTGGGCTTTAAAAACGAACAGTAAAATTTTAAAATTGATTCTGTATTTCACTGGTAAAATGTGCTTCTAAATAAAGTATACAGTTGGAGGCCATCGATATTGTCCTTTTCTTTTTACTGAGGTTTGCGTGATCTGCGCAAAAGGACAGTTAACCCATTTTGGGCGGTAACCCCTTTTGGTGTTTTAAACATTATGTTATAATTTAGCTATTGAAAAATAGCAGATCTACAAGCTCATAGCGCGCCACCGAGTGGCGCGCTACGAGCTTGTAGGTCTGCTATTTTTTAAAAATCATGAAAATATTTATTTCAGAAAACTGGAGGATTTAGAAGGATTTTTTAAAATTTTGAGGTCAGGCCTAAATGGGTCAAATGATAAGGGACAATATCAGTGGCACCCAACTGTACCTGAGCTCTCACATTGTTCTGCTCTCACAATGCTCTGTCACATTGTTCTGAGCCGTCACATTCTCTGTCGCATGATTGTCCATGATTAAGTCAAGCTTCAACTACTGTATGTTTACTGTTTAACAGTATAACCAATATAAATACATTGATATCTAAAGGACCATGCCAATGTTATTGTTGCATGTTTAGCCCACTGAATAGTTTGTATGCGCAGTATACTGACATGAATGGAGACCAATGGCTGCTTGAAATATCAAGAAAACTGGATATTGTCAGCAGTACATTTACAGTATTATGACTTCTAGACAGTGATCTACATAGGTAAAAAAAAACATGCATTATGTTCCTTTCCACATCTTCTGACAATGACGACATATTGCACATGGCCAACATTCTATATCAAGGGTTCCCAAACTGTCACCCTTTTTGAGACTCAAAAGAAAGATTTGGTGTCTATTAAAGGACCACTTCACCACTTTTCAACCTATCTTCATATAATAGGTCCTCACTAATAATCATGATAAAATGGCACACTCTTTTTCTACTCAGTCTGTGTCTCATAAGAGGGCTGTGGGCAGTTCAGCAACCCGTCCACCAGTGACATCATCGTCAGGCAGATTTTTTTACAAAAATGTTTAGATTTTTATTATCGTGAGAACAATACGACTTCCATTTTCGCATTGCAACTTTTCAGGGCTAGAAAGCCTGCAGTTTCTATTAGCTTGGATTCCCCATCGATGATGTCACTGGTGGACGGGTTTCTGAACTGCCCACAGCCCTCCTATGAGACACAGACCGAGTAGAAAAAAAACATTTTATCATGATTATTAGTGAGGACCTATTATATGAAGATAGGTTGAAAAATGGTGAAGTGGTCCTTTAAGCCCTACTGGCTATATATTTAAGAGTGAAAAATAAAAGTAATGTTTGTTTGTGAAGGCAGTACAAGCAACAGGCATTTTAATGTCCGGTGTTCTAAAATGTACAGGCATGTGGAAATAGGTGTCTGGAAGCCTAATGGTCCTGACCTTCAGGCTGTGGAACCGTGTGCCAGATGGTAGAGGTTAAATATATACCTACAATCTGTTCTTGTGTTTTGCTTTTTTCCAGTCAAACCGGTTCCCCCAATAGGAAACTACATACCTGAGGTGCGTGTACTGTAGGAGCAATTAAGGCAAACTGGAAGCAGTCGTTGTCCAAAGGGTCAGCTGTCAGGTTCTGTCAGTACGTTCACAAAGGTTCTACGGAAAATAAATAATTATGATTGCTTACGTTTGCGTCACTTCAATCAAAACCCACAAAGAAAATCTTGTGATGCTCAATTATGCCACACATCTGTGGAATGTACTACGTCAAGAAATTAGTACAGTCCAGGAATGGGCTTGACAGCCTTTAATTAGTATCTCAAGTGATTCCATTGTATTGTAACAAATATATTTGTTCTCATTTTAATGTATTGCTCGTCCACTGACTGAGCAGCACTTTGCTGCTGTTGTTGCTTTTTTATTGTAATTTAATTCCTTCTTTTGCTGTACTTTACACATGACTTTGAGCTGCATTGTTACAGTAGGTAAGGTGCTATATAAAGTGCATTATCATTATCATGACACTTCCAATTATAATGCTATTATAAAATAATCAAAATCAAACTGAATTCACCCAAATGTACATAATCTGAAGTTTGCACCTTAAATTAATTGATTTGTGTTTGAGGTTCTTCTCCTGTTCCTCACCAACCTTCTCCATCATGGTTATGATGACTTCTCTTTTTTGTGTATCAGACAGGCCAATTGCCAATATCATCATTCATCAACCCACTGGCCACAGCTGACCCTATTCAAACTTTTGTTGAGGATGCTTCCAGGTTCTGGGGGTCCTCGGTCCTCAGTTAAATCATTGATAGACAGGAACCAAATGGGTCTGTAACTCAAATAGTATATTCACTGTCAGACTTAAATGAACACTGAGGATAACAGTATAGATTGGTTCCAGAGATTTAAAAAGAATCATGTCAAATTATGACAGAAACACTGTCCTATAGTGCATATAAATCAGGGAAGGGAAGGAACTTTCACCAGCAGCAAACATCAGTCGGTACACAGGTTTTATTTTTGGAAAGGAACACGCCCTGATGGGTTAACAAAAGTCACGCATCTGGTTTGCAGAGACTCTACATTTGCCTCCTGGGTCCCACCCCTATGACGGGTGCACCGACAGGCTTCCTGGGTCCCACGCCTATGACAGACAGGCTTCCTGGGTCCCACGCCTATGACAGGCAGGCAGTGGTGTCAATGGTTTTAGGGTTGGGTTATTTATAATATCTGCTAGGTGTCAGACTGGGATGTTTTTGCTATTGCTGGTGATTTGACAAACATGATTTGGAAGATTGTTGTGCTGGCGGTGGGTTTTTCCATAGGAATCTCAGCTTGGGAAAGTACTTGGATTGACACAAATATCAAGGAAAAAGGGGCCCAGGTACGTACTTTTACTGTACTTAAGTACAATGTTTAGGATTTTGTTTATATTTCTACTGCTCGTTTGAGAGTGTCTGTTTTTAAGAACCACCTAAAAACGTGTTGCATTATTCAACAAGCATTTGGGGAATATCATTGAGTTCCTCCAGGTGTGAAACGTGTCTGTTTTCCTGAGATGTATTGTAGTTTGATTCTTTGCTGTTTCTTATCATTTGAATGTTCCTTGCTGTTTTTATTTCTGTTATGTAAAGCAGTTCTTTCTGTGAAAAGTGCTATTCAAATAAATGTATCCTTTACTAAATTTTAGAGGCAAATATTGTTTGTTATTTTGTACTTCTCTACAAACTTACAATGTGTGCAATGCGTGGTGCGCTTTTTAATTTAGCTATATAGCTTTTACTTTGTTATTGTTTGATGCCAATACTTTTGTACTTTTACTCAAGTAAAATATTATGAATTCAGGCCCTTTACTTATTTACAGTATTTTTATATTGTGTTATTGCTACTTTTACATAACGTCTTTGTCGGGTGGAAACCTCACATGTCCAAAACTGTTCTAGATTTAAATTCAAAAATACAAAACGTATCAGCAAAGCAAAGCTCGTCACATGGCACCGCGTTCCAAGCTTGTGGATCTGACACTTTTGTGTGACACTGTAGTATGATCAAGTAGGGCGTTAATTCATGAAAAAAGAACACAAAATGTTTTAATATGGCCGAGATAAGAGGTTTCTGCCCGACAGCAACAATAAGTAAAGATCTGAGTACTTCTTCTTCCACTGCCCAGGAGGCCTTGCGGTTTGCCGTGGACAAGTACAACCATAGATTCAACCACACCTTCCTCCGCCAAGTCTACAGAGTGCTCGGGGCTGAGGTTCAAACAAAGGTTTGGATCTTTTGGAATTATGCATTTATTCATATTCTCCTGTATTCTGACTTAACAGCAAGTTTAATATTTAAAACATGATATTCTGTTAAAATAATAAGAAATATATTTTCAACTGGGCTAAGTTTCTTGTGAAGTTGTGATAATGGGTGTATAATAAATTCTGGAAACATTTTTTAGACCATATATATATATATATATATATATTATTTAATCTTTATCTTGAATTGTTTGTTAATATTTATCTTGCACTATTGGAAGTCCAAACATTGCCAGCAATGATTGCTAGTATTTGCTGCTGGCTCATCCATCAACAGTTTGAAGCCATAGCTATAGCTTACCCTTCTCCCTTTCAGGACGTGTTTGGCTGGAACTACATATTTGCTGTGGAAATGGGAAAGAACACGTGTATCGATGGCACTACAGCGCTCCGCCTTAACAGCACAGACTGTGTGGTACCTGATGACCTGCAACTGGTTCAGGTAATAGCCCAATCTATCGTCTGTCGGGTGGAAACCTCATTGTCAGGATCCAAATTAAAAAATATCAAAAGTAGCAGACCGACAAGCTGAAACAAGCTTGTAGATCTGTTACTTTTGAAGCTTTTGTGTGATGCCGTATGATTAAGTATAGGGCATTAGTTTACAAAAATAAATAAATCATAATAATATGGAGATTTTTGCCCGACAGCAACGGACATAGATTATGTTTGTCTGATGTTGGCAATAACTTTTATACCACTGGAAAGCCTGCTTATTCCCCTTTGTAAGGATCATGCATTTGGGGCGATTGAGCAGAAGAGCTGAATAAGCAGAATTGGCAGAAACTTTTTCATGCACTCAACCCACAACTTTGGCATAAATTGTATTGCTGAGAAGCATTATTAAAAATATCTTATAAACTTTTACTTGCTATTGAATACCCCACATCTGTGTGTGTTTTAAAATATTTAACTAATGAAAAGTATTACAAAGTGCTTCTGACTAAACCTCCATTCAATCCTCAAACCAGTCAAAAGTTTTTTTTTTCCAGACAGAACAAAATCCACATAATGGTTAAAAACATCCTAACTCAACTTGCGCTGTATTCGAGCAAAGTAATAATAATAATAAAAGGATACATTCAAGTATCTGACAATCTATAAAGTCACTATACCAACTTTGATGAGGCAGTATTTCCCCACTGAAAAGATAATACTTTGGTTTCTGCCCAACAGCAGAGATATAAATCTATCTATGGTAAATAGAGTAATTAGTGAAACATTGAGATATAAAGTTACATTCAATATAAAGTGAGGCTCATACAGTTAAATCATCCAAACACGTGGCACATCTTCAAGATAATGCATAATACATTATTTAAATTATTATGTTGAGGCCATTATTTAAATTATTATGTGCGGCATGTTGGTATTATTTTGTATGTCAATATTACATTTACATCACAAAGCAGCTTGTTTTACATTTAGCCAAATTTGGCCTGTGAGCTTGTTTTGTCCCTCTCCATACAGTACTTCTTGGATATAGATTTATTATTAAAATGCGACATTATTTGAATACATAAATGCCCATTGTGAGTTTGTATTTATTGTTTTGTACCCCCAGATTTACAAGTGCCGATTTGGAGTGTGGAGCCAACCAACGGCAAATCTTACTGAGCTGCCAAGTCATTGGCTGACAAGCCTATCCTGCGATAATGGCGAGCAAGTGAACCTATAAGGTTCTCAAACATTTTCACGTGAAGGACGGCCAAATTATGGATTTGGCTGCGGAACCCCATCAGAAAATATGTTGAGCCTGCATGGGATCCCTATACCCCCATTTGTGTTGTTAAAATGTTTCAGAAATATTTAAAATATTTCAACAAAAAAGTAAACAAATAGCAGATCTGCAAGCTCACAACACATTGTATCGCAGTGTGTTATGAGCTTGCACTGGCCATCTTCAAATAACCAATGTATATAGACGAATCCAGAAACGGGTCTCATGGTCGCAGCTTACGTATTTCCTGTAGGCGGAGCTGCGGGGTAAACCTGCACGTCTTCTACTACATTGAATGGTAGAGTGACTGATGTTAGTCTGCTCAAACATTACTCCTTTAACTGCTTTTTACGAACACTAACATTACAAAGATGCCCAGAACATCGGGATGAACCTGTGTAGTTTATGGCTGCTCCAACAGTAGTGGCAACATTCCAAAAAAACAACAAACGGAATGTCAAAATATCCACCGCGGTGGCTGAGACCAGAGCCATAGAGTAATGGTTGAGAGTCAGACAAAGCAGTGAAAGGTCCTGAAAGATACATAACTTTAAAACTTTAATAACATAACACATACTTTAAATGCTTAGTATGAGGTATAAAATACAGCAGCCTTGTGTTCATAAAACAGAAAGATGGGGTATTGGGTAAGACTGACATTATGTATCTTTCAGGACCTTTCACTGCTTCGTCTCAACCATTACTCAATGGCTCTGGTCTCAGCCACCGATATTTTGACATTCCGTTTTTTTTATTTTTTATGTTGCCACTACTGTTGGAGCAGTCAAACTACACAGGTTCATCTCGATGTTCTGGGCCTCTTTGTAATGTTAGTGTTAGTAAAAAGCAGGTAAAAGAGTAACGTTTGAGGCAGACTAACATCAGTCACTCTGCCGTTCACTATAGTAGAAGAGGTGCGCCTGGTGAGGGTTTAAACCCTGCAGCTACGTCGAGTCCGCCTACAGGAAATACGTAAGCTGCGACCATGAGACCCGTTTCTGGATTAGTCTATTGGTTGACGTGGATTTTGATGCTATATTAACACATTTTGCTGGGGACCCCTGAACACCTTCACCTTGTCGGACGACTCGGACCCACGGTTGTCCAAAATCGCCACAAAAGGCCTCTGCCCGGGCTCTGGACAGGGACCTTGCCTAGTAGCTGGCCTGTTCCGACATCACAACACTCCATATTTGGGCATGCCTGACACGGAACTCCATATATAGGAAAAAAGGGACACAGAGAGACAGATACAGAAATCTCCATATATGGGAATATAAAGGGGACACAGACAGAGTGGAACGAGTACTCTGACATGGGTACAACAGGTATTGCATAGCCGGGTGGGGCATGGATCTCCAACTTCCATCGTTACCGACTCGGTGCTCTACAGCCGGGCACCGGTCTAGTCTTCATAAAATTGGTCCACACTATTGTTCATTATAAAATGTTTTTCTACTCAGTCTGTGTCTCATAGGAGGGCTGTGGGCAGTTCAGAAACCTGTCCACCAGTGACATCATTGTTAGGCAAATCATTTTTTAAACAAGATTTTCTTTTCTTTTTTACACAAATATTTAGATTTTTATGATTAACGATGGCTTCCATTTTCGCATTGCAACTTTTCAGGAATAGAAAGCCTGCAGTTTCTATTTGCTTGGATTCCGATCGATGATGTCACTGGTGGAGGAGTTTCTGAACTGCCCAAAGCCCTCCTATGAGACATTGAGTAGAAAATAATTGTGGTTTTTTATCATGAGGACCAATTATATGAAGATAAGTTGAAAAGTGGTGAAGTGAACTGCTTGTTCCTTGTCTCATTCTCAAGATGTGAAAGAATGTAAAATTACATTTTCATTTTATTTCCTTTTTATTATTATCATTTTACACCTGGTTAGATTTGGCTACACTGCCATTTGAACAAAGGACAACATATTGGACTGTAGATATAATAGCAATGAAGTGCAAGCATGTGACAAAAGACTGAAAAAAGACTGAATTGTTTTGGTTGATGTGGCTACACTGCCAACAAAAGACTTATTATTGCATCCAGTTAAATTAAATTGTTTTAATGTGATGCATTTGTATTTGACTTTGACGTTATGGTCCAAAGGTACAGTATCACAGGACATGCAGTCAGCCCAAAGGATTTTTTTATATTTTCAAATACGGTTTGGACATCACTGCACTAAAGACAACACAAAATGTTCACATAATATGTTAACATTATTGATGTTGACTGTAATGAATCAAGTTACTAACACTGAACTTCATTCATTATACCTCCCCCTAAAACAGTAATAATTTAAGGCACAGTGACAGAACTGCTCTATACTGTAAGTATATCATGCAGTCTAAGTTCTCTCTGATTTGAGCCATTCAGCACCATGGACAGTGTCAGGGTCAGAGAGCAGAACTGTATTCACTGTGGGGATTTCACAGAAAACTGTTTTTCTTTTTCAATTCATCGTTGTCGTGAGTTCCAGTTGCAATGCTCATTTCAGTGGAAATTAATTAAACATTGCAACGTTCCATGTATGCTACAATAAAAATAAGACAGACCGCAGTAATAATATTGTATAATAATTCTCCAAAAATCTGTGATTGTAATTTTCCTATAATCAAGGAGAAGTGTCAATTCCTTGTGCCCATTTACAGTAATTGTGTTAATTGTCTAGTCAAAGAAGTTATTTGATTTGTGCCATGGCGCATTGTGTGCGATTTGCTCGTTAAGTTTCATCACCCCATTGCGCAGCAAATATATAATGGATTACAATAATCTAAAATTCCCCATAATCAGTAACACGTCGTAGATGATACTTGTGTCAACCAAATGTGGTTTTATTAAGGCAATTAAAGGCTAGATGGTAAGGAAGCAACAGGTGTCATTTCCAATGTTATTTCGCCTCAGTTCAGTGCAAGTCTGTTTAATTAATCTGATTTCCCGAACTTTCCTTTTCGCTTGATACCGTTTCGTAGAGGCAATACACTCACGATCTACTGTATATATATGTTCTTGGTGCATATCTGTGCGCGGTGGAAAAAAATAAAAATGGCACAGAGGGGCAGCAAAAGTGAGACTGTGTTGGACGTGGAGTGGATGACAGTCAAATACTGGACACACAAAACAACCCACTGTATCAAATATAAATGTATTCCAAGGCAGCACACGTTGCTCTTCCATGGGCCATAGTGTAAGGCAAGATATCACTGGGCATAATGCGTAATGGATATGGATCTCTTAAAGGCAATGGCATGTGGCACGGTGATTGGAATAATTATTGTAACGCCCAAACCACAACTCTACGTAATGTAACGGGTAGTAGAGGTGTTTTAAGGATTTAGGCTGTGGCACAAGATAGCCAATTGTTACGGGGGCACGCCTCTTACGCAATGCTAAATTCCCAAATTACGGATAAAGTGCCCCTGACGCAAGACAGGGCCCACTGTGTATTTTCAGGTAATCTGACCTACTGACACTCTTGTCAGTGGGTCAGAAAGGTTTTCTCTGTGGACACGCTGGTGTTTCTTTAGCCTGCCTGAGATAATAAAACTCTTGTCACAATGTTTACACTGGAAAGGTCTTTCTCCAGTGTGGAGGTGCTGGTGCCTCTTAAAGTCACCTGACTGACTGAAACTCTTGTCACAATGTTTACAGTGAAAAGGTTTCTCTCCAGTGTGGACACGCTGGTGTGTCTTTAGGTGATGTGACAGACTGAAACTCTTGTCACAATGTTTACACTGGAAAGGTTTTTCTCCAGTGTGGACACGCTGGTGTCTCTTCAGCCTGCCTGACGTAATAAAACTCTTGTCACAATGTTTACATGGGAAAGGTCTTTCTCCAGTGTGGATACGCTGGTGTGTCTCCAGCTTACCTGATTCATTGAAACTCTTGCCACAGTGTTCACAGTGGAAAGGTCTTTCTCCAGTGTTGATACACTGGTGTTTCTTTAACTGACCTGATGTAATAAAACTCTTGCCACAGTGTTCACAGTGGAAAGGTCTTTCTCCAGTGTGGACATGCTGGTGATACTTCAGGTGAGATGACCAAATGAAACTCTTGTCACAATGTTTACACTGGAAAGGTCTGTCTCCAGTGTGGACACGCTGGTGTACTTTCAGGTAAGCTGACCGAGTGAAACTCTTGTCACAATGTTTACAGTGGAAAGGCTTTTCTCCAGGGTGGACACCTCCACTTGTCTCCCCCAGATCATTATTGTCTTCAGTGACTTCAGTGTCAGATTCAAGTTCAACTTCAACTTCAGAGCAGTGTGAAGAGATGTCTTCATCAACTTCACTTTCCACTGATAGTAATTTCAACGCTGACCCACCAGGCTCCTCTGGTCTTTCAAGTAGCTCCTCCTGTTCCTTTTTAATGGCTCCTCCTGGTTCCTCCTGGAGGGGACTGAGGCTCCTCTCCTGTCCAGGAGAAACCTCCTCTTTACTCACAACCATGTACAGGATGGCTAGGAGCAGAAAAACAACATGTTAGACAACACTGGATTCCTAAAACGTAAATCTACATTTCTATCTTCCATGTTCCATGTACAAAGCTTTTACTTACTAAGACTAACAAAACATTTACTAAACCAGTAAGACGCCTAAGGGCCGATTCATACTCCTATTTTACCGCTGTTTCGGCGCTGTAGTGCCGAAATGATTTCGGCTCGTCAGAAATTTTCAGTAGCACCGAAGAGCCGACTTTAGGACGGTACCCGCCCCCCCGAACCTCAAATGACGTCACATTGTAGGCTCTACAGAGCCGAACCAACTTTTATTCGGCTCTAAAATAGGAGTATGAATCGGCCCTAAGAGTGAGAAGGGCGAGTGCACGCATCCGCTTCGTTGAGGGCATAGGTAGGGCCGGGCCTACATTTTCGGGCATGAAGTCTAGTTTTCGCCGGCTGCCAGGAGCGGCTGCACTAATAACTTTGAGGCAGGCCCGTCTAGAGTTTGAATGGACAGGTATCAGTCAAAAGGGAGACATCGAAGAGGATGGATGGATGGATGGGATCAACATATGGAATGTCAGAACAGGTTCTGTCATATATCCATATATGGAGATCTAAGGCTTTGAGGTCAGATGTAGAGTTGCTGGCCAATATTGATGACATCAGGGATCTCCATATATGGGATTAATTGCGACAGCAGGTCGCATTTATTATGACATCAGGGATCTCCATCCCTGATGATGTCATGTGATATCACGAGACCATCTATGGGGATAATAAGTGACTGCCTGACTGACGGGAAATTGGCAGTTTTTTTTTTTGTGGCTTTCGCCTTTATTTTATATATTTTATGGAGGGACAGACAGTAGGCTGACAGGAAATGGGAGAGAGATGGGGGAAAGACATGCAGTAAAGGCCGTCGGGATCAGGAGTCGAACCCGCGGCACACTGCCAGACTGGATTACCAGCCAAGGTGCCTGGACCACTGAGCCATGGCCCAGGCCGAAATTGGCATTTTCATAGTAAATGGCAATAAGTACAGGTTGTTACAGGTGGTTCTGGAAACTAAAAATCACACCCGTGTGAAGTGAGGGGCGCTAATATATTAAAGTCTAACTCATGTTGATTAGGTGATGTAATGGTGATGTAAAACAAACAGTGCCAACACAAACATTATACGCCATTAATAATAAAGAGACAATATGACGTAAACGACACATTATGACGTACATTTCCCCAATGCGTTTACTAAACAAACTTAAGAAAAACCTTTACATTTTTGACTGATAAAGTATTCCATCAATCAATTATTATGTGAGCTGGGAGTAAGTTAGGTTGTAGTCCAAGCCATTACAACTAGATTTGTCTGTATACAGTATGTATGTCACCTCCAAAATAATTCATAGCTCATGCCTGACGTGTGCCTCCGTGGTCCGTGGTCATAGGAGCCATGAATCGGTTTATTGCAATCGTGAATGGGTTGATTGTTATTATGATTTAAAGGTTGTGGCAGTGGTGGCCGAACGGATTGCGGAGCGGTCTTGATACCGGAAGGTCGCCAGTTCGAATCAGCGGTCCGACACGTTAAAATTACCACCGCGGAAGTGCCCTTGAACAAGGCATTGAACCACTACGATGAAATGTTCTATGAGCAGGGCCTGGCTGGAAACAAGTTCTTGAGCTTAGCCCAGATACCCTGGGCAAATATAGTAATCATTTCATTTCATTTCATTTCATAGTATATTATCTAAACTCACTGTGTTGCACTCTGCAACAAGACAGTGCCGAATCAAGTGTATGTTACTGCATTGGATATTTCTCACCTGAAATGTTTTAGGAAACATTATGTTGATAACATAATTATTAATTAATAACGTACCATTCTGCCATCCTCTTTGTTTGTTCAGATTCAACTGAGTAACTAGCAATCGCCCTGAGATTGGGAGATCCGGGTTCAATCTTGTGGCCGGGTCATACCAAAGACTATAACAATGGGACGCGTCTCCCCGCTCTCAGCATCAAGGGTTGGAATGGAGTAAATCCACCCAGGATAAGGATGCTATAGGGTTCAAGTCGTTAAACCTTAAATCAAGAAGCTTTAAAAGCCTGTCGAATATCTGCGTTCTCACACAGATCAGACTCACAGACACATTTCTAGACTTATCACCTCCTAAAAAAATGCCATTAACAAAATCTATCCAGGTATTTCTGGCTTTAATGGCTGGAGGTGGTTCCGTTTCATTACGTAGAAAAAAACACTCGTGAAGTGATGAGATGGGGAGCACGGGGCGCAGTCGGTAAAAAACAAAACATCATCAAATTCAGATGGGGAACACAAGAAATACTGATTTATTATGGTGGTGTGTGTGTGTGCCACAAGACATTATGATCAAATTGTTAAATCATCTGAAATACAAAAATACAAGGGGTCTATGACCAAACAATGAAGCAGTAAAAAAAAAAAAAGGAAAAAAATAGTTTACAGCATAGTTTTATTTCAATGCATGATGTTTCCTATCAATGAGTAATCGTGTTAAATAACTGTACTGGCCAAAATAAATGACTATTTCAGCCATAATCGAGCAGCCTCAACCTTGTGTAAAAAGTAAATTTTGGCCTGATGGTGGAAGATCAGGGACACTCGGTTAGCGTACATCCTCCAGGGAGCATGCATACGTAGAGCAAGCTTCATGGCAATCTTTGTGCATGGCCTAAAGGTGGCGCTAGCTAGAGGTAAAGCTCAATGGGTACCAAAATCAGTAAGATTCATCCTTGCTGGATGCAAGGACTATTTACTGTAACTGTTGGAAGAAGCAGCATTCAGTCAAAGTTGGCACTAAATATGTAGTGGAAAAGCTCCTATGACCAGACATAATCATCCAGACTATGATGTGACCAAATCCTAAATACTGTTCTGGCAGATTTTCTTGAATGTGTTTCTATTATTTATTTTATATTACTACTATTAACGTTATATCACATTTGCACTCTGTTGAAGCACAATTATATAATAATTATTATTATACAATAATTGCACTGCCAATAGTGCAGCTTGCACAACTGTTGTATTTGATAATGTACACCTGAAGCTGAAAAAGAGACTTACAGAGGTCTGGCTGGTCTTCAGGTTCCTTCTGTTTCACTGAAACGGGTCTGGAGAATGTATCTGTACCTGCTGTCTGGACTCCACACACAGAGTCTGGAATGAAACAATAAATATCCCAGACGAGTATTGGATTAATTCAAAACAAACTCCTCTCATGCTCAACTTCAACAACCTTTTGTTAATCACTTGTCAACTGGTCAAGTTACTTTTTCACATGAGAACTTCAATTATGAATAATAAACCTTTTCACTTCAAGTAGGACACCATCAAAATATTGTTTTGCATTCTTGAATAGTATGTGGATAATGGATGTATTGGATATAACGTTCAGGTTCAGGTTTATTTGTCATATGTATAGATACAGAGTATAAATACAATGAAAATTATTTTGCTCAGAGCACTCAGTCTTATAGACAAAGGACAAAAACAAACATCTATAATGCAAAGTGAAGTGACTCAGTGCAATACAGTTAAAGGTCAACTGATCAGCAGCCTGACTGCCTGTGGGGAAGAAACTGTTACTGAGACGCGTGGTACGATATTTGATGCTCTGGTAGCGTTTTTTGGAAGGGAGTGGTCACTGGTTGGAACAGGGTATTTGCAGGATGGCTGGTATTTGCAGGACATAAATCTCTGTCTGATAGAAATGAATTCCCACAGCTCAGCTCAGTTTCAAATTAGTCGTTTTAGGAAACAAATTCTAATCATTTGTGCTGGAGGAAAACATATATCCTATAAATGTTTTCTTTTCAGGTAAACACTCACTCCAAGTCTCTCTCTCTCTCAAGACTCCCCCCATTTCTGGTTCTTTATAAAGAAAATATTTTTATTTTAAAAATGATTATAGAAAAGGGCATACAGAAATAACATTATTTTTAACATCCTGTTAAACATTTTAATGTTCCTATCAAAATGAAAATAAACTGGAGTTTTCTAGATTACAGTTTAGCTTGGTATTTCTTACCAGTAACAATCAAGCTATCAGTGAGTTAAACATTCAACTGTCTGTAATCCTGCTCTTCTCGTTACCAGTAGACTTCACTAAAGATTGATTGATCGATTGATTGAATCACCTTTCTTGTGTACCGTGACAGGTACTGGCATCAGTGGCATGTCGAAATAAACCTGATCCAGGATGTATGAGTGTTTCTTCCTTAACTCAAGCACATATTGCTGATAAGCCAGTAGCTTCTCTCTGAAGTCAGGGGACAAGCGTGGCTGGGCAGGGCCTGTCCTCCTGGGTCGTATTAATAATCCATTCCTCCGTATCATTCTTTCACACCAGTCGGGGCTCGCTTTGAACACTGTGGGGGGGATGTTCAGTTCTTGTTGGGCTATTTCCAGTGCCTTTAACTGGATCACAGCTTTGGTGATGGGCATTCCCTCATTCCGTTTTTCAGTAACGAATTCACACACCCTCCTATCAATCTCTTGGAAGGTGTAGCCGCTCTGAGGGCCGCGGAAAGCCTTTCTCTGACTGTTTGCATGTTTGAGACGTTCTTTTTGTGCTCGCCATTTTCGAACGTGACATTCTGTGACATCGTACTTTCTGGCCGCTTGGCAGTTGTTTGATGACTCTGCCGCGTTGATAACCATCATCTTAAAATTGGCATCATAACTTCTCCTCTGTTGTCTACACTTACACATCAAGTCGTTGTGTCCGTGTGTTGCTTCCATCGCTCGATTCATGTGTATCAACCCGGACGAGAGAGGAACGGACACAGTCGTGGGCCGTGCCTCTCTCTCGCCCGGGTTGAAACACGTCACACACACACACACACACACTATTTTGAGTTCCTACAGAAGCCCCTTTAATCCTAGACCTAGAATGCCTGTGATCATTTAATTAACTTAGTAAATGTTCATGTATCATAGGCATAGAACGGTCGCTACTGTCCCTGGTTGAATTCAATTGTGTGCGGCCTGAATGTGATACATGCTCCGTTTGTACTCACCCATTAAATAATTCCAAAAACGTGGAATGAAATATGGTCCTCTAGTTTTATATCCATGTGAAAGTTCTGGCACAAAACGTGTATTTAGTAAATTATCTCCACTTTTTCAAGAGATGCACACGGACGTCTTTCTCTCCGGGCGAGGGGGGACTGGAATGATCGATGAACTGATTTTAGACGTCATCACCAATTGACAAGGGAAACACAAAAGTTTGGGTCACACAATTGGCAGGTGCCTTGCGATAGGTGCTGGGTAATTAATCACACCACCACTAACTAGGCACAGGTGAAACAAAACTCAAAATCAAGATAGGGATTGGCTGGGGGACTAAGAGGATACAGGTGGAAAACAAAGACTAATCACAATACAGGTTAGACAAGGCAGGTACAGAACTACAGGGGCAGACAGGAAGGCACAAAACAATACTAGAAAATAAAAGTTAAAGGTTAAACTCAAACTGGAACTAAGACAGGGAAAACACAATACTACAAAATCACAGGAACACAACATTAGGGTAAAACAATAACAAAAACCAAGAACAGGATACACAAGAAAACATGGTGGCCGTGAACAATAATTTGATTGTGGCAAAACATTTGTGCAACTCCCAAGCCACACCTTATATCTGAATGAACGCGCGTGCGCGCGCACGCACGCACGCGCGCACGCGCACACACGCACACACACACACACGCACACACACACACACACACACACACACACACACACACCAAACAGCTTGGCATGTTTGTTCCCAGCCCTACCAGATATTCCTGTTGTATCAGTTTCTCAAAGGACACACTTCTTCTAATAGAGTAAAATAAACATGATGATGTATCATGTTTGTGTATGACTGTATATAGTGTTTATATTATTATTTTATGACTTTACCTGAACCTTCTGTCTTACTATCTTTACAGCTGTCACTGTAAAGTGGACTGGGACACTCATGTAAAATAGACCTGTAAAATAAACGAATACGAGACATCTCACCCCGGTGAGTTGTCTTCACTTTTTGACATGTCGGGGTGAGTTGTCCGGACAGCTCACCCCGGACAGCTCACCCCGGAAAGTGAAGACAGCTCACCCCGGAAAGTGAAGACATCTCACCCCGGTCACCCGGTGAGATGTCTTTACTTTCCGGGGTGAGCTGTCTTCACTTTCTGACATTGCGGGGTGAGTTGTCTGTACTTTCCGTGGCACCCATTACAGTAGGCATAATTCAATTTCGGATCTAACTATCGGTTCCTACAGACGTGCGCAGTCACGGCTAATTATTTATTTATTTAACAGTAAAATCCGGTGAAACACTTGTAAGGAGTAGAGCGTCTCTCTCTCTCTCTCTCTCTCTCTCTCTCTCTATGCAGCATTGAGGGGGGGGGGGGGTCGTTTGTGGATAATGTTTGCGCTTCAAAGGCAGAGTCTGACGGCTGTACAAAGTTGCTAATTAGGTCACATTCTCACCTAATACTTCTGTAGACTCAAATGCGTATGGGCGGAGAATTTGGATTCTTGCATATTTAATTTGATGCGGTTTGCCTTCACACTGGCTGTGTCAGGCGCAGCAAGGAAACGTAGCAGGGAATTTTATCAATGTGTTCAGAAGCCGATGTTAAAAAATAGACTTTTCACGTAAAGTGAGAGTAACGGATGCAGTGTGTCGTCGGAGACTTACTGTGTGTGTGTGTGTGTGTGTGTGTGTGCGCGCCACTGTTCTTTTTTTTTGGGCACATGAACGAGGCACAGCGGAGACGGGAGCGCAAAATGATCCGAAGTTTACAATAGTATAGATAGCCTACTCCCAGAGTCCCATTGATGATCCGATCACAATTATTATGCATATTCCATGTTAGCTATACAGTTTATAGATCATGCTGAGCTAAACATGTGTTTTAATTTTGAAGTATTTATATTTAAACAAGATGAAGAATAAGAAAGTCTCCACTCGGATCCCCACACAGTGACAGACAGACACGCACGACAGACAGACAGAATATTCTGTACACTGCAGTGTTTTTTATGTGTTTCCTTAAGCAATAGATTAATGTGCTCGTCCTCATATTTCGATGAGGGCTTAATTCGGTCTCCTTATTTGACCACGTCACATGATAACGGGACATCTTTGCACTGCGTAAAATGAATATCCCTTGTCCGTCTCCAACTGTGTTTAGCTCCTTATCCGCCACATGCTTACAATTTACAATTTAGGCATTTAGCAGACGCTCTTAATCCAGAGTTTATTTGCTACGGATTGCATTCCCACCTGCACCGAATCGAAATCAAGTGCGCTTGGAAGCGAAGTGAAACCCCCGTTTTTGGGAGGAGTAGAATGCGGTTCTTTGCTGCGCATTAGGATTCGAATGAGCCTTCACACCTGCCAAACGAAGCGAACTTTCGGACAATGATCTTGCTACTGCTAGTTACATTAGCATGTGAGAAAAGTGACAGCCATCTGGACTCTTCTGGAGTAACCAAATTGAGAGGGGTTCAGTTCACATTTCTTCAGAAGTTTGCACACACACACACACACACACACACACACACACACACACACACACACACACACACACACACACACACACACACACACACACACACACACACACACACACACACACACACACACACACACACACACACAAGCCTTGAATTCATGGTGATCTTTTGTTTAAAGACATTTTCAACAATTTAAGATCTCCATTTTGGCAGGAATATGCTTGGAAGATGGAAACAATGTTGCACATTCATCTAATCATATTCTTTCTTTTTGTAGATATGACAACTTTTTAGTGCACAACTTTTGACCAAAATGGGACAGCACACTGCACTGCACACAGCACAACTTTTTTCTTTCTTTTTGTAGATATGACAACTTTTTAGTGTTTTTGTAGCAAACTGATGTTTTTTTTTTACTATATTTTTTAGTTTACATTTTTTCTATACTTAACTTTTTTCTATATTTTTTTGTACAAACTGATGTTTTTCTAAACTTTTGATGTTTACCTTTTTTTTATATTTTTTGTACAAACTGCTGTTTGAACTTTGTTTACAATGTTTCTATATTTAAATAAACTACATTACATTTGACCGTACATTTGACTCTTGTGTTATATTCTTGTGAAATATTCAGTAAAGTATAGCTCAAAGGCTACATATTCAGTCAGACTTTTGGTGAGTTGTCCTGACAACTCACCCCTAAACGTGAAGACATCTCACCCCGAAAGTGGCCAAAAGTGAAGACATCTCACCCCGGAAAGTGAGGACATCTCACCCCTAAAAAAGCAGGGGTGAGATGTCTTCACGTTTAGGGGTGAGTTGTCTGGACAACTCACCAAAAGTGGCTTTAGGGGTGAGTTGTCTTGTTACCAAATAAACAAGAGAAAGAGAGGGATTCAAAATGTGTCGATCATTTAAGTTCATATGTGTAATGTACTGTAATTCTCCAATCTGTTAATAAATCTTTCAATCAATCAATCAATCAATCAATCAATCATTTATGGTGATCTAAGGCAGAATAGTAGACTTATGATTAAACTTAAATGTAAATAGGCCTATTCCTCTGAAACAGTCACAGTTAAAATAGTAGCAAAAAAAATACATTTGAATCACCTACACGGAGTGAGGGGTCAGAGAGAGAGAACGAGAGAGACAGCTAGGAGAAGTATATATTAGAAGTGTATATTAATCAGGGTTTTAATTGAAATTTATTTCATGAATTCAGCAAGTGGAAAAGTACTGACTGTCTCATATTTCTCATCCTAAACGCACGCACGCACGCACGCACGCACGCACGCACGCACGCACGTGAACCCCCCCCCCCCCCCCCCCCACACACACACACACACACACACACACACACACAGAGCCAGGAAGAACCTCCCATGCCACGTGGTTTCTGAGTAAATGAAACTACAGTGCATTTGTTTTAGTTCTCAGTCAGTCAAATGGCACAGCAAGGAGTTCAACTGGACCAGAACTCTTATTGCCACCTAGTGGCTCTAATGATCAATAACACCAAACAGCAATTTAACTTTTCTGATTTCAATTAAAGGAGTCTTTGGGTGTCTCTGTCTCTTTGTAGGAAAGTGTTGATAGACATGTGTGATCTTTCTTATTGCTTGGCCCTGGTCTTATCGCTGCTTGCAGCTATATTTTGTATTATTCTTTTATAACTGAACTTTAACGTGCTGTCTTCGGTTCTTTATTGTTGTCACTGTAAAGTGGACTGAGACACAGTATAAAATAGAGTGAGTATGATGATGATTGATGATGATGTAAAGGCAGAGAAGTTGACTTAATAACTAAAATAAATGCAAAAATTCATCTGAAGCTGTCACAATTAAAATAGTAGCAATTAAATCAATAACTAAATACATTTGAATCACTTTTTGCATGTACGGATGGGGCAGAGAGAGAAGAAACAGGAAAACAAGATACTTCCAAAGTATCTTGTCATTAAATATTGATCAGGGTTTTTATTGAGGTATATTTGATCATTTCAATGCAATAACAGAATTATAGACTAATATATTTTAACACTGAATATATTTCCAACCAAAAAGTCACGGTGAATTAGACTGTACAGTCTCTGTAAATACACGCCTTCTATACACACACACACACACTCTTTCCTTCTACAGTGTCACTGACACCATGACTCTCATGGTCTCAGTCTACACCTCATGCATCCAGAGTGACCAGCTCTATGCTGGACTTTGGACTGCTGCTGAAAGCACTGCAGAGTTGTGTGACCTCGAGTAGATCTGACTTTGTTTATCTCTCAAATCATGTTTATTTTGTATATAGAAAATATACATTAATAAAATAGGCCTATGATCTCATGGAGGAATGTTTGGGCTTTTTCATACCATGTTCCTGTGTAATTGTTTTGTGCGATATTCCATATCAGAGCATACCTATTCACCCGCACATAGACAGTGGGTGCTGGGCCAATAGAGCAATATGGAAGGAGGTTAGAGCCTGCACACTTAGATATAACATTATGTTGTTGATTAGTTTGTGATTAAAAATTGCAAATTAATTCACAATCATGTTAATTCAATTATTAAATTTAATTCAATGTAATTGGGGACCAACATAATAAATACTAGTTGAAAGTGTGAAGTGACTGTAGTGTAAAATTCTGTATAATAATTAAAAAGAGAGATTAGCCTTTTGTTCCTGAGTGTGAAACATATTGAATTTCATATTGCATTTTGGAGAAGATTCTTACAATACACTTTATCTGATGTTTTTGTATTATCCTCGGGGCCTATATGGCCCTTTTGGTGTCCGTGAACAATAATTTGATTGTGGCAAAACATTTGTGCAACTCCCAAGCCACACCTTATATCTGAACGCACGCACACACACACACACACACACGGTCAACAACAAACAGCTTGGCATGTTTGTTCCCAGCCCTACCAGATGTTCAGTTTCTCAAAGGACACACTTATATACTTATACTTCTAATACAGTGAAATAAACAGAGATGTATCTGATGTATCATGTTTGTGTATGACTGTACAGTGTGTTTATATTATTATTTTATGACTTTACCTGAACCTTCTGTCTTACTATCTTTACAGCTGTCACTGTAAAGTGGACTGGGACACTCATGTAAAATAGACCTGTAAAATAAACAAGAGAAAGAGAGGGATTCAAAATGTGTCGATCATTTGTATTTGGACAAAATCCTTCTGACTCAGAGTTATAGCTATGTCTTTATATTTCATTGTTTCATATTTTATTTTTACTTTTATTTACTCCTCCTATCCACACACACCACCAGGAAGAACCTTGTGACTTCTGAGTAAATTAAACCAGATGGTGAATAGAGTGTGATCTTGTTTTTTGTCAACACCACCAGAACCCAATTAAGGCCAGAGCTGAGTTCTTGCATTGCCCAATCACACACCTGTCTGTCTAAATAGAACACACAATAATCAATTAAATTAAATTCAAAGGGCTTTATTGGCATGAGAAAACATACGTTTACATTGCCAAAGCAGAAAGCACAATACAACAATACAACAATACTGTCACGGGGCAGCCCGTGCCCTATACACACACACACGCTGATTAAGGACATTGCACGCACACACCACACAGGTGCTTCCATTTATTAACCGGCCGGGTTGGAGGCAACTGAAGTGTCTGTGGGTAGTGGGGCAGACAATATAATATAATATACAATTGTCAATACTGTGATATCAATGTTTCACGATGATGCACAAATGAAATGATACACACAGACTGGCAGGGTAAAACATGCAGGTGTTTGCTCATTGTTTGTCACCTGTATGGCCTCTGCAGTACTGGCACACTTCTCTCTAAATCTGAACTGCCGAAACAGAGCTGGACTCAACCATTCGGCTTAAGAGAGGGAGGGAAGGTGCCAAGTACTGTTGAGGAGTAGGGGTTTTTCACAAGGTTGATGAGCAAAGTATGTCTATTATCTTTTGAATGTTTAGTCTAAAATAGAACATCTATTTAATTGGTTAATTATTCATGTTCGTATGTTACTTGTGAGCGGGTAGATCAGCTGTTTAATGTTAATTGGTTCTCTGTTTGTGGTAGGATCCTCTCCTATAAAAAGGAGACTGCAGGCAGAGTAAGTGAGTTAGAGATAAAGTAGGCCTAGTGCATGCTTTCTGGTCAGCGGTGCCAGTGTGGCTACTCCCAGAGCCCACTGTAGATCTAACTCTGTTAGACTGGAAGCAGGAGGGAGACATCACAAGCTCCCAGGTAGAAGGATACCTGAAGGTGGCATGGGGGACACACATGCAGGTCTTCACAGAGCTGGACTCAACCATTCGGCTTAAGAGAGGGAGGGAAGGTGCCAAGTACTGTTGAGGAGTAGGGGTTTTTCACAAGGTTGATGAGCAAAGTATGTCTATTATCTTTTGAATGTTTAGTCTAAAATAGAACATCTATTTAATTGGTTAATTATTCATGTCCGTATGTTACTTGTGAGCGGGTAGATCAGCTGTTTAATGTTAATTGGTTCTCTGTTTGTGGTAGGATCCTCTCCTATAAAAAGGAAACTGCAGGCAGAGTAAGTGAGTTAGAGATAAAGTAGGCCTAGTGCATGCGTTCTGGTCAGCGGTGCCAGTGTGGCTACTCCCAGAGCCCACTGTAGATCTAACTCTGTTAGACTGGAAGCAGGAGGGAGACATCACAAGCTCCCAGGTAGAAGGATACCTGAAGGTGGCATGGGGGACACACATGCAGGTCTTCACAGATGGGTCTAAGGACCCAGATAGCCAAAGGGCAGGGTGTGGAATCTACCTGGTGGGGCCTCAAGTCCAGCAAGGCTTGCGAGTCACAGACGGAGCATCTGTTTTTGCCACAGAGCTAATGGCAATCATTTGGGCACTCTGGTGGATTGAACAAGTTAAGCCAAGCAAAGTTATAATCTGCTCTGACTCAGCTGCCGCCCTGATGGCCTTGAGGAGTGGGACATCTAGAGCCAGAGCCGACCTGGTGAATGAGGCCATGATAAGCATGTATAGGATACAGAAAGTGGGGGTTGATATAGGTTTCCTTTGGGTCCCAGGGCATGCAGGGGTAGAGGGGAACGAAATAGCTGATAAATTGGCCAGAATGTCACTCAAGAGGCAGCACATGGATGTGGGCATCCTGCGGGGCAAACCTGAGTTTTACTGTGCCATAAAGGAGGGGCTTGAGAATCAGTGGCAAGAGGAGTGGAATAATGAAGAGAGAGGGAGGCTGTATTTCTCAGCGCAGGCATCTGTCAAAAGGAGGAGCGTGTGTACGGGAGGTGACAGAAGAGACTCAGTCAAACTGACTCGGCTAAGACTTGGGCACTGTGGGCTAGCCAGTTGCCTGAGAATAGTGGGAAAACACCCGGACGGCCTGTGTGAATGTGGAAGAGCAGAGACTGTTGTCCACACCCTATTTGAGTGTGAGAGATACATGGCAGAAAGAGCTCAGCTATGTGAGGAACTAGCCAATATCGGGATACCCTCTGTGGAGTACAAGACCCTGTTCAGCCAGGGAAAGGAGCATCATGCTGTGGAGAGGAGCGTCCTGGCCTTCCTCCACAATACAGACCTCTATAAGAGGATATAGAGCACTGAGCGGAGTATCATCATGAACGGTGGAGGACAGTAATATGCGAAAGCGTCTACACTGCCGGAAATCCCAACAGAAGAAGAAGAAGGAGCAAGTGAGTTATGTTCGGGACTTTGGGCAGGCAACATGCCGACAGCCCAGTGAGAGAGCTGCTAGGGCCCATTTCAGGGGCATAGCCTAGTGCAGTTCTGTTCCTTGTTCCTTTGTCCTATGTTTTGCTTTAAGTATTGTGAGTTCTTTATTTTGCATTTTTGGCCAGTATTGTTTTTGCTGTTGGATATCGTGTCACTGTGAATATCTGCATTGGAGTTTGGAGAAATAAAACCCACACAAAAGCATCGCTGACTGTTTTTGGAGCCTTGACCCTCAGGCAACTTTACAAATACAATCAAAACAAAAAATATGTACATTTGAAAGTCAGAATCTTCAATAGATCAATTTCTATGTACCAAGATCACTGGATGCAGGTATAGTGCAGGAATATACACAATGATTAGTCTTTAGGGTGGTTGTGTTCCGTTTGATATCCTTCTCCTATCACAGCAACTCACGAATCTTGCTGCTGTGTTTGCACATTGTTGTACTTCGCCCAGCAGATATGGGAGTTTTTTGTCATTGGTCATGTTTTCAAAATCTCTGTGTGTGGTTGTAATCTGTGGGAAGTATGTGTCTCTGATATCTTGGTACAATGGACAGATGGTTAGGAAGTGTAGTCGGAGGTAGGCCTCACTCACACCTTCGCAACATTGTTGGATGCTAGATGTAAACAAAGGGTAAGTGTCATGGCCGCCCCAATGCATTTCCAATGGAAGTCACATGGTTTGACACAACATTTTTGTTGTACGGCTTTCGGCTGTGTTTCGACTGCCCCCCTCCCCCTCATACAACAAAAATGTTGTGTCAAACCATGACTCCCATTGGAAATGAATTGCGAGCTTGCATCAGTAAACAAGTCTCATGCATCAGCTATACAACAATCTGTTGTGACCGTGTGAGTGAAGCCGTAGAGTGGAGTGGAACCAGTGTTTATAGAATAAAGATATCAGCAGGACAGGGAAAGTATAGAGTAGATTTGGTCGACATCTTGGTGTTTACAGTGTTGGACAGGAGGTTATATATTTTCAGACACAGTAACATTGAAACTAAAATCCCAGGTGTCCTCCAGAGAAGGAGTGTATTATTATTATTAAGGGACCAAGAAGTCACAAAGTGACTTTGGTCACTTCTTCTTCTCCTTCCGCCAAAAATAGTTGTTCTGGCTGGAACCGGTTTTCGCGAAACGCGGTAATCTGGTAGAGGGCCATGCCAAACGGTGACCATGCGAAGTAGAGACTGACATTTTGTCGGGACTCCCGCGGGACACGGGATTGGATTAATATTTTGAATTATCCCGTGTTCGGGACGGGACGGGAATGAAAGTTAACGGGAGCGTGCAGGAGCGTGAATGACGTTGGTCGCGCTGACAAGTTCCAACCAAAAGAACAGAAGCACCCATTTTTGTTGTAGTCATCTTTCTGTGAGCCAACACTCTTTTGACTTGCTGACACAGGTCAAAAGAACTACATACTACATAGTTACCCATAATCCAGCAGTGCTAGTGCTGCCTTCCACAACACAAAAAACTCCTCCATGCAATCCAGTCGGGCTGGACGTCTTTTACAGTTTTATATGAAGACATCGCAATGCGGCCGTGTATGATTCTGCA
Organism: Electrona antarctica; assembly: GCF_951216825.1. Classification (NCBI taxonomy): domain Eukaryota; kingdom Metazoa; phylum Chordata; class Actinopteri; order Myctophiformes; family Myctophidae; genus Electrona; species Electrona antarctica. The sequence goes on from NC_136800.1 coordinate 30,479,642, forward strand.
TCGCGCCGGTGCCGTGATTTAATCGATTATTTATAGCCAGATCATCCTGATGCATTTGTTTCCCCTGGCAGTGGCAACGTTGCAACTTTCAATTGTGATGCTACGTTAGCTACATGCTAACGCTGTTACTGTTAGCTAGCTCCCTGAACAGCTGTCTGAGCGAATGTTCTACAATACATCGTCTCCCTTCTTTCTCCCAAACGAGTCCCATACACCAGTGGTTCCCAAACATGTTCGTGTCAAGGACCCCTAAATCGACATTTATTAGCCCGCGGACCCCCATTTGAAAAGATGCCAGGGGCGGGGACCCCCATAAGAGAAGATTTTTATTACGGTTCTAGCTGTGATTCTCAACCATTTTAATTTCAAGGACCCCCAGTTTGACATGCATTAGTCTACGGACCCCCATTTAATGGCATTTTTATCGCTGGGACCCCCAAATTACATTGTAAAATCAATCAAGTTAATTTAACTCTGAGTGTACAAATGGAACAACATTTGGTTCCATTTGGAACCAAATGCACGGACATTTTCTGTGGGAGTGGGACAGGACAGGAGTGAAAATCCACTCCCGTGTCAGTCTCTAATGCGAAGCCCATGACCATTGGCACTCAATTGAAAATGCAAACTTTGAACATGCATATCTCATGAACCGCTTGACCGTTGGCAATGCAACGTTGATACACATATGTGTCTCCTCATGCCGAACAACTTTCGTGTTCTGACTTTTGACCTCTGACCTTTAGATCACCCGCCATTTTGAATTATATGAAAAACAGTTCAAATGTATCTCCTCCCAGGATCTTTGATCAAAATGCACCGATATTCCGGCTCTCTCTCTCTCTCGGTCCTCCTGTCACCCGTAACACACTCAACAGAGCAGCACACACACACACCCTTATCCTCTGTGTGCCTCTTTATACTGCCAAAAGTCATGTTCATAATAGAGAACTCCACCTCTTCCACTCCTACGCCAGACACTATTGACACCTGTCAGTTAATGACGCTGACGTCACACTTAGTCCGGCGGAAACACATGCGGATCATATATCCAATCGACAGCGTTAAGTATTTATATATATAATAAGAATAGTCACTGAACGGATATATAATACAGGGTATTAATGCAAAAACAAATAAGAAAAAACAAAAAGAGAAACCTGTTTTTGACACCGGTCACATGTGCACCACAGCACATTTTGACTAAAATTCCATATAATTTTAGTAATTTAGTAATCTTTTTTAGCTAAAGTTTTAGCTTTAGTCGACAAAATCTACAGTTGTTAGTTAAATGTTAACTTTTGTTTTTTGGCAGGTTGTCTTGATTGCAGGACCTTTGTTACTTCATCAATATTAAACAAGATGGTGTAATTTACTGTCACTATTGACACAACAGTACAGCATCACTGTCGGGAAAAAGATGCTTGCATTGACATCTGTAAACAATGTCAGTGTCAATAAGGACAGTGAACCATTGAGTGTAAGCTGTGATTATATAACGCGACCTACCAACTACATAAACTAGAAAAGGGCGCTTCTTGATGCACATATCCCTGCTAGGCCGGATTGCCTACCCAGGGCATTCCAAAATTTGGAAGGCAGCCATGGAATGGAATCTGCAAAATCTGACCATTTTGGTCACATGACTCCAGATATATCATCATATCATCATACTATAATTAACTCAATGTCTGTCTGAATGTGTGTCAGAAACACTGTCGTAGCTCCTCACTGCCTGCACCAATCACTCCCACTTTTCACATGTAGGCATTGACCATAATAATATGGAGGTCTTAACGAAGCCCTTTTTCCCATTTACCACATTCAAAATGAATAATTACTTTATTAGTGAATTAAAATTTCCCCATTTCCCCATGGGAAAACGCGCAACCTCACACTTCCGCCCCCAAGCGACACCTGCATCACAGGCTACCGCCGCAACACAACAAACAGTGGCCTATAGCCCTATACAATTTTGCGCCGCCATCTTCCTCCGCCCCCTAGCGACACCTGCATCACAGGCCACCGTTCTCACTGTTACCCCACTGGTATGCTTCCTCTAGCTACTGCCGCAACACAACAAACAGTGGCCTATACAATTTTGCACCGCCATCTACAGCCCAGGTAAACAATTCCAGCTACTTTCGCAAAGCACGTGTGTGTGTGTACAGTGGCCGTCTGGCCGATACAACCACTGTGCGACCACGGCAGACACACACACACACACACACACACACAGTCACACACACACACACACACACACACACACACACACACACACACACACACACACACACACACAGTGGGTGACAATGTTATCACACGTAAAGATGAAATTACCTACCTAGGTTCCATCCTGGAGGCTAATCTTTCCGGTGATAAAATGGCCACCAACGTAATCAAAAAAGTCAACCAAAGAACAAGATTCCTTTACAGGATCTCCTCACTGGTCAACAAAAACACCTTGAAGACCTTAACAGGAGCCCTCGTACAAGGTTTCTTTGACTATGCATGCACCTCCTAGTACCACAGCACCTCAAAGGCCCTTAAAACTAGGCTCCAGACTTCCCAAAACAAACTGGTCAGGCTCCTACTTGGCCTCACCCCCCAAACCCACCTCACCCCTGCCCACTTTGACAGACTGGGATGGCTTAGGGTCAACGACAGAGTACAGCATCTTTAATGGGTCTGGTCCACAAGATTCGATACTCCACCAAGATACCCATGTACCTGTCTAGATACTTCCTTAATGTTAACGAAGTCTACACCCACAACACCAGAGGAAGTGCAACGAACCATGCATGTACAACCCAGATTCGGCACAAACAAGGGACTAAATTATTTTCGTTCCTATGCCACCAAAGTGTGGAACGCCCTACCAACAGCCATTAAGACATGCGAATCCCTTGACTGTTTGTGGTCTATTTCTCAAAAAGTAATTGTAATTGTAATTGTTAGCCACTCACATGCAGACACCACTCAGTCACTATTAACAACAGCTGGTACTCTGTCAATCATCACTACTCATACACCAATGCAGGGACGAAGAACACATATGACCCTATAGGGTCATAACACATATGACCCTATAGTGCCATAACAGATCATTCAGAAAGGACTCTCCAAGTTTGAAGATATTTTCTATGGGGTTCAAGTCAGGAGACTCTACAGTACCATTGCAGTGTTCAAGGTTCAAGGTGTTTATTGACACAAATACAGCTGGTAGCAGCATTTATTGTGTTTATTCATTTAAAACTCCCTCAACAGTGTGGATAATATAAAGTTAAAATAGTTATCGGAACACAGGTCTCCACCATGTCAGGTAGGTTATTGTGGGCCAGCAATGTTCGGAATTCAATCACTATAGACTCAGAGGTTAGTGGATTAATGTTAATGAAGTTATTTCACACATGATGTTTATTTATGGGAGTGTAGAATATAGTTTAGTGTTTGAGTTACTGATAATTGCATTGTTATTAATGTGAAGTAGCTTGTTTGCCAATCAGTATGGACTATAAAAATAATCTTACTAACTAACTACTATAAAAATAATCAGACAGATCAGTCTTGATCACATGACTATAGACAAAATGTGTACCGATTCGCATGATGTTTGGACAAAATGTAAAGCAAGAAATGCATTTTTAGTGGGAATGTCCGTGCATATGTAGTTGCACCGCAATCACACGCTGCATTCATGATTTAAGGCATTTTGTTCAAAATACTCCTGCAAACTTTGGAAGCCGATCTTAGCTGGATATACTATGAAAAATCTAACTGATCCGTGTTGATCACATGACTATAGTGATACAGTGTACCGCTTTACATGATGTTTGGACAAAATCTGTAGGAGTAATATCAATAAATGTTTTTCTGCTGTGGCATCCAGGGAGTGTGTGTGCACAGTTTCACAAGACAGAGAGAGAGAGAGAGAGAGAGAGAGAGAGAGAGAGAGAGAGAGAGAGAGAGAGAGAGAGAGAGAGAGAGAGAGAGAGAGAGAGAGAGAGAGAGAGAGAGAGAGAGAGAGAGAGAGAGAGAGAGAGAGAGAGAGAGAGAGAGAGAGAGAGAGAGAGAGAGAGAGAGAGAGAGAGAGAGAGAGAGAGAGAGTGTGTGTGTGTGTGTGTGTGTGTGTGTGTGTGTGTGTGTGTGTGTGTGTGTGTGTGTGTGTGTGTGTGTGTGTGTGTGTGTGTGTGTGTGTGTGTGTGTGTGTGTGTGTGTGTGTGTGTGTGTGTGTGTGTGTGTGTGTGTGTGTGTGTGTGTGTGTGTGGGGGGGGGTTCTAAAAGTTGAACTTTGATTGGGGCCAAATCTGTGTACTTTACTGTACTGTTTCAAATGGGTACATTAGCTCCTGATTCAGGTCATTGTTAGCCGTGTAGGTGCATGCTGGTAACTTTGTTTTATTACTGAGGCTAAAGAGGGAAAAGGCACAGAGTGACTTTTAACTGGTCCATCATGAGGACTAGGAGCCTGTGTGTGCCTGTAAGTCTGCTGCTGTTTGTAGGGTCCTGCCTCTGCCAGATCCCCCGGCCGTGTGCCAACTCAGAGGGGCTACGGACCAAAGAGTGCTGCCCAGTGTGGGACGGTGACGGCTCGGCCTGTGGCATTGAATCAGGACGTGGCAACTGCACCAAAGTGAGGGTGAAATTTGCTCCTCATGGGGAGCAGTATCCCTACCATGGCAAAGATGACAGAGAGAAATGGCCGTTAGAATTCTTCAACAGAACTTGCCACTGTTTCGGGAACTACAGCGGCTTTGACTGTGGCGATTGCATGTTCGGCCACTGGGGCGATGACTGCTCCCAGTACCGTGGAACAGTGCGACATAATGTCCTGACGCTCTCGGACGCAGATAAAAAGAAGTTAGTCGACTACTTTGACCAGGCGCAGCACACAGTCAACCCTGACTATGTCATCGCCACAGCCACAAGAGATGACATGGGTCCGAATGGTGAGAGCCCCAAGTTTGCCAACGTCACCACACTTGAATTGTTTGCCTGGATGCACTACTTTGTTTGTCACCCCACCTTCCTCCCTAATGGGACAGTATTCTACGACATTAACTTTGCCCACGAGGCTTCAGCCTTCACAGTCTGGCACCGTATCTATTTGCTGCACTTCGAGAATGAGATAAGGAAGATGACCCAAGATTTTAACTTCACCCTCCCCTACTGGGACTGGACAGACAAGACTGAATGTGACGTGTGTACTGATGATCTGATGGGCGCACAGGACCCCAACAACCCCAACCTTATCAGTCCTGGTTCTCCCTTCTCCAAATGGAAGGTAATAAGAAAACTAGCAATAGAATACCGAAGTCTGACGTAATTTACACATCCTACCTAGTTCTATCTGGTTTGTGTTGTTTTATCCCCATTCTGAATTCCCATAGACTTTTCTTATATTGCGTCAAATAAGAACTGTGTTCCAAAAATAAACAGAAGCAGGGCAGGAATTTCAGGGAGGCCACGAAGGCCTCCCTGAATTCCAGTTTAATTCCAGGCCTAAACAGAAGACAGACTTGAATGTTAACGTAGACAAGCTAAGGTGCTTTATACAATACAAAGAACGCAATACTTAGGAGTAAGAACATAAGAAGAAAGAAGAGCCATTACAGTGCCACTATGCCGCCGCCAGGGGTGGAGCTCGTTAAGGTTTTATTGATAACGATCACCTTATCGAGCAGGCTTATTGAGCCGGGTCCTTATCGAGCCCACTATCGAGCATTTGCTATTATTTTGTGGAAAGAACCTTATTTTTATTGGCCAGTTGTGAGAGTTTGTATGCCAATAAACAGTTCTAAGGTGTACACACACACACACACACACACGCACGCACGCACACGCACGCACACACACACACACACACACACACACACACACACACACACACACACACACACACACACACACACACACACACACACACACACAAAATATGCATATTATATATATATATATATATGCTTATTATATTTTAATAATCTTCTCTTTATTTTAACCAACCAAGACATCCCTTTCTAACAGACAGAGGGAACTGTTCATTGTGTACCGTCACTTTAAAAGTGAAATGTATACATCATCGTACGGCGGTGTCGCGCACCAAAAATAGCCAATCTACAAGCTCACAACGCGTCTGGTTGCACCGCGGAGAAGTTGCACATTGAATACGTCACGTATTATGTGAGACTATTCAATCGATTCGCGGGAGATACAGTATTATAACTCTATGGCAGGGAGATTCGAGTTTCCCAAACGTATTATTATGAATTGGATTAATAATTTATGGCAACGTCTTACCGTGCTTGCCTTGGGCGGCAAGCACGGTAAGCACAACACGCGTTGGGTGGAAGAGCAGGATGGTTGTTCCGCTGCAGCAGCTGATGCTCCCGTGTTGTTTCGACTCGGTGCAGACATGCAAAGGTATCGCATTTGGGTTTAATACAATGCATTATGGACAGATGTCTATGCATTGTTGAAATGCTCCCTTTCGTGCATGCAACAACTGTGGTAGGCTACATTATTGTATTTAGCTCCCCTCTTTTTTTTTTAATGTTACCAAACTTTTCACCCCTTCCATTTTCGCGCAATTTCACGCAGAAAAGTGTCTTTTACTTTCCCTCTCCACACGCATGAGAAAAAGGTGCTGATACTGTGATACAGCATATTTATTAGGCCTAGTAACAGAAATCTGTTTTGATTAAAAGTATTATTATTTCCCCCCCTACTGTCCGAGGGGGGGCTGTGCCTGGGGGGAGGGGGTGCTCCAGCCCCCCCAGCACCCCTACTTCCCTCAGCCATGTTGATCATACTAGCTTACTTAAAACATAAGCTTTCATTTTTTTTCTTTGTGTGTGTGTGTGTGTGTGTGTGTGTGTGTGCTGTAGATAATCTGCAGCCTCCCAGATGAGTATGCCGAACATAAGGAGTTGTGCAACGGCACAAAGGAGGGGCCGTTGACACGTAATCCAGGCAACAATGACAGATATTCAACGCTGCCAACGACGGCTCAAGTGGAGCTGATGGGTCAAGGGTCAAGGGTCGGTCCTCGTAAGTCAGGAACCCCATGTTCCTGACTTACGAGGACCGACCCTACGACCGAACAGCTGAGCAGAGCTTCAGGAACATTCTGGAGGGTACAATATCCCCTACCAGCGCGCACGCACACACACACACACACACACACACAATGGAATCCTTCCAACCCATCTGCTGGCTGCCCCTTTCTCAGTCGGAATAAAAAATAAAAGATTGAATAAACCTGAAAGCACTGGCAATTTAGCCTACCGAATCAGCACTTAAAGCTGTGGATATCTGTCAGATTTGAAAATAATTCACAGACCTACTACTATAAACCAGGGCAGGTTCTAGCCTGCCCCACTAGGGTGGGCAGGCCTAAAATATGGGAGTATCCCTTCATGCGGGAAAGTTTTTGGAGGGTCATGCTTGTAAACCCCCGAAATGCATAAAAAACATATCTAGCCTCTCTATCTTCTTCTTTGACCAACAATAACCCAATTTCCATCAGCACCCTGTCGGTGTTCAGGTGGGTCTAAATATCTCTAGAAATGCTTCACACCCAATAATAAATAATAAATGATACAGATATTTTGTGGTACTTTTTATATTGGCTAAAAAATATTCCCCACGACTTTTGATTGGGTCCTTCTTGTATCCGCCTGGGTGATGGCAGACTGCTGGACGGGTTTGATGAGGTCAGATCAACATATGGAATGTCAGAACAGGTCAGCTCCATATATGGAGATCTAAGGGTGGCAGCAGGGGCAGTGTCTTGAGTGTACATGGTTTGATTAGGTCTGGCCATATATGGAGCGTGTCTGATTGAGTGTACGATTGAATTAATGAATTAATCCTGGTGGGTAAAATCTGTCAACACTGCCCTGGTCGCAAACATAATTGTATACTTTTCTCATAATGTTTTACTATCCTACTGTATCTTCTTATATATCTCTCTCTCTCTCTCTCCTCTAGCTTTCACTTTGTCTCCATTCAATCTAGTGTTGATTTTGATTCAGAGCATCGCGTGCAAGCCTCGAATCAGACAGGAGAACATCGTGGTGTACGAGGTGTCGGCATCCATTGACCAGCGTCCGACCATCATCGAGGAGAACTCGCCCATCGTCCTGCGTTACAAGACGCCTTACTTCAGGGCCTCGGCGGGCATCGTGATGCCACCGGTTCCGCGGCATGAGACCTGGGTGGTGGGGTGGATCCAAGCTTGTACCCAGAAGGAGTTCTACAACACCTATGGGGACATCGGCATGTAAGTTCTGATCTGGGCTGTTGTTTGTGACAGGACAGGAGCATGCAGTGCAGTGTCCACGATGAGAGATATACTCTTATTATAGCACACTAGAGGCGGGATATTTCAGGGATACAACAGAATCACGTGTAGAGTTGTGGTTTTACAGGTAGGAAGTGTCACGTGTGTGTGTGTGTGTGTGTGTGTGTGTGTGTGTGTGTGTGTGTGTGTGTGTGTGTGTGTGTGAGAGAGTGTGTTCGCGCACGGGCGTATGTGCACATGCAGAATGTTTGCATATTACATACACACACACACACACACACACACACATTCTTGTTGACACCACCTGTGACAATTAAAACTGATTCTGATTCTGGAACCACCACACATGTGGGAGCTTGTTATTGTCAGTGACTCTCTCAGTCCTCTCTCTCTGCCCGCTACCGCAGGTCCAGCTGGGAATTACCGGAGCTGCGCGAGGGCCGGGTCAAGGCCATCAGCGACTCGGACGGTGTCAGCTACCCCTGGTACGGCAACACCACCGAGACGGACACTCTGACGGGGCCCACGTCCAAGCCGTCGCGTCTGACCGTCAGCATGAACGACAACTTCTACCCCAGCGTGACCTGGGCCGTGCCCATCAACAACAGCAAAACGCCCATGTTGACGCACATCACCCGAGACCAGAGCTTCATCACCTGGCTGGTGGCCATGAACTCCGTCACCAAGGTAGGACGAGAGCCCGACCCATGCTGCGTTCTTGGGTCTGATGACCACATCCCCATTTTGCAGAGTCAGACTACTGGTTAGTGATGTTTTGAACGGCATTCTGTCAAAAAGGACAAATTCCATTCTAATCAGAATTAATAATCTATAAGCTCACAGAGCGACACATTGTGAGACATGGCCAAAATATTGATTGATGTAAAAAAAAAAAAAAAGGAGAAAAACCATGACACTACGGCATTGCCGGTACTGATGTCATCAAAAAAAGTCAAATATTGGCTGATATAAAGTATATCTAAAGTGATATTACCATTGTAATGCAGCAGTAAGACTGACAAGGCGACAGGGCTCAGCGCCTATTCAGCATCCTGATAGCCAGGCTGTGGACACTATCGCTTAGTCTGTTTGTTCAGCATTTGATACAACAGTATAGCCTGCCTGATGTGAACAGATTGTGCCTGCAGGGGTGGTGAGTCTCTCTGACTGACATTCAATGGTTCCAGGGGCTCCCCACCCCAGATAACATTGCATCAACCCAGTTTTATACTTCGGCTATTCGGCCATCTACAAGCTCATAATCCATTGTGAGCCTGTAGATCGAAGAATAATCTTTAAAATGACACACATTTTCTCTCGTGGGTGTTGCAGGCACAAAATGGCTTCAGATGAGGGCCTACAGCCAAAAATGTATCAATTTGGGTCCTTGGCATGAAATTGTTTTAGAACCTATACTGTATAACTGCAACACTGCAGCCCGCTTTCTTTGAAAACTAAGTAATACTCAGGCATTTACTGCAATTACTGGTGGAGTAATGCAGTTAGCAGATCAAATGACACATGTAAGACATGTGTCATCTGTTTCTAAACCCCCAGGACCCCCAGACCCAGTTTGTTACTGTATGCATTACGCCACGCACTCGGATTGGATACCATTTTTATCTGTGATACTCCCCAGTCTACACTGTAATATCATCAGTGATGTTACAGACGCGTAGTAAGTGTCCATATGGACCCTGGGTGGTCCCCAGACCTCACATTGACAACCAGGGGAATAGAGAGGACACAGGATGCAGAGCGGGAGGTGTTGTGTGAAACACAGGGCCTAGTTCTAGTCATGAAGTTAAAATAGACCGTGCCTCTAATGCCCAAAGCTGTACACCGACTGCCACGTATCATATATTGTTTCTGAATGTCGGGTGGATTCGTGGAAACCTCCAAAACTATTACTTTTCAGGATGAAACCGGCAAAAGTAGCACATTGAGGGCCTGTACTCACGAGGACGATTTCGGTGTTTCTCGGGCAAGTAATTAGCCGATCTGCCCTTTTTGTCACACGGAGACGGCGTTTTGGGGGACTTTAACGGCTAATTTTGAAACTACCTTCCAGAGTGGGAAAGTTTGGAGACGCGACTTTCACGTCTCCGTGTGTACAGCGAATGCCGCCTAATTTGCTGAAACGGTGATGTCATAGTCCCCTCGCCCCCTCCAAACTAACTAGTGTTAATGGTTTATTTCACCATAACCACTTACATATAAGTATCACAGCTATTTTATATTTGCACATAATGTCTATAAATCTCTTCTCCAAAAATAGCCGATCTGCAGCCCGCATGCACAAGCTTGTAGAGGAGCTATTTTTGGAGAACAGATATAAATTATGGTGATTACCAATCCGGAAAGACAAGAAAAAAAACGGATCTTCTACATTATTGTTACTATTAAATGGTGTAGTGTAGAATAGATTAGTATATAGGCTATACAAGATAGGCAGCACAGCCACCGCACGTTCCTCTCAGGCAGGTCTGACTGCGCAGTGCACAGTGCAAAGCATGCATGGACCTCATCAAAGTGCTTCTCTTCTTGGGTGGAAATTAAACATTCTTTGTGTAACTTCAAAACGGCTTTGCATTGAGAGACCACAGGTAGGATAAACACATTGTTTACTGTCCATATTCCTCTATAAACGGCCTGTTTTCACTGTTTCCAATTGCTCTTTTTTTATACTTTTGTAGGCTATAGCCTATGTGCAATGATTAGCTGTGCTGCCACTGCCAGCAGGTGTAATCAATCTATAAACGAGCAATTATCTGACATTCAGAGGTGTTGCGCACCAGCGAATATATATTCAATCTCCAAAGTCAAACTCATAAATTCACAATGCTTAAAATGACATGCTTAAAATGCATTGCTTCTAGCTTCCAGATCTGCAATTTGTCATTTTCAATGTTTTTTGTATTGAGGTTCTCACATTTCACATGTGTTCAGTTGCAGTATACAGTATGTATAGAACCACCCATTTTTTTAACATAAAAAATAGCAAGTACCACAACAAACAGACATTACGTTAAACAAACAAAAAAAGTAAGTAGTGTGAAAGTAAGACATACAAGTACACCACCGTTTTAATATGATTGTAAATTCCTGATTACCAGAGTCCTTTTTTGTTTTTCACTGTTCAATATGGGGTCCACGGCATCAAAGAAAGACTGGCTGCCATACCCTTGAGGATATATAAGTCATTTTAGACCTGCTATTCTTTTTTTTTTTAATGTTTTTTTTGCGACTTTCGCCTTTATTTTATTCATTTTTTTTAATTTTTATAGAGGGACAGACAGTAGGCAGACCTGCTATTTTTGATACTTTTGTGTGATGCTGTACTATGATCAAGTTAATTTACGAACTAGATAAAGTGCCCCTCGGGGCACAGGTCTCCACCAGGGCAGGTCAGGTTGTGGCCTCCTGGTGGCCCTAAAATAGACCAATGTGAAAAGGGTGCCATTTCTTCTGATTTGAGGCATTTTATTCCAAAACATTTTTTGCAAAAATCCACCTGTTGGTGGCGCTATAACAGGCCAATGTGAAAAGGGTGGGATATATTCCTCAGCCTAGTAGGAAAGTCTGTGTAAGACGTAAATTGCACGCTGCGTTCATTATTTGAGGGTTTTTGTTCAAAACGGGCCAATCCTGCAAGTCATGTGTGGGATTTTTGGACAGAATCTGGAGGAGTAATATAAAAGAAATGTGTTTTTCAAAAGTCGGCCTCCTGGTGGTGCTATAACAGGCCATTCTGGAAAATCCAGGGAGTGTGTGTGCAAGATTTGGCATCAACCGGGTTAACGGTGCCGGAGATTAGCTGGTAACAGACGGACGGACGGACAGACGCACACACACACACACACAGCACACACGGACGGAGTGCAAAACATACTACAAACACAAAAAGTTAGAATATACGGAGATAGGAGGTTTCCGCGGGACAGCGACGATATATCAAATATACTAACATTACAGAAAAAAGAGAGGAAGGAGCGCATCTGTTTGGCCAGAGTAGAATCTTGCAATACATTAGACACTTTAAATAATTTTTCTACAAGAGTGCATTTGTCTGCCCTAGGCGGGGTTTGGTGAAAGGGCCTTTCTGTGTGGAGTTTGCATGTTACCCTCACAAAAACATGCAGTAATCCTGGTCTCTAAACTGCCTCCCCCTGGCCAGCCGGGGCGCCTGATGGAGGGGAAAGGAACTGGTTGGAATAACGTGTTCATTCCACGCGCTACATCCAACCAGGGAAACTCAAAGGAGCGACTTGGACACTCATGCATGAGTTCAAGTCCGTTGGGGTTGGCGGAGGGTGTGTAGAGCCCAGGATCACATTAGATAATTGACACAGGGGTGAAAAATGGGTTACAAAATTGTGGGATTAGAAGAAAAAAAAGAGTGCCTTGGTCTTATCTTTTTTGTGGGGCGCTAGCCGCTCCTATGTCCAGCTTTGAGGGTGTGTGTAAACACAAACATTATCCTAAGCCATTGACAAACATTGAAGACGAAGATGAGGACGCAAATTCTGATTGGCCGGAATGAGTTGATGTATGATGATGTACGATGATAAGAGCGCCCCTCACTTCACACGGGTGTTTTTTGAGGGGCGCTAGCCCCTCCTATACACAGGTTTAATGTTTGTCTTTAGCTCAATGTTTGTTTTGTAAACGCATTGACAATGAAGGGTTCCCTTCATTGTATATGATTTTGAAATCATATTGTTAATGGCGTTTAATGTTTGTGTTTGCACCGTTTGTTTTACATCACCATTACATCACCTAATCAACATGAGTTAAACTTTAATATATTAGTGCCCCTCACTTCACACGGGTGTGATTTTATTTATACTAACGTTATACTTTCCTCTCTCTCGTCCCCCAGGAGCGCATCGTGCTGCAGACGGTGAGGTGGCGGATGCGTGTAGACATTGCCGTGGACCCAGATATGCCGCTGGGCTCACGGGCCTCGCTGGTGGGCCGGCCGCATCAGGAGCAGCCCCACATCCTCAACTACCAGGAACCCATCCCGCCCAATGCACTAGGGAGACCCAGGGCCAATGACGCCCAGGTGCTAATGTGGAGGCCTCGGAGAGGGGCACCGCTAGTGGTCAAAAAAGGAAGAAAAAAAAAAAAAAAGATACCGCAATAGTGTTCTCTGGAATTTACTGGAATGAATGTCTGAGCAGAAATTCAATTTTCTGTGGATCTATTGCACCGTGTTTTTGGCTGATAAACTAATTTGTTTGAATTCATGGACCACATATCTTCATCGCTAGCTTGTAATGCCCCAGACCTCATAATACAGCAGATATTCTATTATTTTGACTGACAGGCTATGAGAGATGAGAGGTTGAAACGTTGAATAAATGCAGCTGACAGAAAAAGTTATTTTTCAATCAATCACATTAAGTGCCAAATAGTTGAATTGGAACATTGCCATACCACTGCAGTGACAGAAAGGCATAAGAGGCTCATAAGATATGAATTAGGGTCACACAAATCATAACAGAGGGCTGAAATCTAATTCGAACATAGCCATACTACAGGTATGGTTTTACATTATTGATTTGGAATGGAGCCAAAGGCTATATTTTACATGGCAGTGGTCACACTTGTGTGTTTTAGAATAGACATAGCCATAGTTTATGGAGGAAGTGCAACTTTTGATGTGCTATATTCAAAGTAGGACAAATATATTTTCTTAATAGCACTTGAATTTGGTTCAGTCTGGGATGAGGTCAGGACATCCTTTATTTATAAAAGATTACTTTATATTGTTTGCTTTATTCAAACCCTTGAGTGATATAAAATGAACCCTCATTACAATAGAAGGGTACAGTTTTGCACTTTGAGCGTTGAAGTAAAATCCGACGCAAATCCGACAGCTACAAATACACTGTGTAGGCTAGCTTTGCATCTTTGAATCTTTTGCCTCTGCCCATGTGAATGCACCATTAGTTCATTGAGGTTAGGATTAACATTTGCAACTCTCAGGGTGTTATATGTTTTCTTTTTAAAGGAAAACATACATATGTATTTGTTTGTTAAAATAATATCACTTACACCCACTTCAACTTAACATATTTAAATTTGTATAATATTGTATTGTGGCGTGAGCGCAGAGAAGATGGGTGACATTCCACAATCAAACTCATAACATTATGCTGCTCATTACACCATCCGTTTGAACCACTAGGGAACCTCCGTTATGATCCATTCTTAATCAATTGCCTGGGGTAGGTGCTGTTTGCTCCACGGGTTGCTGAAACGCTGATGAAATATTATAATCAAAAATGATTGAGCAGCCTGCAGTTATGCTCTTGTGGTACAGTCAGGAGATTATATTGACGTTTGCGTTTAATCGCGTTTTCCCTTATAAGGCAGTGCTCGAGAAACATTTCTTTGGTAGGTTTCATGTCCTACCCAGGATTTGAACCCTAGTCTGACCTAGGCTGTGTTGGAGAGCAACATTTTACCACTCTTTCAAGACAGAATCCCCACTTGGCCACTGCCAGGACAGATACTGCTCATATAAGCTACTTGTCAGTAGTATAGTAGGTGTCCTACTACCCAACACACTGGTCATCAATGGAAGAGCAGACCACCTCCAAACACTGCAGATGTTCTAGTTATAGAACATACTCTACCATACAGATTGGCTCAAATAAAAATGTATTAATTAATATGTTTAAAGAAAAGGTGGTCAACACTTTCTGGAACATTGATTGATTGAGTGGTTGAAATTTGTATTCACAGTATGTAGAATGGGTACATGTCAAACGAAAGTCAATACAAAAGCTGCTACGAGAATGAGACTTGTTTACATCAGGGTCCCCCATTTTCAATTCATCAGAACATAGACAAATATACACTTCTATGAAAAACAGGAAATCATCATTAAAGAAAAGTAAAATCATACTTGTGAAGTGAGGGGCGCTCTTATAATCATACATCACATTCCGTGCTCAGCCAATTAGCTGAGCACACAGAAAGCATGCTCATACACACAAACACACAAAGCTGTGCATAGGAGGGGCAAGCGGCCCTCAAAAAAGGGAAAAACATTTACAGTATGGGGAAAACTTTTTTTTTTTTTACAGGTGCCAGCTGTCCGTAGGTGCTCTTAGAGAGCGGTTTTGAAGGAGTCTATGGATTCACATTTCTTAATGGCTGTTCTGGTGGTTTGTTGAACTCACTCAGTCCCTCTGCTGTTGTGATTGTGGATTCTGTTGACATTAAGGAAGTATTTTGACAGGTACATGGGTATATTGGTGGTGTAGCGAATCTTGTAGAGTAGACTATGCAGGCCCATTGCAAGTTGCTGTACTCTGTCGTCAACCCTAAGCCATTCCAGCCGAGCCTATCAAAATGGGAAGGGGTGAGGTGGGCTGACCAGTTTGAGTTGGGAAGTCTGGAGCCTAGTTTTAAGGGCCTTTGAGGTGAGGCTCCTGGCTCCTGTTGAGGTCTTCAAGGTGTTTTTGTTGACCAGTGAGGAGATCCTGTACAGGAATCTACAGATATTTCATTGGTGGCCACTGGCCATTTTATCACAGGAAAGATTTGCCTCCAGGATGGAACCTAGGTAGTAATTATAATATTGTCACCCACTTTAACTGAGAAGCCGTCGGCCTTGCTGAGATTACTATTTGATCCAAAGAGAATGGATTCAGTTTTTCCCAGGTGTAATGATAGTTTGTTATCAGCGAGCCAGGTGCAGATTCTACCGAGTTCAGAGCTGAGGGCCTTTTCAAAATGCAGTTTGTTCCTGTCTGAGACCAGCAGTGCCGAGTCATCTGCGAACAATTTGCAGTCACAGGCTGCAAATTCTGAACACCATCTGTTCTCTCCCCTCCAGGTAGGATTGCATTGTCACTGATGTGCTATCAAAACCAATGGCTTTAAGCTTATTAATCAGTATTAATTATATGTTAGTTTGGAGTATGGAGTGGTTTACATCACTGGATTGGAGAGCAATCGATCTGTTGGGACGTATTGATAGTGAAATGGTTACCATCAGGATGCCACATTGGTCCTTACCATATGTAACTTAAGTTAATTGTTACTAAGAGTAGTCTTTAAAAGAGACCTTACTTTTAAATTAAAATATCACACCTGTGTGAAGTAAGGGGCGCTCTTATCATCGTACATCATCATACATCATCTCATTCCGGCAGAATTCAGAGTTTCCATCCTCACCTTCGTCTTCAATGTTTGTGTTTACACAAACACTCAAAACTGGCAATGGCATTCAATGTGTGTGTTGGGACAAATGCTCAAAGCTGGCCATTCATTATCAATGGCATTTAATGTTTGTGTTGGGACAAACTCTCAAAACTGGTCATTCAGAATCATTATCAATGGCATTCAATGTTTGTGTTAGGACAATGTTTGTGTTTACACACACCCTCAAAGCTGGACATAGTCGGGGCTAGTGCCCCTCAAAAAGTAAAAGGAGCAGATCTATCTACAAGCTCAAAACGCAAGCTTGTCGATCTGCTATTTTTATGTGATGCTGTAGTATGGTCAAGCATAGGGAATTCATTTTACAAAAAGTTAACATATGGAGATAGGAGGTTCCCGCCCGACAGCAACGCGAAGGTATCTCTGTATTGTGGTCATGATGGGTCCAGGGATCATCCTGGTCCCTGTCCAAGTTCCCGTCTGCCAGTCCACACATAATTCATGTCACGTGACTGATGTACCATCTGTGTCACTCTCCAGGTCCATATCTCACCTTCCTTCCTGCCTGTCTTTTCTGTTGCTCCATGTCCTCAGATATACCTCCACTCCAGTCCCCATACTATCACATCTTGTTAGCAGTGCCATAAAGGAGGTGTAGCCTACTCCAAGTGATATTTCTTGGTTAAAACAAAGTTTTTAGTTAAAGCTCTATCTGATAGTAACCATTGCTATAGACTGAGGGTATGCGCATGCATAAAGTGAGTGGCAAATCGAATGGAAAAGTGAGTGGCAAAGCGAGTTTAACGTTGTTTAATGCAATCAGATAGGTCTTTTCTGGTGTTGATGTATGGGCTGTCGAGGCCAGAACGTCGTTTCTTGCCACTCAGTAGGCGTTCCCGCATAACTTCCAGGTATGATGATGATGTCACGCATACCCTCTATAGATAGTGTTTGTTCCCCGAAAAGAACGAAAAAGACGAAAATCACCCCGAGACCATGGACTATAGCCCATTGTCTCGGAGTGATTTTCATCTTTTTTTCAAATCCTCGTTTTTCATCCTTTTTGACCACGGGCTTTAGCCCATGGTCTCGGACGGCATACTATAGCATGCCGTTTCCGTTTTTCATCATTTTTGAGGATTTGAAAAAAGACGAAAATCACCCCGAGACCATGGACTATAGCCCATTGTCTCGGAGTGATTTTCATCTTTTTTTCAAATCCTCGTTTTTCATCCTTTTTGACCACATGGACTATGGCCCATGGTCTCGGACGGCATACTATAGCATGCCGTTTCCGTTTTTCATCATTTTTGAGGATTTGAAAAAAAGACGAAAATCACCCCGAGACCATGGACTATAGCCCATTGTCTCGGAGTGATTTTCATCTTTTTTTCAAATCCTCGCTTTTTATTAAATCATTCTTTTTAGTTAAGACGAAACAATGAAGCAGTCAAAAAAAAAGAAAAAAATAGTTTACAGCATAGTTTTATTTCAATGCATGATGTTTCCTATCAATGAGTAATCGTGTTAAATAACTGTACTGGCCAAAATAAATGACTATTTCAGCCATAATCGAGCAGCCTCAACCTTGTGTAAAAAGTAACACATTTTGGCCTGATGGTGGTTAGCGTACATCTTCCAGGGAGCATGCATACGTAGAGCAAGCTTCATGGCAATCTTTGTGCATGGCCTAAAGGTGGCGCTAGCTAGAGGTAAAGCTCAATGGGTACCAAAATCAGTAAGATTCATCCTTGCTGGATGCAAGGACTATTTACTGTAACTGTTGGAAGAAGCAGCATCACATTTGCACTCTGTTGAAGCACAATTATATAATAATTATTATTATACAATAATTTCACTGCCAATAGTGCAGCTTGCACAACTGTTGTATTTGATAATGTACACCTGAAGCTGAAAAAGAGAGACTTACAGAGGTCTGGCTGGTCTTCAGGTTCCTTCTGTTTCACTGAAACGGGTCTGGAGAATGTATCTGCACCTGCTGTCTGGACTCCACACACAGAGTCTGGAATGAAACAATAAATATCAGAGGTTTTTAATTATTGGATTAATTCAAAACAAACTCCTCTCATGCTCAACTTCAACAACCTTTTGTTAATCACTTGTCAACTGGTCAAGTTACTTTTTCACATGAGCACTTCAATTATGAATAATAAACCTTTTCACTTCAAGTAGGACACCATCAAAATATTGTTTTGCATTCTTGAATAATATGTGGATAATGGATGTATTGGATATAACGTTCAGGTTTATTTGTCATATGTATAGATACAGAGTATAAATACAATGAAAATGATTTTGCTCAGAGCACTCTGTCTTATAGACACAGGACAAAAACAAACATCTATAATGGAAAGAAGAACACAAACACAAAGTGCAAAGTGAAGTGACTCAGTGCAATACAGTTCAAGGTCAACTGATCAGCAGCCTGACTGCCTGTGGGGAAGAAACTGTTACTGAGACGCGTGGTACGATATTTGATGCTCTGGTTTTTTGGAAGGGAGTGGTTGGAACAGGGTATTTGCAGGATGGCTGGTATTTGCAGGACGTAAATCTCTGTCTGATAGAAATTAATTCCCACAGCTCAGCTCAGTTTCAAATCAGTCATTTTAGGAAACAAATTCTAATCATTTGTGCTGGAGGAAAACATAGCCTATAAATGTTTTCTTTTTTCAGGTAAACACTCACTCCAAGTCTCTCTCTCTCTCTCAAGACTCCCCCCATTTCTGGTTCCTTATAAAGAAAATATTTTTATTTTATAGAAAAGGGCATACATCCTGTTAAACATTTTAATGTTCCTATCAAAATTAAAATAAACTGGAGTTTTCTAAATTACAGTTTAGCTTGGTATTTCTTACCAGTAACAATCAAGCTATCAGTGAGTTAAACATTCAACAGTCTGTAATCCTGCTCTTCTCGTTACCAGTAGACTTCACTAAAGATTGATTGATCGATTGAATCACCTTTCTTGTGTACTGTGACAGGTACTGGCATCAGTGGCATGTCGAAATAAACCTGATCCAGGATGTATGAGTGTTTCTTCCTTAACTCAAGCACATATTGCTGATAAGCCAGTAGCTTCTCTCTGAAGTCAGGGGACAAGCTAGCTCCTTTCGGAACCCTACGTTAAAGTTTCTGACATTTTGATGACTTTATGTAGGGTTCCTTCTCACCGGATTCAAGCGACGTGGGACGCAATCTGACTTACCCTGACTTAGCCCTGTGCTGCGGTGTGGGTGTCACGCTGACATATTCCAAACGAAGCATATGGACGCTATAGGATACAACGAACCCTCTCACCCCCCCCCGAACGGCACAGAAGCCGTTAAGTATTTTTAATGTTTGTACGACCGTTTTGCCAGCTCTGAAATTCTCTCTTCGGTCCCTCCTTGTTGACATCTCGGTTGGCTAGCTGCGCCTACGAGGCGCGTAGGGAGGCGCTGCTAGCCAACCGAGAGGCCGAGAGGCGGTACAATGGGATGTCAACAAGAGAGAATTTCAGAGCTGGCAAAACGGTCGTACAAACATTAAAAATACTTAACGGCTTCTGTGCCGTTCGGGGGGGGGTGAGAGGGTTCGTTGTATCCTATAGCGTCCATATGCTTCGTTTGGAATATGTCAGCGTGACACCCACACCGCAGCACAGGGCTAAGTCAGGGTAAGTCAGATTGCGTCCCACGTCGCTTGAATCCGGTGAGACCGGACCCTACGTGGTAGGTCCAAAGGAGCTCAACCCGGGGGGTCCGGAGACGGGCTAGGGACAAGCGTGGCTGGGCAGGGCCTGTCCTCCTGGGTCGTATTAACAATCCATTCCTCCGTATCATTCTTTCACACCAGTCGGGGCTCGCTTTGAACACTGTGGGGGGGATGTTCAGTTCTTGTTGGGCTATTTCCAGTGCCTTTAACTGGATCACAGCTTTGGTGATGGGCATTCCCTCATTCCGTTTTTCAGTAACGAATTCACACACCCTCCTATCAATCTCTTGGAAGGTGTAGCCGCTCTGAGGGCCGCGGAAAGCCTTTCTCTGACTGTTTGCATGTTTGAGACGTTCTTTTTGTGCTCGCCATTTTCGAACGTGACATTCTGTGACATCGTACTTTCTGGCCGCTTGGCAGTTGTTTGATGACTGCCGCGTTGATAACCATCATCTTAAAATTGGCATCATAACTTCTCCTCTGTTGTCTACACTTACACATCAAGTCGTTGTGTCCGTGTGTTGCTTCCATCGCTCGATTCATGTGTATCAACCCGGACGAGAGAGGAACGGACACAGTCGTGGGCCGTGCCTCTCTCTCGCCCGGGTTGAAACACGTCACACACACACACACACACACACACACACTATTTTAAGTTCCTACAGAAGCCCCTTTAATCCATGCTTTTAATGCTCGTTTAGTAGAACATAAACAGGAGTCGGACACAAAAGAAAGGGAAAATAACTCCCACTGGTAAGGTCATCTCGCCCCTTTGCCAACTCGCCCCCGCGAAAAGTGAAGACGGCTCGCCCCGGAATTTCGAAAAGTGAAGACGGCTCACCCCAAGCCGTGGATAGCTCGCCCCCAAAGCGTGGATATCTCGCCCCAAAGCGTGGATATCTCGCCCCAAAGTACGGATGAATTCCAAAGCAATTTCTTAAACAAAATAAAATACCTAAAGGTTTACAAATATATAATACAAATCAGTTAATATTCTGCTGCCAAGACAGGTGGGCACTACGGACAGTTGGGCACAATATTTTCTGGATGACTGGGCACCACTTGGACATGTGGGCAATAGGACAACTGGCACCTTGGACAAGTGGGCACTTGGACAGCCTGGGCACTAGAGATATGTGGGCACTATAGAGATATGTGGGCACTTGGACAACATGGGCACTATAGAGATTTGTGGGCACTTGGACAACTGGGCACCTTGGACGAGTGGGCATTTGGACAACTGGACACTAGAGACATGTAAGCACTTGGACAACTGGGCACGTGGACAACTGGGCACCAAAACCATCTGGGCACTAGGAACAACTGGGCACGTGGATAACTGGGCACCTTGGACAAGTGCCCAGTTGTCTCACACAGCGCTAGGGATGTGTGAGAACTTGGACAACTGGGCACCACCTGACTTAGGGTGTTTTTTTGTTTTGTTTTGTTTTGACCTTTATATGCTTTGTTTTTGGTAAGTGATATATTTAACCCATTGAACAACACAACACAACAACGAGGTCATAGGTACACTATAAGAGTTAATTTTCCAAAATAGTACTGAGGCCAAAAGTAGCCTACATTATAGCAGAGTTTCAAAGTACAATATAAGAGTGTATTTGCCAAAATAGGAGTACTGTTAAAAATAGAACAAACTGGGGAAATTGTAAAATACTAAAAAAGAATGAAAGAGTACTGTTAAAAAAACGTTAAGATTGAGAAAAACATAGCTACACATACACTAGACCAAACACCAAATACTGAGTAGTATAAATTAACATATTTTCAGATGGTCGACATTTCTATATGTGGCCTTATATTCTAATATTTTGAGATAATAGATTTCTGATTTTATGAGCTGTACTATGCCGTAATCATCAAGATTAAAACAAAAAAGGTTTGAACTATATCATAGTTCAAATCCATGAATCTATGAAATATGAATCTATGAAAGTTTAAAATGTCAAATTATGTTAAAAAACAAAAAATAACTTCCATGATATTCGATTTTCGTTTTATACCCGGTATAAAACGATATATTTTTAGATATAGACGTGTGTGTGTTTGTGTGTGTGTGCGTGCGTGCGTGCGTGCGTGCGTGCGTGCGTGCGTTATTTATTACTGCACTATTTATTTCACTTCTCGCGTGCACATCATCAGAGAATCATCTGTTCACTGAAACTGTGTGATACAGATAAGAATCAACTCTTAGCCACACATCCTATTTATGTGAAGTTACAAACTACAGAGCCATCGGAAATAAAAAGACATGCAATATGATTCATATAAAAATATTAATAACGTTTATTAATGATAAAATAATGAAGGAAAACCACACGACCACAAAAGTGTGTACTTAAACAGATGTAAAAATGGAGACATTGACATGGTGAGTGTGTTCTCAGTGCATAACCTCAACAAAAACGTAAGACTGGTGATTAGATGGTTCTATTGCAGAAAATATAGAGCGAACAGGAGAACAAACAGATAAGAGATACTTTTCAATCCTCTAATCCTTATCCTTTAGAGTCTAAAGCCTGATTTGTACTTTATCGGTATGATGGTGGCGATGCCACATGATGTGACCTATACTACTGTACTGTATGCATGGGGATCAGGCTTCAACACACCATTGTCTGTTTGGGAGGATTTTCAATTTGTTGTGCTATTCTACTCTAATGAAAACAAATGTAAATGATATAAAGTATTATTGTAATTTAAACCCTATAATGATATATAACTGAACTGAAGGCCAGACCTACTTTAATTACTTTGTGCAAACATGTCAGCACTCAAATGTGTGTAAGTGTGCTCTTGAGTGTCCATTGATTCTGTTAAGAACAAATTGCAGCTAAGAAAACAATGGTGAATGTCAGAATCTTCGTGAAAACTGCGTAAGGGCAGGTCACACCGCACTTTTATTCTACCTATGAGGGCAGATTCTACCAATGCATTTCAATGGGAATGTAGCTCTTTTTTGCAGACATCCGCAAATGGCAGCAAACCACTAGCCTGGTTAACCACTCCCCCTTGAAATGCATTAATTTCTCGCAGAAAGAAATGCAATGTGATTTCAAGGGGGGGTGGTTAACCAAGTTAGAAAACTGCTTCCACTCCCATTGAAATGTATTGGCAGAATCCGCCCTCATAAATAGAATAAAAGTGTGGTGTGACCGTGCCCTAAGTGGGACTTAAGAAGACATGACCTGGTTTGTTAATGAGGCCCATTTGGTGATTCACACACAACTTATATAGAGAAGAATATGGTAGAGTGTATGTATGGTTTCCCTTGAGCAAGGCAAGGCAATTTTGCTCCGAAATGTTCCAGCAGAGCTGAGGTCTACAACAGTGGAAAACTAGGGCACAATAGCTGTCCCTATAGTGAAAGTGTAAAGACTGCTGAAAATGTGCTGAGCAAATAATCCCCAAATACAAATTAAAACATTAGTACAGGACAGGTGCGACTGTGGCTCAAGAGGTAGAGCAGGTCGTCCAATGATCCATGGGTCGGCGGTTCGAATCCCGGCTCCTCCTGTCTACATGTCGAAGTGTCCTTGGGCAAGACACTGAACCCCAAATTGCTCCCGATGTGCTGGTTGGTACCTTGCATGGCTTCCGCCGCAATCGGTGTATGAATGTGTGTGTGAATGGGTGAATGTAATGCACAATCTATGTAAAGCGCCTTGGATAAAGGCGCTATATAAATGCACCATTTACCATTTTACAGGTGCAAAAGCAAGAGTATTATCAGGGGATCGATAATAACTATGCATAATTTGCAAAATGTAAAAACATAAGTACAAAGACAGAAACCCAAATGTGTTTTATATCAAATGATGTCAGTTACAAAATAATCATCATATTTCCTCACATAAATATAAAACGTTTTATTGTTCCTTTTTTGTTCCTTTGTCCTAGAGATCTTCTACGATATGTGCCACGATAAAAACAAAAGTTTTCTCTAGTAAGAGCTCTATCTCAAGGCGGTGGAGGTGGTAGGCCTTTTTGTTTATTTCTAACTGACCGTCGCAGGAGAAATCTTTACCGATCGTCCAGTGGAAGAAGCGCTTCACTGTTCCATCCATCCACTGTCCCATGAGTTGCATCATGTACGCTCACTCAGTGTTTGTCAGTGGTTCACAAAGTGGGGTCCAGCCAGGACCATTTGCTTCGATTTATACGCTCTCAGAGTTATGGGGCTCCTTGGTTTATATCCATCCATGGGTCCCTTGGATAAAGACGCTATATAAATGCACCATTTACCATTTACGTGGATGTGATTCAAGCTGGGGGGTTGTGGGGTTGTTGACCAGCAGCAGCTCATTGGGTTTTGCCTTCTGCTTGTTTTTCTGGCTCCACGTCCAGTTCAGTCAGACAACTGTAGCAGATTATCTGGGTGTATTTGGTGGCGATGGCTAGAACACGACAGAGAGAGAGAGGGAGAGGGAGAGAGGCAGAGAGAGGGAGGAGGGGTAGGATGTTCGAGAGAAGGAGAGAGACGATTACATTAAATGACATGATAGGACAGACTCAGGGCCCTATCTTAACCAGGCGGTTAACCAGGCTTACTCCTTATCCCTAAACTTATTTGAAATGCTGCCGCTGTTGGTAATGTTCAACCCGACTCAAACCTTACCGTTCAACCTGCCTATGAACCTGGGCCTTCTGTCCTCAGGCAGGTAGATGGTGACGAAATAGACGGGCACCCCAGACAGGGCGATGCCAATACCGATGAGGGAGTTGATGGTGTCCCCGTACAGAGGGACAATGACCAGGAACAGACTGCACACGCAGTACACGAACGGGAAGAACAGGGAGAGCTGTGGACAGGAGGAGATCAAACTGCTTTAGTCCGTGGCGGGAAGTACCACCCACACACCCCCAGTCAGTGCCTTTACCGGTTCTGTCTGTGGCAGACAGTGTGGATGACGGATTGGACTACACAGCCACATGAGGTGGACTCATAAGAAATAGAGATGGATTGTCATCATCGGACACGATGGACAACCAACCGTAACATGTGTGTTATTTATAGGACAACATTATTTCCATTCAAGGTGAAGCCGTAAGAACACAGTTTATTGTGAAATGCAAAGGCCAGAAAAGCTAAAAGCATTAATTTCCTTATCTGTCCTGTCACCCAAGCCCCAGAGGGCATGGACCCTGTTCTTCTCTGTCCAAAACTCCTCTTTAAAGCAGCATTTCACCTTTTAAAACCACACAAGTCAACTCCATGTTACAGTATGATGAACCCCCTCTAGCATGGGGACAGACCGGGCCTGTTTCCACAGATGGTTTGGGACCCTTTATCTCCCTAAGAAAAGGAACTAAACCTTCCTTAACCTTACCCTCACTAAGGCTAATCAGATCAAAGACAGGCTTTCAGGGCAATGAGCTACAATAGTATGGGCTTGGAGTTAATACTAAAACATATAATCGTGAAATGATGAATCAGCATTTGACGAATTGACGGTCCAATATTTTCTCTAGCATGTGCATGTGTGTGAGACGAGTGTGTGTGTGTGCTACCTTGACAGGTCTGTGTCTGTCAGGCTGTGTGTAGCGGAGGTAGATGAGGCCGGCCACAGACAGACCCACATACAACCAGTAGCTGAAGCTGAAGTAGTTGATGAGCTGAAACACGTCCTCCACACACAGGAAGATCAGCCCCATCAGACCCTGAAACGGCACAGAAATGCACAATCAATCAACAATCAATCAACAATCAATCAACAATCAATCAATCTATCTATCTATCTATCTATCTATCGTATACAGTATATCATGCTGTGATGAGGTTGATATGTACTCATCTACAGTACCTGGTGTAACACAAATAATACACTACGGTATGATATGTTGACAGTGGTTGGTCCAAGTGAGAATGCAGGTGTTAACCCTCTACGTTTGAAAAGCCCTTTAGGTTTAACCGTCTATATTAATGTAAAATATATGTTATGCTTCCGCTTTTAAGTGGTGATAGTGTGATGTTTTTAATTGGTGATGGAGATTTCTGCCCGACAGCAAAGATATGTGTGATGGTTCTTACATTGAACAGGAGAGCAGGAATGGGCGTGTAACGCTCCAGGTGGATTAAACTCAGGCTGTTTGGGAGATGGCCTTCTCTGGCTCCAACGAAAAATAGTCTGCGTGGTTCAAACAATCAAGGATTAGGAAGAATCAATAATCACCAGTTCATTGTCACATCAAAAGTTTACACGAGGTATCAAGGAGCGTGTGAAAGGAGATTTTGAAAACATGACCAATGACAAAAAACTCCCATATCTGCTGGGCGAAGTACAACAATGTGCAAACACAGCAGCAAGATTCGTGAGTTGCTGTGATAGGAAAAGGATATCAAACGGAACACAACCACCCTAAAGACTAATCATTGTGTATATTCCTGCACTATACCTGCATCCAGTGATCTTGGTACATAGAAATTGATCTATTGAAGATTCTGACTTTCAAATGTACATAATTTTTGTTTTGATTGTATTGCTGTATTGTTGTATTGTGCTTTGGCAATGTAAACGTATGTTTTCTCATGCCAATAAAGCCCTTTTAATTGAAGTGTGTGTGTGTGTGTGTGTGTGTGTGTGTGTGTGTGTGTGTGTGTGTGTGTGTGTGTGTGTGTGTGTGTGTGTGTGTGTGTGTGTGTGTGTGTGTGTGTGTGTGTGTGTGCGTGCGTGCGTGCGTGCGTGCGTGCGTGCGTGTGTGTGTGTGTGTGCGCGTGTGTGTGTGTGTGTGTGTGTGTACCTTGAGGCAGCGATGATGGAAGCATTGAGTCCACCATAGCAGGACATAGCTACTGATACAGGAATGATCCACTTGAATGGACCCAGCACGGCATTCCCAAACGTCTGAGGAGACAGGCAGGAGCACACCAGTCTATGAATAACTCATTGATCTGTGCTAGGGCTGCAACAGCTACTTGAACCAGCTGTCGATTTAATATACTACAAGAACATAATCAATTTTGGGGAGCATATCTACAAGCTCGTATAGCACTTCACAATGCAAGGTGCTGTGAGCTCGTAGATCAGCAACTGTAACTGTGCCGTTTGTTCTATGAGGAATCATAGTAATACGTTTAGTTGATTATTAAAAATCACACCCGTGTGAACTGAGTGGTGTAAGGTCTTATATAGACTGATCAGCTGTGGTCTGACGTAATGTCTGACACGTAAACTAACAAAGCCAGTTGTAGGAGTGGTTTACACCACTCAAAAATCATCAGTTAGAATTACTCTGCGTATATTCATTAATGATGCCAACATGGCTGTCTTGAGAGACTTGTGCAAATAAAAGACATATCAAATAGCAGCAGATATCAATCCTATTCTAATTATTCTGGGGATTTCAGATTCCATTTCTATGTTGAAAAGAGCAAAGCAGTAACTGTTCTCATAATAGGTCTGATCACAGCTAAAATATACACGATATAATATGTTTTGAGTTTGACACATTGGAAGACAGAGCAGTTTTCCCACATTTAAATAGACATATGGCTGTGAGTCACCCTCATAGGTCACCCTGGGCAAGACCTACGCTGAAAAGACTATCAGCGGAAGTGGCGGAAGTGTTGCGTGTAAGATAACTACGTCACGCGGTGCGGCTCTGTTTACTAGTCCCCACCCAATGATCATTTCAGCGGGAATACATTTTCGGGAACACAACGCTGTGATTGGTCAAAAAACGTTAACTTCCGTGGGGGGGTTACACGGCGGAAGTGCCACCTTTCGATAGCTTCTCTGCCTTAGGTTGTGACCAGGCTCTTCTTTTTCGCAGTTAAGTGAGCCTGGGACCGAGGCTAGCTGTGAGTCCATATACCAAGCTGACATGGCCATCTAGTGGCCACAGTCGGTATGGGTGTGGAAGCAGCCTGATGGCCTGGCTGTGAAAACTGTTCTTTATAGTCTGCTTGTTCAGTAATTGTCTCCACCAGGCCGAAGGCATGGGGAGAGAGTATGTTTTGCACTCCGTCCGTGTGTGTGTGCGTGTGTGCGTCCTTCCTTCCGTCCGTCTGTTACCAGCTAATCTCCGGCACCGTTAACCCGGTCGATGCCAAACTTTGCACACACACTCCCTGGATGCCAACGATGAACCTCTGCCCCACATTTTCCAGAACGGCCTGTTATAGCGCCACCATGAGGCAGCTTTTCACATTTTTTTACCTAAAACTGCACCGATCTGTGTGAAACGTTGCATGCACACTCCCTAGAGGCCAAGGACAAACCGTTGACCTGCATTTTCCGCATCTGCCTTTAATAGCGCCACCAGGAGGCCGACTTTTGTAAAACACATTTTTTGATATTACTCCTCCAGATTCTGTCCAAAAATCTCACAAATCGTTACACACCATCTCTATGGTCATGTGCTCAAGTCGGATCTGTCCGATATTTCATATTCCATCCTAATTGGCTATAATTAGCTTTCACAGTTTGCAAGATTGCCCCGTTTTGAACAAAAGCCTCAAATCATTAACGCAGCATGCAATTTACGTGAAATCTTTCACACATTTTCTTACTAGGCTGAGGAATATATCCCAACCTTTTCACATTGGCCTGTTATAGCGCCACCAACAGGTTGATTTTTGCAAAACACATTTTTGGAACAAAATGCCTCAAAAACATGTTTATATTAATCCTAAACATTTTGCCAAACATCTCACACAGTCCTATCCTCCTGGTGGAGACTTGTGCCCAGAAGGGCACTTTTTCTAGTTGACACTATCGTCTGCCTGATGGTCAGTGGAGGTTAAAGTACTCAACCCCAGTACTTGAGTCAAAGTACAGATACCCATGGTCAAATATTACCTCAACTACAAGTGCAAATTGCTCAGTCAAACTTGTACTGTGGAGTTCTTGCTTTTAAAATAACTATTCATTGATTGGAGTATTCATGGAGCTTTACAGTACTGTGTACTGCTTTTAGCAGTGTGAACAGATTGCGTGTGTGGTTGTGAGTGTCTCTTACGATCCACTTAGCCTTTTATGTTCATGCCGTCTCATTTGTGTGTGTGGATGAGCTCATCAAATGGGACAGAACTTGTGAGGGGTGACCGGGCCTTGAGAAGAGAAGAGCGCTCCTATATTTGGCCAAGCATGTAGGTCAAGAATAACTACAGTGAGAGAGTAGCCTACGGGTGCTTGAGTAGCCTACAAGTAGAACTATGTGACCTTACCACAGCATGTAGGTCATTCAAGAACTACAGGGATCTTACCACAGCCACAGCGTCACTGGCCAGCAGAGACGGCATGTCCAGGACTACATAGTACGCCACGTTGGTCAACAGGTAGATGATGGTCACTATAGGCATGGAGATGGCAATAGCCAGTGGAAGATTCCTATAAGGTTGAAAAAAGATGTCATCAGACATTTACATAGCTGGGGAGCGCTGGAAGAAAGGAAACAATAACTGAAGAAACATGTTTTTGTTCTGGTATTAAAACAGTCAAACATCACATTACAGCTACGGTATGTGAGAAAAGGTTGGCTATAGAGTTTGGATGATTGAGAAACTTAGATTTTCAAACCTCTCGCTGACTCCAGTCAGTCAACTCAACAAACAAGTGAAATTGGAAGTGATGATTCAAAGAAATGAGAAATGACAAAATTGTAACTAGACAACTATTTTGAAGCTGATTAATGGGTACTCTCTCCTGACCGAATGAAATCACATTAACTTTAATATTGAACTTTGGACTTTTTACTAATTAATCCCAGAGTCATGATTTTAAGGTCATCAGTCATTTTGTATCAAACTTTTAAATCAAGATTGTATTGATTTATTTTTCAGTAGTGACTATAAAGCTGTATAGCAGAACAGTCTGATGAATATGGAACCAGGAACACAACAGATGACCTTGAAATGGGAAGTACTAGTTTGACGTTGAGGAAATTTGGACAAAGGACAAGGACAAATCATACAATTACCTTCAACAACTTCAACCGGCCTGAATTAATTGGTTTAAGCTGTGGATGCTATTATACATGAACAGCATTGTTTAAACAGAGAACAGATAATGTCAGAGAGTCTCTGTCAGGAAGTAGGCCTACCATCAAAGAGGATGTGCAGTAAAGTGAAGCAGAATTACTTTTAACGGGCCCACATTGTGAGAAGGGAAGACAATGACACGCTAATACTAATGACACGTTTGGTTTGCTTTTATCACGTGCGACATTGTGCGTACATGTATTCGTGTGTGTCTGTGTGACTTTATGCATGCGCGCGTGTGTGTGTGTGTGTGTGTGTGTGTGTGTGTGTGTGTGTGTGTGTACTGTGTACTCATTTAACTACCCACATAGGGACAAGAATAACTCGCAACAGGCATAGTAAAACCAGCACAACCTGACCTTATGGAAACATTTTTAGGTCATAAGAATTAAGGTGACGGAATATTCACATCACTTTGTCGAGATGCTTAATTGGTTAAGATACGTAGGTTTATGAAAATGTATAGAACGGGCATACTCTGTGAGTGTTTTGTCTTTTTTCGTAACATTTTGAAGTAACCACGATTAAATGGGTAATTTCCATGAATACGATGGATTATTAGAGCTAAGTAGGGCTCCAACTATTGATTATTATTATTTTATCATTTTCTAAGCGAGTATTCTACTGATAACTTGTTAACTCAAGTGTGTGTGTGTGTGTGTGTCAGTGTGTGTGTGTGTGTGTGTGTGTGTGTGTGTGTGTGTGTGTGTGTGTGTGTGTGTGTCACACGTGTGTACCTCTCAGGATTCTGAATCTCTTCTGTGACGAAGTTGAGTGTGTCCCATCCGGAGTAGGAGAACAGGGCTGAGTAGAGGGCCAGTGCGATGGCCCCGGGGTTTGTGGTAGAGCCCTCAAATGGACGCTCCAGGTTGTTGATCTCTCCTGCACAGAAAACAGACAAAAATGTTCTAAAAACTGTGTGCTACAGTACGTTATTCCTTCCAACAGACTCATATTGCTCTTCCACTGTATTCATTCACATACTCTTCAAACAACAGTTTGGAATAGGTACTGAAAGAAATGACACCAGTGTAACAAATGTCTTTGTCGCAAATATTGTACTTCACTACTTTGAGAATAGCCTACTACTTGAATAATTAACTTGACTACATTCATTCCAGCACTGTTTTCACCTTACCGCTTGACAATTTAAGGAGTCCCACAACGATGATGAGGATGAGGGACATGAGCTTGACGTAAGTGAAGACGTCCTGGACCAACGTTCCCCATTTCACATAGGCACAGTTCACAAAGATCAGCGTGCCTGCGTAACATAAAGCAAGAGAACACTATTAACCCTGTTGTCTCTATTTTAGGATAAGATTAAGTAAACACATTTATCAAAAATAGCTACAATATAGCAGCTATTTTTCATTCAATGAAGTATATGTCTTGAGAAGTGGTTAAATTGAGTTCTTGAGTAGAACAAACAAATAATAATAATCCTCCAGTCTAAGATTTCATGACATGCAAAAACAAGAAAAACAAAACACAAAAAAAAGAAAAAAAAGAAAGAAAGCCACTTTACAGTATGGTTTGGTTATGGATATATCAATTTGAACACAACAATTTGTGCAGTTTCACAATAAAAGTTGCCATTGAAACAGGAGGGGAAAGAGAGAGAGAGAGAATGAAAACATGCTGCTTCATACAGTAGCAACCACAGCGTTCATGTAACATGATGATGTTTGTTCATGCTAGTCTCATTTGCTGTTGCATGTGTTGCATGCCTGTTGCATCATGCCTGTGTGAGTGCACGCTGTGTTGCATGTGTAGGCGCATTAACAAGATCTGCATTAACCTCTGTGGCAGCTGCTACTAAATGGGGATTTAAACATTCAATGTGCGTCTGCATGCGCGTGTGTAGACATGTAGTTGCAACAATAGATCGCAGTTTACTATGAAAATCTGCATTTCATGTCAGTCAGTCACGCCTCGTGTCAGTCAGTCCGTCACACCTCGTGATATGGCCGTCTCCATATGAAGATCACGACACTGACCTCATCAAACCCTGGATAGCCATACATGAAGAAGACTGGATCATCACCTATAGATCTGCATATACAGTATGGAGCTGGCCAGCAACTCTACATCTGACCTCAAGGACACCATGTTGATCTGACCTCATCAAACCCTTAGATCTCCATATATGGAGCTGGCCTGTTCTCACATTCCATATGTTGATCCTCCCCACCCATCCTTTCTCTTCGATTTCTCCCTTTTGACTGAATTGTCCATTCAAACTCCAGACGGGAAAGCCCCAAAGCCATTAGCGCAGCCGGCAAAAACAAGAGTTCTCAACAGGCCCGAAAAATTAGGTCTTACTAATTAGCAGACAGACTCTTAGCCATGTACCCTGAGGTTTCACTTAAGGCATAGAATATATTAACCCCTTAAAGAGAGGTGGGGAGAGAGACCGGTTATTGTTGCAACGTGAAGCATTTTGGATCCATTTCTTAAATACTGTATTTCCTAAAGGTCTAAATGAAGAATTGGTGTTAAACTGTTTTCTATGATTATCCTTTTTGTAATGTGGATGGATAATGTGGAAGTTGAAATGAGACAATAATGATTTCTTATATGTTCACTATTATGTATGCCTTTTTAATAATGAGACACGGCTGTATAGTCCTTTTTAATTGAACAGAATTTCTATATAACCATGTCATTTCCATTGCTATGCAAATTCTGACACTGACGAAGGCCTGCGCGCCGAAACGCGTTTGTCTGGTTTGACTGCTGCTGCGGATCCTCACCATTATTAAGACTTACTACGACTGAGAGTGTGGATTTTATTCTCTTTCTTACTAATTAGCATAATACCTTTTATGCCCCACCTGGCCCCGAAAACACCAATTAAAGAATATACAGTATGGACATTACCAGACCTGTTGTTTCAGCATGACCTCTTCTCGCCCTCAGGGCGTCTTACTAGTTATACAGTAGCCTTGGGAACAAACGGTTTCCACATCCTGAGCAATGGGTCCTGTTTCTGTAGCATGAGGCAGTTTGATGTACAAGTACACCCTCTGGACATGACTCCAACCACACTTCAACCACAAGGCCACTTGAGCTGGTATCAAGTAGCTACAGCTGGGGACAATACTGCACCATGCCTTCCATTTTATCCATCGATCCAGGGACAGACGATCCCATCATTTTCTATGCCTATCAATTTGTACT
Source organism: Electrona antarctica (assembly GCF_951216825.1). Classification (NCBI taxonomy): domain Eukaryota; kingdom Metazoa; phylum Chordata; class Actinopteri; order Myctophiformes; family Myctophidae; genus Electrona; species Electrona antarctica. The sequence continues at coordinate 30,513,022 of NC_136800.1, forward strand.
GTACAGAAGCTCTGGAAAAGAGTATAATAAAACGGATGTTACATCCCACTTCCATTTCACTTTTGCAGTCACGTAAATAACTCCTAACTGGGAACCAAATCAAATGAGTCAAGGCATAAAAGTAGCCACAGTAGCTGCTGAGCAGAAATGGAAATGAATTTGAACACTGTGTTGTGATTGGTCGAATGCCCTTCCGGCTTGAAAAGCATATGACAGCTTCCTGCTCTCAATTTATATGGGGCGGAATTAGGCTACTATCTGTAGCATTCAAAGATTGTGCAAGAGGCCCCACTTTCAATCTGGCCTCCCTATTTTGGTCTACCCGTCTACTTCAGGCTTTTGTGAACACCCCACAAAAGCCTGGCTTGAAAACTGTCAAAGGCCTGAATAGTCGATAAAATGACATCAAACATGTTTCCAAGTGAAATATCACTTTAACTCTGCCTGTAGATGAGCTATTTCGGCTACTTTTGGCGTGACACTGGTCATACTGTACGTCTAAGTATAAAACTGGGTTTCAGGTCATTGTGTACTGTAGGCCACTGCTCAGCTGTGGCCTGGTCTACATACAGTATGTGGCACATTCTATGTCTGGGTACAGAAACTGATGACGCTGCCTCTCTCTCACTTAAATACCAAATCACAAAGGCAGGCTATAAAATACTGATGGCATTTAGTCTAATTATAGCATGCCAGACAGGGTGACTGGAGTTCCTGCACGATTGTGTTTGCACTGCAGAGTGCAAGTGCAAGATCTGCTACTGGTGGAAAGTACATTTACTCAAGTGCATTTTGAGGTACTTTTACTTTACTGGAGTATTTACAATTTACAATACTTTTACTTCTACTCCATTACATCTCGGATCCAAATACTGTACCTTTACTAGATTTGTATTGTTATTGCAATACATATTAGGCTAAGCATTTCATTTACAAGCTCACAAAGCGTCATGATGTTGTGCATTGTGAACCTTATAGATCTGCTATTTTCAAAAGATTTTTATACTAATATATATTTTTTGGGGGGGTTTGCCTTTATTGATAGTTACAGTAGGTTGACAGGAAACAGGGAGAGAGACGGGGGGAAAGACATCAGGTCATCAGGATCGGGACTCGAACCCGTGAGTGACACACTAAGGCTGGATTACCAGCCTAGGTATTGTAAGTGGGCCCCCAAATAATTGGCCATTGGGCTGGCGTGTTCAGAGGACAGATGGGTCGGCTGCGAACGCTTTCGAGTGGGCCTCGACAATCCAGAAAATGTTGGGAACCGCTGGTTTAACCATCAGATTTAGGATCGCTACAATCATCGCCGGGTGACGGTTGCCAGTCTCCCATTGTTCCCTGTGTAGCAGAGTGGCTTCGAGCCTCAGACTGAAGACCATGACAGCCTAATATCTAACCAGCCCAAGGGGGAAGTCCCCTTGTATGAGATGTTAGTGTCCCTTCTCCTTTTAATTTTGTTGTACATGTTACAATGACAATAAAGATCGATCTATTCCCGCGTGGGAGACCAGGGTTACATTGGTGCCGTGACCCAGAAAGAGTTTCCAAGTGGGGGAGGTCAAACTGGGGGTGAATGTAACAGAGTGACTCAGAGCCTCTGCCTGAGGACCAAAAGCATAACATCTCCCAGGGGCCGGGCCAAGAGGGAATTCCCCTTCAAGCTAGTGGTTAAGATGTTTGTTCCTGCTCAGGAGACCCAGGTTCGAATCCCGTGGCCATTACACTTACACAGGCAGGCGGCAGCGATGAGGCGCACGGCGTCGTACGGCGGCTGGCAGGTGGGGTAGAAGGACTCCACCAGGTAGTTGGCGAAGGTGAGCGAGATGATGGCCTGGCTGGCCGGCTCGACCAGCAGAATGGACGTCCACAGGCGGATGAAGGCCAGGAAGCCGCCAAACGACTCCAGTATGTAGGCGTAGCTCGCGCCCGACTTGGTGATGGTGGTGCCCAGCTCGGCATAGCACAGCGCCCCGAACACGGAGAAGACACCGCCCAGCGCCCAGACGACCAGCGACAGCCCGTAGGAATTGCTGTGCATCAGCACGCCCTGTCGGAGAGATCCAGCACTATTATAGTTAACTGCCCTGTCGGAGAGATCCAGCACTGTTATAGTTAACTGCCCTGTCGGAGAGATCCAGCACTGTTATAGTTAACTGCCCTGTTGGAGAGATCCAGCACTGTTATAGTTAACTGCCCTGTCGGAGAGATCCAGCACTGTTATAGTTAACTGCCCTGTCGGAGAGATCCAGCACTGTTATAGTTAACTGCCCTGTCGGAGAGATCCAGCACTATTATAGTTAACTGCCCTGTCGGAGAGATCCAGTGCTGTTAATCTGTTATAGTTAACTGCCCTGTCGGAGAGATCCAGCACTATTATAGTTAACTGCCCTGTCGGAGAGATCCAGTGCTGTTATAGTTAACTGAAAGTAACCAAATAACCAAAACTAGAATAAAAAAAAAGAAAGAAAAGGAAAACAAATAGTTAACTGAAATAAAAAAGGCGCCCTTTCCACAAAATAAAAATCAAACTAAACTATCAAACAACCAAACTAAAACTGAAATTGAAAACAACAAATTATATATACACAAATGAAAAATGCAAAACTCTGATAACCTTGGGCGAGACGAAGATGCCAGAGCCGATCATGTTGCCTACGATGAGACAGACGCCGTTCATGAGGGAGATCTCTCTCTTCAGCTGCATCTTCCCACTGCTGGGAGCCTTCAGGTCATCCTCAGACGGAACCCGTGGTGAATCGGGGCATATGGACTGGGTCATGGACAGCACCTTGTGTCTGATGCTACCCATCCTGACAACATGTTTACACAACATTACGAGTCAAACAGTGGTGTCAACATGTTTTACTTGTGTAAAAGTATTAGAAATAATCTGTTACGTGTCCGTAATTCAAAAGTGACTTAAAGGAAAAGTACAAAAGTATTGGTGTCAAAATGTACTTAAAGTACCAAAAGTAGAAAGTACTGAGTCATTATGCATCCCATCCCAAGTTTTCAAACGTTTAAAAATCTTTTGAAAATAGCAGATGCAACGCATTGTTAGGTTGTAGATATAGCTATTTTCAAATGGTAGAAATGTATACAGGGTGGAATATGGATATATTGTATGTTTTGTAATAATAATCAAAATCTAGTCACAAGTAGCCTAACTACTGTATAGTAGGCCTAACTAAAGTTTTCAAATAATTGTGTAGTAAAAGTATTAAAGTAATTGGAAATATTCCAGTTAAGTAAATATACCTCAAAATTGTACTTATTACATTCCTTTAGTTTATACCACTGGAGTCAAAGCCATTTAGGCGAAATAATCTTATCTGATTTTGATTATTATTATTATTTTATCTATTTGGGAGGTTGGGGGGTGAATTTCTATTTCGTCTTCTTCAGCTAAATTAATTGATTATTCGATTAAAAGAAATGGGTAGAACAATCTCAGAAAATAATCAATATGCAGCCCTAAAGCCAATACGCTGATAGTGTTCAAGGTTTTGTTAAACACAGACTACTATACAAGCCACAAGCTCAACACTCAAAACATATTTCAGCATGGGTCACTACTATTTAATGTCAGTTCTGTAACGTGTTCTGTTCAAGTTTATCAAACAAAGCAACAAAGAAGGCTCCCCTGAGGCCGGATGGTGGCAGACAAACACCAGATTGTATAATTGTTCTTCTCCCATAAGGTGACTCAGATGCTCATTATTTCTGTCCGTTCCAAAGGACCTCCTCCTTCAACATGGAAATAAGCTAATGAAACATAAAAAAACGTACCTTTTGATTTATTTATTCAACAACAGCTGAAAAGAACTGCAGACTCCGTTGTGGGCATTGGGGTTTGTCCCACTCAGGGTGGACAGTGTGAGCTGTATTATTATTCCTCAGTGTGGGGCTAGTGAAGGAGACCCACAGTGGAGATGGTTGATGTTGCAATCCCGCAACAGTGTCTGGGTGTTTTTCCAGGACCACACTCACTGCACTCTCGTATTCCCCTCCTACTATTTTGAGAGAGCAGCCACCCCCACACCGGGAGTGTGGATAACATGGGATAAACATCGTCTGGCCCTGCAGTGCCAAAGTGCCAGCCTAAACTCTGACCCGCAGACCCAATGTCATGTTCTAGAATGCTTTCTAAGAAAATCCAAACTCCACCAAAACACCATGTCAGCCAGAGAGGTCCTTAATTTGACTTGCTCATTTCAGGGTTCCCCCAGTCTGATATGCATTAGAACAGTGGTTCTCAAAGTGGAGTCCGGAGTTTGGGTGGGTTCCAGGGGGTCCCCACCCCCCAGATAAAGGATTGATAGTATAGGAACCAAATGGGACACTTACAGTTCTGTAACCCGGGTCCATTTGTTTTGTACACTCTCAGTTACCAGACCCGTAAGGGTCCATTTGGAACCCATGGTAGTCCTCGGACCAGGCGTTGAGAAACAGTGTCCTATAGAATCAATATAACGTGTCTTTGTGTGTTTCAGCTACAGTGTTAGGTACATTGCGCCGGTATATGTGCGACATAACATGCATAACATGGTTAACTTGAGTGTCACCTTTTGGGCTCACAGCAAAACACACACAAGGCTGTGTAGTGGGCAGTGTGTGACAGGCAAAGCTTTGCTAATAATATGTAATATGCATCGTGAGCATATAGATCTGCTATTTTTGCCAAATGTTTGCCTAAGAATAGGGACGCTATAGGGTTCTCTTTAACCCTACTTAGGGTATTTGTACTATTTGAAAATAGCCGATCGACAAGATCACAATTGCGATGTGACGCTTTGTGAGCTTATAGATCAGCTTGAATCATTTTGAAAAATCGTAAAGAATTGAGAAAATGTTTGAATAATTTAGACATTTCTTAACTCAAGTCTTCTCGCTTGGCGGGCCTTTACACAAAATCTTCTCAGATGGGGGTCCGTGGCCAACACCCAACATACAAGACAAAACTGTCTGTCCCTCCATAGAAAATATAAAATAAAGGTGAAAGCCACACAAAAAAATCATTAAAAAAAAAAAATCAGAAATCATATACAGTAGAAAATGTTACCATGCACATATTTAAGGCCAACTGACAACCCTCAGGTTTGTCTCTTTTTCAGGTTTTTTGCTCTCTCAGTGACGCTTGATGTGTAAAATGTCTTGATGTAACATTATTATACATTTAAAAACTAAAAGCATAAAAACATGGCATTATGAGGCCAGAGGAGATTTGGAAGCACATCTATCCTAACGGCTTGCCTTCATTACTGTACTTACTGTACAATTTGGCAGGCAGAAACCTTGTATCTCTATATATATATATATATATATATATATATATAGGCCTATATAGTTTTTTTAAAAGAAAGCTCACTTCATTGTAAAGAAGGGAAACACGCCGTTCCACAAGTTCCCAACACGTCATATCTGCTATTTTCATTTTTATATATTTCTATAGAAAGTGAAAGTGTGTGTCGGTTTTATAAATATTTAACCAATGCAAAGTATTGACAAGAGCTTGTGAATAAATAATAACTACATTGGTGCATTGGAACACGTTGTTTTTGGACATACAAGGTTTCTATACCCGACAGCTCGATCAAGCTACATTCTGCCCCTGGAGAAATGTAGCTTGAAAAGCTAGAGCTAGAAAATGTATCTCAGCTACTTTGAGCTACTTTTTTATTGATAATGTACGTGGTTGGTTGGTTGGTCTCTTATCATAAATTTGCTCATGTTTGGCCATGGTTGGCTGGTACTTCAGGGGTGGCAGGAGGGTTGTCCTGCCACCCCTTGCTTCACAATGTGCCTTCTGCACCTTGTGAAGCATTCTGATACCAGGGCCAATCAGAGGCAGCTGGTGGCCCTCAAAGCAATCAGAATGTGGGTCAATGGGGTTCCGATACAAGAACACAGTAATCATATCAAAATGAATATATTAATTTCCTGTTTTTGCCCCAAAATTGGAGTTTGTAGCTTGAGTAGCTAAGCTACAAAACAATGACCCAAAATGTAACTACTTGACAAACTACTAGCTCAGCTACCGCAAGTTACAGCAAAATGTAACTTAGTTACGTTGCTCAGCTACATTAATGCTCCCCAATAGAGCGTCGCAGTCCCGCCCCCTTTCATGACGACGCCAGGCCCAGGAAATAGTTCCCAATGTATTTTTCCCATAGACATTTCAAAACGTATTTATTTAAAGACCTTATAAGCGTCGTACAAAGCCAACTCTTGTCATGACAAATCATGACAACAAACACAATATTTTGGACCAAACAAATAATTACAAAGAAGAAAAACAACAACAAAAGTGTTGTAACCTGCCGTTTTCTTCTTCCTTCTAATTATTTGTTCAGCCGGAAAAATTGTGTTGGTTGTCATGATTTGTCACGACAAGAGTTGGCTTTGTACGAGGCTTAAAAAGGTCTTTAAATAAATACCTTTTGAAATGTCTATGAGGAAAATGAACAGGAAAAAAAAAAAAAAAAAACGGCGACGCTCTATACTGGCTGACAGCAACGATTTACAGTATGATCAAAACAACTCCCTGCAGTAGACTTGTTGTCAGTGTCTCATGTGACCGTGGTGACCTTACTTCCTGTGGGTCTATGGGAGCAGGTCCCAGTGTGGGAAATGTTGGGAGGAGACATTATCTTGTTATTGAGGAAATGAAAACATACTGTAGTACTAGCGCTGGGCAATTCACTGAAAATGTATCAAAACCTCTAACCGATTTAATCTTGTTTTTATGTTTTAAATTTCATAAAGATCAATGAATCTACATGAAAATATTCTAAAACGTTTCATTATTTTATGTATATATAATTTTTTAACAAAATGAATTGGTCAGATTAGTCACTTAAGTCCTGATTTTCTTTATTTGTACAATGGTGTCATGCTAAAATAGCCAATCTAAATGCTCATGTGTCACAATGCGAGGCATTGTTGTGAGCTTGTAGATCTGCTATTTTCAATATAAAAACATCTTTCATTAAACATAATCTAGGCTAAAATACAAAATAAATCATATCACCCAGGCCTGTATGTTTTCATAAATAGTATACAGAACATGTGTACTTCATGATGAGGGAAACCATAAAGTAGCAATTACATTTAACTGTAAGACATCTGCAAGATTAATTCTACCAAAGAATTGTAGATAAGTGTGACAATAAAAACCTTGAATCATGAATTTTGTAATAAAACCATGGGCTGAAGATGACAACCTCTTCCACGTCAATAATACTACAACTACTGTGAAGTCACCACCTGTTTTAAGGAAGTGGAAGTCAGCAAAGAGGCTGTAAATATGTCAGCTCTCTCACTTCCCTTTTCAGAGAAACAAATTTACTGTAAGACATGTGCAAGTGGCCATAGATTTACGCTTTAGGAACACAAGCCATTTCTTCTGATGAGGAAATAGCAGTTATCACTTGAGTGAAATTTGGCACGAACACACCTGATAGTGAATAACTACGGTCATTTAGGCAGACAAAACTACAGTAACAGTCTTATTAATGTGAACGTTGTAGTAAGTCAACAGTTGATATGTGCAGACAGACAGACATATCAGAGATCTCTCCCTGTATGTCTGGTGGTGACATAAGAATTCAATGTAGGGGCCAAAACTGAGTGAAAAACAATTTGGAGATTTGAAAAAACTGTTCAAATAAATAAAAATATATAGCAAAAGTAGCAGATCTACAAGCTCAAAACAGGGTGTGCACGCTTATCCGACACACCAAAAGTCATGCTTGTGGTTAGGGTTAGGTTAGGGTTTGGGGTAGGGTGTCAGTTTAATGCAGTGCCGTCTCCAGGCCGTCTCCAGGCACAAATTTTCCAAAGGGGGCACTTCATTTTTCAACGCCCCCTATGTATAACAAATAGTCGCCTATTAACAAAGTGATGCTTGAAAAAGGCTACAATTATGCAGCAGCACCAACAACAAACAAAGAAATACAAATATGTTGAGCATTATAATGTCTTCTGCATGCATATATTACCTTGTATTTCTATTAACTATTCAATTAATTTGAACATGTATATATTTACAATAATCATGAAGAACATTTGTTAAACATTAAAATATTGGTAGGATAGGGTACTACTGGTCAATCTGGACTGGAGGGGCACAACATCCAATCTGGGGGGGCAATGCCCCCCAGTAGAGACGGCACTGGTTTAATGACTGTCGGACTGTTAGTATGTCGGAACTTGCTTGTAGCCCTCAAAGCACGTCTCTTTGTGCGTTTTGAGCTTGTAGATGCTGCTACTTTTGATGCTTTAGTGGCCGTTTTCTCTGATGTTCTTTCTAGTCCCTATGCTGAATATAGAGGTCTATGTCTTGCGAATGTGAGAAAGACCAGGTTCCACAGTAGACCTGGCCCATGAGTTGAAATTAATCTATGTACATAAGTGGCACACAGCACTGCGGTTGACTTTTAACTAGATGAAAGCTAAGCATAATAGTCTTTAACCACTTTAACCCAATATGGTTGACCTGAGTCCCTCAGGGCTCTGTACTAGTGTATTTTCTGTTATCGTGGGGAACGCTGTAGCTGAAAATAGCCGATCGACAAGCTCACCACACTTCGCAACGTGCCGCGTAGTTAGCTTGTCGCTCGGCTATTTTCAGCTAAAGCTTTCCCCACAATACGGATGCTGTGGTTTAAGTGGTTAAATGACATTTAGTACAGGGAAGATAGAGCGACTGCTGCCTTCAACTGACTGCCATTGATGTACAATGCTTTACAACCTTTTCTGGATCAGGGCCCATACTAACGAATGTAGTATAAAAACTCATTTGTTAAGGTTTTAGAGAAATAAAAACCTATTTTTTTATTAACAATCTTAGTGTTTTGCCATTTATTTGGGGTCCCACTTGCAATATCCTCACGGCCCACCAGCGGGCTCAGACCCACAGGTTGGGTAATCGCTGCTGTACATCAATGCAATAAGCATACATGTTTATAAAAAAGCGAGGCAGGTTTGATGTGGTCTTATCCGTATGCATTATGTCTACAGAGCTAAAAGATATAACGCTCTGTGTGTTGCAAGACTTCTGCAGTGAAGAGACCAAGGAAGATCATTATTATATAAGATCAGGTATAAATAGAAACTGTTAACCAGTCTTTCCCTGTCTGGAACATAGGGCAGGATATTTGGGAGCAGGAAGATAAAGTGACGCTTGCTTGCCCCAATCACTCGCTTTGCACGCACGCACGCGTGTGCAACTTTTGACCGATATGTTACAATTACATCCTCTTATCTCGGTTTCCCAGCAGATCTCTTTCACGTGGCGATAAAACTTGCAATAAAACTATGCAAGGAAGCAGCCCCCGGAGGAGGCTCATTTAAAGGAAGCAGCCCCCGGAGGAGGCTCATTTCAGAAGCAGCCCCCGGAGGAGGCTCATTTCATGGCACATTTCATTCATCATTTGACACAGTCAAGTTGTAACACTTTCCAAACGCAGATCAAGTTGTGCAAGGTTGTCTATATTGTACTGAAGTCAGCCAAGCATCATCTGGGTGAAGTCCTGTGAAAATACCTCATAGTTGCTATTATTAGCACTGCAGAGTTCCTTTCACAACGCATCGATGTCCATGATTTAATGCTTGTGTGCTTTAATACAAACACACAGATTCTAGTGTGTGTGTGTGTGTGTGTGTGTGTGTGTGTGTGTGTGTGTGTGTGTGTGTGTGTGTGGGTGTGTGTGTGTGTGTGTGTGTACGCATTGCGACCTCACACCCACCCTGGGTGTTAACATGTATGAATGTGGTGATCCTTGGCAGAAATCACCTAACATTGCTACGATATGACTCAAACAATGTTTTAGCTGTAGGCCAGTCCTTGTGCCACTGTATCCAGATCCACTGGGTACCATGGGCCTTTAGCAGATTCTGCTAACTTTGCATGCAATGGAAAGGTTGGTGGTTAAAATAAAATACATCAAATGTGAGTTAAACCCCAAACAAATGCGTAGGGTCAGGGTGCTGAGTCAGATTAATTAGGCTCTGTCGGACCCAGCTCAGAGCCTAATTAATCTGGCTAATTAATTCATTAATCTGGGTCAAACGGTCACACTATTGTACTTCAGAAGTGTAAAGCCTACTTTATGCTCCATCGCACGCCGGTGTGGTATGACGAAAATAGCAGACGATGCGTCTAGCACGAATTTGGCTTCAGAGTCCCGTTCACTTTCTTTCTATGGGAGAAAGGGGGTGGATTGTCTGGTTGCGGTGTTCTGATGCGACGCCTTCAACGCAGAAATAAAAGTGAACTCTGACAGAACTTGGCTGTTCCCTCCTACCGAGCTCTGTCTAACAGTTCACTTGGAATGAATGGAAAGCAAATAATGTATTTTGCTATAACTTAAATGCATAGCATGATCATAACATGAGCCCACGGTTTATAGCTCTTGGGCGACGGCCATCATATGGGATATAACTTTGATTAATGCTCTCTGAGCAAGGTTTTGAACACAGTAGCTTTGCTTTGCGTCTTTAACAATGACTCCTTTTTTAGTGCAACATCAATGTGACAACATGTCATTTTGGACTAATAATTATTTGCTGTGAGAACCTGACCAGGTGAAGGAACCATCATTCATCATGGGTCCGAGTCCGGTTAACAATCCAAAGATCACCTCGAGAGAGCTCTGTGACAGTAATCCACAGCCTGCCACGGTCAGCTCCACAAGGCCTTTATAATTATTCTGTACAGTGTCCCCACCATTGTACTCCAACACGGTGGTGCTCAAAGTGAGGCTACAAGGCGGGGGCGCTGGGCACCAGCCCACCCGTCGGGGAGCACAGGCCGGACGGGAAGGGCTGCAGCCCCAGCTGCCGGTTGTCCTGCAGCTTGCGGACGACAATGCGGCAGAAGTCCTCGCTGTGGCGGTCGCACGTGTCCAGCAGCCGGCGGACCTTGGCGGTGCGCGTGGGCCGGCCCTGCACCAGCTCGTAGTCCTCCACCATCAGGAGCTGGCGCGCCAGCAGGGCGTCCAGGCTCTGGTTCAGGCACGCCTCAGTCATCTGGGAGACGATCTCCTCGCGCCGCTCGCCGATCCAGCGGGCGATGGGACCCTGTGAGGGCGGGGAGTGGCTCGGCGGCGGGAAGACGTCCGCTGTTTTAATTTTAAGAAAGAAAGGGACGAAGAGAAGAGGTTCCGGTTTGAGTTCTACATGGAACAGATGTGATGTGACACTAAATGATAGAATTTGTTGAACTGTAGCTTCGGGCAGGTAAACATAGGGTGGGCCGGTATACAGCGTAGGTCACAACATCCGTCTGATATTGGCACATTCACATACAGTATATGGCATATATTATGACATCTCCCCTTTTCAACTTTAGTTTTTTCTTTTCTTGTAAACAAAATTATACATTTCAACTTTCTCATCGGGCCGCTGTACTCTGGTGGAAACAGGCGTGCTCGTGGATTACATTCCGTTTGATGTAGAACGTCTTTTGATCCGCCTCTGGAAACACAAATGACTTGAAAATGTTGCCAGCCTCCAGGCCCATAGCATATACTGTATCAGGGCACTGACCTGAACTTCCTCATCCTCTTTGTTCAGTTTTGTCGCCAGACGATATAGCTGGAAACGCTGTTTCCAGTCTCCACATTAATTTGGGCGATCGCATGCAAAACTGTCCGGGGTTTTACTGAGGCGATGTGTCCGTCAAGTGCTTCTGACACCATGTAAGGATTTCAATGTCCAATCCAATCCAATAGAATTTTACTGTAGCTTCAGGCAGGTAAACTTTGCTCAGCGCAATTAAGTAACTTACAACTCATAACTTATATGAATCTTATAAGAATTTAAATGGAATATACTTTATTGCGATTGTAGGTTGCAGATTACTATGAGAACCTGCAAAACCTGTCAGTCCGTCCGTCACACCTCCATATATGGTTGTCAGTCCGTCACGCCTCGTGACACGTCACGCCACCATCGTCTCTATATACTGTATGAAGATCATGACACTGACCTCATCAAAGCCTGGTTGTGTTAAAATACGGAGCATGTCAAACAAAGCACTGCGCATACACACAGTGGCCTCTCCAATATGGCACAGTGTATGTGTATCATCTATATGGCAAAGCGCTGATTATCAAAACATAAAACTATAATAGTAGTATAGACATAGGTCTATATATTATCATCACAGCAGCCAGCAGCAGTTTGGCACATCATCAGAATACAATCTGCATTACCTTCCACGTGAACCTTCTCCTCCTCCAACTTGATAACGTTACGTTCTCATGTTAGTTTGTTACTTATTTTCTGAGCCATGCAAATAAACAACAACCCGCACTGACCAGAGACGGAGAGTTTCATATGATGTGCCCCGCGCATAAAGCTAAACCAGAAACAGGACAGTCATTGCGTCAGCACGGATGTAGCCTCGGAAAGCCAGACGTTTTATTTCCAGCATGGTGAGGGGGATTGGAGCAGGGTAAATATATATGAAGTTTTGCCCAAGGTCTTGTGTTTATATTCCTTTTGGCTTACATATGCTTACAGATGTTATTGTCGCAACAACAACACGTTGGTCTGAGAGAGGGGGCCTTCCTGAGCGAGGGGGCTTCCGACGGCGTCGCTTACTCGCTTCCCCTCCGTCAGTGACGGAGGAGGAAGCGACGCTCAGCCGTCGGGAACCCCCCCAAGCCGACTGACCCCCCCCCCCCCCCCCCCCAACCGACCGAGGGAAAATCAACTGCTACAGAAACTGTCGGACGACCAAAAACACTAGCGGGGATTCCTGTGTTGCGTTATATTTTTCGACAGAAGCAACAGCTGTAGCCTACCTATAGTCTGTCTCGTACCGGGCCCTGCAAGCTTCGGGCCCTGGTGCTTAAGCTCCGCCTAGTTCCATTGTTAATCGCACAGCAAAAAATATGATATGGGGAAAACTTTTTTTCTTTTTCAACTTTCGACTCACCTAATCTGAATCGACTTGTGTTAATGAAATCGATAAATCGATTGTGTGTGTGTGTGTGTGTGTGTGTGTGTGTGTGTGTGTGTGTGTGTGTTAGGCTGCGCAACAGTGACACTTGGTGGTGAAAACCAACAAAACGCTGTTTTCGTGCTCGGACAGACCCAGCCAGCCAGGGACCCATGGGACACACATAGCCGTCTATAGGACCTTCTCAGGGTGTCTTACTGGTATTATTTTCTGATGAGACTTGGCCTGAGACTTGGCTAATTTCTGAGTGTTCCCATAATTAGTCGCTGCGCACATCCCTGGTCGTGATCATGCGACCCACTGTGAGCTTGTAGATCAAATTTGAACATTGACAATGACATGCCCAAAATAATGATAGATTATTAATCGATTATTTGATTAAGTTATCGATATTCTTCTTACAATAGATTCAATCAATACGTTTTAAATAACTGTTTGCACCCCTAGTTACCTGGTTTTGGTGGCTGTGGTGGTAGTGGTTGTGGTTTCAGATAGGGCTCAGACTGAGGTTTGAGGGTCATCTCTGCCAGAGCGGTCTGACACTCAGGAACAGGCAGGCATGGGTTTGTAGGGATGTTTAAGTCTTTATAATTAGAAGCAGCAGCAGCAGCCGGGGATAAGTCGTTCAGATTGTTGTTGGTTGGGCTCTGGGCCCGCAGCGGCTGAGGAGGCTCCAGCGAGTGAGGCATGAATGATGACACTCCTGGATGAGACAGGAGAATGGTAAGGATGGGGAGAGATTGTGTATTCGGAATTAAAATATCGTTGCTGTCGGGCAGAAACCTATTCTAAACTTTCTACTTGATCATACCACAGCGTCACACAAGTAGCAGATTCACAAGCTCGAAATGCAGCACAAAGCGATGCGTTTTGATGTTGCAGATCTGTTACTTCACTTGGTACTTTTGAATTTGAATCCAGAAAAGTAACAGTTTTGAACAGTATTTGTAAGACCCCGTCTTACACAAAGTATTTTCAACGTACCGTTTTAATTTCACAGACCACCCAGGTTGATATGTATGATTAGGCCACAGACCCTCATTAGATAGGATTTTGTTATTTTCTGGGACCCCAATCTCCACTGTAAAATCCTCAGTGTTGATTTATCTCAGAGAGCGTACGTTAAAAGGTGTGATGTCATTACCTGAACCCGGAGGGGTGTTGGAGTTGGTGAGGAAGCCAGGCTGGGATATCTCCGTCTCCTGGGAGGAACAAGACTCCGAGCCAGAGGTAGAGCTCTGCTGAGGGAGAGACACACACAGTAATGAAACAGTTAAAGACACACTATGAAAAAAGAGTGACATTCTAACCTGTCACACATCTGTCACACAGCATAAATCTAGAAATTGTATGCGTTTTGTTTACTCGTGGCCACTCAACAGATCCAACCTCTTTTTTTATATATACACTTCTGCTTTAAAAATATGTGCTCCATTTCACCACTTAAACCGTTTCCAAAACAGCTAAAATAGCCAATCTACAAGCTCACAAGGGATTGCTTTGTGACGTATTGTGAGCTTGGACATTGGCTATTTTCGCCTATGACATTGCCAAAATCAGTCAGTTTGAAAGTGGTTAAGAAATAAAATAAAACTTCTAAAGTATTTAGCAGTTGCCAAATATAGCTGATCTACAAGCTCAGGCAACACATTGTGAGCTTGTAGATCGGCTATTTTATAGCCGATCTACCAGCTCAGGCAACACATTGTGAGCTTGTAGATCAGCTATTTTTGGTGAAGATGTTTGGTGTGAAAATTGCGCACCAAGTACAGTGCAACTCAGCCTAGAGGGTTTAAGTGGTTAAGGTGGCGAGTGAAAGCATGTCAAGTCAAACAGTGTTCTGCCTACGGGAGTCCTGTAGAAAGGTGAAGGGGGTTCAGTGTTGACGGGTTTGCCCTCTCTCTTCTTCCCACACGTGGCCGTGCAACAGCCTGCACCCCTCATCAGCTGTGGACACACATGCACACGCACACACACAGTGAAAAATGATTCAAAGCAAACCTACAGGTAGACAGTGAAATAGCACTAATACCACCATCAGAATCACTTCATTGGCTGAGTATGTTCACACATGCACGCATGTACGCACACACACCTGAATCTCTGCACTGCAATGTACTGTGTATGATTTGCTGAGATAAGAGATAAACAAAGGGTCCGCAATAATTTCACACTGAGACACAGAGACAGACACACAGAAAACTAGGAAGGATGTGTCCAACTGAGTCAATAGTGTTGAAATTTCAAATATGTCCAGTCATTAATTTGTCAGAAGTTGAACTGCTTACCCTGCTGAATAAATCAGCTCACACCAGCATGAGCAATAACTACTGTATGTAAGTAAGTGTTGTAACAGGATGGCCTATTTTTTTTTATGCACCCGAATAATCGCATAGCCAGCCTTCATCTGCCTTTGCAATGCATCCACGCAGTGATATTACTATTAGTATCGATACGCGAGGCTATTATAACGCAGCAATCGAACTGGGTTACTTAAAATAACACACCATTACAGCCACTCATCATACGGCAATTTTGGAGTAGGTGTGCAAGAGGCCATAGAGAAGTGTGTGTTAATTTCATTGTTGCTGTTCTAGCTGTTATATTATTTGTTTACCCACTTAGTTATTATGCATTACCGATAAGTATTTAATGAAAGCTCAATGTAGTCATTCCCACATTTGATAATGAGGTACAACACTTGGCCAAAGGTATTCTGATATTATCTTTTGTCGGTGGCCGAACGGTTTGCGGAGCGGTCTTGATACCGGAAGGTCGCCAGTTCGAATCCCCGGACCGGCACGTTAAAATTACCACCGCTGAAGTGCCCTTGAGCAAGGCATTGAACCCCAACCATGAAATGTTCTATGAGCAGGGTGTGGCTGTAAACAAGCATCTCGAGCTTAGTCCACTTACCCTGGGTAAACAAAGAACTTTGCTTTGCTTTGCTTTGTCCATGTCACCTAGCCCTTTTCTGACCCCTGACTGACCTTTGACTTCTTGACCTCCAGCACCGCCTCCAGGAAGTCAATCTCATCGAATCGTCTCAGCATGGGTTCCAGTTCAATCAGACACTCTGGATAAGAGACAGACAAATACAGCATGAGCTACAGTTCAGATACTCTGTATAAGAGACAGACAAATACAGCATGAGCTCCAGTTCAGATACTCTGGATAAGAGACAGACCATTACAGCATGGGCTCCAGTTCAGACACTCTGGATAAGAGACAGACAAATACAGCATGAGCTCCAGTTCAGACACTCTGTATAAGAGACAGACAAATACAGCATGAGCTCCAGTTCAGACACTCTGTATAAGAGACAGACAAATACAGCATGAGCTCCAGTTCAGACACTCTGGATAAGAGACAGACCATTACAGCATGGGCTCCAGTTCAGACACTCTGGATAAGAGAGGTCCGGAGGACCATCACCTTCGCGCGACGGAGCATAAAGTAGGCTTGAGGGGCCTGGAGCTGCCTGGAGCTGATTGAAATCATGCCGAGGAGACATGGTTCTTCTGCCACAATCATGAGGAGCGCTCCCTCCATTCTAATGACAGCAAATGGAGGTGAGGTTTGGAGTAGAGTAGAGTTGGAATAATTTGGAAACGTTTTAACGACACAAATCTTCTCTTATGGAGGTCCCGGGCACAAAGTCCTTCCAGATGGGAGTCTGCGGCCAAAGACATATCAGTTTAGGGATCCTTAACCCATTTAGACCGTACGACATGTGGGAACGCCATTACAGAGTAAAAGCAGCCATATCTTCCCGGCACCCTGAGCTTCTATTTTGAAAGAAATCCCGGTGCTGATTGTGTTAATATGAACAGGTTTGGTTTGAGAACCACTCAAGGTGTAGCTTACTGAGGAAGGAGGGCCGTTCGTCTGGGTTGGCGGTCCAGCCAGAGGCCATGAGGCTGATGAGGGTCTCTCTGTCGGGGATGTCGGGGGGCAGGCTCTCTGTGCCTGTGTCTGGACGCAGCCCATTCAGCACGCTGAACATGATCTGAATGGGGTTGGTCGCCCCTGCGGACACACACACACACACACACACACACACACACACACACACACACACACACACACACACACACACACACACACACACACACACACACACACACACACACACACACACACACACACACACACACACACACACACACACACACACACACACACACACACACACACACACACACACACACACACACACACACACACACACACACACACACACACACACACACACACACACACACACACACTTTTAGAACCTCTGGGTTAGCCTACAAATTTCTATTAAATACTTTCAACCTGGTTAAATTCTCATTATTGTCAATGGCGTTTTTAAAACAAACATTGAACTAAAAACAAACATTAAACCTGTATATAGGGGGAAAAAACTGGATATATACGATGGGGGGAAAAAATAAATACCTTCATATGGAATCTGCCTGGAAAGCACTTCCCACATTATGATGGCATAGCTGCAGGAGATATGTCAGTTAGAGAAGGAAGTCATGTCTCATTCATTCCTGTTAAATGGAACCCCACTCGACTGAAAGGAATTCATGAGAAGCACTCCAGGTACAGTCGTTGACATGATAAGATTCGTCAGGCATTCCTTCAAACCAGCTTGCCGAGAAAGTCTAGGGAAGAACTCTGCTTATTGCAACTCCATTTAGTTACAAACTTACAACCAGTCTTTTTACCCCCAAAATACTAATAATAATCATCTGAATTCATAACTGGTATAAACAAGACAACAAGTCTAGGGGAAGAACTCTGCTTATTGCAACTGCATTTAGTTACAAACTTACAACCAGTCTTTTTACTCCCAAAATACTAATAATAATCATCTGAATTCATAACTGGTATAAACAAGACAACAAGTCTAGGGGAAGAACTCTGCTTATTGCAACTCCATTTAGTTACAAACTTACAACCAGTCTTTTTACCCCCAAAATACTAATAATAATCATCTGAATTCATAACTGGTATAAACAAGACAACAAGTCAGTACTTTTTATAGAGTTCACACTGAAGAGATCATCTGCAACTTTGACTTCTGTGCTGTTGACGTCTCTGTTTAAATGTTCCTTTATAAAAACATATAAAATGTCTTTCTTGACATGCACAAAACAAAGGGAACTTGCAGCAACGCCCAACAGTGAATATGATGGTGGTATGATAGGTATGTCAGGCTCTACTTTTCAGCTCATGTGGTTTTGAATAACTGACATGCATCATCAAATGGAATGCTTGAGTAAGCAAAAGATTATTCCACATTATTAGGGAGAATGTATAGAAGGGATGGGCGATAATATATGAAAAAAATAAAATAATATTTTAAAGAAAAAGCTCAATTTCGATATTGACGATAATATTGTATTGTGAATTTGTGATGATAATATCCATTTTCTTTTTCATTTTTCAAACATTTTCAAAAAAGCTAAAATTGCTGATCCACAAGATCACAATGTGACGCGTTGTGAGCTTATGGATCTGCCGTTTAACCCCTTCAATTCAGGACAGCAACTGTCATTTTAGTAAATGTAGATGTTGCTACAGTATAATATACTGTAGCAACATGCTTTGTTCAGAAAACTGTTAGGATTTAGAAGGCGTTTTTAGAATCGTATTGTCCTCAGGTCTGAATGGGTTAATAGCTGAGCTTGTAGATCGGCTACTTTAGCTGTTTAAATTTGAACATTTAAACAGCTGTTTAACATTTGGTGCCAAGTCATTATCCGACGGCGCATTTAGTCCGCCGGCGTGTTGGTCTGACTCGCCGCATTACTAACCCTGTCCCTAATCCTAACCCCACGCGAAGCCACGTAGTCGGAGTATTGGGATGTCGGATTTATGGGCAGTCCAAATCGTCAATTTTCTAAGTATAAATAATAATAGGTGTTATCTAGTATATCATGATATCGATATATTCTTCTTTGTCAGCGACAACTGTGACCTGAATGTCTTCTCTCGCCGCATCCATAAACCTCCTCTTTGGCCTTCCTCTTCTCCTCTTACCTGGCAGTTCTACCTTCAGCATCCTTCTCCCAATGTACCCCTCATCGATACTGTGCACTCACAGTTCTCTAGTTTGGTGGAGGTTATAGCTGGGCTGCAGGGTCTCACCTGTACATGTCGTGTTTGACGTCGGCCTGCCGGCTCTTGGAGGGGTGGTACTGCTCAGGGGGCATGTAGATCACTGTGCCCCCCATCTCCGGGGGTTTGGATCCAGAGCCTTTACTGATGGACAGCTGCCGCCACTTTGAGAGGCCAAAGTCTGCGATCTGTGCACAACATTTTAGCCTAATGTTAGAGCAATGGTTCCTAAATCAGGTCCCACTTGAAAATGTCCAAAGTGTTTGTGGGCTGCCGTGTTAAAATTCATATTTGGACTTTGTAACGGACCCACAGTTCATACTTTTATTTCGTATGTGTATATTGTATATACACATACGAATATGTATATTCATGATGTTTAATGTGGTGACAGGAAATCGATGTTAAACTCACTTTGCCACTCGATTTATGCATGCGCATACCCTCTATTCACAGAAACACACAAAAACGCACACACCTTGACGTGATATTCCCCATCCAGTAGAATGTTTTGCGTCTTGAGGTCGTGATGCAGTAGGGGCGGGGTCATGTTGTGGAGGAAGTTGACCCCCAGGGCGATCTCATAGAGAAACCTCAACCTCAAAGGCCAGGCCAACACAGGGTACAAACTCGTCTATAAACAGAAGAAGATACCAGGTAAAACGCCATATCGTACTTGTGTTCAGGGAGTGAAGGAAATGGTTCTCAGATACATTCATGTCAAGGACCCTCAAACAAAAATATTTGACTGCTGAGTCCTTTTGAAAATAGTTGGTGCCAGGGAAAACCACAAAATACTTGTCGTTAACATATTTAAAAAATATTTCAATTCTTTTAAATGTTTTCAAGTTTTATTTTTGAAGTTCACATTCACAACTGACTGATTTTGAGGCTAACAAATCTGGTAAGACTGTATTGATGAACAATAAAGATGTTAATTACTGGTACCTCACTTTTTAATACGGTAATAAGAATGTATTGCTTATTTTACTGCACTAAATATTTGCTGGGTCATGGGTCAAATGTACCTCCACATGTGGATCACATGACATGAAAATGTTTGGGACTGTAGGTCTTACTAAACAGTACTCTAAGGCTAAGTGAAAGTGAAAACAAACGAAGAGAAATGGAGAGAGAGGGGGGGAAGCGACACATGACAAGAGGTAATTTCCCAGGTCAGTCAGTGTGTCTATCTTGTTGCTTAGTTTCAACAGACACTGAATATCCTCTTCCACTTGAGCTTCTGTTTGCCAACTCACAGGAGGGAATTTGGAGAACGCATCTTTGCAAGCATAGATCAATATCTGTTAACCACAATGTAAACAAGCATTAACCAGTGAAACCACCTATAAACCAATGAGATTCTCAACTCTCTGCTTAGCAACTTTGTCAGACGTGTAGTGAAATACCGTAATTCATCTATCTCTGTCTTTTGTCTGTGTTTGTACTACTGACATAAATTTAGATGACTAATATCATCATGACTGCATTGACTGGAAGTCTGCACTGGTGATTAGGCAAAAACATTAGGAGCTCTAAGATCAGCTATTTTCGCCAAATATTAGCCCCAGGAAGGGAAGCTAGCTTCAAATTGATTAACGCCAGAGCTGTAAGTTACTTTTTAAATACTTCAATTCGTGAAATAAAGTAACAAATGAGCAGTTTGAGACTCCAGTTCAGCACCCAAGTCAAGAAGAGCAGAATGTTGTAGCGGGCAGCCAGGTACAGTACAGCAGCCAGGTACCAACCTCATGAAGGAGCAGATCCAGGGAGCCGTTGCTCATGAACTCTGTGACGATGCAGAAGAACTCTGGCTCATTGCACACGCCGAAGATCTGGATGATGTAGTTGAACCTGGCCTTGTGGAGAACCTCTGCCTCCTTCAGCAGACAATTCCTCTCCCTGAAACACCATCACATCATGCCTTGAGCAAGCACTGCTGGAAGATGTACCTGTACTCACTAGTTAGCCACAAACACTAGATTGTTTTTTGGGATGAATGGGATGAATCTAGACTTCCAATACCCTCCATTGACATCTAAATCGAATTTCTGATCTGCTTGTATTAAACAACGTTAAAGTCACCAACATTGCAGCTGTAGGGCAAGCTTGAATTATCCTCTTTCAATCTGCAAAGTGTTTGTTTCATAAAAAATCCACTGTAGACAAGATTCATCCCATTATTTAAAATAATCTAGTGATGCAAATTGCGGCTACTCACTAGTCTATAATCGTTTTATTTATATTAGATATACCACAGTAGAATACATTGGCCATTAAGTTACAACTTCATGCATTAAAAATTGGGAAGTAAAATACATATTGTATTGTATAGGATCCATTTTTTTTACAGTAAATGTAATGAGTACAAGTACTCGTTGTGCGGAATGACCGACTTATCAATACTGTACTCTCGAGTCTCTACTGTATCATAATTATTGATACATGTGATAATTATTCATGTGTAGCTGATATTGCAGCTGGTAAAGGAGGGAGGGGCGGCCCAAATGGAACCTTACAAGTCTGTAACTCTGAGAGTGTAAGGGTCCCTAGCTCTGGTCCATAGCCAATGCAGGGCAGAATCATAGGCTATGGACCAGAGCTAAAGGGTCCCTAAGGTTCCATTATGTTGTGCACACATTGGGGGGGGGGGGTCTTTGAATGTGGTCTAGTCAGAGACGCAACACAGGATATTAAAGTGAAAGGAGTGTCGTCGCCAGGCAGTCATAAATTAATAATCATGTCATCTCCAATTTGAAGCAGTTACGTTACAATTACATACACGGCCATCAAGCTTCATGTCAGGATCAGGCTGCATGCCATGGTCTGTCACATTAATAGGTTAATAAAGAAGAGTTATCACAAACGCATTAGATACCTTTCACCGACGGGAGAGTCTAGCTTGAGGCATTTGATGGCCACGGTGGTCCTCCAGTCGGAATGCTGAGCCTTGAACACGGTGCCGAAGCCACCTTTGCTCAGGTAGTGCAGGTCCGTCAGCTTCTGGTAGGGGATGACAGGCAGGGTGCTGATCAGACTGCCGATGTTCACACAACCCGTGCCCGTGCTGGGAGGCTCCATACCCGGGTTGCTGTGAGCCTGTATGCCCCAGTCCGGCGATTAACTCTGGAAGCTTGAAGGATTATTATTTATTATGAATCGTCCACTCACTAGACTCTAGTGGACTAGAACTGCATAGTATAGTCACTCACGGAGGAGAACGGAGTACAGATCCACTATCGCCCCATTCACAAAATTAATGTTCCTTTCACCCAGCTCCTCGCTGGATAGGAAGCTGCAATGCGTCTGGCTGTCGAAGCTGGTTTTAAATGAAAATGTAATAATATTACGAATGAATCAGCTGAGTAGATGAATAAAGGCGTCATATGGCCGCTATAACGGATCATGTGTATGGATATGGAAGTAGTACTGCGTGTCTGCGGCGTCTGTTGTCATTTATGGCAGGCACTGAGGCAGGTGTGCGTTGTGTTGGCGTCCAGTGACGTCACGCCTTCTTTTTCCGGGTGGGCGTGGCGCACACGATAAACATCCACAACATCCCATGGCCTGGAGAGATGGTCACGCTGTGATTGGCTATGACGCTCTCTGACGGACCTATTCAATCTGTGGTGTTCATCCTTTTTTTTGAGTGGTGTAAACCACTCCTACAACTGGCTTTTGTGTGCATAAAAAAATGACCATGGTTGCTATGTTCAAAATAATTTCTGACGTAATTAAATCACACCCGGGTGAACTGGATGACCGTAGCAACCGTGGTCATTTTCTCTGCACAAAAAAAGCCAGTTGTGAAATCACATCCAGGTGTGATTTCATTACGTCAGATCAGAGCTGATCAGGCTACATAATACCTTACCTTATTTCATTACGTCAGACATTACGTCAGACCACAGCTGATCATGCTATATAAAACCTTACACCACTCAGTTCACACGGGTGTGATTTTTTATTAACACATCTTTATAACAGTCATGATGGCAAACAATAGCCTACATTACAATACAAGACAAACAAACACAAACAACAAAGTTATTAATACAACAATACTTCAGAGCCAGGGGGATTACCTCTGACTCTCAGGGGCTCTTGCCTCTTGGGGAACATATGGGGTCCTGCTAGCCTCGGTCCCAGGCTCACTTAACTGCGAAAAAGAAGAGCCTGGTCACAACTGGGGTCCTGCAGGTAAAATAATCAAATGTGGCCATATGGTCAAACTGGGAGTCCTTTAATAGGTTAATAAAATGCCTGGTCAGCTGCATAATAAAAGTTGTAACCTAAATAAAAGGCAAGCATTGATTGAAGTATTTATTAACAATTCAATCAATGAGAATTACAGTACATTTCAAGCACAACTCAAAAACTGTTAACTGTGGCATAAAGCATTAGGCCTACCTACACTTGTTTACAATAGGGTCCACCCTTTTCAATTCATCAGAACATGTATAGACGTACAAATATGCACTTCTAACCAAAAACAGGAAATCATCATAAAAGCGGTAAAAAGTGGGAAAAAAACATATAAGGCTACTGTACAGTGAGGGGAAAAGGGGTGGGGGGATTCAGATTTTACGGGGGCCATGCAGTTTCGAATTGCACCCGTCCGTAGGTGCCCTTTGAGAGCGGTTTTGAAGGAGTCAAGGGATTCACATGTCTTAATGACTGGTGGTTCCACATTTTGGTGGCATAGGATCGGAATGAATTTAGTCCCTTGTTTGTGCCGAATCTGGGTTGTACATGGTTTGTCGAACTCAGATGAACTCAGGATGCGTAGTGGAATTTCCCCGTGGCCAGTGCAGGGGATTCCCCTATTTAATAGGGGAATCCCAGCAGGGAGGATATATTAATGGACGGTGGTGAATGGTGATGCAATTTATTAGCTAAGCAAGAAGCGGATCAATATTTGGGGAACCGAAATAGAATTGTTGTAGGCCATATGATGACATAATATGATGACAGCCGTGTGTAGGCTATTGTATAGCCTTGGAAATTGGAATCAGGGGTCTATTTAATGTTCCTTTTCCTGTTATCGACATGTGAGGCTGTGTAATTCGTTCTCTTTCAATTCTCTCTTCCCTATTCTAACTCTTTCTTGAGAGCTTGCACAAAAACGAAAATCACTCACTCGATTATTTTATAGGCAACATGTGACGAAACTGACAATGAATTGATTCTGATCATGACTCATAAGCCATACAGTCAATTAAATTAAATTCAATCCACTGTTACACTATTGAATAGGTGTTTAGAATTAAAACAATGTTAAAATATCCAAATATTATAAACTTGTATTTTATAAGATTATAATAATAAACACTTAGTTACATATAAAGAGGATCTTGTACACACAAAACTCGAGTAGCATTTAGCCTAATTTCTAGTAATTTGTCACGATTTATAAATAGGCCTATTGTCAATATTTCAAATTCTTAAACAAAGGCTACAAACTAAAGCAGTGTTGTAGTGCTATTTTTTAGAAGTGTGGGGACCATGGTGGGGACGCCCCATAAGACACTTGCGCGAACACATAAAAATAAAACCGTGATATTTAACATGATATCTAACATGAATTAACCAACTGAATGTGTTGTCTTTATTTTTTATCTTTATGTGTGTGTTTGTTGTGTATAACTACTTGTTGAGAAATAAAGTTGATAATAAAAAAATAAAAAAGATGCTCCTGAGTCCTGAGCAAGCACGTGATCGTGTTTACGCTCCTGTGTGTGCGACTGCATGTGCGCATCGTTGCCTTTGCCAACCATTGAGAAAAGTTGTAACCCGAATCCAGGGCAGGGGGTGTCACCGTTGTTACCCCCCAGGCCAGAACTACGGTGTCTGTCTACGTGGAATGGATTCAGTGCTACTTTTGGAGTAGCCTATAGAGTTTACACAGAAAGACCGACAGATGAGATGAGACGACAGATATCAAGGTCTACAAAACAACCCCGACCACTTCAGCTCAACCTGAAATAGGCTGTTAAAAGCCAGGGATAAAAAAAACTTCTAGCCGTGCGTGAACGTTAAACGTCACTGAACGCGTGAGTATAGCTATTTTTTCTGTTTCGTTTCTTTATTTACATGATGAATGATATGCAGGCAGGCAGCCGCATAGTATACGCTCCAGACAGAGTGACTACTGTGACTTAGAAAGTGCAGGGGCACTTAGGGCAGGGTATATGTTCACGTCAATAGAGTGCAAACAAAACAATGAGTGATATTAATACTAGTAGGTATAATCATCAAACCACAAACCAGCATCTGTCCAAAAATGCGACTGGCTATCTAAATTGCATTCTTAACAGGCTATATGTTTATAAATAACTCAGCATAACCAACACATTGAACTTGCAACTACTGTATCAAACACAATTGGCAACAAGTGAAGGACTGTGCTAGGGGTTGAGGTAGAGAGTCAGAAGAGTTTTCAGACTGTGCAGAAACATGGGGAGTGAGTCACTGATTTACTGTGCTCCAATTTTAATTCACAGTATTACCAAACTTGGTGATGGCCACCCCGTTTGTCCCTGTCCCCTTCCCTGTGCCACGGTCAGGAGGCTGTCGGTCTTGGTCCAAGAGGACTTCTTCTCCCAGAGGCAGTCATTCCCCCAGTTCCGGGTCCTCCCCTGCCGAAGGGGGCATCCCCTGGGTGAGAGGAGGAGGCGCTGGGTGCTCGGTAGTCCCGGAGCCTGGTCCCAGCATGCTCCAGCCATGCACCAACCCAGAGGAATGCAAGAGAGCTGCAGTGGACGGGTCATCAGTTCTGAAGGACGGGAACCCCAGGAATAGCTGCATGGACAGACCCACCACCCCAACCCTGCTAGGTTATGAGATCATGGAGGAGAGGGCAAAGTTCACAGTAAGGGACGGGTTAACACAGTGGTTCTGAAACCTTTTTAATTTCAAGGACCCCCACCCCCATAACTCTGAGAGCGTACAAATGGAAGCAAATGGACCCATTTGGTTCCATTTGTACGCTCACAGAGTTACAAAACTGTAAGGTTCTAACTGACCACCCCCAAGAAACCCTGGGGTCTCGGGACCCCACTTTTGAGAACCAGTGGGTTAAGAGACAGATTTTTTTATGGTATAAACAGGACTTCCTGATAATGAAGGAAGAACAACTTCAGGCCAGCGGCTTGGAGTAATAAGGGCCGTTCACTAGCACTATAACGATATAACTACATTTATATTGTTGTTGACCATATATAGTATATTTATACTTCGTAAAAACGCCTACTGAGTGGCAAAAAACTACATTCTGGCCTTGACTGCCCATACATGACATAGTTAAACTCACTTTACCACTCAATATGCCACTCACTTTATGCATGCTCATACCCTCTATACACCACATGATAAGTATAACATAATACTGTTCCATGTAGCTCAGTGGATATTTTCAGACCCCGACAACTAGGTAGTCTGCACTAGCGTCACATTCACATTATATGGTTTCCTTTAGTAAAAGACGTGTGTGTGTGTGTGTGTGTGTGTGTGTGTGTGTGTGTGTGTGTGTGTGTGTGTGTGTGTGTGTGTGTGTGTGTGTGTGTGTGTGTGTGTGTGTGTGTGTGTGTGTGTGTGTGTGTGTGTGTATGTGTGTGTGTGTGTGTGTGCGTGCACACGCTTGTGCGCGCATGTGTGTGTGCCTGATGTGTGTGCCATGTGTCATGTGTGTCTGAGTCAAGCCAGTCAGTCACAAGGTGGTGAGTGTGAAGATCTTAACTCAGTTTGAAACAGCATCTGTATTCTCTCTATCTGCCTGGAAGGAGATCAGCTGTTTGCCTCAAAGAGGTCTGTGTGTAATAGAACGTTGTCATCAATACAAATTAATTATTGAGCTACATCTATTTTGAAATAACGTTTTTGCTAAATACTACAGTATCTCCTATTCACTCAAATGTCTACCAGTTTTTATTATTATAAAATAATAATTATGTTTCTGTGATCAAACTTACTTGTTTTTGCTTGCCTTTATTGATAATAGTAGATTGACAGGAAATAGGGAGAGAGAGACAGGGAGTGACACGCAGCAAAGGCTGTCAGGATCTGGATTCGAACCTGCGACACACTGTCGGGCAGCCCAGGTGCCCAGACCGCAAGGCCAATATACACAAACAAAGACACAATTAACTTACTTTCCTGTTGAACCCATGTCTCCTGAGCAAATCCTGAACCTTTAATTTGAAATTGTAACCACTGAGCTGATAGGGGCTGCCTGCTTGTTCAGGGGAGAAATAGCATTCACCTTCAGGTCAGAATTTGTGTTAAACCAGAAAAAGGATTGTGTCAAAGGTCATGTCAAACCAGCCATAGGACCACAGGACCAAATACAACCAAACCAGTTGCATACGTTTTATTGTTTTAACAACATAGCTTAGCTTATAAGTTATAACACAGCTATCAGCAACGGATTTAACAATTATCAATCCTCTATCCATCTCTGACAAAGTTCTCTCCATAACCAAATGAAACATTGTAAAATATATACTATTACTCATTCCTCAACGTCATGCGTGATTTGTGGCTTTTGAATGGATGCTTATTTCCCCTGTGTGACAGTGTGTGTGTGTGTGTCCTGATGTTAAGTTTAAGTAAGGATGTATTTGGCAATATTTGTGATGGATGGTTATACGTGGAGGTAACACAGATCCAAGGGGAAACGGAATTCAGTTCCACATTCTGCTATTTTACACAGTAAGTAAGTAACAAACAGGTTTGCTCCACAGGGGATTCGTGCCATCACACCACGTCTGTGTTTGTTTCTGTGTCTGTTCAGGTTTATAAGATCTTGGTGACCGGGAGTCAGGGAGACAGCTGGGTGATCTTCAGAAGGTACGCTGACTTCTCCAGGCTCAATGACAGGGTGAGAAGCTGCAAACAATGTCACCCATCACCACATTCTGTTTACTCTGTATGCACCATTGTTTCATTTGTCAACAATCAAAGGCCTTAAGGAGGTAGCCTTGAATTGGCCATAGGGGTTAAAATATGTAGGAATAAATATGTAAATCTGTGTGATATAGGTATTTTCAGGAAGACCTGTGTAACTTTGCTTTCATTGTACGATAAGTCTGAGTGGGTATACTGTATATTGTCTTAGCTCTTTTTTAGTGCATTTACTTAAAAAAAAAAAAAAAAAAAAACTTTATTGGACGTGTGCTGTGTCTCTGCAGATGAAAGAAGTTTTCCCCAGGTTCCGTCTGGCTCTGCCCCCCAAGCGCTGGTTTAAAGACAACTACGACATGGACTTTTTAGAGGAGAGGCAGATCGGACTTCAGACCTTCCTACAGAATTTGATAGCTCATAAAGACATCATCAACAGGTACACAATATTCTCTCTCTCTCTCACACACACACACACACACACACACACACACACACACACACACACACACACACACACACACACACACACACACACACACACACACACACACACACACACACACACACACACACACTTCTGTTTTAAAAGGTAGGGTAAGTGATTTTCTTTGGCTATATTGTGATAGTACTCATTGCTAGAGTGTTTGTTCAGTAACAGGAGTCTCCATGTCTCTCCTGCTTTTTATTAAACAGAAAATGCTTTTTCAGGTTGGGATACGGGCCCAATTTTATCCAATCAGGTTGTTAGAGAACGCAGTCAGGATACAGTTTAAACTAGAAAGGTCGCAATTTAAAAAAATTGCAAAGTGTGGTTGCCGCAGTGGCTTACATATGCCCCTCCCACTGATATTGCCAGCCAATTACAATGTCACGTCACCCCTGCGATCATGCGTAAGTAATTCGGAGGGGATTTATCTTGTTTTTGCACCATACGGTTACATTTTTGGCATTTGCGGCGCCCCCTATGGATGAAAATAGAATTGCTTTTGGAACTTGGTTGATTGAACCACCCGCGACATGTGATTACAATTTGGGATGGATCGGACATTCTGTTCGTGATTTATGGAATTTTTTGTAAAATAAGCCCCTCCTACTAACTCCGGACGACGATTACGGCCGAACGATACGCACTACCAAAATTCTGCAGTTGGTGTTTTAATCGGATAGGTCCGGAGATCATATGTGCCGACTTTTGTGAGATTTGGACAAAATATGTAGGAGGAGGAGCATAAAGTGTGTTTAGGAGAAAATTCAAAATGGCGGAAAATCTATCATGACGCAAATGGGCGTGGCCTTTATGGGGAGATGCGTCATGACCCAAGGAAGTCAGGGAAAAATAAGTTTGATTTTACGACGTACAGTTCAAGAGTTATAAGCCAAAACGTAAAGTGGGCTGTTATAGCGCCACCATGAGGCCGACCGATAACATTATAAGTTGATTAATTTTAGTAATTATTATGAACCTACCCTCCAAGTTTTGTAACTATAGTGCTTACAGTCTCTGAGGAAAAAATACTTGAATGTGAGAAAATGCGAAAAATCGCATTTCCCATTCATGTCAATGGGGAAATTTAATTCACCAATAAATTAATATCAATTAAACTATACAACATTTCTCTTAAAAGAAATACAAGCACATCCTTCCCGATGAAGCCGGTCAATTTGAGATATGGCTCAAGTGTGTACAGTCAAAACTGTGGGAGGAGTAGTGCGTCAAAAAAAAGGTTACTCTAGTGGAATAATAAAGTGTTACAATTGCAATAGTCTGGTTGCCCTGTTAGGGCAACCACACTAACAAGTGGGATTGTAAGTGATGACAAAGAATTGAGCAGACAAAATTGGAACTGGAACACTATAAAAAAAATAAGCTGATAAATGGCTATTCTCTCCTGATTGGATGACATTTTGGCACCTACCTGAAAATGTATTTTCTGTTTATTAAAGAGCTGGAGAGACATGGAGACCTCTGTTACTGAATAAACACTATAGCAATGATTACTATCAGAATATAGTGATTTTTGGGAGGGGGGGGGGGGGGGGGGGGGCACGGTGGCACAGTCGGCAGTGCTGTCGCCTCACAGCTAGAAGGTCCTGGGTTCGATTCCCGCTGGGGGCGTGCTCTCTCCTCCGCGTCATACCCGAGGTGGGGTTGACGAAAGGGCCCTTCTGTGTGGAGTTTGCATGTTCTCCCCGTGTCCCCTAGGGTAGGTACCCTCACAAAAACATGCAGTCCTGGTCTCTAAACTACCTCCCCCTGGCCAGCCTGACGGAGGGGAAAGGAACTGGTTGGAATAACGTGCGTGCTCTCTCCTCCGCGTCATACCCGAGGTGGGGTTGACGAAAGGGCCCTTCTGTGTGGAGTTTGCATGTTCTCCCCGTGTCCCCTAGGGTAGGTACCCTCACAAAAACATGCAGTCCTGGTCTCTAAACTACCTCCCCCTGGCCAGCCTGACGGAGGGGAAAGGAACTGGTTGGAATAACGTGTTCCTTCCATGCGCTACATCCGGCCGGGGAAACTCTCCCCTGTCAGGTGAAAAGAAGCAGCTTTGACTCCTCATGCATAGAAAGAAGCATGAGGTCAGTCCGCTGCCCCCCCAGGTTGGCAGAGGAAGTGTAGCGCCCAGGATAACATTAGATAATTGACACTGGGTGAAAAAAAGGGGTTGCAAAAATCGTGGGAAAAAAAAATATATGTTTTTGTTTTGTTTTAACTTTTAACCAAAAAATATCACTTTACCCTACTTGTAGGATTCAGGATTCAGGTTAGAATTAGAGTTACAGTATGTCACTGTTAGGGTAAAGTAAAAAGTTTATGTTTTGCCATGTAGAGGTGATGATCTACTGAAATGCACTTAACTGTTCTCTTCCTCCTCCAGTGAAGCGGTTAGACAATTCCTGTGTCTAGACGAGCCGCCAGGCCCATTCGACAGTCTGGAAGAGAGCAGGGTGAGATCTTCCTGAGTATTTTGTTTAACTTTTCAATGGGAGCACCATGTTTTTTGGAAGCCCCTGCAGTGTGATAAGGCGTTGAGTGTTTATTTTGTGCTTGTGTGTTGAGTAGATCTGCTATTTTCACGGAAAATAAATAAATAATCGTTTATTAATTGTAATCAGGCAAAAGTTGTATATGAACCATACAGTGTGTTGTTTGGTGAGCTCAGGTTTCTTTTGCACCCAGGCTTTCTGTGAAACACTAGAAGAGACCAACCATCGCCTCCAGGGGGAGCTGCTGGACAAACAGAGAGAAATTGACCGTTTGAAACTTGCTCTGGAGGAAAAGGAAGAGCACATTGGAGTCCTGGAGAAAACAGTCAAGTAAAGATCTTCTTTGCTAGATCAAGTATCATTGTCTGTCCCTGTCCCTGCATGCTGAAAGTGTGAGGATATTAACATGTGTACATTACACCGGTGGTTCTCAAACATTTTCATGTCATGGACAGCCAGATTCTTATGTATTTATGGCCCCTGACCCTGATTTGAAAATAGTTTATGACAGGGACCCCCAAGCCGATCTACAACCTCACAATACGTCACAATCCGCCAGGTTATGAGATTGTAAATCGGTTCTTTTGAATAGCCAAAATATAAAATAGGGGTTACGTGTTTAAACTGTTCCTTGTTTTGTTGGGGACCACCTAGAATCCCTTCAAGGACCTCTCGGCCCCCAGACCGCACTTTGAGAACCATTGGCCTAGGCATTATATATATGTTAATTGGTGTGTAATGCACAGGCCTTTCTTTCTGTGCTGACATTAATTTATTTGTGGTTCCTTCTCAGTGGCCTGTCTCTATGTCCAGACAGTTCTAGCAGCTGTGGGCTATCAGCTGTGGGCGTTAACACAGAATCTGCCCAAGACGGTAAGGACGCAGAGGCCAGCAAAGATAGACTGCAAGACACAGATATGAATGCAGAGGTAGACGACACAGGCAGGAGATCCTCAGGAACCGAGACTGACCCAGAGTCCAGTCCAGGAGAAAGGTATGGGTAATACATTATTTTGGGAGCATTTAAGACGGTATGTGTGCAGACCTTCTCCTTTTGTTATCTCCACTGATGCTATTCAGAGGCGTGCCCAGGGGGTGGCCTCGGGTGGCACAGGCCACGCCCAGGGGGTGGCCTCGGGTGGCACAGGCCACGCCCAGGGGGTGGCCTCGGGTGGCACAGGCCACGCCCAGGGGGTGGCCTCGGGTGGCACAGGCCACGCCCAGGGGGTGGCCTCGGGTGGCACAGGCCACACCTGAATCAGAGGTGACACCCCATTACACACATTCATTCAATAAATGATGTGCACTATGTCGTCAACACCAGAGCTCTCTGAAATGGGAGCAGATTCTCACAACATAATTTACGATTGCACCCAAATGTTACATTTGTATGGTGCCACACACTTGTGTTTCCATTTGTATGTGTAATTATATTCTAAATCTAACTTATCTATTGTATGACTGTTGATTTAATTTGTCTAAAAAGGTGAAATGTAGAACATTAATACACTGTAATGTTATAAAAGTAGTAGATATTATGGGTAGTAGTGGAGACAAACATGGTTATTAGCCTAATGGTATTACGACGCACGTGCGTGGAGGCGTAAGTGCACGTATGTGTGCATGCCCCAATACGGCCACCACAGTCAAAGAAGACTGGACACCCCACTGTTGCTATTGTCCCCCTAGCATACAGTAGCAGATGTCATGCATAACTCAAAAACACAGTACAGTACATGACTGGAGAAGATGTGTGTTTCTCAAGAGAATTGACTTTTAGGAGGTTCAAGAGAAATTATAGTCTTGTGACCTTTAAGATGTGTGTGTGTGTGTGTGTGTGTGTGTGTGTGTGTGTGTGTGTGTGTGTGTGTGTGTGTGTGTGTGTGTGTGTGTGTGTGTGTGTGTGTGTGTGTGTGTGTGTGTGTGTGTGTGTGTGTGTGTGTGTGTGTGTGTGTGTGTGTGTGTGTGTGTGTGTGTGTGTGTGTGTGTGATCCTCTGCAGGTATGAGGTTCCTGGGTTAATGAAAGGTCATGGAGCGTACTGGAGTACTCACCCATCACACCTTGAATCGAAAGAACAAAATGAAAGGCAGTGAGACTAGAATATCAGAATGTAACACATTCTATTGACAGAACTGGTCTTATTTTAATCTTGTTTCGTTTGATATTATATGAATGTATTTAGATTCCCTGACGACAGCAAAGTGTGTGTGTGTGTGTGTGTGTGTGTGTGTAAAGCAAAGCAAAGTTCTTTGTTTACCCAGGGTGAATGGACTAAGCTCGAGACTTGTTTACAGCCAGACATGAACTGTCAACCCCGTTATATTTGTCTCCTTAATTGTAATTGTGTGTGTGTGTGTGTGTGTGTGTGCGCGTGCGTGCATTGTGTTATCTATTTATAGTGCATCAAGACAGCCATGTGTTATTTATAGTGCATGTGCATCAGACATACGTATGTACACATGCTATATCAAAGAAGTTTATTGTCATGAAGTAAGTGCCTTTGTATTGTTAATCTCATAGTAAGCAAACAACTGTGGTCTACCAAGTAATCTCAGCAATAAAATCAGGTTGTTGTAAAACTCTGATTCGTGGCTGCTGGATTATGTGTTGATTTGTTGCATCTTTGCTGTAAATATGCGAGAATAGACATTTTGTCAGAATATGGCGCTATGGTAACTGTTTCCATAGGTTTATGGAACAAAACTTCAATGAATGGGAATTAGAAAGTTGTGTAAATCAAAAGAAGCTTTTTTTTATGTTCCCACCATCATCAAGGGAATTCCTCCACAAGAACACAAAGCTCACGTCTCATGTAATTATCCATCATTGTGGATCATTTTCATTTTATGTGCCCATAAAAAAGGAAACCTATTTGCTAGTTATTTTAAATGAACAAAAGGTGGAGAATAATTTGTTCCAAAGCTTATCCAGTCGCCTTTCATAAAGAAATAACGAACTCCAGAAACTTGAATGCTAGTGGGCAGTAAACAATCTCTCCTGGCAGGTGCTGTAGTGCAAAACAGATGCAAATGAGCAATAGTCGTAACATTTCTCACATGAGGAAGCTTATTTCGGATCATTTCACTACTGAAATTTATATTGCGTGAAAATCTGTCAGGAAATCTGGCAAAAACAAAGAACAACAGTATTGTTAGAGGTCCTCTAGTCGAGTTACAGTGGTTCCCAAACCTTTTTCAGGGGACCCATTTTTTAAAGATGGAAAAACCAGGCGACCCAATTCCCAATAATGTGTGTGTGTGTGTGTGTGTGTGTGTGTGTGTGCAAAAACATATTTGGGTGACCCAATTGAAATCTCCTTCATACTGTTGTGTTCCTTGTTTTTGCCAGGTTTCCATGAGTTGAAAATTTGTGTTGTCCTAATAGAAATAATTCAAGTCATACAACTTTTGAAGTTCTAGTTCCAGCTCTACAGTGGTGGTTCTCAA
Organism: Electrona antarctica; assembly: GCF_951216825.1. Taxonomy (NCBI): domain Eukaryota; kingdom Metazoa; phylum Chordata; class Actinopteri; order Myctophiformes; family Myctophidae; genus Electrona; species Electrona antarctica. The sequence goes on from NC_136800.1 coordinate 30,547,446, forward strand.
AGTTGGGTCTGGGGACCCCCAGGGGTCCTTGATGGGTGCCATGGGGTCCTTAGCACAATTTGGTAATATGCAGTAGCATCATCACTTTTATACAGTACAATGACATATTTGAAAATTACAAGATCACAACGTTTTGGGAGACGACGTGTTGTTAGATTGTAGATCTGCTTTTGGAAAAATATGTACAGTATCTTAGAGACACCTAAGTCTGTCTGTGGGTTTTGTAGGTATTTAACCAATGAAACATATTAACCAACTGGAATGAGTCATAGCCTATTCACCCACCATGGTTGGAATGTGCCTCTAGTTATTGAAAAAGGTCCAACCTGTTTATAATTACACTGATTCGAATTAACATATTATGCCTACGCCATCTGCTGCTAATTTAACTGCTTTATCCCATGTTAATTTGACTCGCCTTACTGTATATATGTACAGTCAGTATCTATCATATCATGCACCTTATACTCCCCTCCCCATATTGATATCTGACCTGTTTTTCTCGTTCCACTTTTCTTGGAACTGCAAATAATTGTATGACAACAAAAAATGTGATGTTAAAGTTGACGATAAAGTTGAGTTGAAATGAGATATATATAAACGCATATTGCAATTGCAATTTAAGGTGATGAATGGTAATAGCAAGCAGCAACAATGTAACCACAATGTTGTTTGAAATAACGTGATTAAATAATTCCTAATTTTGCCCCTTAAACCTGAAACCCCCTCATGGAACCCTGGCCTGGGGGGGTCCAGGGCAATAACTCACTCAGCACAGTACCTGCAGTGCAGACGAGATCTGCTCCAGTGAATGGTCCCACTATATTGATGCATATTTTAGATCAATCTCTCACCACTTTTCTCCTTTCATAAAATACACAGCAGCTCATTTAACTCCTCATGATGAATGAAACACATGCAGATAACATTTCAATCACACAAAACCTTTATTTAACCAGTATAAAATCACAGCGAGACTAAAGTCTAATTTACGAGTGTTAACTCAAGAGGCATACATGAAAGCCTGGGTATCGAGGCTAGCATACATATTACACAGCTTTATAACAAATACAGGACAATAACAATAACAGATCATCGGTACAGCACACCGAGTAAAGCTCAAGGAAATGTAATTAAAGTGTAAAATAACAGATCGACAGAGAGTCCAATATAAAACTAAAATCAATTTTTAAAATTGGCTACACATCGAAGCAGGAGCAGTCACTGCTAAGCATGTCCATGGTAATCCTTTTAAAATTCATTAGAGGAATCACAGAAGCAAATTTGAGTCGAGAATACAGGTCCTTCCACAAGGGCCCAAAGTACGAAATACCTTTTACAGCCTAAAATTACATACTATTTGAGCTGAGATTGAGAGAGTTTTGAACTTAATTTGGAACAAATGTAAGCTGGGAGATTACCAAGACTAGCTTTGTAATATGGAAATTGCAGCCTGCAAGATGTTAAAGAGAAAAAACCCACTGAGGAGTACCTCATTGTACAGTACAATGATGAGTCCTGAAATTCATATATCCCTGGCTGGGTCATACCAAAGACCCTGCAGTGTCTCCCTGCAGGGGAGGTACTTTACAGTACTCCCAAGTAAAACATTTTGTGATAGACCTAGGTTAGGGTCTCACAGCATGCATTATGGAGTGTCAAAAACAGGAACAAGTGAGCTATAAGAACGGAAAACAGAACAGAAATTGTAGGAAGAATAAAGAGAAAGTCTAAACTCATGACCCTTTCGCCTACTTCATTTGAGATATTAAAGCCCGTAAAGTATCTGAGGGCACTTGTGTTTCAGCAACACAAGTGAGTGGATACAGTTTAGTCTAATGAGTGACACAGTCTGAGAGATTATACGGGTCAAGCTGCATCACTAACCCTTTAGGTATAGTCCTTCTGTTGTACACTGAATTTGGTACGCTGTAAAGCGCCTTTATGGCTATATTGGCTAGGTGTTGGCTGTGTTGTTGTGTTTTATTGACTCAGTCTACAACACAATATTTTTGGCATTCCACTCCAGTGATGGTGGTGTGGATTGGCGCTAGGTAGTTTGTTTTTGTGTGTTTTATGGATTTCTGTCAGAGACCGACCCAGTCAAATCCTCTTTAGGGATGAATAAAGCGGATCTTATCTTATCTTCATTTAAGAATTATTGTTGCGCCAGTCAAGAATGAATTTGATTATGAAGAAATATGATACACAATTGATTTCAGATGCTTTGCTTGAGAGCAAAGCAGGGTCAGAAGAAAATACTGGAAATTCAAATAATGTGGAGAGGAAATTACACATATTTTATAGTTATAATTTGGCATTTCTCATAAACAATAAATTAGTTATACACATCTTGGTGATTGAACTAGCTATATGCCACCAACATTCAAAAAACATTGTTTGATTCATGAGTGAGTCAGGATCGAGGAGTGACATTTTTTTCCCACCCTTATAACCTCACCCATGCTCCCTTAAAGCATCATATACCAGACGACCTGAGGGCGAGAAGCAACCTCGCCCTAAAGGACGAGGTCGCACTAAAACAAAAGGTCTGGGAATGCCCGTATATGGTCTACATTTCTTCTTTTTACTTGACGTTTTCGGGCCAGGTAGGGTGTAAAATGTGTGCTAATTAGTAAGGCCAGCCAGGGCCACTGGCCAGCCCAGTTAGGGCCTAGGTAGGGCCAGGCCTTAAAGGACCACAACAGCTCTGAGAATGACCACAGCCATCGCTCAGCCTTCACACCTATACAGTAGATATACCCTAGATATAGCTCTGGTCCATAGCTCTAATGCGTTAAAGCTATGGACCAGAGCTACCCTAGATATAAACTAGTGCGTAAGAAGTTGCACCTTATCGGTTGTCGTACCTTTATGCCCTATATATCGTCATATGACAAATAGACCAAATAACCAATCTATTTACAAGCTCACACCGTGTCAGTTTGCGAAAAGTTTAACAACATGGTGAAAGTTGTTAAAATGTCTCAAATATTTTGGCACTGGGATCAGACGCTGCCTTGTATTAGTGCTCTGTTGGTTGCTGTGAAGGCAATTCCCAGCATGTTTTATGTTTTATCATTATGCTTCATTCTTTTTTGCCACAGATTGCATCACAGACCACCTCGGCTCTTGCTAAAGCTAAACTGGAGGTGAATGTGAATTACAGACAGATAAACAACCCATGAAGACTCTTATCCGCTACCTTGCATCGGTGATGCCCCATGGCCATGTATCAGGCTCCAGCAAGTTCAGTTCACTGGACCTGCACCCTGTGCACAGTGAGTATTGGCAGGTCGAGCTATCCCCCCAGGATCGGCCCAAGACCAAGCGTTATGTCAATTCCTAGTCATCTGGACTCTGCCACCATGTTCCAGCTCCTAATGGAGAAGGTCCTGGACTGGGGTCCCTTGGAACTTTGACTTTGATGGGAGTATGTTTAGCACTCCGTCCGTCCATCCGTCCATCTGTCCGTCCGTCCGGTTGTTGCCAAACTTTGCACACTCCCTGCCTGGATGCCAACAATGAACCTCTGCCCCAAATTTTCCAGAACGGCCTGTTATAGCGCCACCATGAGGCAGCTTTTCACCTTTTGAGTGGTGTAAACCACTCCTACAACTGGCTTTGTTGAGTGGTGTAAACCACTCCTACAACTGGCTTTGTTAGTTTACGTGTCTGTCTGTCTGTCTGTCTGTCTGTGCTCAAAAAATGAGCACGGTTGCTATGGTCACCCAGTTCACACGGGTGTGATTTCATTACGTCAGACATTACGTCAGACCACAGCTGATCAGTCTATATAAGACCTTACACCACTCAGTTCACACGGGTGTGATTTTTAGTTTACGTGTCTGTCCGTACCAAAAAAAATAGCATGGTTGCTATGGTCACCCAGTTCACACTGGTGTGATTTCAGCTTTGTTAGTTTACGTGTCTGTTCGTACCAAAAAATGAGCATGGTTGCTATGGTCACCCAGTTCACACGGGTGTGATTTCATTACGTCAGACATTACGTCAGACCACAGCTGATCAGTCTATATAAGACCTTACACCACTCAGTTCACACGGGTGTGATTTTTTACCTATAACTGCACCGATTTGCGTGAAACGTTGCATGCACCCTCCCTAGAGGCCAAGACAAACCTTTCACCTGCATTTTTCACATAGCGCCACCAGGAGGCCGACTTTTGTAAAACATATTTTTTGATATTACTCCTCCAGATTCTGTCCAAAAATCCCGCAAATCGATATACAGTATCTCTATAGTCATGTGCTCAAGACAGATCTGTCCGATATTTCATATTCCATCCTAATTGGCTAACATTGGCTTTCAAAGTTTGCAGGATTGGCCCGTTTTAAACAAAAAGCCTCAAATCATGAATGCAGCATGCAATTTGAATAATTGAATATATCCCATTCCCACCCTTCACATTGGCCTGTTATAGTGCCACCAACAGGTGGATTTTTGCAAAACACATTTTTGGAACAAAATACCTCAAATCATCCAATTGCCATCAAAACCACAAGAAGAAATTGCACCCTTTTCACATTGGCCTATTATAGCGCCACCAGGAGGCCACAACCTGACCTGGTCTGGTGGAGAGTAGACCTGTGCCCCGAGGGGCACTTTTTCTAGTTTGGACAGTGAAAACCCATAGGCCTGATTTATACTTAGGTGCACACAAGTATCGTGTATGGAAAATAGCTGACAACGCATCACAGCCATAAGTCTGAAGACCCACCTTTTCAGACTCCATCATGGCCCATAGCACTTATCCTACCCCCTTATATAGCACTTTTAGACTTAGATATAGCATTTGAAACAGACTTATAGCATGTCATGTAGACAGCACAATAATTGCATTGTAGGTAGTCATAGCACATCATAGTACATATGTATAGCAGAGTATAGTATATATGTATAGCTTATATGTATAGTGTCATTATATAGATATGTTCTAGTTACGTTCTTAGCCTACGCATGTTTCATGATAAATGCATTTTATATATGTGATGTATTCCCATGCTTTTGTCCTTGCCTAATGTAAGTCGCTCTGGATTAAGAGCGTCTGCTAAATGCCTAAATTGTAAATTGTATAAGGTGTTGTGAGTTTGTAGATTTGGTACACGACAACCGTACGCACCTAAGTATTACTCAAGCTACGTCACGTGGAGGCTGTGTAGCCTCCAAGACTGTTAGTTGGCTGCAGAGGTACTTCCCAACATGCCTCGGCATGTCTGAGTCTTTTATGTTCGTGTTCATTGGTTAATGTGCAAGGGAATGTGTTTATTTGGGTTTTATATGTTACGTATCGTATTATGTTAGCGTTTTATAACTTTTATTCTTCAATTATTTTTATCATGAGTGTTTGTTCACTAACATGGGTGGTCTCCCCATCTCTCTAGCTCTTTAGTAAACAGAAAATAGATTTTCAGGTCGGATGCCAATTTCATCCAATAAGGCTAATGTTCAGAGTCAGACAGTAATTGCATGCAATAAAGCAAAGATTTCATCAATACAATACCTTTGTCTATCTTTGAAATGTAAAACACACATTATTTACAGGCACACATTCAACATGAAAATATAAAAGGCATTCATATGCAGCATATACCAGCTCAGTGGCCTTGTGGTTAGAGTGTCCGCCCTGAGACTGGGAGGTCAAGGTTCAATCCCTGGCTGGGTCATACCAAAGACTCTAAAAACAGGACCCAATGCCTCCCTGCTTGGCACTCAGCATCAAGGGTTAGATTGGGGGTAAGTCCCTGTGACATACAACTAGCGTCATGTCCAGGGGGTGTACTTGTACATCAAGCTGCCTCACGCTAGAGAAACAGGAGATAGGCTCCTGCCCTATGGGCCTCATGGCTCGGCAAGGCTACTATATGCAGTATGCCTGTCATTAAATGATGACCAATTTCCACAAATCATATATTAAGCCAGAAACTATGAATGTACCCAATTAAATAGAGATACTGTATGTATTTAATCATTTCAAATACACCCTTTCCATTTGATGTTTTCTTTGAATAACACTGACAATGTGTTATTGAGTTAGGCTGCTTGCAGCATGACACAAACATTTTCCAAATGGTTTAACTGACACATTGAAACCGTTTGTTTAACTGTTTTTTTTTCTTGTTTATCGCATTAAAATACCTTTTTTATTTGTATTAATCTGGAACATTTACATAATTTATCTGTCTTATCTGTCAAAATTGTATACTGCTTATTTGTCGATTATATTCTAAAGTAATTTTCACAATACAAAATGCCTAATGAAAACAGTATTAAAAACTGACAAATAATAATCAATTATACATGTAGTATAGATATACAATGTGACCCAACATTTTAAGTTCCAGGGCGCAACTAATGCTGTCATCCAAAATTCTCTTATAGGGCACTCTATAGAAAGTCACAGGCACATAATTGACTGCATGCAAGCCAGCTGCGAGACAAGGACATTTCCTCTGTTGACTGTTTGTCCTCAGCTCTCTAACACGTCTTCGTGCTGCTGCCTTGTACATCATAATCATTAGTTCCAACATGACTCCTTCTGTCAACCGCAGCCTCTCTCCACAGGACTCCCCAAAGCACAGATTTTGTGATGGCTATATAGCACGAAACAGCAGTTTGGTAAATCCTGTCTAAATGAATCTTCATCTGCAGTCATGAATGCATGTCTGAGGTGGTTGCCAGTACATACCTCAACTCATCCAGAGTGGTACGCTGTGGTTCTTCTTGTGGCCGTAACAAAATGGAGTGTGTAAACCCTGACTGAGGCAATGACTCCGCAAGATTGGCTGTCAAACCAAAAGTGACTTTAAGGAACTTTCCTCAAACTTCCTCCAGATTGTATTGATTGGCACACAGCTCTCTTTGCCTTTACACCGTGCACAGTATGGCCTTTGTGCCTTTGAGCAGAAGCTGAGCCACGCTGCTACTTGCACAAGACAAGAGCAACACGAGGACGTCAGGGACACCTCACTTGATGGCAGTTGTGTCTCTCTCTTTTTTTTTTAATACATTTTATTCAAAGAGTATGACATCATATACAAGTTTCACAGAAAGAAAATACAACTCTTTGTTCTTAAGTTTTCTCCCACAACTCCTTTCCCAATCCTCCCCAACCACCCACCATCTTTCCCCACGAGGCCAGACATACAAACAACATAAATTATATACAGGTATAAAACCAATAAGTTGAGTACATAACTAAGATACAGGTATAAAACCAATAGGTTGAGTACATAACTAAAATACAAAGAAAGGGATCACATGGTTATGTTCACAGGCAGTTGTGTCTCTTGGCGAGAAGGTTGGCATGTAGCACATGACACCCACCTCTTGTTGAGTACTCATCAAATCGGCTAGGCCTTTCACATGATCCTTTTCGGTGGTTTTGGTCTCTGATTGATGTGTTTCCTTTTCCTGTTACTGGATGTCACGCAGTCATTACCTACATCCTCCTCGCTCTACTCACGGAATACTACAAAATGATGGAGTGTGCACGATAAACAAAAAAGAATCTCACCCACTGCTTTACACCTGTAAGACTGATGTGAGAAATAAAACGGATTCTGCTTCCGATCCTGATTCTGCTTCGGACACCATACACCAGGGGAAACTAATGAAAAACTCATTCTCCGGGCCTTCAGAATTCCTGAGGAGATGGTTCTGATGGTTCTAATTATCCATAATGTATAAATTATGTATAAGGGGTCAGGACAGCTAAGCCTTTTCGGGGAGGGGTCAGTATAAATGATGGACTTAGAAGACTGTTATTCGTCTCAACTGCTCGATTACTGACCTTGATTATGCTGATGCAGGGGTGTCACAGAGTATCTGAAGGTGGGGGGATGAGTGTGGGGAGGAGACGATACCCGCATGCCGAATTTGGCGTTTTCTCTCTCTCTTTTTTTTTTTTTTAGCCTATTCCTGGCCAAAATTCCCAGGTAGGCATGCTTTGGCTAGGCAAAAATGGCACAGTCGCCGTTCAATCAATCTTAAATGGACCAATATAATATAATAGGCTTTTAGGACAAAGTTGTTACTGTTACTGAAACAAACACACCCGTGTGAACTGAGTGGTGCAACTACACATGTATTGTTATAGTTACTGTACATTAGAACCAGGAAAGCATCTGTGTCATAAGTACTCTCCGCATGAATTCAGTCTCAACAGTGAATTCATGCGGGATCACTGTCGGTGATGTCAGTGACGTCACATACTAACCATAGCAACCTTGCTCACCCGTACAGGCACAAACACACACGGGTACTAACAAAGCCAGTTGTTGGAGTGGTTTGCACCACTCAAAAAACAACAACAAAAAACAGTCAGTCGGGTGGTCAAAAGTGGGGGGGATGAAATCACCTATCGGTGACAGTGGGGGTGCCACGATGTACTCACAGTGAATGGTGGTGACGCGCCTGTGCTGATGATATCGCCCTAGTCTGTACTCACAGTGAACGGTGGTGACGCGCCTGTGCTGATGATATCGCCCTAGTCTGTACTCACAGTGAATGGTGGTGACGCGCCTGTGCTGATGATATCGCCCTAGTCTTGGATACTGCAGAGAAAGGAAGAGAACTACTAATGGCAGTAGAAATTGAGTGCTTAAAGATTGGCCACAGAATAGGATGTGAAAGTCATGACCAGGCACTTGCCTGGAATGCCCTACATGGGATGAGAAGAGAGTGGACATCTGACATGGGAGAAGTCCAAAAAAGGTGCAATGTGTTCGGTTCTTATATTCTTTATTTTGTTTTACTGATAATAAGGTTAGAAATAAGTTTATAGGGCATAGTTTTACTGGGGTTAAGTTTATGTATAGGATTAGGTTTAGGCATCGTTTTACTGAGGTTAAGGTTAGAAATAAGGTTAGGTTTAACCGTTTAATTTACTCGTCGTTTGGTATTCAGTCAAAAATGGAAAAACTTAGGCCTATATAGATTAAATCTTGTCTGACATTCTGATGATTTAAGGCAGATGTCATCACTGAATTGTTTTCGGTTTTGAGGATCCAAACATAAACCATAGAAAATTGCCATCCATTTAAAATACTAGACAATAGACATAGCCTATTAGGCTAAAGTTATAATAAGGAGCATGGTTCTGCTTTGGGGCCAGCGAGGGGGTGGAGGGTATGAACTTCTAGGGGCCAGGGCCATTGATAGTCTCGGCTCTATGCTCTACTAGCACGCTGCACACACGCACGCAAGCACGCGCGCACACACACGGTACGCACACACGCACACACACACACACACACACACACACACACACACACCGCCCCTATTTTCCCTCCCAACATCAGGACAGAAGCAGCCAGCAGCCTGTTGGATTTAAAGGGACCCGAGAGAGAGAGACTGATAGAACATAAAGGAGTTTTTTCTCATGAAAGGAGCACATGGACATATCATTTTGAGTTGATTTGTTCAACATTTAATTCCAACATTTGAACAGATTTCTTCAGAATGTGGAAGGTATATCTGCTGTGTATTTTCCTGCTCTCAGTGGCTCTCCCGTTGTTGGCAGAGAGAGATGTGAGCAGAAAGAAGCACGAACATGATTCAGGTGAGGCTGCTCAACACCACAGGCTTCAGATTAACAGTTCATTTTCACAAATTGAATTGAAGTGACTGGCACAGCGCGTTGGAAACATTCGATTAAGAATACGAGACTGCTCGCCCCTTTACCAACTACACTAATCGTGCGTCAATTAAATATCATGTCACGCTCTCCCGACTCCCGTCGTGATTAGATGAACGTAGGTATACGTGCAAAATGGTAGGCTATTGACATAATTTAGGCATGTTTCTTTTATGTTTAGTGTCATAAAATGATAACTCAAGCAAGCTTCCTCACGCTGTCACGCATGTCTCATTCCAAGCAATCAACAGGTGGAATGAGTTTGTCATAATATTCTCTAGGCTAAGCTACATGTTGAGTTTAAAAGGTCCCTTTTCTGTTGCTTATTAGTTGCGTTAATATATTTTTTCTAAATAGACCTGGCTATACCTGCAAAGGCATATCACTCGATATGAAAGATAGCCTACATTTGTTATGGTGATGGGCAAGAGGGCAATTGGATCTCGCTGTCTCTCCTGCATGATATGGATGGGAGTTAGCACAAGATTTAGACTCTCGTCAGAATCGAAAAAAACTCTACGAGAGTCTAAATCTTGGGCTAGATGGGAGTAGCCTACAGAATCAATATGAAAACTAAATAAATACTTCAATCAATCAAGACCAATAGAACTATAGTGACAGTATACAAATATATTTTGCACCATAAATTGAGCTGTAGCATCTATAAATTAAAGATATTAATTCTCGCTATAGTCCCACAGGTCCTTTTCCAATATTGTTATGTGTTATTATTTTATTTTTATTTTTTCTGTTGTATTATAAACATTAATCTCTTGGCATTATTCTTGAAATAACAAAGGGAAATGGGAAAAGGATAGATAGCCTATCACATATCACATTTTGCTTTCCACTAGAGTGTAGAACTGAATAGGCTAATACCCTTTTCATCACATTTCAGTTATGATGTGACATATGTTCCTGTTTTCTGTTCTTAAACCATCACCTGAACCACTGTCACCAAGTTAAATTCCTGTGTGTTTGTTGTCCATGATTCTAATGACCTATATAGCATCCCTATTCCAGGTTAACATTTCTACAAGTTCACAACACCTTGCAAAGAGACATGTTGTGAGCTTGTAGATTACAGTAGCTATATCCTGCAATTATATTTTAGTGAAACTATAGGAGAGGGCCTAGTATAGCGCCCAGGGTATTCAACTATAGGCCTATAGGGTTTCAGTGTTAATTTCTAGCTAACTTAACATAAAAATTACAGAAGCTGTCTATACCCTAGATGGGCGCTATATGGTTAACATAATGTGTCATCTATAACAGATATGCCAGGCTGTTTTGTTTTTTCGTCCCTGGCCCTACGCTGGGACTCTGGGAGTTCCTCAAAATTGAAATAGATATCCGTGTGCACATGAGTGAGGGCATGTGCACAGGGCAGGCCAAAGGATTCCATGCCACTATAGTGGGAGGGCATCCATGATGGGCAGCAAAAAAATAAAAAATAAAAGAAAACATGAAAACAAAAAGAGTAATAATGTATACAATTCTCAAACAAGCAAAAAACACAATAGGACAGCAGCAGAAGAAAGCAAACAGATCCAAGGACAAAGGATTGGGTTTTTAAAGCAGTGGTCATAGGTTTGTTACCATGTCCATAAAAGCCCATACAGTTCATTCCATTTAGATTTCCCAGACGTATCAGTAAGCTGAGAGAGATGTGTGTGGTACAGTGTGTGTGTGTGTGTGTGTGTGTGTGTGTGTGTGTGTGTGTGTGTGTGTGCGCGCGCGCGCGCGCGCGCGCACGTGTGCATGCAGCAAAATGCTCACAAACTGTAGTAAAATCTCCCAACGTTATATATATTTTTGTGTACAGCACTATAGCAGCAGGCCACATATCCCCAATTCTTGAATATTTTTCGAAATTGGTCGGATTTACAACTATGTCATTCAATGTAATTGAATAATTATCCCTCTAGGCTCCTGCCAGGCTACAGGACAGATTCTAGCCAATCACAGACATGGGTGGTGCTGCGGCAGGAAAACAAACCCAATACCCATACTGACCCCAAGTCCTGTATACCAGTGGTTCTCAAAGTGGGGTCCGGGAGGGGTCCTTGAGGGAGTTCCAGGGGGTCCCCAGCTAAATGATAGTCTAATGGGTCCATTTGGTTCCATTTACACACTCAAGAGTTAAATTTACATTGATTTTACTATATAAATTGGGGTCCCAGAGATAGAAATGCCATTAAATGGGGTTAGCCTAATTCATGCCAAACTGGGGGTCCTTGAAATTAGATTGTTATAGAGCCGTAACAATCTTCTCTTATGGGTGTCTCTGGCATATCTCTTCAAATGGGGGTCCGCGGGCTAATTAGTGTCAATTTGGGGGTCCTTGACATGAAAAAGTTTGGGAACCACTGCTGTATACTGTACTTTGTTGTATGACAAAAATCTAAATAACTGATTTACAAGCGTGTGTGTGTGTGTGTGTGTGTGTGCATGCGTGCTTGCGTGCACACAAATGTTTGTGCTTTAGTGTGTGCGTTTGTGTGTGTGTGCGTGAGGGTTAGGGTTAGATGGAGTACAACTGGTGTAAGGGGTAGCCGTAATTTGCAACAATAGATTTTTTATAAAGTTGCAATACCCTCCATTGACAGCTCATTGATCCAAATAGATTGATTTCCGATCTGCTTGTATTAAACAACGTTAAACTCACCATATTGCAGTTGTAGGGCAAGCTTGAATTATCCTCTTTCAATCTGCAAAGCGTTTGTTTCATAAAAATCCACTGTAGGCATGTTTCTGTCAAGAAATTCCTTGCAGGTTATTATTTTTCTATGTGTTGGAGTTTGGAAGCACTCGTTTTCATTAACGCATCGCGCTGAAATGGAATCCCCGGCCGCCTCACTTCTTGTACTTTTATAGCTGTTCCTGTTACCTCACTTCCTGGAACTATTGCTAGCATGCTTTTTCCCCACAGCTCCCCCCTATGTCATGATCCAACCTTGTCAACAGAAAATTAATGACATAATTACACAAAACAAAACATTTTTTCAACATATTTTGGGGCGATACCCTCGTGGCCCACCTGTTGGGAATCACTGAAATAGATGCCTTCATTGTTGTCCTATGCACTGTACCAGTCCAGCTTACATACTCCATACATACACACAGAGATAGACAGTAAGTAACGCCCACAAATATCGCATCCAGTTTTAGGCTGGGGGAAATGTTTTACAATGCCAAACAGCCAGGGCCGGATTAACACCTCTGAGGGCCCCTGGGCACTGAAGCTCGAAGGGCCCCCCTTCACGCGCGCACAACATCTTTGCTGTTTTGGAGCCGTTTTGGGGCAGTTTTATGCCGTTGTATTGGCCTATTTCCGGTCGCCTACCCCCCCCAGAGTGACAGCCAATCTAGCGCATTGTTGCTGCTTTACACACAATTGCACTTTTCAGCTGCCCTTCTCACCAACAATAAAACACTAATCTTTTTAGGCACCATTTATTTCATTCGGATTAGCAGGGAAAGTTTCTGTGGAGCTTTTTTTTTTCTTTTTTTGAGGGGCCCTTGGGCACCAGGGGCCCCTCAAAAAAAGAAAAAAAAGAGCACGTGCCCAAAGTGCCCATATGGTAGATCCGGCCCTGCAAACAGCTGCTGTGTTACGTTCTGCACAACGAATATGGTTAAAAATCTGGAATTAAAGATTATACATTTGCCATTGCAAGAAACAGAACCCATTAGAAGGACAAAGTGGCTACAAGCCATCCGCTGAGAGGATAATTTTGGCCGCCTGTGGAACAGTGTACAACAAAGTGTACAACGAAATTTACTGGCACATCCACGGACGGTAGGTAGGCCCAACAGTGGATAAGGGATCAGCATTATAAAAGTATATATAAAAATAGAAATCTACAGTCTGCACACTGTAACTTTGTAAAGCTCCCATATGTCTCGAAACGTTAATCTTACAGTTAGTGTGCAGACTTCAATTTTCTTATATTGCCTTCTGAATAAACCCCTGCACATTCATTGCTTTTATTTAACCAGTAAAACTAATTGAGACATGAGTCTCTTTTACAAGAAATAACTGGCCAATAGGTTACACGAGTGACCACAAGAAAGACAAGCATAAAAGGACATTACAACAAGCACAGCCATATGGCTGACAGACACAGAATATTACTCACTTCGGTTAATTAAAATAAATACAATAGAAAAAATATAAAAGCAGCAAATAAAAACTAAACTTCAATCGTCAACACAGCAGTGACATCAGCCATCTGCAAACATCTGTACCTGGAATTCACTCAAATGAGCTCCATAATAAACTTGAACTTGAATGAAGTCATATACTGGCTTTTGGTGTTAGCGGTAGCGTGCTTTGTCCACAGGCAACAATGACTCAATGTATGACATTGCAATTGCTTTAAAAATGGCTATTCTGTTAAATAATCATATTTGAAAATAGCCCCATTTGCATTGAAGAAATGGATAGCAAATCACATTTTTCCCCAGGTGACTCCGCCCCCCAGCTATTGACGTGCTGATGACACTACGCCGTGTGTGTTGCTGTGCGCCAAAGTATAAAATGGCATTTACACCCATTATAAGCCAAATGCGCTAAAATGTTTTTTTCACATTGAGGCCTGTAGATAACTAAGTTCAATTTCCTCACAATCGTGAAATGAATACATCTATCTATTTGATTTGATTTAATCTAATATGAGTATGTAATTGCATGTAATCTAATTAACCAACACTCGCCCACCCACTGTGACAGAGAAACTGGAAGGCCACATTAAATGATCAAATCAACCGCTCAGGCATTGAAAATGATATCTGAATCAGAATTATAAATCAGAAGTTGACTATAAACTTCTAAAAGGGGCTAAGGTCAGGCACTGGATTGTTTTTCACGGACATAAAAACCAGGCCTCTTAACAAAAATCTGTGTTTCCAACTGTAGCCTGGGGCCAAGGAAACCACCGCCGCTTGTTTGCCAGGAGAAGACTCTCTCCACTCCAGGGAGATCATCTTCCTGTAAGTTGTTTGGTACACATCAACCTCATGTTTGGGAACTCCTTTCAGTTGACATGTGTTCTTTGTTCTCCCCTTTAATACTGAAGAAATATTGACTTTCCCTAGTACAGTATGGAAGGGAAAGCCACCGTGTCTTAATCTCTCTCTACAGTATATATCTTGCTCCCATCTTGACCTGTTTGTATCTCACTTTTTCACCCTTCCTCTCCACCCAGCTCTCTCTCTGACAGTCACAGATACACTTGGTTGAATTTAAGATATTTTATTCCTCCCTTCATGTTCCTCTCTGCCGTCTTTACATTCCCTGTGGCCCTGCTATGTGGATTTAGTTTTTTCTGTAAAGTTGCTGTGTATTTCTTTTGTGTTCACCTTATGTCTAATCATACACATCACATACCTACCGCTATGTGGACTTACACTATGCTGGTCTTATGCAATGCATAGTGTGTGTGTGTTTCGGACGTGGGAAGGCTCGCCCCCTGGGAATGGACAGTGACTTTTTAATGGATAAACAGGCTAATTCAGTTTTAAAATCAGCTTTTTTCCAGCTCAGGATTTTATCGAAGGTGAAGCCGTCTTTTGTAGATTTTGAAAAAGTTATACATGCTTTTATCACCCGCCTGGATTACTGTAATGCACTTTATATTGGGGCTAGCCAGGGCTGGATTCACAGACTGCTATTAGTGCAAAAGCTGCAGCACGCCTTCTGACAAGCACAAGAAGGCGTGACCACATTTCTCCCGTTTTAGCTTCGCTGCACCCCATTCGATCGGCTGCACCCGATTCGACTGGTATCATACCATTGAATGGGGCCAGTATGGCCGTTATCATACCATCTTATGGGCCCAGTATGGCCATACTGGCATACTCACTGTTTCAGTATGTCATTATCAGTGATTGTCATTATCACTGATGTCCTGACGGAGGCGCGCCGTGTCTGGTGGCCTTGAGCTACGTGAGGCACCGCCGAGTGAGGCGCTAGCCGAGCGAGTCGCCGTGCCGAGCGTTGCGAAGGCCACCAGACCCGACTCAGCGCCGTCCGAGTTACGTCCCGATAGGCAGAGAATAGTATATATTAATAGCCCCTAGTTTCCATGCGCCGACAATAGTTGGAAATGACACGTCCACCAGGGGGAAACCTTGACCAGGCTATGGTGAGTATGCCAGTATGGCCATACTGGCCCCATAAGATGGTATGATAACGGGACATACTGGGCCCATAAGATGGTATGATAACGGTCAAATCGGCTGACTGCACTGGCTCCCTGTATGTTTCAGGATTAAGTTTAAGATTATATTGTTTGTTTTTAAATCTCTTCATGGGCTAGCGCCTCCATATATTTCGGACCTTTTAAAATTGTACGTCCCAGAAAGGGCATTGAGATCGGCAGACAAGCTGCTGCTGGAGGTCCCGAAGTCCGAGCTGATACTTAGGAGGGATCGAGCCTTTTCTGTGGCTGCCACTAAACTCTGGAATGAACTCCCCCTCTCTGTAAAAGTGTCCCCCTCTATCTCGATTTTTAAAACACTTTTTTTATTCCAAAGCTTTTAACCCAGGTCCCAGAGTGAGTTATTTTTTGTTTTACTGTTTTTCCCCACCTTGACCTTGTTGTATATTTGTATCTCTATACTATGTTTTTTATCTTGGACTTATGCAATTTTGTGCACTTTTATTTGTGTTTGTTATGTTACTGTATGTAAAGCACTTTGGTCAACTCTGTTGTTTTTAAATGTGCTCTATAAATAAAGTTGGATTGGATTGAAACAATGATGGAGCTCAGTTTATGCAAAGAAATGTATTTTACACCCACTTCTATACATCTGTAAGCCAATGATGTAACAATAAAGTTGATTGGTGTGTGTGTGTGTGTGTGTGTGTGTGTGTGTGTGTGCGTGTGTGTGTGCGTGTGCGTGCGTGTGGGTGTGTGTGTGTGTGTGGTGCAATTGCAGAAGCGGGTGAAGGCCCCGGCGCGCCGCTGCAGTCGGCTGATGGAGAACTGCTCCTTCCACGAGCCCTGCTGCGACCCGTGTGCCTCCTGCCGCTGTCGCCTCTTCAACACCATCTGCCACTGCTGGAGGATGGGATCACAGTGCTCCAAGAAGACTTAAGACGTAGTGCAGTGGTTCTCAAAAAAACCTTTTTAATTTCAAGACAAACCCCCCCAGTTTGATATTGCATTAGGGCCACAAACTACCCCCATAACACAGAGAGTGTACGAATGAAACCGAATGGGTCCATTTGGTTCCATTTGTACACTCTCCGAGTTACAGATATGTAAGGTTCTGTTTGGTATCTAGCTGTCCTGGGGGTCCCCGTACCCTAGAACCACTGATGTTGTGTATACTCTGTAGTACTGCGGTGTCGCTAGCCACAAAGAACTGTAGATTGCGCCGACTGTGTGCGAATTCAAACATATAACTCATCATTTCTAATTTAGGTTGTAGTTTATGCGCTACTGAGTTCAAATGTTGCAACAGCTGAAATAGTTACAAAACAGGCATAAGTTACAGCTTACCATAAATATCACGCCCTAGTCGTTAGTAAGCGTAAAGTCCTCTGTAAAATAGTGAAAGTTATGGTGCATCCGATCCTGCATAGTTTTGGATAACTTGGAGGGGCGATTTATACTGGCCGTTTGGCGTGGCCAGTGAATTCTCTGTGACAGATTACATACCCAGTAGTAATTTACGATGACAGATTTATGCCTGGGCTTTGGTTTTTCCACGAGTGGAGAAGCTGAGGATTACTGAGCTGCTGACAGACACAATTACACACAAAACTTTGTTTCTCCACCCTCCGGCAAGACCACATCCCGGGGCGATATTGAGTATGACAGGTTGTTGCCTCCGAAATTACGTTACATAAAAACAAAACAATGAACTCACCACCACAGTGTTGTGGTATGTAAACAGTCTATGATGGAATAGTATTATCATTTGATTAATGTTAATAAAATAGTACAGTAGGCAACAACCTCATCCTCGATCAAAATGACTGTTTGCATTTAGGTTATGTAATTTAACAACACGGCAATAAACTATAACAAGAATTACACTGTTCGCTGAAAATATTCTGTGACAATATAGGGTGGACTATGCAGCAGCATGTATACCTAAGATGAATCTTACATCTTTCTCCTTAACTCGGCACAGCTTTACCCTAAATGAAGAGAGAACTTGCGTACAGCTGGTGCAACTGACTGCTATAGGCCTACTGTATCTATAACATGTCCCGGCGTGATGCAATGTTAGCTTGTAGATCTGTTCTTTCTGGCAAGCAAACATCCTTGTGCGATGGATTATGCATTAAGCTCAAAGCCTAATTTATACTATGTCACTCAATACCTGGTGCCGCTTGTTGAAAATAACTGATTTTGGTTTGATACTGTGGTGTATAGGCACACACGCACGCACACGCACGCGCGCTGCATAGAAAATATGTAGATGCACAAACACACACTATGGACTGAACTTGTATGCCCACCACTGGTGACAGAGGGAACTTCAACACAGTTGCAGTACACAGAATGATCTCATATTACAATGAATGTACATGGTAAGTGAACGATATAAGGGACACATGATGTCATGTTATAAACTGACCAGGTTTAACCCAATCTAACATCCGACCCCCGTCTAATTCCACTTGGTTTAGTTAAAGCTACAATGTTTATCCAATTGTACACACTGATGATGGAGGCAACCATGCAAGACACCGGCTCATTGGGAGCAGTTATGGGGTTCAGTGTCTTCACTGTCTTGCTTAACTTTATTACTGCCGCTAAGTGGTAGCATAAGCACATGCCACGCGTCCGCTCTCACTCTACGCTCCTCGTTTAATTTCCGGGTTATTCAGTGATGTGGGGACTATTGTGAGCACAGTCATCGTTAGCCGTAGCAGCTCATACCCCTTAGCTATCATTACAAAGTTACTCAGCGATGCGATACAAACTCACAAATGATTTACGATCGTTGGGATGCTCACTCATGGGACGGCTCACCATGGACAGCGCTCGAAGCTTTAGAGAAAATCCTGTTATAATGGAGGCTCTCCATAGTAACCGGAGCAATGCTAAAAGGTAAATACGAACATGTACGTAGTTAGCACATTTAGTACCGCTAGCTTTAGCTACGATTATAAACGTAGAAGGCAGAGAAAAAGTTAAGGACACTTCGACACAAGAGCCAGGAGAAGCAAGAAGAAATCGGGAACCTTCTAGCTCCCATGATGGCCACTCTACCGCCTGAGCTATTGTTGCCTGTATTAACATACTATTAGTTAAAATCACCTTTTTATAGACATGTCATGTCATAATGTATGAAACAATGTCACATCAGTGAAACATGAGGGTACAGCTCAGTATTAGGAAGGTGTCCCTTACTTCTTACAGTATATCTTATGCATACAGTCATAAACACAAACGAGTGTATACAATGTATACACAATCTTCATGAATATATTTTGTGTATGTGCCTTCACCTCTGGTATTGTCCCCAGTTAACCCCATTAACCCTGGTGTCCTTATTTTGGGCAAATCATTAAAAATCGCCTATAACACCGTCCTACGACAAAGTATAAAATCAAGCTAAGTGGTTAACTGTATTGCGGCTGCTTCTGGTTATCTGAACCATTTCCGCTTTAAATTCACATTTATCTTGTCAGGAATGAGTACGTGGATCTATATGGGAACAGAAATAATATTTCTAACCTCATCTTAAAGCTCCTTTCGTTGTAGGCTTTGAAAGAAAACAGAATCTGAGTTCTTTTCAAGAAAAAAAAGGAAATAAAAGAATTTCTGTTCCTGTATGTATGTGATTCAAGCCTTTGAGAAAAGATTGTCTATATATATTTTTTTCTATTGAATAAATAACTTGTTATATTGGCCATATGTTCCCTCTTTTATCGTCTTTCTAATCTAATCACTTCTGGAAAACTGGTTTATAACCAGAATTCTACCAGCAGACCCAAACATTTAATACAGCCAAATACAGCCCAAAATGCTGTCTGGAAGCTCTACTCTTCCTTGTATCCACTATCCAGCCATCTTCTCATGTCATTCGGGGGTGCATACATTGGTTAGTCAGACAATCCCGTGCTGCAGGTTAAAAATCACCCGTGGCTCCCGACATGCGTGGCAGGTTAAAACGAATCTGTGCTGCGGGTTAAAAATTCACCCATGGCTGAGTGGTTGGTGCGGGCGAGTGCAGCGTCATTCGGTTCAGCCAGGTCACCTACAGTACATTGTGGAGCGTAGCTTTATCTCATGATGTGTTCTGGCCCCATCTGTGAGCTCACCCTCCACAGTTCTTCCGGTACTTGGTCAGTGGTCACATACAGTAGCAGAATCAGAATCGGTTTTATTGTCACATCCTCACATCACAGGTCTACAGATGAAAAACAGTGGGTGAAATTAGTTTTTGCTCCATCGTTGGGAAGGGAAATGGAAGAAGAAGTAGTACGGGGGCAATGGGTGGCTAGTATATGGCTGGTCCATTTAACGACTTGTCTTAAACCCTCAACACTTTGTAAACTTCACCTTTGACTTGGTCTGCTCTTTTTCCCTGTACATCAAATCTCTTTGCTGAAAATAGTCAATCTACAAGTTATTTAGGGCCAATGTTATAGGGATGCAAGGGTAAAAATAACAATAATTCCCTATCACACAAAGATTTGGCAGCCCCCCTGCAGTATCTCTGAGAACCCCCCAGGAGTATCAGTCCCCCTGTTGAAGACCCCTATTTTTTTATATCCCATAGCCCATGGAGGGACAATTGCGCTGCTAAAGACCAAATCTTCATGACATCACCACAACCAAATGTGTATTTCTGGGTAGATAAGCTCCGGCAGCATCGCACTGTGGCAGTTTTATTCATTAACCTAATTTTTGACTTATGATATTGTTACTGAATAGCCTATTAGAAATATTAGGCTATTAAATATGTTGGCTGACCAACGTGTGAAACTTCACTCTGTGGTCATTGCACGGAGCCACTTGGTTTATGGCCCCTGCGGTTTAGCCAAACACAAAAAATAGGAAGTGAGGTTTTGTATGATGGGCCGCAGGACAGTCAATTCCTCTATAAACCTTCTGTGTGAAGGCTGGGGTTTCATTTCATACTGGCCAGGCGTGTCCCTCCAGCACTGCTGAGAAATTAACCACATTTTTCTCTGACTTTGTCAGGGGAGAAGCTTACTTATACTCACTTGCCGACCTGATCTTCAAGCTGACAATCAATAATCGGATTATTTAAAAAATAAAGAAAATAGCTGATCTACAAGCAGGTCCGGCACCAAACGCTTGACCAAACAGGAGTAAAAGAGTGGAGCATTTGATTGATTGATTGAAATTCTGCTGAAATAGCGCCTTTTTTATACTGCGCCTTGCACACAAGTAAAGTAGGCCATGTATGGCTTACTTGTGCACAAGCAGAGCGCCCCATGAGGTGCGCTCACAACTAATGTAGACTAATGTCTATTACAACTGCTGTTCTAAATCCTTTAGACCCATTATTGACCTTATAGCAACCTTGAAATGTACCTTAGTTACGTCACCAAGAATGGTGGTCCCTTTGATGTTGATGGTGACGTCATCTTAAACAAGAGAGGACACACACACACACACACACACACACACACACACACACACACACACACACACACACAACTGGGCAAAAATGTAAGATATCTACGGTACATATACTATATGCGCAAAGCAGCAGGTATGTACATGAGGCTAGACTGCAAAAAAGTGCCAAAGAGGATTAAACAGGGTTATGATATGATACCTTAAATTCTAGCTACCTTGCCTAAAATGGCATATGAAACAAATCTTATTTAAATTATATATTTCTTAATTTCATATTTCTAATCAAGGCTGCATCTGTAGCCTACATTGATCCGTATCTTTTCCTGGGATGCTGTCAGCTTTCCTGGAAGGTGATGAAAGGGATGGAAGCGCATCACAAACTGTAATGCTGCCCAGTGGAATCAGTGGAATACAGGAATATAACCAACATGGAATTGAATGTATTACAAATAAAAATGTAGCGCATCTGTAACAAATCTTACATGTCTGAAAGCCAAAAGTTGTACAGTCCATTCATAGACTTTGAGGAAATTATTACGGTTGCCAGTGCCTTCTGGTATCAAGTACACAACAAAAAATGTCAAATCTTTAATAGGCCCTACCCCAAATATCTTTAACCACCTAAGCCATACTACTCTATAGATCCTCCAGAAAGCCATACATCGTACCTCTTGCTCGAATGTCTTATCTAATATACCAAACTAAAAATCCAAGACGGGCTTGTTTCTCTACTGAATGTAATCACACGTGCTTCACAAATTAACGAGATACTCAACAGACACTGGCTTCAAGCTGAACCATCTTTGAAGGACTTCTGCAAATCCCCACTCAAAATCCTCTCATTCAGGAGAGCATCCACAATCAAACACACTGTAATGTACAAAAACATGGTCCAAAAAAAGAACCAGATGTCTGACAACAACTGGAATGTAAGTATAGCTGTGGTAATAACAGACCGCTCAAACGCCACACTGGAAGGAAGATTCCGATTCATGAATTCATTAACTGTAAATCAACACATGATGTACATGTTATTATTTCCCAAATAAAACGAACTGGCTCCCCTTAGACGTCCTTCCCCCTCATCTGGCTAAAGAGACCAGTGGGGCTACAGGGCCGGATCTCCTATGGATCTTAAACCGGTGCCTAGCAGGTGATGTACCAGCCGTTTTTAAACATGCTGTGGTACAGCCGTTGCTTAAAAAGCCCAACCTTGATCCCTCTGTCCTATCCAACTTCAGGCCTATTTCCAAGCTCCCGTTTAATTCCAAAGTTATGGAAAAATGCGCCCTGGCCCAACTGATGCCCCATCTGAACACCCATGGCATCTTAGAAGTGTTCCAGTCTGGGTACAAAACCCTCCATAGTACTGAGACTGCACTCTTGGACCTTACTGCCGCTTTCGACACTGTAGATTACAGCATTTTGCTCTCTCGCTTGGAGTACTGGGTTGGCATTAGAGGGTCAGCACTGGAGTTTTTCAGATCCTACCTGTCAGGGAGAAGTCTCTGTGTTACCCTAGGAGACGCTACATCTTCCACAGCATCCCTCCACTGCGGAGTGCCACAGGGCTCTATCCTTGGGAAAATCTTGGTTATGTTGTACCTGCTCCCCCTAGGATCTATTTTTAGAAAACACTGTGTTTCCTTCCACTGTTACGCTGCCAAATCTACCTGCCTCTGAAACGTAACCCTGACTCCTTAAAACCCTTGCTCGCTTGCCTGGAGGAACTTTTTAAACTTTAACGACAGCAAGACTGAAGTTATGGTGTTTGGGCCCAGCAACAATGTGTTTCCTCCCGGTGATTTATAACCTGACTCCGCCAGATGGGGCAGCAGAGAGTACTGCTGCCCCATCTGGCGGAGTCAGCTTAGGTGATTTAGGCCCCCTTGAGCCTTTCTTAAAGCCAACTGCCACCAGTCTAGGGGTTAAAATCGACTCTGATCCAAAGATGGACAAACAGGTTAATGAAACAGTCAGAAAGAGCTTCTTCCAGCTTAGGAGGCTGGCAAAGATTAAATCTTGTCTTTCCCACTCTGTGTTCGAAACTGTTATCCATGCTTTTATGACATCCCTCCTCGACTACTGTAATGCCCTGTATATTGGAGTCAACCAGGTCTCCATCTCTCGCTTACAGTTAGTCCAAAATGCCACCGCACGGTTGCTTACAGGTACACGTAAGCGAGACCATATTAGTCCTGTACTAGCCTCCCTCCACTGGCTTCCTGTGCGATACAGGTTTGGCACCCATTTATCTCTCTGAATTGCTGACACCTTATGTTCCCACAAGGACCCTTAGGTACTCTGACCAGCTCCTCCGGTGGTGCCTAAAACCAGGCTGAAGCTCAGAGGGAACCGGGCTTTTGCATGTGGCAGCTCCCAAGCTTTGGAATGAGCTGCCTCTGCACATAAGACATGCCCCCACCCTTCAGGTGTTTAAATCACGCCTCAAGAATCTTTATTCTTTGGCATTTCCAAGCATAGTATGAGCTGTTTTTGATGTTGAAAGTGACACTGTGTATGTTGTTTGTTTTTAAGTCATGTACTGTAGGACAAATCAAACAACCCCTTAAACAAAGACTATCAGAACACAAAACAATCCGTACAGACAAACAATATAGATTATTATGCAAAGCTAAATGTTATGCTGAAGCAAATCATGGTTCTTCACCCTCATCATTATGACACACAATGGACTGAATGATGATTATACAGGTAACCTAAAATGCTTTTTGGGTTTTGGTTGCCCCTTTATTGTCATTTGGATGTGTAGCTTTAAAGGACACCTTCACCACTTTTCAACTTATCTTCATATAATTGAAATTGGTCCTCACTAATGTTCATGATAAAATAGCACTATTTTTGAGTGGTGCAAACCACTCCAACAACTGGCTTTGTACCCGTGTTTGTTCGTACCAAAAGAACGAGCATGGTTGCTATGGTTAGCAACCAAAAAAACGAGCATGGTTGCTATGGTTAGTATGTGACGTCACTAACATCACAGTGACTATAACAATAAATGTGTAGTTGCACCACTCAGTTCACACAGGTGTGATTTGTTTTTCCTACTGTGTCTGTGTCTCATAGGAGGGCTGTGGGCAGTTCAGAAACCCGTCCACCAATGACATCGTTAGGCAGATTTCTTTTAAACAAGATTTTGTTTTAGATTTTTATTATGGTGAGAATGGCTTCCATTATCGCATTGCAACTTTTCAGGACTAGAAAGACTGCAGTTTCTATTAGCTTGGATTCCCCATCGATGATGTCACTGATGGACAGGTTTCTGAACTGCCCACAGCCCTCCGAGACACACAGACCTAAAAAATTGTGGCATTTTATCATGAACATTAGTGAGGACCAATTATATGAAGATAGGTTGAAAAGTGGTGAAGTGGTCCTTTAACAGCCTGTCATTCATTATATCAAATCAGTGAGTGTCCTTGTATTCTATTCATGTTCACTGCAGGAATAGTTTGTTATGGTGCGTGCACAACTGTGACTTTCACTTTAGTGCTCGAATTCCTTATCATTGCTTGCTCTACTGTTCTGTTGAAATCACAGTATTACATTATTGTGGGTAAAGTACCTTAACTGGCATTTCTACTGTGGTCTGTACCAGGTGGTCTCTCTTGAGCAGTACGTGGCTGTCAAAGTGGGGTCTGGGGACCCCCCGCAGAGGGAAAGTGTTAATGTACAACATCACAATCTTTAACCAAGTTAACCCCATTTTATACTTTGTATATTTGATATAAGCCCAGCTCACATGTAGCGTTTTGAAATGCCATAAAAACGTTTAACACAAATCTTCCTTGGCACCAAATCTTTTCAGATGGTGTTCAGTGGCCAAATACATATACATTTACTACAAAAGAGGAAGGGAAAATAAAGAGAGCCTGGGTGTTAGTCATAGAATGAAAATGCAGAAGTCCATGCAGAGACAGAGCTGGACATTGTGAAGGACAAACAGTACAGTAAAGTGCAGCCTGTCGGGTTAATATCTTTGGGTAAATTTCATACATTTGGGATGATGGCAGTGTGTGCAGAGCTGGCATTCAACGTGGACCATGGATACCTGGAGGGTCTGGTTCGAGGAATGAAAGCCCAGATTCTGACGTGTGCCGACTATCACAACCTGGCACAGTGCGAAACACTGGAGGGTAAGATACCACATGAAGACTTGGATTGTCATAATATCATTAGGTGACACGGTATTTGTGGGCTCATATCATTTGTTTATTATTTGAATGTTAAGGGTTTACAGCTCTGAGTCTGAACACGTACCCTCTACCCTGTCAGTGTTGACACTGTCAGGTTCCATCTGTCCAAGAACCTAGGAATGATGTGACAGCATCAAAGCCATCTTGTCACTCTGCTGTTCAGCATAAGGAGAGACTTCACAAATTAAGACTGAGCTGCGCAGTAGTTACCCAGAATAATGTTCATACATTTTATGAACATGATTTTATTCTTTACACTAACATGTCCTTTGATAAATTATGCCATGGATGAAGAATGCAGCCACAAGCTTTCAGTCCTAAGACCTTCATGAGGCCTTAAATTATGCCATGAAATTGAGAAATTTCATGGTATTTTTGGCATTTCTTTTAAATATATTTTTAGAATCAAGTGTGTCACAAGGTGGAATGTCTTTTCCATTCCATCCAAACAATCTATTTTGGTTACTGAAAGAAGCAGAAAAGCCTAGTGCTGGTCAGTCTAAATGTCTTTTTTTGTTTGTTTGACATTTGTTTCAGACATTGTTAACTATATAAGAAGTTACCGATAACAACTTACTCAGCCTTTAAAACCTTCCAATAATACATTAAAAAGTGACAAAAGTGGGAGCACTCAAATGACCATCACAGATTGCAGGAGGACATCTTAATCTCAGATTTATTCTAAGGTAATAATAAGAGAGATACAGTAAGAGGATAGATCATTTGAAATAATGTGAAGACGCACTAGAATTCCTCACAAATACTTTGTGTTTGATTCCAATATCTCAGCTAAAACAGATCTGTCAGACAAAACTGATATCTTCATTGCTGGATAGACTGAAATGTTCTTATTCAGATATGGCAAATCAGGGATCATTAAAAAAACAAAGATAGCTGAAAACGGAATCCTTGCCTGCACCCAATGAATAGAAATTATTCTGTGTGTGTGTGTGTGTGTGTGCGTGCGTGCAGTGTGTGCAGTGTGTGTGTGCGTGCGTGCAGTGTGTGTGTGTGCAGTGTGTGCAGTGTGTGCGTGCGTGCGTGCGTGCGTGCGTGCGTGCGTGCGTGCGTGCGTGCGTGCTTGTGTGGTTAGTCACTGTCACATCCTCTTCAGAGAGAATTAATCATGTTTGCTTTTCATTGGATGATATTTGTTAACAACCGTGTGGTTTGTAAATATAATTGAGCTATGATTCAGGGTGTCTGCAGATGTCTGGAGGCACATTTAAAGGGAAACATAGCAGACATTGGCTAATCAAAGTGACCAAGAGCCACATACAGTGTGCAGTACACATATTGTATACTGCACAGTGCCTTCAACAGCAGACGCAACACAACAGACAGATTCATCAGCCTTCAAATCCATGCAGAGCCAGAAACTAGAAACTGTTCCCTGAATATGTTTCATTGCCACTCATGGTTGGCCCCAATACAGCAATACAGCTTGCCTTGAATCACAATAGTATACGATTACACACAGCACAGCACAACACAAGCAGCAGCAGCAAATAAGAAAGTTTCTGTGTTGTATTCTACCAACACAGATGATAATTATAACTTCTCTTTCAACTGTCACATGTGACTCAGGCTCAGCACTCCATGACAATTGACAACACTAAACTCTACTCAACTTCCATGAGGTGTAATGTTACATTAATGTTTATTTCACTCTTTTCAGCTTGTGGCTGTCTTTTGTGGGGTAGGGGGGCAGGGAAACCAGACGAGAGCCTGCGTGATATGAAGCCTGCTTAGGGAGCGTGTACCAATAACCTGCATTCACAGAGTGTCTACCTTCTAGGAAGTATCTGCCAAATGCCAACACCTTATTGTGTCTCAATTAGCTGTCAAAAATATCAATGGCATGGCATGACTTCAACCTAGGTTCATATATGACCATGAATATGATAATAATAATGTTGACGATGCCACCTATACTAGGACCTAGTAGGTGGCATCGTCAACTTTATTATTTCATATTCATCATCAGATAGTTTATTGCCCACCAGTGTCTGGTGGTCCTGGTCCACAGCCTAGGGTGGGGCAAACGCTTATAGAGTCTCTGCTTGTCTCCTGTGCAGACATGAAGCTCCACCTGCAGACCACAGAGTACAGTGGGCTGCTGTCCACGGCCAGCGAGGAGGAGCTCACAGTGTCCCTGGTGGACAGCAGGCTGAGGGACAACCTGCTGACCGAGTTCAGCTGCCTGCGCTCCAACGCCCTGCCACCCCTCTCATCCTTCCTCGACTACATCACGTATGTTATCATCAGTGCTTATCAAAGTTAAAAAAGAATCAGTGAAATCACTCTGCATTAGAAACAGATAATAGTGACAAATAGTGATCACAAAACACACAAGTTGGATGGGGAGCATACAATTCCAGTTCTCGTCATACAATTTGTTTGTGGTCTTGACAACACCAGAGGAGTTCAGTGTATTATCCTCATGACAAAAGAAAAACACAACATACTAGCTGCATGTGTTATTCCAAATAACATCATGCAGTTGGGTAAAAGGCAAGCGGCAAGTGAAACATTTTAGAGTAAGTGGGGAGCCGTTCCACAGCTGAAGATATATATGCAGGAGATATGCTGAACCGCAGGTTGGGGGTTAGCAGTGACTGATGTGAACATTCAAGAACCCATGAAGGTGAAAGGGCAAGCGTACTCAGCCTGCACCAGAAGTCGTATTATAAAAAATCACACCCGTGTGAACTGAGTGGTGTAAGGTCTTATATAGCCTGATCAGCTGTGGTCTGACGGAATGTCTGACGTAATGAAATCACACCCGGGTGAACTGGGTGACCGTAGCAACCATGCTCATTTTTTCTGCAGACAGACAGACAGACTAACAAAGCCAGTTGTAGGAGTGGTTTACACCACTCAAAAATGAAACACGGGCCCTGGGGGGGAGCATGAAGAGAATCAAAGCGGAGATGAGGATGATTAGATGGATGTGCAGTGTGTCACTGAGGGAGAGAAAGACCAGCGCTGAGCTTACACATAGGATTGTGGATTTGATGGGAGGCAGACTGCGATTTGTACAGACGTAATAAGGAAGGAAGACAATGGGCAAAGAAAATTCCAGTTTTAGGTCAAAAGGTGATGACCGAAAACTACATGACGTCACACTGCGGTGATAAGCGACTCACCGCTCACCCGAACACATCTCTTTGTTTTGACTAATCACAGTTTTAGTGGTCACCTAAGCTTATCAACTAAAACTGGAGTATGAATAGGCCTTTAGAGGGGACAAGACCTGGCAGACGACCGTCTGGCCCGTTTCCAGGGTAAGAAAGCCATAGAGAGGATCCAGTCCAACCCAGCGGGATTTTGATGATTCTCAGCAGCACTTGACCAAATCACTGGGCAGTACTCCAGGTGTGACAAAACAAGTGACCAAACAACATGAATCATACCAGAAGATGGAACATACAGTACAGTATGCACAGCAGTTCCTTGGAATAGCAATGCTCAATCTCAAGATCAATTTGATCAGACCAAGACAATAAGCACCCAGTGGCCTGCAGGCTTGGTGACTCAACTCGACATGCTCAACTGATATTCCATCTATAAACTAGATAAAGTGCCCCTCGGGGCACAGGTCTCCACCAGGTCAGGTTGTGGCCTCCTGGTGGCGCTACCATATAGGCCAATGTGAAAAAGGTGGGATATATTCCTCAGCCTAGTAGGAAAGTCTGTGAAAGATTTCCCCTAAATTGCACGCTGCGTCCATGATTCGAGGCATTTTGTTCCAAAAAATCCACCTGTTGGTGGCGCTATAACAGGCCAATGTGAAAAGGGTGGGATATATTCCTCAGCCTAGTAGGAAAGTCTGTGAAAGATTTCACGTAAATTGCAGGCTGCGTTCATGATTTTGAGGCTTTTTTTGAACATTCCCAGTATCAAATGCAATAGTTATATAGTTAATAATTTAGTTTTGGCGATGTCTAATTGGTTAATTTGTTCAGACCACCAGATATAAGCCATCAGGAGCAGCAGCAGCAGCATGATCATAGTTTATAGCTGAAACCTGTTTGTTTTTATTCCTCAATAATCTGTGAACGCACTGTGCTTGAATAATAATATATTTGTATTCATTAAATAAATAATAAAAGGCTGCAGATGGCCTAAATGAACAGACAAATGGGACAGAACAACAAGTACTAGTCTGGAACCACACTCATGTTTTCCTCCTCCGTATGGCCTTGTTTCCATAGCTACAGCTACATGATAGACAACGTGGTGCTGCTGATAACCGGAGCCCTGAAGCAGAAGGACGTTGGCGAGCAGCTCCCACGATGCCACCCGCTGGGCGCCTTCGACCAGATGGCCGCCGTGGGCATCGCCCGCACCTCCACCGAACTCTACTCCACCATCCTGGTCGACACACCCCTCGGTACTTGAATGCTGGCATCCCTATTAGCGAGTTTGAGAAGACTAAAACGAAGGACATTCTACTGTAACTAAAATCATAGAGTCTATGATTTTAGTTACAGTAGTTTGGGTTGGTTTTTAACACAATACATTTTCAGTAATATGTTTTTGTTAAGCATCAGCCTAAAATGTTTGATGGATTCTAGGTTTAGTAATGTAGTTCGTTTTAGTTAACTATAATAACCGTACAGTGATGTTCCATGTGTGGCAGCTCCATTTTTCCAGGACGCTGTGTCTGAGTCCAACCTAGATGAGATGGGAGCCGAGATCCTCAGAAACAAACTGTACAAGGTAATTCATCAAAAGTAAGAGTAAAAGATTTCTAAAGATTTGTCACACGACAAAGTGTGCTTGACCACAAATGCTAAGAATGTTATTGTTTGTTTAGACAGATGCTGGGTGTGATGTTTACCTGGTATCCTAGTTTCTTGTACTACTGTATATACCCTGTCTTTATTGACAAGGGTTCATGGCATTTACTCTGATCTTGCACTTGTACAGTAAGTCGCTCTGTAGAAGAGCATATTCTAAATGACTAAATAGCAAATTGTAAATATAGACTGACTGACCGCCATGGGCCTAGTCACACCTGAATGCATTGAAATTAAATCTATATTGGAACTATAACGTTTTAATATGGCTTCATGTACATTGACCTTAAAATAAAGATGCCACAGTTCAAAAAAGAAGCACCAAAAATGTAGTATTTTTGTGTGCTGAGATAAACACATTTTCACTTGATTTTTCATTACCCCTAACAAATAAGAAATAAAAAAATTAAAAGTAGCCACTGCTTTGCACGGAGACAAGTAGCGAGGAGAGCAAGAAAAGGAGAGTGTAGTAGCCTATAGTATTGCTGAGAGAATAATATTAAAATATCCAATCTGAAGAAGAATCCATTTTGGAAGTCCAGCATACTGGGCTGCGTACTGGTCGCTGTCATATTTAAATAGGTGGTTTAAATAAAGAACATAACTTATAATTAGCTTGCAATGTGATATCGGTCACATATGTATCTTCTTGGACATAAAGTAGGAGATATTACAGGAGAAAGGTGTGATTCTTTGCATGCCCAATATATTCCCGTCTCCCAACATCATTATTAATTAATTAATAATAATTCATTAATTAATAATAATTCACTTAATTTATGCTCAGTGAGGTTGCCCTCATTTACAGTGACGTCGAGCGAATATACGAACTGTAGCAAACAATAAGACAAACACAGAAGACATAAAATAAATAACTTATATTAAGAGATAGATCCTAAAATATATTAAAGTTAAATACTAAGTAGATTAAAAACAATTACAAACATACACAATGGAGCGTGGTTATGGATTTGAACTGTGCAAACTATGGCATTGAAACAAAATGTAATATGTGTTAAAGGGCATTCCAGGAGTGAGAGGCATTAAAAGAAAAGTCACACGCATGTGAAGTGAGGAGCGCTCTTATCATCATACATCACATTCTGTGCTGATCACATCATCACAAATGTCATTCTGGCCAATCACTTTTGGCGTCTTCACCTTTCTGCCCTCACTTTTATCTTCAATATGTACTTTGCTTAGCCAATCAAGGGCCAGTCAACAATCCATAAAGTGCAGTGATGCAGCTCCTGTAATAAATCTGAACTGAGTCCAGGGGCTTTAGGGTTGAGGCTGCAGCATTCCTGTAGTCCATATAGGATAGAGATAATCACCAGTCAAAACTGAGGAACACTGTCTCCATAACCTGTTTCCTCAACAGAAAACTGTCAGTGTCCACTTCAACTTGCCAACTTGAATACCTTAATTAACTAAAATACTCTTAAATAGGAGAAAACACACACCTATTCAGATACTAAATACAACCCCTTTGCACCTTGGGCAGAGGCTTTGCGCCCAGATAACACACTGTTTATTTAACAGGCAAAAAAGTAAGGCAGAAATAACCAGCACATTTGTGCTCTGCGTTTTAGATTGTCTAGGACCCAATAAAAAAAAGTTCAGATAATCAGGACAAAATAAAGACAGTCCGATTTGTTTACAACCTGTAAAACTAAAAATTACACCTGTGTATAGTGAGGGGCGCTTTGTGTTGCCACACAAATTTACGTCATATTTGACATTTGACCTAATTTCTCCTTTCATTGTCAATGTCAAATATTGAGACGTGTGGGGACAAAAGCTATATATAGGAGGGGCTTGCGCCCCTCAAAACTGTGAGGGGCACAAGATGTATAAATTGATGTCACATGATGTTTAATGCTGTAAATAGACTTGGCTCCCACTCTGTTTGCTAAAAGTGCTCTAAACAAACATTAAAAAGTCCATAGACTTGGCTGCCATATGACATCATTTCAAAAGCCAGATGTGGGAGGGGCTAGCGCCTCTCAAAAAGGGCAATGCAGTTGTAAAACGACAGCACCATAATAGTACTAAAATATTCTGTCTAGAAATGTGACATCATACATGGAAATCAGACAGGTGTGTTTGGTTCTCAATATTTAGTCCAGGGACCACAGGAGGTTGAAGGTCCAGAGATTCAAAAGAATCACACTTGTGTGAAGGGAAGGGCGCTCTTATCATCATGCATCATCATACATCACATTCCGTGCTCAGCCAATCAGCCGAGCACATTCCGTGCTCATACGGACAGGCACACAAAGCTGCGAATAGGAGGGGCTAGCGCCCCTCAAGAATCATCCTAAGGTGATGGGGGTTCGTGGCCAAACGCATATCAAACTGTGGACCCTTGACCTGAAAAAGGTTGAGATCTTTGGGTGCCTGTTGGACTTTCACAATATCCTCTGCACCAAAAATGCAAAATTATTTTCATGCTCAGATAAACAATTTTTCTACAAAATAAGAAATACCTGTAATATTAGACCGGTAATCACCAGTATAACATGTACAAGAAGTTATTAGCATTTGTGAGATCAAGGAGCTACATGTATAGGGTTATGGCCAGCATTTAGGAATTAAAAAGAATGGCACCAACTAAGTCAGGCAATGCTCAACATTTAGACCACTGCAAATTGCCTTATGGACTGCCCAAGTCATTGGTCTACCAATCTACTGTCTACCAATTCTTACATCCTCCTCAGGGTTCCAGTTGTAAAAAAAACAGAGGGGACATTAACCACTTAAGCCCTATTTACTTCATCGTACAACAAATAGTGATATACTGTTGTCGATCAAACATAATTATCAGTCTGCATGTCCCAAAAGGAAAAGCATTGACTAGAAAGCGGGGATAAGACATTATCCCTACATTCAATAAAAAACAATGACCAGAGGGGTCAGCAAATCAACCCCTGGTCCTTTCACTGATTTTGCTCCCTTACCCGACATCTCTATGATGTATAGGGCACGGAAAGCAGTACTTTAAAAAAACCATGTCAACCAAGTTAAATAGCAGATAATGTACTGCAGGAACTAAAAATATTATCACGACTCCCCAACCCCCGATTCCACCCACCGCCATTTAATTATATTATAAAATGTTAGTTAAAGAACCACAGTGAAAATAAGGATTATTTTTGTCTTTTATACATTTGAAAGATATGTACAAATAATATGCATGCTTAATACAAAATATCAATCAATCAAAAAACATCAGACAGCAACACAGAGCAATGGCTGTTTCTTGAGCTGGGTGGGAGATGGGAGTTTAAGGGACGTGTCTTGGATTCATGTGGTCCTTGGAGGGAGAGAAGCATCAGTGTTGAGGTACTAAGTGGTGGAAATAAAATCTTCATTCAATCGTCGCCTGGTGTTGGTCTCACCTTGGGGTCTGGCAGAACTTGAGACTATGCGTCTGCTGGCTGGCTGAGCAGGAGCGCTGCCTGGCCTGTCTTCTGGCTGGAGCGGGACACGGAACGTTGGCGGCGGCTGCCATTGCTACCACGGCTACGGGAGCGAGAGCGGTAGCGGTGGCCGCGGGATCGAGACCTGGAGCGCAACGCCGGGGACCTGGAGCGAGATCTGCTAGATCTGCGAGGAGGGCCGAGGACTCCTCCTCCTCCTCTCTTGAAGCTCTTGCAGTCGTAGGCGTAGTGGCCCCTGTCCCCACACTGGTAGCACCTGTCATTGGGATCGAAACGGCGCTTGCCGGGGCGCCCGCCACGGCCCCTCCTGGACATGCCTGTGGACATTTCCACGCGGATGCGGTTGCCACACAGGAACTTCCCGTCCATGCTTTTCACGGCGTCCTCCGCGTCTCTGTGGTTCTCATACTCGACGAAGGCGAACCCGGGCGGGTTCCTGGCTACCCAGACGGTTCGCAGGGGACCGAAGAGATTGAACGCCCGCTCCAGCTCATCTTTAGCAGCACCGGTTCCCAGGTCACCAATATAGACTTTACAGTCGGTGGCCCTTGAAGAGTAGTATGACATCTGTCCTGGCCTCCTTCCGCGAATCGGGTTGATTTACGAGTCGACTCTGAACAGAACGGACACCCTGGTTACATACGACCAATAGCTTCGACTTTTATTGACCCTAATTACAATTTAAATATATACAAGTTTCTAGTAAAGTTGCTACTTGAATGAGTATTCATTAATCGTACGCGTCACCTATAAATACGTATTCATGATGTATGATCCCATATTTGGGCAAGGCTCCAGTGCTTCCATCCATTATAAAATGATTAAAGTTAAATATGTCAAATAAAACATAGAAAAAAAATAAGTCCATGGCCAACTGGCAGCATGCACAAGTAACATCAGCTCGACAGACTCAGACTTGGTCATCTACAATTGTGGGTAAAAAGGTGAGGCCAGGCCAGTGTATGATGACTCCATATTTGGTCACGATTTCAGCCCTGTCTTACTGACAACTAAACCTATGGTTTTCAAAGCAGGGCTCCTCTGGGAGTTATAGGTCTGTAACTCTGAGAGTGTATGAAGAATATTTGATGAACCACACTGACCATGCTTTCCGCTAAGCCTATTTCACATTTATGGGACATTCTAAATGAAGTGCAAGCTTCATGTTCTTTCTATAGTTGGCTTCAGTTGTTGACCATCTGCTTAAACATTATGTCATATGACACCCTCTCAGCAGGCATTCCAGGATGAACCTGACCAATGTTGATCTATCAGGTGATTTCCAACCAAAGCAGCAAGTTAAGGTGTCATCATGTGGGTGTCCTTGCAAGGGGGTGTCCAAAATAACTTCCTGTCCCTCAGCTTTGTGTAGCCTATATATTCTGACTCAATGTAAGGATGGTGTGCAGTTGGGCTGGCCACCACGGTGGTCAGCCATGCAGGTTCCTGCTTGTCCTCTGCTGTATTCTGTACTAAATAAAACCCACCTCTGAAACAACATTGCCTGCCTGCGCCTCTTCATCTGTTTGCTGAGTATTTTCAAGTCTTTATGCGGTGGAAAGAACACACTCTCCTGGTTAAAATATACATCATGTACAAATGGATTAGGGTTAGGGTTTTATGATGTAGATTGTGGCCCCAGAGTTAGAAAAGTACATCAAGTCCTTGGCTTTATGCATATAAAAATGGGGGTCCTTGAGATTGAAAAGTTTGCGAATCCCTGATCTAAACTACCCAAACATGTACTGTGATTAATTGCCAGGCATATCTGGAGTCCTTCCACTCATTTTGCCAGCAGATTGGTGGTGCAACAACGGATGTTATGTGTCCTATCCTTGAGGTAAGGCAGCAAGGTCCTCTGCGGACTAGAAACAAGGCTTACAACAGTTTTCACTCATTTGACAGTTTGATCTTATACATGTGCGCACGCGTGTATGTGGTGTGTGTGTATGTCATAATGTGTGTGTGTGTGTGTGTGTGTGTTGAATTTTTGCGTACACCTCAGTTCGAGGCGGACAGGAGGGCGTTCATCATCACAGTGAACTCGTTTGGGACAGACCTCGGCGGTTCGGAGAGGAGCGCTCTGTACCCTACCTGTGGCAGACTTCACCCTGACGGGCTGCAGCTGCTGGCCAGGGCAGAGGACCACGAGCAGGTCAAAGCTGTGGCTGACATCTACCCGGTGGGTCTGGATAACACTGCCGGTGGGCTCTGTGCATCACTGCAGTCCTGGCTCGGCAGCAGTGTTGAACCGGAAGCAGATATGAAGGTCTGCTGCCGAGCCAATCAAATGAAAAAGTGCCAAAGAAGACAACTTAAATTTATGATGATCGAGTCAAACACGTTTAAATGTTGACTTTGTTGTTCAAAATGCACATACAAATTAAATTATTTATTTTTATATAATGGCTAGTGTTTGTGAAAGACTGCAACTTCTTCTGTGAGTCGACGCGAGTGAAAAACGTATACAAATAGAAATTAATGGCAGAATCGCAACATACTGAAGAATATCTTGTTCAATCGTGGCCCAAGAATCGTAATCTTATAAAATTGTGAGTTCCTTAAGGAAGATTTCATGAGATGTTGCTATATTCTAAATGAGTGGTTCTCAAAGTGGGTTCCAGGGCCCCTCTGGGTTCCTTAAGGGTTTCCAAAAGGACCCCTACAGGCCTGTAACTCTTTGTTCGCTCCAGATTGAGTTTATAACATTAAATGACGCATGATGCAGTGAGACTCAGCTGGAGAACGGTTGATAATGGAAGCATTCCCTGCAGGACTATAAAATGATCTTCGCGGAACGTGAGCCTGGATCCAATGCCAGAACTCTGGAGGACAGATTCTTTGAGCGAGAGGTAAAGTCATGCTGATTCAGTTTATCCAATTGCAATTACCCTGCCTGTCTGTCCTCCTTTTTTTAAAGCAAAAATAGCACATCTACAAGCTCCCATTCTTATTTCCTTGTGTACATTTTGTTTGTTTTAATTTGTTCATGTTATATGAAAGTATTTGTTTTTAATTTACAGTAGTTTATGTATGTATGAACTATGGATTTTTACTTTACTATTTTGCTGTTTTTTAAATCTTGTTTTTGCATGTTTCAGAAAGTGCTTTATAAATTAAGTTTATTATTATTGTCATCATCAATTCTTCTGCAGGTGAAGTTGAATACGCTTGCGTTCCTGCAGCAGTTCCACTTTGGAGTGTTCTACTCTTACGTCAAATTGAAGGAGCAGGAGAATCGTAACATCGTGTGGATCGCTGAGTGCGTCACACAGAGACAGAAGTCCAAGATAGACAACTACATACCCATCTTCTAGATCACCCACTCTCAACGTCGTCCAAATGAACGTCCCTTAAGGTTCTGTAACAGTGTTAAACACTGGATTTTCCACTGTACATTGGGGTCCCATTCCCCCCAGACAAAAACTGAAATCAAAAGGTACTGTATTGTATGGTAATGTAATAAATGCAGTTCATCAGTCTAAAGGTCTAAAGTATGTGGCATTTGTAGACCCCCTGCTTCATTGTTTGCACTGGTTATAATTAATGACGGAACATTTGGTAGCACAAATCTCAAATCAAATTTTTACATACTCACAGATCATTCATACAAGAGACACAAAACGTTGTCCCAATAAAGCTACTGCAAGGGCATTGGGATAGTGTTTGATATAGTGTTTTCATTCACATTGTTGACATACAGCATATCTAAACAAATCCAACATTGCGTGTGTTATGAAAGTACTTAATCAGTTTGTACAAAACAAATCTGAAATGAAATCAGAGAGTGTATTAGTATCAGAGAGTGCATAAGTACAGTATAGAGAAGTGGTATAGCACATCAAAGTGATCAGCTATAGCAGCTATGAACCAAAACGCCCGTCTTCATCTGTGGAAAAAGGTCCTCCCGTGACCGTCTTTCATAGCCGTGCTGAAATGAAAACAAGAAAATGCTTTTGTTTTGCCATTTCAGCCACACTGAGGAATTCACTGCAGAATAGCACTGCAACATGGAATTACATTGTATTTTCAGAGGATTTAATTTCCATATTGTGACATTTTTCCAAGATAACTTTTGGGCAAATGTTCCACCCAGAATAAGGATGCTGGGGTTCAATTGTTTAAATAATTAGGGACCATGTTCTGGAAAATGTCATATATTGGCAACTAACTGATGGATTTGAGCTGTCTTTAAGGATAAAAGAAGGGGTTTTGAGGGGGGTTTTTACCATGCGACCACTGGTTTTAGGAGCAGCTTATCAGCTCAGCAAAATGAACACCACAGTGGCCACACGCACTCAGTCATAAATTATGAGAACTCACAGCACTGTGCAGGGATCTCCAGTGGGACGTAGTTTCTCTGGCAGAGGTGGACAAAAGCCACAGCCAGTCGGCATTGGGTTCTGGACACACCCGGGACAGTGTCACAGTGGCTCGTCTCACATACTGACAAGAACTGGCTGGGATCCACCTGACAGAGAGAGAGAGAGAGAGAGGACAGTGACAGATTAATGTAGGGTCCAACAATGATAGGCAAAGGCAGAGTTTTAAACAATCTAAAATAGCCTACAATCTATTGTAAGCTTGACATCACATGACGCTGTTGAGCGAAGTATAAAATAACACATAATAACTGTGGTTAATTGATTTGTTGATATAAAAAAATATATTTAAAAAAAGATGTGCTTCTTCATTATTTAATTAAACGTAACATAGATAACACAACATAATAATAATAATATGGCACAAACTCCCTTTTCACTGTATACATGTATAGGGGAGAATAGGGGTTCAATTTCAGTTCGACTGGGGCCAAAACATGAACCGGGGACCCTCTGTCAGTTTCCCATAGGCGACGGCTCTAGCCACTCAGCTACGGCAGCCCCTTCAGAAGAAGAGTGGCCTCACTCACCACTCTGAAACAGGAGCTGAGTGGAGAGCCAGGGGAGGAGAACAAGGAGTGGCAGCTCATGATGGGTCCGTCAGACGCTGTAGAACATGCTTCTGTGACAGAACACTCCGTAGTCATCTGGACACACACACACACACACGCAGACACAGACAGGGATCACGACTCACATACCAAAATTCTTAAACTTAATTCTTAAACTTAATTTAATTTCACCACGCACCCACGCACGCACACCACACACCCTCACAAATGGACCTGTACACTCTCTGAGTTAAGATCTGTAAAAGGCCTGGTTCCTCACTATCAATCATTTAGCTGGGGACCCCCTTAAACCCCTTCAAGGACCCATGGGGGTACCTGGCCTGGACCCGACCTTGAGAACCATTGTGCTTTGTGCTGGGGAAATGGATGCTCTCATGTCAAGATACTTGTCAACCCAACCCCTATAGTCTAATCCCGCACGCACGCACACACGCACACACGCACACACACGCGCGCGCACACACACACACACACACACACACACACACACACACACACACACACACACACACACACACACACACACACACACACACACACACACACACACACACACACACACACACACACACACACACACACACACACACACACACACACACACACACACACACACACACACACACACAGGATTCAGTTTGTGTCATATGATACCTGCCAACTGTAGATAAAGTCAGCCATGTTGTCAGCCTGAGCTCCGTCAGGCAGAGGTAATTCATTCCCTGCTTCATTGTCATTGGTCCCCAGGAGACCAGTGGACACACCTGCAAAGACATATTGATCTTTACTCGTACTTTGCTGGCCGGTTGCTCATCATTGGTGACATATTTTGTCTTCCTATAGCGTGTAAAACTATTCTATTTAACCGAGTTCAGTACTGAGCAGGGAGTAATGTATAGCAAAGTCTGAATGACAAGATAAAATATAAAATTCACCGCCCGACAGCAACGATTTGCTTCTTGATTGTTATTGATAGAATATACGTAATATCTAAGAAAATACGGTAATCGATGGTTGCAGTCCTATATTCCAACCATGTAACCATCCATCTAGACTCTATAGTCACTCAGCCCTATGGTCCTACCATGTAACCATCCATCTAGACTCTATAGTCACTCAGCCCTATGTTCCTACCATGTAACCATCCATCTAGCCACTATAGTCACTCAGCCCTATGTTCCTACCATGTAACCATCCATCTAGCCCCTATAGTCACTCAGCCCTATGTTCCTACCATGTAACCATCCATCTAGACTCTATACTAGAGTCTGTCCAATGTTCCTACCATGTAACCATCCATCTAGTTCTAGACTCTAGAGTCAGCTCTATGTTCCTACCATGTAACCATCCATCTAGTTCTAGACTCTAGAGTCAGCCCTATGTTCCTACCATGTAACCATCCATCTAGTTCTAGACTCTAGAGTCAGCCCTATGTTCCTAACATGTAAACATTCATCTCTAGACTCTATAGTCAGCCCTATGTTCCTAACATGTAACCATCCATCTCTAGACTCTATAGAGTCAGTCCTATGTTCCTACCATGTAAACATTCATCTAGAGTCAGTCCTATGTTCCTACCATGTAAACATTCATCTAGAGTCAGTCCTATGTTCCTACCATGTAACCAACCATCCAGGGTCAGGCTGCAGACGTCCAGCGATTGGTCACACAAAACAGACACTCCATTCTGATTGGTCACCTCCACCATGTTGGAAGTTCTCCTGACGACCATGTTGTTTCTATTATGGGATGTGGTGGGGGTTATGTGGCAGCTGTCAGTCACCTGCAACATAAAACCAGGTCCTCAGGTAAATGTTTCCTCAATGTTAATTTATAACTCTGAAGAGTACACAACTGGAACCCTACATTACATTACTGACGGCAGCAGAGGAAACCATGCAAGGCACCAACACTAAAGGTAACACAGGGGGAGCCCAGGAACCTTCTGTGCTCCCATTTACTGTCGTACAAACACTTTCGGGATCCTACCGGTCCGTTGCGGTGGATTTCGACCGTGCTGTTGTTCATGCGCACCACCAGGGAGCGCTGGTGAGAGTGCGAGGCAGAGGCGAGTAGCAGCGTGAAGGAGGTGGCCTGGGTGACATCTTGGGCCAGGAGGACTGGACACGAGGCTGGTGGCAACTCGTACAGGTGGCCGTCGAACGTCACCACAAACTGGTCTGCTACCAGTAGAGCCTGGTCTGATGCGGACGACGACAGAAAGACAGACAGGTATAAAGAGACAAGAATAAGAGGAACAGAGGGGTTCCTTTATTATGGGAAATGATTTTTTTTGTGA
The DNA here is from genome assembly GCF_951216825.1 of Electrona antarctica. NCBI lineage: Eukaryota > Metazoa > Chordata > Actinopteri > Myctophiformes > Myctophidae > Electrona > Electrona antarctica. The sequence continues at coordinate 30,588,402 of NC_136800.1, forward strand.
AAGCGTCCAACATTTTCATAGCATTGCTGTCGGGCAGAAACCTCTTATGTCCATATTCTGTGTTTTTGAGTGGTGAAGCCACTCCAAAGAACAGCGATGTTTGTCCCTTTTATGTCCCTCACTGTATATGCTTCTTTTCCCTTTTTACCTCCATTATGATGAATTCCTGTTCTGTTCTTTGTCTATATAGAAGTGTCTATTTGTACGTCTCTAAATGTTTTGATGAATTGAACATGGTGGACCCTCTTGTAAACAAGTGTAATGCTTAATTGGGTCGTCCACTCACAGTTAACAGCCTTTGTATTGAGTTTGTGCTTGAAATGTACTGTAATTCTGCAAACTGTTAATAAATATTTCAATCAATCAATCAATCAAAAAAGTATGCATGTATGTATGTATGTATGTCTGTCTGTACCAACAGCGCCACTGTTGAGCTTCACACTGTGCACAGGTGCATGATGGGAAGCTGAGTTTTTAGCAGCCATGTGGCGCATTGTGGCGGTGTTGAGCTTCACACAGTGCACAGCTGCATGATGCGAAGCTGAGTTTGTATCAGCCATTACAGGATTTCAAGCGGGGCTGACAGTACAGTACAGTGACAGTACAGTACAGTACAATAGAGGGACCCCCTGGGGACACCCACACGGTAATTCTGTCATTTCTCAACCGTTTCGGACGCGGGGCGGCTCACCGGAACCGGGCCGGCACCCTGGGCGCGTTCCTGTGGGCCTGGGTGTTCCGGGGATCCCCCGGGGAACCCCCACACAGAGTTTCACCACTCATTTCACATGGGTGTGATTTTTTGCGCCCCACTTTATCATACACACAAGCATCAAAAGTAGCAGATCCACAAACTCGAAAAGGATTGAGCCTGTTGATACTACTTTTGGTATTTTTGCATTTGAATCCTGAAAAGTAACAGACTGTTTTGGACATATGAGGACCCCAAATGTATGTGTATTTGGCCACGGACGCCCATCTGCACATCCACAAGCACTTGACTGATGATGAGTTGGACCTGAACGAGGTGCTGAAAGCTTTTGCTTTGGGAGTGACGAGCTACAGTAAGTGAACCCAGTAGGTTCCTGCACATCCACAAGCACTTGACTGATGATGAGTTGGACCTGAACGAGGTGCTTTTGGACTGACGACAAGCTAAGTGAACCCAGTAAGAAAGAAAAGCAAGGGCTTTCTCTGGATGCTGTCTTTGGTTTAGGCAGTGGGTGCTCAGCTCTAAATCCAATACCAACAAGTGGAAAAAGCAGCACTCCAAAATAAATGACGCAAGACTGGCTCATTTATTGAGAACACGTTCTCAATAAATGAGAAATTGCATCTGAGCCAGTCTTGCATCATTGATTTTGGAGTACCGCTTTTTCCACTTGGTGGTATTTGATTGAAGTGAACCCAGTACTTTTCTGACTGACTCATGATTTTGTTGTCATTGCCTTGGAGTTCGCTATTAATTAATATATGAGATATAAGACATAAAGCAACAGGAAACTTTGGTTTGTGTAGTTATCCCTGTCATGACTCATAATGTAAATAGTCCAATTGGCAAGATATTGCACATAATCATATTAACTAATAACAAAGGTGATTCTGATAATTTACATCACAAAACCCAGTAAGGCATTTGTTTTAAATAAAACAAATATAATATAATTTAATACGAATATCCACTTCATGTTGTCAACACTTTGGCTATTAAAAATAGGCGATCTACAAAATACCGACCTCATGGTTGTTGACATGTTGTGAGCTTCTGATCTGCTATTTTTGAAATGTTGTTAAAAACCTTTAAAAAATAATGTGAATACCGGTAATCGGGAAATGTTTTAAGACAAATCTAATCTTCTGGGGGTCCCTGGCACAAGATCTTTTCAGATGGGGGTCCGCGGCATGAACATTTTTGAGAATCTATGTAATGATTTACCTAAATGGACCTGTACACTCTCACAGTTACATTGAGGATTTATTTGGCTGTGTGCTGCTGTATACACAATAACATACGTACAGTACAGTAACTGTAATAATAATAATAATAATATCTGGGATTTATATAGCGCTTTTCTTAACACTCAAAGACGCTTTACATGTGTTACTGTGAGCTTACATGTGAAGGGGCTGTCGATGATCCTCCTCTTCAGGCGGTAGAGCTCTGCCGTGGGCCTCAGCGAGGCCAGCGTCTGCAGGGGTCCCAGGACCCACTCCTCCAGAAGGACGTCTACCACCCCAGACCGGGGGGTCCGCGGCAGGGGCAGCGGGACCAACACAGACACTGAGCAGTCGCTGCAAAAGTCAACACAAATGTGTGTGAATGTGTGTGTTCAGAATATTATTCTGCTGCTGAGGTTCTTCTCAAACATTTTCATGTCAAAGACCCCCAAATTAATATGTATTTGGCTGCGGTCCGCCATCTGGGAAAATAAAAGATTTGTGTTTTAAAAATTGTAAAAACATTTTCAAATTCTTCAAACGCTATTTTTCAATAGCCAAAGTATAAAATACTAAAATATGGTTAACTGTATTATGAAATTTAGCTGGGGACCGCCTGGACCTCCAGGACCACTGGGATTAACTGAACCCACAGATGAATCCAAGGCCTTTTACACCAGCTGACACGTACGCCTGAGAGCGCTTCCCGTAACTTAATCAAAAACAAAAGTACAGCATAAATCCAACATAATAATCCTTTATCCCGCTGGCATCACAGTGGAGAGACAGCCATTACACAAACATCCGCTGAAGTCTGAACCCAGTATAATTAGTCAATTATAATAAAAGGAGCGGAGCAGAGTATCTGTGCATCACCTGGGGCCATGTTCAAATTGCACACATGGCTTATTATTAAGCCATTTTCCAAGAAAAGAATCAACATAGGAAAATGTAATTTTTTTGCCACTCTCTGCACTCTCTGCACTCTCATACAATAAAAATGCCAACGTGTCGCGATGGTTCACATTACTTTGTTATGCAAGCAGATCAGAACAGACTCTCACAACGTGTTGCAGATTGGCTATTTTCAGCGAAAGCTTTCCCCACACAAAACAGAAAATAGCATAGAGCCCTGAGGGACTCCGCTGAACCATATGGGGTTTTAAGTGGTCAAAGTTCTCAGATCAGGTTTTGTGTATGTATTGTGTATGTCATCTCTGAGGGGTGAAGAGCCTGACCTGAGGGACAGTTTGTAGACAGACGCCAGACGCTTCCTGGTTCCAGACAGCATGCCTGACAGCCTGCTCTCTGCCCAGTGCACCGTCTGCTGGCCTGCCTAACACACACGCACGCACGCACACACACCACACACACACACCACACACACACACACACACACACACACACACACACACACACACACACACACACACACACACACACACACACACACACACACACACACACACACACACACACACACACACACACACAATTATATTATAATCCGTTTGTATAGTACTGCTGTAACAGATTGCCGTAAGCAATTGACATAAAATATAGGATATTAAACAAGCAAGATCACTTTATGAAAATTGATCAAATCAATGAAAGAATAGAAACCAAAAACACACTACAATCTGTAGACACACACACACGCACGCACGCACGCACGCATGCACGCAGTCAAAACAGCTACCATCTACATACCCATAGTGTTATTATGAAATTTTGCGATTAACAATTTGTGTTTCACTGGAACTTTATGAATAAAAGTTAAGTTTCTGTTTGGCTTTTAGGCTTCGTAAACAAAAGTTGCACAGGGCAAATATGACAAATTACATACATATTCAATTACTTTATACTAATAAATAATATTAATAGTGGAAATAGCTTAAAACGCCTCGCATTGCGACACATTTTCCACCATTTTTGATGTTTGAAAATATAGGAACATTTCTAACATGGAAATGATTATGAGCATTATGCAATAAATAATTTGCGATTATATCAAACAATTGCAATTCTCAAACAATTGCAATTTGGCGATTATGTATATTTGTACTAATCTTCCACAATGATGGAGCACAAACTTCACACACTTCAACGGGTAACTTGCCAACTTCCCTTCCATAAACACCATTGTGTAAATAAAGACCATGGTCATCTCACCAGGTCCAGGGTGGTGCCCAGGGTGCTGAGGCCGGCCTGGGCCAGGGCTCTGAGCTGAGGGTGGTGTAGGAGAGGAGGCAGAGCTTCCACCATGCTGGAGCTCCACACAGACACCAGCTCCCTCCACAGCAGCTCCAGCCTCTGGCCTGTCACGTCGTGGTACACTCCTGCCACCGTGGCCAGCGGCCCTGTGACCATGGACAACATATACTGTAGTAGAGTGTTCACGTTTGAGTGGTTCTCAAACGTTGTTTTTTTTTGTGTCAAGGATCCCCAATTGATATAGCGGTACATTTGGCTGTTATAGATTTGTTTGGGCATTTTCAGACAATATTTTCTTCTGATACAGAATATATAACCATATGTGACCAAGTCACCAAGCACCAATTACTGCTTTGGAACACAAGGAGCCGGGGGCCAGATTTGCTTGCACAGCAATTATGAATTCCTTTGCACAGGGATATGGAAGTAGGAAACAATTTGTGACATAAATGTCCTTATATTGACTGGTAACATGATGACATTTCTAAATCAACGGCGCCAGAACATCATCGTGAAAGCATGAAAATATGTATTTGAAAATATGTTTTAGAATACATTTTACGGAACATTTATTGTATAGTACACATGTAAAGATGTTTTTTAACAGTATGGGAATCAATGTTAATCTAGTTATCAACTTATCACCCATTCAGACTCACTCCTCAGCTCCTGCTGGCCCAGCAGTGAGGCGTGCTGCAGCAGGGCGAGGAGGCCAGGCAGGGTGTGGGTCAGGAGGTGTCGCGCGGGGCCGTACCTCCACAGGCCCCACACCTCCTTATCCTTCTGTCCCAGCAGGGTCTCTGCTTGCCGGGTGACGTGAAGGGCTGCGGCACTCACCTCCTGGAGGAACTCACTGTCTCTGGACTGGGAAGAGAACACGCACACAATTCCAAATCTAAAATAGCCAAAATAGCAGATCGACATGGGGGGGGGGGGTGGGGGGGGGGCTTTACCGATAGTGGAAAATGGAGACAGACTAGAAACGAGGGGAGAGAGACGGGGACTCGGGGAGTGACATACAGCAAAGTTCGCCAGGGAACGAGATTCGAACCCGCGATGCGCTGCATTAGGAGCCTATAGGTGCCCAGACTGCTAGGCCGGCCCGAGCCGTAGCTCAGCTCTTTTATGTTTTTGTGTAACACTGCAGCTGTAGTATGAATGTATGATCAAGGAATGCATTTATTTACGAGAAAAACCAAAAGAAGAAGAACACAGCAAGGACATGTTAAACATTGTAAGACAGTCTCCTCCATGAATCACCATGAACACAACGTTGTGAATACTGTACCTGGCGTCTGAACTCTGTGAGGAGGTGCTGTGCAGTCCTGACTCTGTCCAGCAGGGTGTTCCGTATCCGCAAACTCACATAGTGAACACGTTCCTGTGGGAGTGGAGATGTCACACGATGATTTTCAAACTTCTGGGATTATTTGAACGTCTACTCATACTGTGTCTGTGTACACCCCAGAAGGTTATAAGTTGCTTGATTCAATATTTAGATATTCGATATTCATTGGATCAGACACGCCTCCCTCCAAATTCTCCAATAGAAGACCATTGAACTCCAGTCTCCATTTTAACCATGTAGACTACTGTGGTTCAATGTAGCTACTTTTATATTTTCCCCCCAAAAAGTATAAAACTAGGCCTCATGAACGGTATCATCTCTCTATTCCATAATCGTTCGTACCTCCGTGGCAAACAAACTTTCCGAACAGCCGCTGGCTCTGAAAAAAAGGCTGTGATTGCCTGCTCCCACGGATACGGAAGCGAGAACTTGAGGGACGACTGTGTCCTCCCGTCTCTGGACATCCAGGGTCAACATCCGTCCCCTCTCCACACACACCGAGACACTGAGGTCTTCGCCTGGGTCTGGGTCTAAACACACATGCACAGGTGTGCACGCACGCACGTACGCACGCAAGCACGCAGGCACACACACACACACACACACACACACACACACACACACACACACACACACACACACACACACACACACACACACACACACACACACACACACACACACACACACACACACACACACACACACACACACACACACACACACACACACACACACACACGCACACGCACATTTGTATTGCTAAACCTAATTCCAACCTGAATGTTTCCTAAGCCAAACTAGCCAAACTTTTTTTTTAACCATAAAACAACATTTCTCTTGTGACTCACAAGAGAAATGTTGTTTTATGGTTAAAAAAAACATATATCTCTCACAAGTTGTGAGAGATTTACGTTCTGTAGTATCTTTATTATTGTTGCACTGCACTGTACATCAGCTACTTTTGCTACTTCGCCATTTGAATCCTGAAAAGTAACAGGATGAGACATGAGGTTTCCACCCGACAGAGAGACGATAATGGAATATTAATTAAATGGAAATAATATCTGTGTTTACCATTTCTATACCCTGCTGTGGTGTGTAGACATCTGCCCAGTAGTGCGCCCTTCAACCAGAAGTGCTCGCTGCGGTCCAGCCTGGCCTGTACCTGAAGCCCGGGCCCCTGAGGTGAGGATAGGACCCTGCCCACCACCTCCACACTCCAATTACCTATCCTAGACTGCACACGCACACGCGCACACACACGCGCACACACACACACACACACACACACACACACACACACACACACACACACACACACACACACACACACACACACACACACACACACACACACACACACACACACACACACACACACACACACACACACACACACACACACACTTTTCACAATACTGCAATACAATTGAAACTATGAAAATAAATCGTAAATGTTGCGTCCCAGAAAACTCAAAGTTCTGACAGTAGTAAAACTATTTCCTCGTCTACCCCGGATCTGAACCCTGTTTCCTGCGCATGTGCTGACATTAAGCTAATAGAGCCCGCCTGCTTGCTCAGGGGATAAATTAAATCTTGACCATCAGGTCAAAGTTCGTGTCAGATCCTGACCGTGTCTAGGCGAGACATGACCTTTGACACGATCTAAATGTCTCAAAGAAGAGCAGGGAGACCAAATACAACCACCCCAATTAAGTCGATACATATTTACACATACTCTACCAGACAGATTGGATACATATTTGCACATACTCTACCAGACAGATTGGATACATATTTACACATACTCTACCAGACAGATTGGATACATATTTACACATACTCTACCATACAGATTGGATACATATTTACACATACTCTACCATACAGATTGGATACATATTTACACATACTCTACCATACAGATTGGATACATATTTACACATACTCTACCATACAGATTGGATACATATTTACACATACTCTACCATACAGATTGGATACATATTTACACATACTCTACCATACAGATTGGATACATATTTACACATACTCTACCAGACAGATTGGATACATATTTACACATACTCTACCATACAGATTGGATACATATTTACACATACTCTACCATACAGATTGGATACATATTTACACATACTCTACCATACAGATTGGATACATATTTACACATACTCTACCAGACAGATTGGATACATATTTACACATACTCTACCAGACAGATTGGATACATATTTACACATACTCTACCAGACAGATTGGATACATATTTACACATACTCTACCAGACAGATTGGATACATATTTACACATACTCTACCATACAGATTGGATACATATTTACACATACTCTACCATACAGATTGGATACATATTTACACATACTCTACCATACAGATTGGATACATATTTACACATACTCTACCATACAGATTGGATACATATTTACACATACTCTACCATACAGATTGGATACATATTTACACATACTCTACCATACAGATTGGATACAAAAAGTTACATAGAGCCGCTTTTAATTTGGAGACAAATACGTGTAAATAAAATAAATACCTGTCCCAGAGTAGGGGTACAATTCCCTTGTCGCACATAGTTGTGCGACAATGGCACACAAATAAGTCAGCCTGACCAATGTTCTTTTCCTTTCTATGATTTTGGCTGCTGGAACCAAGGGGCCAGTGAGGCACTCCAACGTTGAAGTACTGGGCCCTAGTGGTAAGAGGAGGGACTACAGGCGGACCCGTGGATTCATGACCGGGAAACCCCGTGCAGCTGGGCTTTAACATTGAGCGCTCGGTTGCACTTCCGCATTTGCCAACCAAAATTTGGTTGGCAAATGCGGAAGTAGACGTTTTGAGCCCTTCCGGGTGCTTCAAAACGCCACTGAGCAACTTCCACTGACATGAATAGCGGAGGGGGCGGAGCTTCGCGCCAGATCAGTCTCTATCCTTTTATATACTCTATGGCTGGAACAGAACGTCTCTCTCGGGTGGAAACCTCATATGTCCAAAACTGTTCAGGATTCAAATTCAAAAGCATCGAAAGTAGCTGATCCACAAGCTCGAAACGCAACCCTTCCCCCTCCGCGTTTCTAGTTTGCGGATTTGCTACTTTTGATGCTTTTGTGTGATGCTGTAGTATGATACATGATATGTAAATGAATGCTCTACCATTCATTTACAGGGGAACAAGGTTGAATATGGAGATAGGAGGTTTCTGCCCGAAAGCAACGACAAACGAGTCTGTGAGGATCCGTGTTACCTGGGTGAGCAGGGACATGTTGGTGCCATGGACAGTGGAGCTGTTAGTGAGGGCCAGCGTCAGGCTGCAGAGCGGCGCGGGACGTCCCGTCACTGAGAGGCGAGTCTGTGTGTAGAGCAGCTTCTCTCCTGAGTTCACCCTGTGGGTCCCTGACCACGACACAGTCTGGGGGAGACAAAAATAGAGTTCTCAACAGGCCTGAAAAATAAGGCCCAGCCCTACCTGGGCCCTCATCAAACCCTGTACACTCAAGACACTGCCCCCGCTGCCACCCGTATATCTCCATTTATGGAGCTGACCTGTTCTGACATTCCATATGTTGATCTCACCTCATCAAACCCTGTACACTCAAGTCACGCTCCATAAATGGAGATATACGGGTGGCAGCGGGGGCAGTGTCTTGAGCGCCAGCGTTCGCCCAGCAGTCTGCTGTCACCCAGGCGGATATGTTGATCTGACCCCCATTCCAAATCGCCAGTCTGCTGTCACCCAGGCAGATCCGCGAGGTCGCTTTATGGCGAGGTCGCTTCTTGCCCTCAGGCGTCTTACTGTGTTGGTTACTTAAATACCGGTACACAATATTTGGGTTAGTTTTGCTTGACCACAAATAATGTTATTAGATGTAACATGCTGTTTAGACAGATGCTAGATTTGATATTTACCTTGTATCCTAGTTTTATTTTATTTCATTGATTGAATACTTTATTAGTCAGTAATGAAAACAGCACGTGTTACAGTAAGGGGATAACACAAAACAGTCCAGGAGCCTTGTTTCCAGTGTGGTCAATATAGCGTTCAAAATTAACACAATAATACATGTCGTCAACAAATGCAAACACTATACAAAGGAGATGGGGAAATTACATTTATCAGCTCCCCTTGAGGTTTCCCGATAGAAGCTTTTCAGGCCAATTGTGAAAGAAACCAAACCAGTGGTCAATGTGGCCAATTACCCTGTAAACCCTGTAAACCACAGGGTAATTGGCCACATAATGACCATAATGGTGAATGCCATTTCCTCCGACGTCACACTTTGCACTTTGAATTGCTCTAAAATGCCATAAATTGCACATAGACATGCAACCAAAATAAGCAATGCAGACCTGTGACCGAAAAAGTAGAGCAAGAAAAATGGAAGTACAGTATAGAGATCAGTGGTTCTCAACCTTTTCAGGCGGTTTACCCCCCCCCCCCCCCCCCCCCCCCCCCCCCCCCCAAGGACCAAGGTCAAGGTAAACTTTATTGTCCACAAGGGAAATTTGTCTTGGGCTTTCACCCCAGCTACAGCCACACATAAAACATCAATGACAAACAAAAATACATTACAGAGGAAGACACAACATTACACAATTGCACACATGATGTGGATAATCTAACCTCACACAGTTACCGCTGTTTCAGAGCCTCGTTCAACATCTTAGTTGATGCTGGTACAAACGATTTTTTAAATCTGATGTACTTCCACTTTGGTTCTTTGTATCTTCTCCCAGAGGGCAGAAGTACAAACTCGGCATTTAAAACATGACAAATATTGTGGAAAATAGCCGATCTACAAGCTTGGCTATTTTCACAACGTTTGCATCATCTTGAGCCTTACTGAAATGGAAGTACAGATGGTGGTACTCACTGGCTGTGTGGGGCAGAGCCCCAGCAGCACGCTGTGCTCCAGGGTGGTCCTCAGGTTGCTGTGGACCTCTGCCCGGAGGCTGTGAGAGGGACAGGGGGCAGTGGGCCACATGTTCTCAGCCCCGACCTCCATCTGGAGAGTGTGCATGCCCCTGGGCGTCCTCTGGACACACACACACACACACACACACACACACACACACACACACACACACACACACACACACACACACACACACACACACACACACACACACACACACACACACACACACACACACACACACACACACACACACACACACACACACACACACACAGGTTTAAATAGGTGTTAAAAAAGCAGTGGGTGTTGTTTTCAGAAGGAGAAAAGAAAAGAGGAGGGGGGCAGGGAAAGGAGAGGCATACCAGGTACTTCAGGGCTTGTGTGACACTCCTGCTATCCCACTTCAGCTCGGCATTCTGGGAATATGAGTTCATCTCCTGGGACACTGAGACGCAGCCTTCGACAGATGAAAGGGCTGCCTACACAGGCACGCAAAGAAATATATAATAATATTAATAATCTTCTGAAATATTTCTATTTTTTTAACATAAGTAACATAAAAAAGGAGATATCTACTAGCGACCCAAACAATGGGTCCGTGACCCAAAAATGGGTCCCAACCCATGGTTTGAGACACACTGGTCTACAGCAGCAATAGAGACACACAGGGACTAAACATTTCACGGCCCCAAATGAGACAGCGGCCCACTTCAGGTCCGTTAGAACGGTGTATTGCAGCTGTCAATGCAATCCCTATGCGATTTTTTTGTGTTCTAATAAAGTGTCCCATATGTTTGATTTGTCCTTTTCAATGTCACATACCTGCCATCTTTTTCGTTTGTATTTGTGGAAAATTATCCAAACAGCATCTTGCAAGAATAATTACTAATACTCATCTGAATTCACTAGGTTGTTGAAAATGTCAGGATATGTCACTCCTCCATTTAGCTGGTTATTTTCCCAACTATTCAGCCAAGTTAATTATACAACAATTAACGGTAAAACACCGTCAGAGCTCCACGGTAGCCGATAGGTAGAACATATAAACATATAAGCCCGTGACACAAAATATAGACATGATGAATGAACAAAGTCAGTCGGGATCGGGATACATATTATTATTGAGAATTCCACTCTTCAAAGTCAGCACTCGTAGCCTCGTAAGAGTCGTAAAGGCAGTGACGTCTCCCCTATGCTGTTAAAATTATGGGTAACTCATTCAAGTGGTAAATTAAATGTGAAATACATCCTCTATTGAGAAAACAAAGATATGTTGACAAAGACACTTCATAGATATGGAAACATATTTTTATTCAAATCAATATAGTCTTTAGTTTATTTCGTATTTAAAAGTAGGCTAACTACAGTTGAATTTCAATTGACTTCTATGGTCTGGCCTGCAGTACACCGTTCTAACGGACCAGAAATGGGGCCGCTGTCTCATTTGGGGGCGTGAAATTTGTAGTCCCTGTCTCTATACCTACCTGTCTGGTTGAGAAGAGAGCACAGGCCTGCCCCCTGCTGGACGTGTCCTGCCACCGTTTGCTCAGACTGAGGGAGATGTTCACAGGGTCCCCGCTGTCCCATGACACATGGCCCTGGACAACATGCAGACACAAAGAAACCCCTTCAGTTGTCAAAACGTGGTCACTCACCCGGAGCCATGTCGAACTACTTCTCCAAAGTGAGTGACACCCACATCCACAACACTAGTGAGCGACCATGATCTGGTACGCCCAAATTTAGAACAAAACACGGGAAAATAACTCCAAAATGTGGAATGCCCTGACACCATCCATTAAAGATGTGAAACACTTGTTTCTTTCAAAACTGTCCTGAAAATCTATCAACCATAGTAGGGAGATTTTTGTACATAATACTGTTTGTATTTTCTTTTTGTATTACTGTGTACATTGTTATGCTGATGAGTTGAACACATAGGACCATTCCATCCAAAGTTAAATGTGTTACAGTTTAGTAACAATGCATCGCATTCCTACACGGACACCATACACATACAGTACGGTGTCTTACTTAGTCCTGACACGTCTGAGATGTTTGTTGGCAGACTGGTGCAGCACAAGTGTGTACTGGAGTGTACTGTAGGGCCATATGCATTCCCCTTTGCTGATAGTCGATTGACTTAGAGGGGACAAGACCCAGTGGCCGGCCTAAGAAGACCTGGCAGACGACCGTGTTGGCTGACATGAAAGCGCTCGGCATCAATCGCGAGGTGGCCATGGGCCGTTCCCGGTGGAGGAAAACCATATCGAGAGTCAAGTCCAACCCAGCGGTGCCTGGAAAGCGGACTTTAAACCGATGATGATGATGATAATGTAGTAAGTTGCTAATACACCTCTACAATCTGCACCAACTACATAGATCCAACACAGGTCCATTTAGTTACGTTTGTACACACTGAAGATGTTACTGTGTGTAGACATACTTCTGTGGTGTCAGGCTTGTATCAGTCACATTCACTAGTATGGAACTTGCCATAGTGGTTCACTTGCTATAGGGCATTTTCAGAACATGTTTATTTGAATGATTAATCAATCTATTGTGTTTCAGCTTGGATCAATGGAGCTAACATAGTATACTTTAAGTTCCTATTCGGTATCACAATGAAAAGTAACTTTTCATGACTTTAAACTAAGAAAAAACACTATACGTTTTACATTGAAGTCCTAAATGTGATGTGGGCCACATGTGGGCCAGTTAAATACCTGATGGCTGTTCCAGCGTCCTCCCTGAGAGCCCTGAGACAGTGTGTGGAGGGAGAAGTGAGAGAGCAGGGCACTGAAGGGCTGTTTGAGCTCTATCCTGGCCTCACTCTGGTCCTCTGACTGATGCCACTGACTGAGCGCCTTCACCTGGAGGCAATTTACAATTTACAATTTAGGCATTTAGCAGACGCTCTTAATCCAGAGCGACTTACATTAAGCAATAACAAAAAGCATGGCATACATCACATGTATAAAAAGTAGTTATCATGAATCATGCGTAAACTAAGAACGTAACAGTGGAGTATCTATGTAAACTATACATACTATACTATATAATATATTATACATGTGTACTATAAAGTGCTATGACTACATAAAGTGCAATTCTAGAGCTGTCTACATAACAAGCTATAAGTCTGTTTAAAATACTATCTAAGTCTACATAATGTGCTATCTAAGGGGCTAGGTTAGGGCAAGTGCTACGGGCCATGGTGGAGTCTGAAGAGGTGGGTTTTCAGACTACGGCGGAAGATTGGGAGTGAGGCTGCAGTTCTGACTGCAATGGGAAGTGCATTCCATAGTTTTGGAGCCAGAAGGGAGGCGAGGGCAACACGCGAGGGCGAGGGCAACACGCTAAATGAGGCTAGACTGACATCAACCGACAAGGTTTGAAGAACAAGCTTTGTGGCAAGAGATAATCTCGATTCCTCACAGATGCGTAAAGTAAAAATAATAATAACACAGATCACAAGAGGTGGACAAAGCATGTCGCTATTGTCAGGCAGAAACCTCTTATCTCCATACTATACACACTACATACTTTTTGTGTGAATGAATGCCCTACTTCCGATCTTACTAAAGCGTCACACAAAAGCATCAAAAGTAGCAGATCCAAAAGTTTGTAAGTAGGATAGGCATTAATAAGCTTTTAGCTTCTGCCTATTCCTTTTGATCATCTTCATGTTTTGCTTTGTTTTTGTAACAGCTTCCATTCATTGTCTTTAAATATTGTATTTGAAACTGAAGGATGATCAAATAAACTAAAGTTGAAACGTGGCACAAAGCGATGGGTTTTGAGCTTGTAGATTTGCTACTTTCGCTACTTTTGTATTTGAATCCTGAAAAGTAATAGTTTTATTAAGCAAATACTCAAATGTGTGTCTCAAAGAATATGATTATTGGCAGAATCGTGGAAAGTTTAGAATATTTGGCGGTCCCGTTTAAAAATCGGTGGTTGTTGCAATCATCTGCTCTACAATACTTCACCATAATGTTGCGCTATATGACAAGAAAAAATAAAATAAATAAATAAATAAAATGTAAGTATGTAACAACATGTACGTTCCCTAATGCAATTCCAATGGTAAACTGTGTTGTTTTCACCACATGAAGCAATAGCGGATTCGGCCACACCCCGAAATACCCGTATGTGTGTCTCAAAGAATAGCCCAGTGGTCCAACGTTTTTAAGACTCTTTAGCCGAGAGAGAGATGAAGCCCCTCTACATATTGTTGAAGGTTATGTTGCAGATTCAACTTTTTGATAGATTTCATAAAATAGCTTCATAGACTTGTTTGACAGCACTGTCATCACTGTTGTGTAAATTCATGTTTTTTGGTTTGTTGACTTAACATTATAATTAATTGATGATTCATGTTAATGTGTATTTTCAGAACACTTAAACCCTCAATACTAAATAAACCTGATGGCTCTGTACTTGGTCTGCTCTTTTTACCCTCTGTCTACAGCAAGCCTTTTTGATGAAAATAGCCGATCTACAAGCTTGTAGTATAGTGCTTGTAGGGATTCTAGGTGCCTTAATGCAGAAACTAAAACAAGAGAGAATGGAGACCCCCTGTAGTAACTGAATACCCCTGGTATATAGAGTTAAAGTGGTTAGACTGATTTTGATGACCCCTCTGGAACCCCCTGGACTGTGTTACTCTGAGAAGCACTGCTCTGACCTGCTCCAGTCGTCCATGCCTGGTCCAGCCCAGAAGAACGGTGTCCAGTCCGCCCCACAGAGAGCGTTCCAGTGTCACCTCCAAACTGCTCCCACGGGGAACGCAGGCCATGTGAACTACCAACAGAGGAGCACTGTCACACCATCATCGTCACGCATCAAACCCACATTGAGTGAGTTTCATAAAGATGAAAACATTCACCCGCGCGCCGCTACCCGTTTGCTCATTTAAATCAGTGGTTCTCGAACTGGGAACTATTTTGGGGGGTCCACTCCCCAGATGATTTAACCTGACTCCACCAGATGGGGAGGTATATTGAGTTCACAAATACAAACGTGAAGCAAGCGTCTTCCATCTGGCGGAGTCAGGTTACAGATGATTAGCTTAATGTGCAACAGTGTTTGTTCACTCAACAGTAAACAAACCAACATACAGAATAAGTGTATACAGGCCATGGTATCTGCACATTTCTAAAGTGACAATTAAATTACTTTTGACAAGACATTTTAATGCCGAATTGTCAAATAAAGAGACAAACAATGTGACAATAGCCAGTTGTGGTTCCCGGTGTCTATAGCTCCAGAGGAACATGGTAGAGTCCTATACCTTTTAGGGTGTGGTTCCCGGTCCCCAGCCCCAGGGGAACATGGTAGAGTCCTATACCTTTTAGGGTGTGGTTCCCGGTCTCTAGCTCCAGAGGAACATGGTAAGAAGAGTCCTATACCTTTCAGGGTGTGGTTCCCAGTCCCCAGGCCCAGCCCCAGGGGAACATGGTAGAGTCCCGTCAGGCTGACCTCCTGGCCGCCCCAGACTGCTCCATGCTGAACCTGGTAGCTGCCGTTCCTCGCCTCGTACAGCGTCCTCACAGCCACCGTCCTGGGCAGAGGTTTCAGCTGCACAACCAAAACACCAAGCACACAAACACCAAGCACACAAACACCAAGCACACAAACACCAAGCACACAAACCGTCACTCAATGTCAGTGGAGAGATCGCCATTTCCAAAACAGTGCGTCAGGAGACTCAGGACCCATGTTTGGGTTGCGGACCAATTTGTATGCGTTGCGAGTAGATATCCCCTTTTTTTCTTTACAAGTTTAGCGTGCAGATGAGGTTGTATTTCTCCACTGAGCAAGTTTCAGGAAATTATACTGATCACCCAGTTGTTATTGTTGTTGCTGCGCCCATGCCGTGGTCTGACACTCTGCTAGTCCAAAACGCTAAAGGCCCAAGCACAAACAGTTAATTTAAAAGCACTTAAACCCTCTAAGCTTAGTGAAACAGTGCAACGCCTTGCATTTTGACCTTGTAGAACTGCTATTTTCATGACCGAAATATATGGCTGAAGTGTGTTTTGTAATCATAATAAAATAATATAGTAAATTGTAAGCTTTCAATAATTGTAGTGGGTATGGAGTAAAAGTACAACATTTTCCTCTGAGATGTAGTGGAGTAGAAGTAAAAGTTTAGATTTTTTCTTCAGTAATTACAAATTCCAATACTGAAGAAAAAAATAATACAGAAAAAAAAATCTAATTGTACAGTACTTACTTACGTAAATTAGTACATAGTTACATTACACCACTGCAAAAAGATACAAAACCACAAAGCAAAGCAGTGTACGTATCTGTCATCAAGAGCTCATTCTGCAGCTTAACTTGAAATATGTGGTTGTTTCTAAAATGATTTAAACCCTATTTTGGATTTCCGAAATATCTCTGTTGACAACTGCTGATGCTGTTGATAACTGCTGATCTACAAGCTCACTGTATTTTACAGCCAGAGCTTAGTCAGATTCACATTCTGATCATTTATAAATGAAACACTGATCGCAGCGTGATGCGTTGTGAGCTCATGTCTAATGTTAGTCCCAGAATAAGGATGCTAGGGGAATGTGGTTAAATCATGTATGAGTGTACAATGTCACACAACAACAAACAGTCTTTCTTTACTTTCTTTAAACCTAAGTCCTGGTTATTTGTACCGGTAATTGTGAAAATATGAAGTTCTCATTGGTCTCCACTAAACAGCAATGTTTCAGACAGATAAACTAGAGGACGCATAGACACTGAATAAGCGGCACCTGTGGGAAGGAGTGGTTTAGCTCCAGGGTCTGCTTGTAGCCCCCCTCAATGACGGTTATCTCTCCCAGACCCCAGAGCCTCCTACGGCCTGACGACAACTCCACTAACCCGCCTACACTGGAGTCAGTCTGGTTGAACTGGAAAGACAGACAGACAGACAGACAGACAAATAATAACAACTGATCACATTCCTACACGGACACCATACATTGCCAGACAATAAACCAATGTGTCTTATTTACTCCTGACAGGCCAGCACTTTCCTCCGTGTGGCTTCAAGCCACATGGCGTAACACTGAGGAAGGCCTGCATGCCGAAATTTGGCCTGCATGCCGAAATTTGTTTCGTTGACCGCTGCTGCGGATCTTCAACATTATTAAAAAAGACTCCTAAGACTTCTATAGAGAGTGTCTGTGGTTTCTGCACCCAGTTTATTCAAGGACAGTCAAGCCTTTCCTTTGAAGTGAGTTGCATTCAAGCCACATCTGACATGTTTGTTGGCAGACTGGTGCACCGTCCGGCATAATTTCAGTGGAAGGCGGTGTTTGTTTGTTTGTCCCATGCATGTCTACTGAGGCAGGAGGTTTCTCCACTATTAAAATTAGGGATGTCCCGATACACGTTTTTGTGTTAGCCGAATACCGATACCAGAGCTATCTAGCTATATATCTTGTGTTGTGTTTATAGCTATCTAGCTATATCTCGTGTTGTGACTCCTCACTCATAATGTGCACTTGCAGTTTGGGCAACTTGAAAGCAAACTCCACATGCCCCAACATTTTATTTACCTGCCATAGTGTCAACCCCTTACTCCTGTGTCGGATCGGTGGTTAGACTGGCAAGTCTGGCATATTCGCTGATCATGACCCGATATGACCAAATAAGGGCCTAACTGATACTTTTCCAATACCGATACAGTATCGGGACATCTCTAATTAAAATCATCACTAAATTCTCAACTGATTTTCACGCTTCACGTTTGGTTTGTTATAAATGTTTTATGCCATAAGGTTTTCGTAGGAAAACAACTTATCTTAGATTTAGAACAGTATGGCTATAAAACAGAAACAAAGTTTAGACTCAAGTACAACTCAGACCTTTCTTGCGTTATGACCAGCTTGCCTGCATAATATGGGGATGAGGGGTGGTGCTGATTAGTCTACCTACATCTGAGAGTGACCATCTGGTTCTGAGTCTGCAGTCTGCCATAAACAAACACCCCAGATGGGACTCAAACCCACAATCCCACGCTTAGGAGGCCAGTGCCTTATCCATTAGGCAACCAGGGCTAAAACAAAGGGCAATGGAAGTTGCAGATACACTTCCGCACTAACTTATACATACATTATATAAGGTACTTAACATAAAAACTATTTTACTGTGATAACACATTATATTTCGTCTCTGTTGGGTGGAAACTGGAAAGCTCATATATCCAAAACTAATTTCACTCATTACATTTTAAAAGTTGCAAGTAGCAGATCTACAAGCTCAAAGGATCTGCTACTTTTGAGTGAGGTTGTAGTATGATCAAGTAGTAGGGTATTAATTCACGAAAAATCACAAACCGTTTCAATAATGGAGATACAGTGACGATATATGCCATTGATACACATAATGTACTGTATGTACAGTATGTAAACCAACCTGAGCCCGGCCGTTGAGTTGAGCAGGTAGGTAGATCAACAGTATGTAAACCAACCTGAGACCGGCCCTTGAGTTGAGCAGGTAGGTAGATCAATTAAACCAACCTGAGCCCGGCCGTTGAGTTGAGCAGGTAGGTAGATCAACAGTATGTAAACCAACCTGAGCCCGGCCGTTGAGTTGAGCAGGTAGGTAGATCAACAGTATGTAAACCAACCTGAGCCCGGCCGTTGAGTTGAGCAGGTAGGTAGATCAACAGTAAACCAACCTGAGCCCGGCCGTTGAGTTGAGCAGGTAGGTAGATCAACAGTATGTAAACCAACCTGAGCCCGGCCGTTGAGTTGAGCAGGTAGGTAGATCAACATGTACAGTATGTAAACCAACCTGAGCCCGGCCGTTGAGTTGAGCAGGTAGGTAGATCAACAGTATGTAAACCAACCTGAGCCCGGCCGTTGAGTTGAGCAGGTAGGTAGATCAACAGTATGTAAACCAACCTGAGCCCGGCCGTTGAGTTGAGCAGGTAGGTAGATCAACAGCTGGGGAAGATTCTGCACCACCTTCAGCAGCATCTCCTTACTGGGCAAAGAGGACGTCCATCAGTCAACATAATAGAAGTGATCCGATGGGTTTCCAGAGCATTTTAACCAATTTAGACCGGGAACCCCTATTATGCCTTTCAATCCGGGAACCCCTTTTTGTAACATTAGCTGTTGCTATATAGTCTGTATATACTAGCAACAAATGTATTTGGGACATTTTTGAACAAAAATCTGTTGTTGGGTTAATGATCAATCAATCGATTGTTTTCAACGGCACTAACATAGTATTTTTCAAGGTTTTAATGAAAGAATACTATTTTGTTTTGTCATACATTTTTAAATAAAGTGTTTTAGTGATTTGCTTAGTGATTTGGGGGCCCACGTGCAGTATCCTCACGGGCCACAAGTGGGCCCAAGCCCACAGGTTGGGAATGGCTGGTGTCACAGGCCTTCACACAGATGGAATGTGTCCAGTGTTTAAGTGCATCATGTGGGTCACTGCATTTCCTTTTGAGTTTTTAAACTCTTTGTTTGTTCATACTATGAACACATCGCCGTATGACGGTGTGGCGTGCTGAATATAGCAGATCTACAAGCCCGGCAGGTCACACAACAAGTGTGATGCGCTGTTAGATTTTAGATCTGCTATTTTGTGTGCGTGTTTTTGTATGCATTACTAAACTTGTGAGGACCAAATGTGTCCAGAAGCATATAGTATAATTTGAGAAATAGACATTGTGAGGACGGTTTATTGGTCCCCACAAGAGAAATGATTGTTTTGTGGTTGATAATTAATTATATGCTTATAGATAAGTTTACAATTAGAAAAGGATTCATTTTGGGGTTAGTGTTAGGATTAGACATTTAGAGGTCAGGTTTAGGGATTGGAATTAGAGTAAAACGTGTTTTGTTTTATGTGTGCTGGTGTCATGCACCGAAAAATATCAGATCTGCTATCAGCTCAAGCTTGTAGAGCTTGTAGATCTGCAATTTTTCGGTTTTAAGCTTTTGGTTAAAGGCAAAAAAATTGAAGGAAAATGGAAAAATTAAATTCATGTGCACGTGCATGCATGTGTGCGCGTGCATGCGTGTGTGTGTGTGTGTGTGTGTGTGTGCGGCGTGCACGCGCACACGTGTTCATGCGTGCGTGTGTCTGTGTGTGTGTGCGTGTGTACCTGTCAGGAAGACGGTGGCCCTGTAGGATCAGTGCCAGTGAGGAGGGGAGCTCAGGGTTCACGGCCATAGAACACCTCAGCTGTGAGTCAGTGATTCTGCCCCACGCTTCTACCTACAGACAGTACAAACACATGGTTACACAAAGACACCACAAGCAGCCATAGCAGAATGATTTCTCCATTCTTCTATTTTTGTTTCTCTCCTCATCAAGTGTTTTACTTGTATCGCCCCAGTGGCCTAATGGATAAGGCACTGGCCTCCTAAGCCAGGGATTGTGGGTTCGAGTCCCATCTGGGGTGACTGATATAGCAGAGTGGCGCAGCGGAAGCGTGCTGGGCCCATAACCCAGAGGTCGATGGATCGAAACCATCCTCTGCTACAAGCTTCTTTTTTTTAAACGTCGAATCAAAAGCTAAACTCATCAATTTCTGTCAGCCAAGTCCAGCCACATCTGTCTAAGTCGTGACGTGTGCCCATCAGAGCGTGAGGAAGCTGGGGAGGTGGACTCTTAGAGGCCCCTGAACAAGCGATTTCAATTTGGGGTTGAATGGCTATGCATTCATGACACACAGTGTGACACACTGTTGCTTCACAGCACGGTGGTCCTGGGTTCAAACCATGGCAGCCTTTCTGTGTTTAGTTTCCATGTTCTCTCTCAGGGTTAATAAACCAAATGTACTGTATCTTTTGGGTCTCGAGCTGAAAGGTTTGGGAAGCTACAGTAGGTTTGGGAAGATACAGTAGATCAGCCACACATCATCACAACTATTCATGTGCTCTCTCCTTAGATTCCAGAGATTCCACGTGGAATGTAAATAATTCATGAGCTTATGTCTACAGCATGGCTAACAGCTGCATGTATGGTTTCTGTAAAGCTCTGGGAATAAATAAAAACGTACCAAATACTGCCGTTATCTGTCCTCTGTTACAACTAAGCACATTTTCTATTCTAGGTGCTTTACATAAAGGCAAGGCATTCAAAGACAACCAAAAACAAAAAATGTAAAAGCATAAAGAAACAAAAAATAAAGTAGACAGAGTTGGCACAAGCACTGGATCATCTCAGGGTTTGTTCCAACTATGTTTGGCATAACTACTGCATGTTTGCCGTCCAAGAGAGCACACTGAATGAAAATGTACAGGTTAAATCAGGATAAACACCATTACGATATAGAGAATACATCCTCGCTGTCTTCAATGCTCTCAAAGGGTACAAAACTTTGTCAAGTACAATGTTTATGTATCCGAGGTTGTACACTTTATATATCGTTGCTGTCAGGCAGAAACCTTGTATCTCCATATTCTAACTTTTTGTGTTTTTTACTTTTTTTGTAAAGAAATTGTTGATTGATCAAACTATAGCGTCATAGAAAAGTATCCAAAATAGCAGATCCATAACCTCGAAATATGGCAGCTTACTTTCGCTATTTTTTAATTTGAATCCCGAAAAGTAAGTTTTGGACAGATTTCCAGAGATTTCATCCCGACAAAACATTGTGCACATATCCTGTATTTATTAAAAAATATTGAGTGATTTAAAGATCACCAATCAGCAATATTTTAAAATCAATTGTAATAGAGAAATGCAGTAGTCCCACACACTGACTGTCTTAATTCACTTACAAAGCAAATGTATAACGTACAGGTACAACGTTTCGGTCAACCTACGTTCAACTGTCAGCAGGTACCAGATGAAAGTGAGTTGCCCAAACGTAGTCTAATAAATTTGTTTTGTACGTGCACTAAGTGGGACTACTTCATTTCTCAACATTGGCCGTTCCTCTCCTTCGCACATGTCTATTGTAAGCAGGTGTGCAATTTATTAATTATGAATGGATGGAAACCTCATTATGTCCAAAACTGTTACTTTTTTTTTTTTTTTTAACAGCATAATGGCTCGTACACACTGCCCGATATTTGCTCCGATTATGCTGTCGGGGAGCATTTTTGGCGCTCGCCGACAAAACCCCCGATCTGACGCAAGATCGGGCTTTGATCGGCGAAGTTTTGCTCGCTGTTTGTGAAAGGAGCTGCGAGAAGATCCAGCGCCGATAAAAGCGCTCGCCGACACCTCCCCGACCATTTCTGAATATCTAGCACGTTTGATATTTGATATATTATTATATATATTATTATTATATATTATAGATATTGGATATCATACAGTATGAACTAGGTTGCGACTGCGCCCTGATAAGGCCTGTATTACAGCCAACGAGAGCACACTGCTCACAGCACTGCTGTCTATCTGTCTGTCTCTGTCTGTCTGTCGACTGTATATGATCAGATGATAAGATATATAACCTTGTGTGTGTGTGTGTGTGTGTGTGCGCGCAGGGAGAGAGACAGTTATTTAATGAAACTCAAGATTATAACGTCCTGTCTCGCTATAGCGCTATCACAAACATGTCGCCCTGTGTAGCCTTGCTATTCCTGTGTGTGTGCCTGTGTGGCGTGGCGTGCATGCAGAGAGAGAGAGAGAGAGAGAGAGAGAGAGAGAGAGATGCGCCATGTCCCACACATGGCGCATCTCTCTCTCTCTCTCTCTCTCTCTCTCGCGCTTGTATCATGGCATCCTGCACTCTATTGGCCCTCTATTGGCCGTGAATACCACCTTTGTTTGATGTACTGTTGTTACAGCCCCAGTGGCCTAATGGATAAGGCACTGGCCTCCTAAGCCAGGGATTGTGGGTTCGAGTCCCATCTGGGGTGTTTGTTTATGGCAGACTTCTAACAATGAAATATGGTGTACTGTACCCATAGATAGATATAAACATAGAGCAGTCCTGGCCCGGAAGAGAATTTCCCATTATTTTTTTTCCCATAGACGTTTCAGAAAGTATTTATTTAAAGACCTGTAAGCCTCAGATGGTGACAACTCATGACAATAAACATTTTTTTTTTGGCCGAACAAATACATTTTTTTGGCCCAAAAAAAGGGCAGGGTACAACACTTTTTTGTTGGTTGTCTGCTGAAGCAGGAGGTCTATCCACTATTCAAATAATCAGAATTCTCAACCAATTTTCACACGTTTTGGTTTGTTATTAATGGTAATACATAGCCACGGACACATACTTAACATAACATACATAACATACATGTATTTATGTTATGATGTAGATAGGATACTTTGTTAAATAAAGACATTTGGTGTTTCACACGAAAACACCTTATCTAACATAGATATTAAGTAACAGTAATGGTCAAAAAAGAGAAAACCTTTTTTTACAATACAAACCAGGCATTTTTCTCGCAGTGGAATTATGACCAGTTTCCCTAATCCCTACATAATATGAGGGCGGTGCTGATGTGTATGTAGCCCAGTGGCCAATGAGGTGTCTACCTATTTATTATACTATTGCTATGGTTTGGTCACTCTCCGGTGAAAGCCTCACCTGTAAGACGGGGCTGGTTTGTCCGTGCACTCTGTGCTTCAAGGTGACTCTGACCTCTCTGTAGCCTCCATGTGTGCCCCAACCCCTCACATCCGCCAGCAGGTACAACCTGCGGCCCGCACAATGCACGTCCATGGACACGCTTCTGAGGGGGCCTAGAGACGAGGACAAGTCCACTGATTAATTGAGTAGTTCTCAAAAAATGTCGTGCCAAGGACCCCCCAAATTGATATATATTTGGCCGCGTCCCCCCATCTGAAAAGGATTTGTGCCAGGGACCCCCACAAGAGAAGATTTGAGTTAAAAAAAATCTTCAAACAATCTTCAAACAATTTCAATATTTTTGAATAATGATGCATTTCCCCATCTCTTTTGTACGTATACTGTAGTGTTATTTGTTGATGACATATATTATTGTGTTAATTTTGTTTTGTATTCCATGTTGATGATTTTAATACATAGGACGTTTTGTTATCCTTAAAGCCTACAAACCCTCCCGCGCACTCAGATCAGCCAATGCAGGGAAGCTGGAAGTACCCTCTGGAAGTACCCTCACTAAAAACGCTCCACACGTCCCAAACTCTTCTCCCTTCTGGCTCCAAAACTATGGAATGCACTTCCCATTACAATCAGAACTGCATCCTCACTCCCAATCTTCCGCCATAGTCTGAAAACCCACCTTTTCAGACTCCATCATAGCACTTGCCCTAGCTCCTTAGATAGCACTTTTTGTAGACTTAGATAGCATTTTATACAGACTTATAGCATGTTACGTAGACAGCACTAGAATTGCATTTTATGTAGTCACAGCACTTTAGTATATATGTATAGTAGTATATAATATATGTAGTTTATATAAATAGTTTCATTATATAGATATTCCACTGTTACGTTCTTAGTTTACGCAGCTTACTTTTTATGTATGTGATGTATTGCCATGCTTTTGTTCTTGCTTAATGCAAGTCGCTCTGGATTAAGAGCGTCTGCTAAATGCCTAAATTGTAAATTGTAAGCTTTAATGTCTTAACTGTACCACATGCTGATTTACATTTCTGACTAATAAAGTATCCAATCAATCAAATACACAGTTCTTGAGCATGACCTGTGAACTGGGCAGCCACCACGGCATCCAGGTAGTGTGGTCTTCCTGTCTGACTGACAGAGAGCAGCAAGGCCAGTCTCCCACTCGCTGCACTGACGTTAAGACCAGAGAGCAGCAGTCTGTGTCCGTCCACTGTGAGCTGCGCCTGGGACTGAAGCTGAGACAAGGGCCCATCCACGGAGCACAGGGCCTGAGGCAGACAGAGGGAGGGAATGTAAATTACAGTTCAGTACAGTATGGGCACAATCTGACATGCTTATTCTCTTGTATATTTTCAGTGTCGGGTGGAAACCTCCTATCTTCATATTTTAACTTTTTGTGTTTGTTCATACATTAATGCCCTAGTTCATCATACTACTGCGTCACACAAAGGCATCAAAAGTAGCAAATCCGAGGCAGGGTTGGCGAAAGGGCCTTTCTGTGTAGAGTTTGCATGTTCTCCCCGTGTCCCCTAGGGTAGGTACCCTCCCTCACAAAAAACCTCCAGTAATCCTGGTCACTAAACTACCTCCCCCTGGCCAGCTGGGGCGCCTGATGGGAGGGGAAAGGAACTGGTCGGAATAACGTGTTCCATCCACGCGCTACGTCCACCCGGGGGAACTCCCCCCTGTCAGGTGAAAAGAAGCAGCTTGGACTCCCCATCCATAGAAGTAAGCATGAGGTCAGTCTGCTGCCCCCCCAGGTTGGCAGAGGATTACATTAGATAATTGACACTGGGTGAAAAATGGGTTGCAAAATCGTGGGATAAAAAAGAAAAAGTAGCAAATCTGCGAGCTCGAAACGCAGCACGAAGTGACCTTGTAGATCTGCTACTTTTGCTATTTTTGCACATGAATTCTGAAAAGTAACCATTTTGGACATACTGTATGAGTCCCTGGCTGGCTACAGCATATTATTTCCAGATGGGGTCCATGGCCCAAATACCTTGACATGAAAATGGATGTAGTGTCAATAAGAGACTAGTCACGTGCGGGTCGGTATTGCTGGATTATAGTGCTGCCTTTGAAGTTATTGATCACAATCTACTGTCAGACAATTTCTGTTACTGTATAGTGTCTCATCACAAAGAGCATTCTTCAATTTGAGTCTCTAATATTAAACATACATTCCAGGGAAGCTGCCCTCCATAAGCAGTGAGTGCATTCTCCGGCAGCGGCAGCAGCCACGGCGACGCCGCCAATTGCCGACAACAGCCGTGGCAGTGTTTCCTATGCCGTGGCAGTGTTTCCTCTGCCACCGGCAAAGCCTCCTAATCCACCACAGACCGGCGGATGCCGGCACCTGCCACTTGCCACCGGCACATGCCGGCACATGCCGGCACCTGCCCCGGCACATGCCGGCACAAATGCCGGCACATGCCACCACCCGCCGGCGCCCCACCGGCGCCTTGCCGGCACCCGCCGGCACATGCCGGCGCCTTCCGGCACCCGCCGGAACATGCCGGCACCCGCCGGCACATGCCGGCACCCGCCGGCACATGCCGGCGCCTGCCGGCACCTGCCGGCACATGCCGGCGCCCTCCGGCACATGCCGGCGCCTGCCGGCGCCTTCCGGCACCTGCCGGCGCCTTCCGGCACCCGCCGGCACATGCCGGTGCCCTCCGGCACATGCCGGCACATGCCGGCAACTGTCGGCAACTTCCGACACCTGCCGGCAACTTCCGGCAACTTCCGGCAACTGCCGACAACTGCCGGCACCAACTGCCGGCACCTGCCGGCATAGGGTTAGGGTTAGGGGTTGGGGGTGCATATGTACCGGCAGTCTGCCTACCTGCCGGCATACCTGCCGGCAACTGCCGGCAACTGCCGGCACCTGCCGGCACCTGCCGGCAACTGCTGGCAACTTCCGACACCTGCCGGCAACTTCCGGCAACTGCCGGCAACTTCCGACACCTGCCGGCAACTTCCGACACCTGCCGGCAACTTCCGGCAACTGCCGGCACCTGCCGACAACTGCCGGCACCAACTGCCGGCACCTGCCGGCATAGGGTTAGGGTTAGGGGTTGGGGGTTAGGGTTATGGGTTAGGGTTTGGGGGTTAGGGGTTAGGGGTTGGGGGTTAGGGGTTAGGGTTAGGGGTTAGGGTTAGGGTTAGGGTTAGGGGTTGGGGGTTAGGGGTTGGGGGTTAGGGTTAGGGTTAGGGGTTAGGGTTAGGGTTAGGGTTAGGGGTTGGGGGTTAGGGTTAGGGGTTGGGCGTTAGGGTTAGGGGTTGGGTCGCCGTGGCTGCTGCCGCTGCCGGAGAATGCACTCGCTGTCCCTCCTGCCTTGGGCTATTATCGTTCACCATATTGATATTGACCTGACATTGATCATAGACAGGGCCAATGTAGGCTGACGACATCACTGTGCATATGCCAGCCACTAATCTGAAAGACATGACTGTGGTTCTAGACAAGGAATTACAAAGCGTATCAGATTGTCTTGATGGTCTTAAAACAGCTCAAAAGCAAAATGTATTGTTTTGGCTCATATTACATGCAAAAGTCAAATCTCAAACTCAATTTATCTTACTGAGATTTAGGAATTGAACAGGTAGATGAAACAAAACTGCTTGGCATTTCATTAGACAGTCATTTTACAATGTAAAATGACTGTCTAATGAAATGCCAAGCAGTTTTGTTGGTCCATATGGTCCACTCATATTTAAAACATAAGGAAGAAAATGTGAAGGGGGCTGGCTGTCCATGATCAGGAGATTTGTGGAGCACTTAAGTTAACGTCAGTGGCGGAAAGGAACTTACTACTCAAGTACTTTTACTTTATTTTAGCAATTCCATGTCTCAGTGCTCCATCTCACAGGCAAATATTGTACGGTACTTTGAAATCCATTAGAAAACTTTGAGTGAAACTTTTGACTCCACTACTTAATGCCAACATCTGCTGCCCAGGTTTTCCAGGCACTGGTGCTATCTATCCCACCTAACTAGCTGTCTGGCTGTGTGGTCCAGTGCAGCAAAAGAGGATAATGGGGAAACTACACCTAGGCCAGAATAAGGCAGCACATCTTGCCCTTAGGTGCAAGGTGCAACATACAATTAATGCATCACAACATATGGAGCACAGATTAGCAGCAAGTGTTATGATGTTTCAGGAATATCTGTATGGAGCAAGAAAACTGCTTATGTAAAACTAGACATTAAACTAGTATTACACATAATACAGCCTAAACTGTTATAAAATAGGGCTTAAGTGGTTAGGAATGCAAAAGAAAGAACAAGAAGTTCTTGCGAGCAACACCTTCTCAGCATGCTATAAATTAGGCATGACTCTGAAACCCATGGATTTGTCCATGACTAAATTCATTATGAATGGTTTTAACCGAAATCCCATCATCCACTGTCTGGACAAAGTGTTCTATTATCAGCGAAGATATATAGTGTAGAGTGGAAAGAGAAAATCACTAGTATAGAGCCCGGAATTTCCGTGAAATTATGCACGCACATTTCCACTAGGCCGAGGATGACATGCCACTAATTTTCTTCCAAATCAGCCTCACGGTGGCGCTATAACAGGGCAATTCCTGTTTTTACCTATAACTGCATCGATCTGTATACAACTTATGTATGCGCACTCCCTAGAGGCCATGGAAAAACATTTTCCATGCATCCCTCCACATCTGCCAGTTATAGCGCCACCATGAGGCCGATTTCTGGAAAACACATTGTTTATGTTAGTGCACAGATTTCATCCAAATCTCACGCAAATCGGTACACATGATCTCTGTAGTCATGTGATCAAGACGAGTCTGTTGGATTTCTCAGATTCTACACTGATTGGCTAAGATTGCCTTCCAAAGTTTTCAGGAGTGGCCCATTTTGTACAAAATTCTGCACATGTCCTGCTCATCCAGAATTCTATCCTCAGATATGCTATGAGTGATCTGGATCTGCATTTCCTCAACAAAATGAAGAAAAGAAAAGAAAAAAAGAAAAAAGAAAAAACTTGTTTATATTAATTACTCCTAAACATCACACACACTCCTATCCTCCTGGTGGAGACCTGTGCCCAGAAGGGCACTTTTTCTAGTTATTATTATTATTATTATTATTATTTACTATATTTTGTAATATCAAGGTACATTTAGGTACTTTATTTCTCAGATGAAATATTTTCTAATGTAAATTTTAATAAAGGATAATTATAAAACATACCATTTAACTTCGGATATTTGAAAAAAGCCGATCTACAAGTGCACGAGTGACATGTTGTGAGCTTGTAGAGAGGCTATTTTCGGCTATTTTCAGTTTATTCTTATTTTTTTTTGTTTTGCACATTTTTTGTATATCAGCGATTGTTTTGCTATTTACGTATAGATTTGAGCAATTTTACTTTGGCACTGTATTCAGTATATTTTGATGCCAATACTATATTGCTGCGGTATTGCTACTTTTACTTACTCTTTCTTACTTTTTTCTTATTTTAAAAAGATCTGAGTACTTATTCCACCACTGTTGATACAATAAAAAGAGTCCTTTCCATGCCAGTGTGTATCGTATTACCTCGGCACTGAGTGGCAGTCCTTTGTCCTTAAGCCAGTGCCAGCTGTGCCAGACGCTTCCCCTTAACTCCGTGGTCACGGGGAGGGACTTCATGCTGAGCTTCAAGCCCGCCCGCTGGGCTCCAAGCTGGGCCTGCACGCTCAAGTTCTTCCCCTCAGCACGACCCAGCACTATCTGCTCTCACAGCAGGTACAGTACAAGAGACATGGCCGTAGTTATTGATCGTTTACCGTAACACCTGACCATATTTTTGGAACATTTAAGGTATTTTTTAAACTGTAAAAATGTTAACGTTCATATTTATGAGCATTTACGGTAACAAACAAGCATATTTATGATGGACTTATGGTAATACCTGAGCATTTTCGGTAACACCAGTTACCGAACATAAACGATATTTATGTTTTTTCTTTATGGTAATAGCCTACCCAACCATATTTACGAACATTTACAGTAATATCCGACCATGATTATAATGCCCTTACGGTAATACCGAACGTATTTATGAACGTTTATGGTAATACCCAATCATATTTACGATGCTGTAACTGAGAACAATCACTATAAACGTTCAAATTTATAGTGTTGAATGTAGGCAACAAGTGAGTGAGTGAACAAGAGGTACACACACCTCACAGAGTAATCAATCACATATATGTTGTCAAGGTAGTTTTGAGCCAGAGGAAAAGAAAGAGTGAGGGCTACAGAGAAAGAGAGAGGAAGCGCTGAGTGTTGAAAATAATTGAAAAAAAAGGTATACATTACTTTGTCGTAGACTAAGACTGGTGAAAATAGCCAATCTTCAAGCTCACAAAGCTCACATAGCAATACCATATGTTTTGAGGTTGTAGATCGGCTATCATCGCTATGAGGCAGATTCTACAAATTACTTTTAAATCAGTAGTTCTCACACTGTGAGCTCGAAATAAGAAAATCAGAAAATTGTGTGTCTGACCTGAAGAGTGTTGCTTTCAGGCACTCCATATCTCTTCAGGTAGACCACAGAGTGCCGCAAAACACTCTGGACTGTCACGGCCCCAGAGCTCTTTTCCACTGTCGTCTCCTGAATCAGCTGTCAAATAAACATGGACAAAAAGATCACGCCAGTGAGGAGCTCTATCTAACAGTATAGCGAAGAAAGACTTTATGTATAGCAGTGGTTCTCAAACTTTTTGGTTCCCAATTCCCAAATTGATATGAATTTGGCCCACAGACTCCCATCTGAAAACATTTCCTGCCCAGGACCCCAATACAAGATAGATAAAAGCAAAAACACTTAAGGCCCTGACTGTTTTTCGTGTGGAAACAATGTGTGTGTGATTTGAAAGATTCAGCCCTGATTAGAGCTCTGGAAACTCAACCGTGTGAATCCATCGACAACATAAAAATGTTCCCCAACTTGATTTGCCAACAAGTTTTGAAGTGCGTGTTTGTGTGTGTGTGTGTGTGTGTGTGTGTGTGTGTGTGTGTGTGTGTGTGTGTGTGTGTGTGTGTGTGTGTGTGTGTGTGTGTGTGTGTGTGTGTGTGTGTGTGTGTGTGTGTGCGTGCATGCGTGTGTGTGTGTGTGTGTGTGTGTGTGTGCGTGCGTGTGTGTGTGTGTGTGTGTGTGTATGTACACATATCAATGAACCAGCTGTACACAATTTAGTTATTGTTGTTTTTCAGCTATTAAATTGTCACTTGGCTGAGGTTAAAAGACCCAAAACTACTTAAACACTCTCCATATTTCTCTCTCTCTCTTTCTCTCACTCACTCACTCTGCACTCACACATACTGTACACACACGTGCACGTGCACACGCACGATGTGCTTGTAATGACATAACGTATACGTTTTCACGGGACACGATATTATCTTATGCTCCTTCATTTGGACTTCATTTGTGCCATTGTCTTCAATAACTTCTCTGACGTATGTTATGGGTACTCAAAGCATGTGTGGACCTTCTTCCCTGAACCGTTTGACCGTTTGATTAATTAATCTATCTATCGCACATTGCCAATGTTTTATCGTGCGCAACCCTTATTTTGAAGAGCCAAATATCCGTAACCGGATGTTACAATGACAAAATGCTGCGTGTGGTGTCTTGACCGGTTGTTGTCTCCACCAGGCCGAAGGCATGGGGAGAGAGTATGTTTTGCACTCCGTCCGTGTGTGTGTGTCCGTCCTTCCATCCGTCCGTTACCAGCTAATCTCCGGCACCGTTAACCCGGTCGATGCCAAACTTTGTACACACACTCCCTGGATGCCAACGATGAACCTCTGCCCCACATTTTCCAGAACGGCCTGTTATAGCGCCACCATGAGGCAGCTTTTCACATTTTTTACCTAAAACTGCACCGATCTGCGTGAAACGTTGCATGCACACTCCCTAGAGGCCAAGGACAAACCTTTGACCTGTATTTTCCGCATCTGCCTTTTATAGCGCCACCAGGAGGCCGACTTTTGTAAAACAATTTTTTTGATATTACTCCTCCAGATTCTGTCCAAAAATCTCACAAATTGTTACACAGTATCTCTATGGTCATGTGCTCAAGTCGGATCTGTCCGATATTTCAGATTCCATCCTAATTGGCTATAATTGGCTTTCACAGTTTGCCCCGTTTTGAACAAAAGCCTCAAATCATGAACGCAGTATGCAATTTACGTGAAATCTTTCACACATTTTCTTACTAGGCTGAGGAATATATCCCACCCTTTTCACATTGGCCTGTTATAGCGCCACCAACAGGTTGATTTTTGCAAAACACATTTTTGGAACAAAATGCCTCAAATCATCCAATTGCCATCAAAGGCGTATGAAGAAATGGCACCCTTTTCACATTGGCCTATTATAGCGCCACCAGGAGGCCACAACCTGACCTGCCCTGGTGGAGACCTGTGCCCCGAGGGGCACTTTTTCTAGTTGTTCTCTCTGTCCGTGGTGAAAAGACCCGACCGCGAGTATCACAGCACCTGCTGTCGGCTGTTGAAAAAGTTTGTTTTCACCAGAAACGACATTCATTGCGCCGATTCGGAGACACAGGCCATTGAAAGCAGCACATAGAGTGCAAGTGGATGCGCGAGCATCTTCAAAATGGCTGCAGCCACTGTCCCACTTTGACTGTTATGCTAACGAGCGGCAGCTAACGATTCGATCCGATCAAAACATGGATTAAAGAATATAAACCCTGGAAAACCGTGTTAAAGCGGAATACCACTAATTTGCAACATTTTACTATGTCATTAATATACCTTAGAGTTGTGTGGAAATAATAAAAAAGGTCCCCCCATTCTGTGTTGCCTAGAACTGGAGGTCTGAAAAAAATCAGTAACATTAAGAAGTACATCTCAGTGACATCACAAAGATGTACACAAAGATGTGACTGATTTTTTTCAGCTTAAAAGATATGTCTTAAAAAGACAAAAGAGTGGCCGCACACACCGATAGCCAAAGTGCTAATTATTTATTAGGACGCAGAGTGAGAAACCAATGTTTCGGCAGATGCAACTGCCTTCTTCAGGGTAACTGATTTTTTTCAGACCTCCAGTTCTAGGCAACACAGAATGGGGGGTGGGTTATTTCCACAACTCTAAGGTATATTAATGACATAGTAAAATGTTGAAAATTTGTGGTATTCCCCTTTAATGAATGCCACATGAACATTTTTAAATTAAAGAACACACTTCTCGATTGATAGAAGAATTTCTAAGAAAATAATACATTTTTGCACCCCTAGTGAAAATGTGTGCAAATCTTTGAATACTGTAGTCTATATATATCTTTTTTTAAGCGAATATATTTAACTAAAAGCTTTGCTTCTGGAGGTCTGAGAACCAGGCTTATTGCCTCCTACCTACCTGTTGCTTTGTGACAGCGCAGTGCAGGAGATAATGGTAGGATCCATTTGCATGGTTCAGGGAGTTCAGTATGACAGCAGCATCTGTGGGGATGCCCACCCGCTTCATCAGGGGCACAGAGTGGTTGAGAGAGGCTGAAGCATAATTTCTATGCTGAAAGACAGAAACACACTTTTATTGTTTATTTACTCCAACACGCATGCATAGCCTACAGTAAGCAACATTTATTTTATTTATTCATTTTGGCACCTGAAGGATGAAAACCTTTTGAAAAATGCTCAGTGGAAAGTGGAAAGAAACAAAGTACATTTATGTACTTGAACATACTCAAGTACTGTACTTATGGGTATGTCCATTTTTCAATACATTATACTTCTACTCCACTACATCTCAGAGGCAGATATTGTGCTTTTCATGCCACTACTTATTATTTGACAAAATGTGCTTTCTTGGTCTACCATTGAAGGTAGACCAAGGTTGTGAATCTGCTACTTTTGATGCTTTTGTGTGACGCTGTAGTTTGATCAAGTACTGTGGGTCATGAATTTACGAAAAAACACAAAAACGTATTGAGGTAAGAGACGACAGAGACGATATACTTGGTATTTTCATACCTTTGAGTTCCTCATCGTCATCGAAGCCTCTAGTTGGTTGTTATCGATCGCCATGGAGATGTGCGAGTCAAAGAGCGTCTGCGAGGAGAGAACTGAGCCTGAGGCCTGCAGTCGGTTTGGACTCCCCAACACCTGCAAACACAGACAGGCTGCCATATCACTCACTGACTGAACACAACAACAGACAGGTTGCCATATCACACACTGACTGAATACAACAGACAGGTTGCCATATCACTCACTGACTGAACACAACAACAGACAGGTTGCCATATCACACACTGACTGAACACAACAACAGACAGGTTGCCATATCACACACTGACTGAACACAACAGACAGGTTGCCATATCACACACTGACTGAACACAACAGACAGGTTGCCATATCACTCACGGACTGAACACAACAACAGACAGGTTGCCATATCACACACTGACTGAACACAACAGACAGGCTGCCATATCACACACTGACTGAACACAACTACAGACAGGCTGCCATATCACACACTGACTGAACACAACAACAGACAGGTTGCCATATCACACACTGACTGAACACAACAACAGACAGGTTGCCATATCACACACTGACTGAACACAACAACAGACAGGTTGCCATATCACACACTGACTGAACACAACAACAGACAGGTTGCCATATCACACACTGACTGAACACAACAGACAGGTTGCCATATCACACACTGACTGAACACAACAACAGACAGGCTGCCATATAACACACTGACTGAACACAACAACAGACAGGTTGCCATATCACACACTGACTGAACACAACAACAGACAGGTTGCCATATGACACACTGACTGAACACAACAGACAGGTTGCCATATCACACACTGACTGAACACAACAACAGACAGGTTGCCATATCACACACTGACTGCACACAAGAAGAGGGTGAACAGAGTGTTCTAAATAAGTGGTTCCCAAACGTTTCAGGTCGAGACCCAAAAGAGAGATTAGACGTTTGCCCGGGGACCCGGGGACCCAAACTAGTGAAAATAGCCGATCTAAATGCTTGCAACGCGGCGCGAAGCAACGTGTTGTACTTCTTATTCATTAATTTTAATGTATGGACTCCCAACCCACTGTTTGGGAAACGGTTTGAATGAAGGGTTCTCAAACCTTTTCATGTCAAGGAACCCGAAAATGGATATATATTTGGCCACGGACCCCCATCTGAAAACGTTTTGTACCAGGGACACTCAGAAGAGAGTAATAATGTAAAAAAATCTAACATGTTTGAATATCCAACATATAAATGGATAAAGTGGTTAAAATCTGTGCTATATTAACTAGTTCTAGTGCTGGATACCACCTGGAACCCCCACAAGGGCCCCTGGGGGTCCCCAGCAATCTTATGGTTAATATTATAGCTTATTACACGGCTTGGTTGAATGCTTGATTGATTCTGATTGGTCATTCGCTGAATTCAGCTGTGTGCTATTTTGACAGCCATGTAAACAAACACAATGGCATTTACAGCTAAACATTTAAGCTCTCAAACATGTTTATGAAAACAATTATAGTGAGAAATAGACGATGCAGTACACGCAAATTGATTCTATTTGATCAACTAATTTCCTTGTTTTCCGACTGTGCTGCAGCTGAGCTGGGCAGACAGACGGTCAGCATTGACACTTATGGAATACTTTCATTAAGCAAGGAAATACCTTGTTTTGTTGTGTTTTGGGTCAATTCATTAATTTATGAATTAAGTAGCTGTGTAATAAGCAGGATAATGCATGGCTCATGTTGATTATAAATCACCCTGTCTGAGATTTATATATCAACAATGACCACCTAGCCAGGCATTCCAGTTTAATACTTAAACATTTTATACTTAGGCTATTCAAAAATTGCAAGCTCAAAATCTACTATATAATTATTTTTGAAACAATAAATATGAGAAGGTTTGCCAATTTCAACTAATCAGGAGAGAGTACCCATTTATCAGCTTCAATTGGATAGTGTTCCAGTTCCAATTTAGAGACTACTCCATGCTCTTGCCTGTAACACAGTGCAGTTGTTGTGATACGACAGTGACCCCTGCTGGCCGTTCCCCATCATGACGTCCCCGGCAGCTCTGGCGATGCATTCCTCAATCTGCATCAGAGCTTCACCATTGTAGTTGTAGTAGCCCCCATCCTGTGTCCCCTCCGCCTCCGTCCTCTTGCCGGTTAACAGCAGCCTCCCGTTCCCCGGTAACCCCCTGAAAAATTCTAGGTTGTTGTGACTGAGCTGGCCCTCCATGTGCCAGCGCTCGGGGCCGCTCCTCGCACTCAGTCTCAGTGAAGCCCTCTGGTCGTCCAGACCAGTGTGAACCACGCTGGCCGTCCACACGCCAGCCTGGGGATCCCGCTCCACTGACCCGTTCAGATGAGACTGCAGGGGAGAGACACGACAGGAGACTGATTCACTTTGGATTTCAGTTACATTTTTTGACTTCTGGGGTTATTTTAATGTCTACTCAGGGTTTCGTGTGCCCCAGACTTGATTCAATATTTAGTGTAAGAGCCATACATTTACCGGTAGATATTTGACATTCATTTCATCAGACACGCCCTATATAAACCCATTGTAACTTCTAAAAACTCCATTGTAACTTTACTCAGAGTTTACTATCACTAACTTAACTGGAGTATTCCAGGAAACCCTGGATTGAACTCCCTCAAGGACCCCCTGGACCCCACATTGATAACCAGTGACATATCCACAGCTCTACCTGCAAGGAGGGACATTCAGACTCAGCAGCCCAGTGCCACCGTGTCCTTCCCTCGGATTCCGTGGTTCCCGTAGCTCTGACGGAACAGTTTCCGACTCTGATCAGAATGGCCCCGGCCTGGCCGGAGGCCCCCGCCCTGTCGGAAGCAAAGGCCTCCACAGTGGTCCTCGGGGCCAGGCCGAGGCCAGCGAGGCCGGGGAAGGAGTGTGTGACGGTCCCTGAGATACGCGGGGGTCTGCAGGTCTGGCCCAGCTCGAGGGCCACGTCACGCGTGTCCACCCTCAGCCTGGAGGACAGCGCCAGCCGACAGGGGACGAGCGACAGGAGACCCTCGAGAGACAGCGACGCCGGGAGGACAGATCCCTGGGGGACACACAAGCAGGCAAACATGCATTGGTGGAAAAAGTACTCACACGTGCATTTATAAAGAGTCACTGGCACAGAGACACGACCCCTACCATGAACACAAACTAAAAACACCAACACATGAAACAAATATTGCAACAAACGGTGCCAATACAAACATTAAATGACATTAACAATAAAGAGACAATATGACGTAATGAGGGACAATATGACGTAGATTTTCCCTTCATTGTCAATGGCATTTTTAAAACAAACATTGAACTAAAAACAAACATTAAACCTGTATACTGTAGGAGTGGCTAGCGCCCCTCAAAAATACAGAACCTGTGCATTCATAAACAATCTTCAGCCTGCAAACAAGGCCTTTAAGGATCTCTCAACCCCAAACTTATATATAATATAAAAAATATATAATAATAAAATCTTGAGTATTAATTTAACATGAGACACATTGCGAGCTTGTAGATCATCTATTTTCACTACTACTGAAATAGAGCTCAAGTGGTTCATTCATTCCTAATGTATTTTTGTACGTTTGGGTCCTGGGGAGACTCCACAATGATCATTTGGGTCTGGAGCTCTAAGGTTTGGGAACCCCTGCTATAGAGACATCCCACCAGAAAACCAAACACACTTTATTATCTCGCTTGGTGCGAAGCAGAGCAGACATAACAACATGGAAGGTGTCGTTCCGCTCTGTCGCTAGTCAAACATTAGCATCAGCTTGACCTTGGTTTGAACTCCTGTTTCAAAGGAAGGCGTGTTGATGTAAATCAGTACTCAGAGCTCTTTAACTGAGAAATAATGGAGGAGAGAGAATAATGAGAACTAAGTTACTCTAATATCTAAAGGGCTTTTCAAACTAAAGTGTTTTTTTGTAAAATATAAGTGATCACTATACTGAGATGTATGAAATGTGTATTGAAAGATTACAGTGAGCTTGACTTTTAACCACCCAAAAACGTAGGGCGTGAGACAGGCGATAGCCTACAAGGCAAGGGACCTTAAAAACTATTCCACTCCATGTGAACATTCTTACCTGGAGAGCAGGGCAGTAGTGAGACACACTGACAGCAAAATCTGCCTCGGAAGCCTGGCTCTGCCCTGCGCTGGCCTTGACGTGGCATTCCCCCAGCTCCACGCCTAGCTCCATGCCAAGGACATCTGTAGTCGCAGGACCCAGCAGCACCAGGGCACCATGAGTGGGGATGCCTAGAGCCTGAATCCCCTCTATGGAGTGCTGGATGGAGCCCCTGATGCTGAGCTGGGGGCGACAGGCTACGGAGAGGCTAACAACACCCTTATCTTCTCCGTCTGCTTGGAGATAACTGTACAGATGTGTGGAGCAGTCGGAATGGAGCAGGGAGCCATTCATGGAGAACTGGGAAACGGGAAGAGTCTGTGGAAGAAAATGAACAATAAATCCAATTATAAAATACAGTTTGTAGTACTAAAACCTGGAAGGGAGTTTGCCAGATTGTTTTCCCCCAGGGTCTGTGGTTAATGTAAGCCTAAGGGAGTTTGTTACCTCATTGTTGAAGCACACTGTCAACAGTGTGGTTAAAAAGTGGTAAAATAATAGTGTTTATTTGTGGAGATTATCTTGTTGAACACAACATGTGAATACCATAAGCACAAGGAGTGATCTCGCCTTTTGACAGAGCTTCTTAATTTATCAAAAGCACAAAGCTAAACATTCCACTTAACTGGAAGTTAGCAAAGGGAACCCATGGCAAGAATAACTTCCAGGTTGGCCTACAAAAACACTTCTCTGAATTCTAAACCAATGTATATATGGTACATGTATTTTATAACATGTACCATATTTAAGTTATTGTAGCAGCTGGACCTAATTAGAACCAGGTTCCTACAGTACCTTTTGATGATATTTCAGTTGTCTGTCTTACTGTCTGTCTTACTGTACACGGAACACTGACTGAATGTATTTATTATTGACTTTATTTTTCTGTATGTCACAGAAACCACCAACCTACCCAACACTGGCATGTTTACACACCCACACTTACACTTAAAGTACCCACAATGGAAATGAGCTCTCTAGCTTTTTTGTGTTTTATCCTGCAGTTTTGACATTTGTGTTATTTGTGTCAATAACATCAATCAACCAATAACCAATACAGCATTATCAATCATACAACGGAAAGATGAAAGTCATCTCTGGTGAGAAGATGTCTTTGTTCCTTTCCTTCTGCTGGGAAACAGTTTTTCTGGGACGTCCCAGTGTTTCCTTGTCTAACCTTCAGTAGGACACATCGCTGGCG
Source organism: Electrona antarctica (assembly GCF_951216825.1). NCBI lineage: Eukaryota > Metazoa > Chordata > Actinopteri > Myctophiformes > Myctophidae > Electrona > Electrona antarctica. Next base: position 30,627,859 of record NC_136800.1, read on the forward strand.
GACAGACAGACTCCAGGTGGTCTTCTCGTCCACCGCTCCTCTGCGGAGATGTCCCAGAACCAGTGCAGAGCATGTGTCGCTTTCTACCTCCAACCAGGCCCGACCGGGCCAGATGTACGTGCCGACAGTGAGTCCCGCCGGCACACCCACATCAGTTAGCTTGGCCAAGTTGTGCTGGAGGATGGCCTTGAGAGAGACACGAGGCTCCCAGATGGCAGTGACATCTAGCTGGGCAGAACGCGTGTCAAGAGAGACCCGTGCGCTACCAGAAAGGGAGGTGCTGCGGAGATGGCCCGACCCATGCACGTCCACCCTTCCTGGAACGGTGGATGCCAGAGAGGCCCACTGGTGCTGGAGCGTCCAGCCCAGCTCGGCCTTATGGTCCCTCAGCAAGACTGACGCGAAGCAACGAAGGGAATCCTTCTGGTTCTGCACACCCAGAGAACCTTTGAGTCCACCGCTCCCAGCTCGTCCCGTTATGGTTAGGGATGTCTTGTGCAACGCCCCACCTTTCCCATCCCTGACCTGCACCCAGGCCAGCCTTCCCAGCCCTCCACACCGGGCCGACACCACCAGGCTGGAGCTGACCGAGTCCCACGCTCCACTAACATCTGCCCACACATGACACCAGCTTTCCAGCCTCATGCGACCAGTCACCTCCGCTTTGTGTGTGACACTTGGGGTCCCGTACTCAAACAGCCCATGCAAGCCATAAAGCCCGGCTTCCTCCAGCCTCAGTGCCCCGATCAATTCTGCCCGCCAGGGGCCGACAGCCAACCCGATCCCCAGGGCCCACCTCTGAGGCCCAGGCCGGAGCAGAAGCCTGAGGTTAGAGTCGGCGGGCAGGCCCAGGGACAGCAGCAGTAGCCTGGAAGAATGGGTTAGGTTAGCCCTTAGCTCTATCTGACCAGCGGGACTGTAGCAGCCTTTGGCTTGAGCTCTGAGGCTAGGGTGAGCTAGCGCCAGGCCGTAGCAGTGCCTGTTGTGTGGTCTATAGGAGCGAAAGGCTCGTACCTCCACGGGATGGCCGGCCACGCTTCCTGAACACTGGGCTGAGAGGCGGTCTGCTGCGGCGTCCCCTGTGCAGTTCATCTGTGAAAACAAAGACCCCTGTTGGCTGAGTTTGTTTGTCAAAGGAAAAACTGGGAGAGAAGATGGAGGAATTTCACAAAGGAAATATAGAACACTGGAGTAGAGACTCTAAACATTGTAGTACACCAGTGTGCACTGGTAACCGAGGGTATTGTTCATAAATAATATAATTTTCTGTTGAAAATGTTTTATCAAGTTTTACAGTCTTTTTTTGCATATTACAGTCAGGAAAAAATCTAAAGCTGTGTGTTCTCACCTGTAAAGAGGTAGGGATTACTCCCTTGAGCTGCCTCATTTGTTGCCATAGTGACAGTGCCACGTTAGCTTTGCTATTGTTTGCTCTAACATCAAAAAGGATGTCAACCATTTTTTCCTCTTCCATGTCAAGGACCAAACCTGCATTCACCCCCTCTTTGTCTGTCTGAAGAATGGGAAGAAATAGAAACAATTACGTTTAATTAAATGAATTAATGGGAAAAGCAAGGCAACGCAAGTTATCTGTATCGTGCATTTCAACAAGGCTATTCAAAGTTAAGCATTGGGACATTAAGGCAGAGCATTAAAAGAGCTGTAAGAGATATTTGTCGTTAAACTAAGTGTTAAATACTCCTATAGTAATCGAGTAATCTGAGACACAAGTCCGTAATTGCGGTGATAGTAGGCTGAGTCCATGACTAAACCATATTTCTGCATCGGGTTGTGACTAGTGATATTTAACATTGCCGATTGAAGCTGAGCACTGATTCTTCCTGGGCTCCAAAAACATTCACTTTAGTTTTTTCTGTTTAATTGGCACATCAACGTGTTGATTTGTTCAATTCATTTACTCAGTGTTTGTATTGGACCAATTGTCCCTTGGTGATACATACATGTAATTTACAAATTTGTTCTGCATAACTACGGTAACATGTTGTTGTTTTCCATAATCTGAACCAGAAGAGGTCCTAGAATGGAGCCTTGTGATTTTTTGTCTGTTCAGATGTGTAATTACACAGAGAAACTTTAAAATATGTACTAGTTTAGTACTGTGCCAGGGAGTCCCACTTAGTTTCCAGTCAGTCTAGCAAGAATTTGCTTGCGTTTTGACTCAAGGCTTCTGTTAAATGACAGCGTTCTGCTGTACACTGTAAAGACACCTTGAAGCGCCATGCACAGTACCTGGTAATGTGCTGTGGCCTGTATGGAGCTGGGCAGGCCTCTGGAAAGCAGGGCTTGGCTTCCATGCTGAACCCTGGAGAGGAACTCCCAGCGTGGGAGCGGCTGGCGTCTCTTGCTCCCCTCAAACTCGGCTGTCAGGTTGTCACCCCCGGCCTGCAGCTCTGCCAGGACGGAGAGATGACCAGCCTCCTGGAGCCAGCTCACCTGAGCAGCACTGTTACCTGGGATACCTTGCAGGCAGACGTTTTGTATAGGATTTATGAAATATCGAAAATGCATTTTTTTGGAACAGACTTATTGTCCATTGGCATTTGATATGCCAATGAAGCATATCGTTGCTGTCGGGCTCCGTTCATAAACGGATGTCAACACAACATAATACAACGGTGTCATTTTGAGTGTAAAGCTCAAAACGCATCACATTGCAACATCTGAGCTTGTAGAATGTAGATCGACTATTTTTGAAAATGAAAGTCTTTCTGTTATGAAAAAACGATTACAATATAATTGGCTGATGAGGGTGTATATCACACCAGAGAAATTAAATAAATTTAGTGTAGATATTCCAGATACTTGTATCACAGATGTGGTAATGACAATGGTACACTTTTCCATTGTCTATGGGCATGCCCAAGAGTGAAAGAATTCTGGGAAGAGGTAAGGAGGGACCCGAAACAGTTTCTATTAGATCTTTACCCATCTGCAGAGGTGGACTTACCGTTTTTTTTATATGATTTGAAATTGTTATGTATTGCAATCCAATTCAAGTGAAATTTATGTTTAGTCATTGTATATGTATTATTACGGTTAAAACATTGAGAGCTTCTGCTCTGCTATCTGCACTGCAGACATGAGTGACGATGTGTTGTGGGGTAGCTGTGGAAAGCCCTAAAGCCTGCGATGCATGCACAGCGGTCTGTCTGTCTGTCTGTGTCTCTCTCTCTCTCTGAGTCTCTCTCTGTGTGTCTCTCTCTCTCTCTCTCTCTAGAGCACATTGTGAAATATTTTGCTGTAAAACTGCATTAGTGCACTACTGGCTACTAGTGGCTGCATCCATTCAGCGACTAGTCTGTCTGACTGCCTGCCTGCCTCCCTCCTCTCTTTTGGGGGGGCTGGGTACCCCAAAATTACAGCGATAAAATACCCCAATTTCGCACCGCGCAGCCCAGGGGGGCCCTTGGGAGGGTAAATCCGGCCCTTCCCATCTGGCCATAAGATACAGAGTAGCAAACAAAGATTTTTAGATTTATGCTTACTACAAGCCAAAAGGGCTATAGCTTTATCATGGAAAAAGATAGGCAAACCCAGTATTGCTCAGTGGTTTAGGGAGCTATCTATGTGCCTTCCTCTGGAAAAAATCACTTATACTCTAAAGAATAAACAAAAGATGTTTGAAAAAATATGGGGACGGTTTATCCAGTATGTTACGGTCAATGATTTATCTTATCTAATGGTTGAGTCTGAAAATGTCTAATTGTATTCTCTGCAGTTGTTTGGTCTTGCGGCCATAAGGTCTCTGTTGTTCTTGTTACCAGTCTAAGTGCCCTTATTATACTGTATTTATGTATCTGTACTGTATGTTTTTGTTTGTAAAAAAAAAAGAAAAGGAAAATGCAATTAATATATTGTTAAAAACAAACCCTTTTGTTGTGAGTCATGACTAAATAATAACTACACATGGAACACAGGTTATTATATTATAGTTTGGGACATACAAGGTTCCCTCCTGACAGTGAATATATGTAATCAAATTGAATGTATGTAATCAAATTGATCTTAATATGTAATCAAACTGAATTGAATGTATGTAATCAAACTGAATTGAATGTATGTAATCAAACTGAATTGAATGTGTGTAATCAAACTGAATTGAATCAAAGTGTTAAAGGAGGGTTTACCTGCAGCCTGAAGGAGGTGGGAGGAGTGAGACACATGGGCAAAGACCCCACCGCTCCCCTGAACTCCCATTGGACGGCTCACGTTCATGCACAAAGACTCCTCCCCGAAACGGGCGCACAGCCAATCGCGGGCCACGCCATACCCGTGTCCTGTGGCTCCCTCGCCACCTCCTCCAATCAAGTAATCCTCCTCCTGATGTCTCAGCTCAACACTGTACACATCATCCATCACTCTGACTCTGAACTGCCCTGCGCACACACGCACATGCACACGCACACACACACACACACACACACACACACACACACACACACACACACACACACACACACACACACACATTACTATTACTACCTGTGAGGACATCAACATTTTAGGGCGGTATAGCTGTGGCCTAATGTAATATCAAACTGGGAGTCTCTGAAATAAAATAAAAAAGTCACACTGCTGTAAATAAAATGTGCATTTCCAAATGAACCAGCTGTACCTTCAGTGAGTGTGTCCGACTGTCCCAGTGCCCCGTCAAAGCCCAGGGCCGCGGGCAGGGCAGTGAGTCTGGCCAGGGAGTGACTCAGGTCGCCGGACACAGCCAGCTGGAGACCTGCGTTACCACTACGCACCACAGAGCCTGTCACCTGGGCCAGCAGGGCCTCGTCTCCCTGGGTGCAGGAGCCACGAGCAGACACACTGGCAGGACAGGAGACAAGACAAGCAGAATGTACAGTATATGGTTGCTGGCCGTCGGAACCTCTTATCTACATATATTAACTTTTTGTGTATTTTTGTAAATGAACGCCATACTTATGAATTGCATTTTATAGTGCTTTTCTAAACTGCTTTACAATGGTTAATTCATTCATACATTGGGACCTACTTGACGGTAGCCTCGGAAACCCAGACGTTTTTATTTTCAGGGAGAAAAAAAAAGTCTGGGACCGAGTCCACTTCAATTCGGCATAGAGTAGCGCAAACGTCGATCACGCTCTGCTGATTTCTGATCGTCTGCACCTTTGTTAAATTGACGCACACACGCACACACACACACACACTCTCTCTCTCTGTCGTTCTAATGAATTAGTCTCATGTCGCGCAGCTACGTCTAGATTCTCCCGGCGGATCCTGCCGGGAGCTGCCTATGCCATAGAAAGCATAGGTGGACCCCAGGCTAACTTGACGGTGTCACACAAAAGCATCAAAAGTAGCAGATCCACAAGCTCGAAAGTTGAGCTTCTAAGTTGAGTAACAGTTTTGGATATATGAGGTTTCCACCCGACAGAGACTATTACAAATGCCACTGTGTTGAATATACGGTTGAATAGGGACTTGTGTGGACAGTGGTTCTCAAAGTGGGGTCTGGGGATCCAAGGTGTCAGCAGAGAAATTACTTAATACAGCACCAAAATCAGTTCAATCAATTTAACCCTATTTATACTTTTGCTTTTTGAAAATAGACAATCTACAAGAATTTTTTGAAAGATCTAGAATAACCTAGAAACATCTATAATTACACAAATCTTGTCTTATGGGGTCGCTGGCACAAAATCTTTTGGGGGTGGGGTTCAAGCGACCAAATATGGATTTTTTTTTGGGGGGGGGGGGTCATGACAATATTTGAGAATCACTGACCTAGAGGACATCCTTCAGTAGAAATGTTAAAACCATCAGACTAACAGCATGTCAAGAACAAACTGCACACAGAAATGAACTAAGTCACTGCTGTGTGTAAAGTTCGGCGCACCTGTGTGAGGAGACGTTAGCGGCCATGTCCAGGCGCAGGTGGGTGGGCGTTGGGAGCAGGCTCTGGGAGAGGTCCAGCCTCAGTCCCACGGCTCTGCCGTCCCCCTGGAGGGAGTGGGATAGCCGAGCCTTCAGCAGCACTCTGTCCTTCCCGTCGGCCCTCACGCGCACGGAGCTGACCGCTCCGCCAGCCGCCATAGACATGTCTGCAACGGCCTGGGCCTTGGGATGTAGAATGGTACAATTAGCTTCACTTACAGATAAAAAACCTCATGCATATTAAGAAGTTAAGCCATATTTCGTTGCTGTCGGGCGGCAACCTCTTATGGACGTATTATAACTGTGTTTTACATAACTTAACGCCCTACAGATCCACATCTTCTACTTTGGCTATTTTTTTTTAATTGAACCCTGAAAAGTAACAGTTTTGGACATGAGGTTTTCCACCCGAGAGAGACGAATAGTCATACAAAAATAGCCAAAATAGCTACAAGTTGTGAACTTGGACATTTACTTTTGCCATTTTTTAAAGGTTTGCGGGGGGGGGATCGTACAATCCCCAAATAGTGACGTCCGGGTTAAATGTGGTTAAATGTATTAATCACTGTGTAGGTTTATATTAAAAACAAATGCTAGTTAAGCTAAGATCACATCTGGCCAAGAGAAACCCACCTCCAACGTTTTGGGGATCTTGGATTTGAAGGGGTGACTGAGAGATGCGTGCAGAGCAACTCTGCCTGACGTTCCATTCAGGCGTCCGGAAAACTAACACAAATAAATAAACAAATACTTGTATCTGAACTATTGTCACTGTGGAGCTATGAGACACAATGTTTGTTTAGTTAAACAACGACTGATATGTGTACAGTAGGTCATTACTCACTTGGCACTCCTGGCGCTCGATCCGCACTCTCCCCCTGGCCAGATAATCAAACACAGAGTTGTTTTGGGGGTTCCATGACACGTCTGCCTCCACTGAGGCTGAGGAGGGGAGTTGCAGCTGTAACAGCAATGGTACAAGAATGTCCAATGTCCATGCATCAGCAGCACACTCCTTACAGTCCATATAGCCTTCCATGTACCATACATATATTCAAGGTTAGGAAATACAGCTTAAAAATCAGTTGTATTCTTCTTAGTAGATACCCTGGTTTACCTGCAATAGGTGGGTGAGGTTGGCTTTAACTTTAACCCCCTGATGACTAGAGTGCAAAGAGTTCAACAGGACACCTCCATAGAATGTCAGTCTGTCCTTCCTTCCTATGCGCAGCCTCCCCTGAACCTCTCTCTGTGTCTGGAGAGGAGAGGAGAGTGTAATAGCAAGTTTAGAATGCCAATCCGTTCTAAATAATGTCTTTATCTATCTACTTGTATTCGGCAAACTTTTACATCAATGTGCTAATTCTAACTCTGCTGTCAATCTAACAGCTGAGCTGACTTCACCATGCTTACTCTCACTCTGTCAGCTAATCTGTACTGATGAAACTAATTGTTGCCCTTATATTTAGTACATATCCTTATATGACCATTTAGAATAGCATCTTATGTTAAAGTGGACTATGAGAACTGTCTGAGATTTGGGAAGTGTTCTTCCCAGAGGGGCTGCCAGCGAAGTCCGGGAGGCCTGCTCTGCTCAAAAACACACCCTGACTGGATATTGATATTTTCCATTATAAGAGGACAGGGCAGGGGAGAGGGGGAGAGGACAATTGATTGATTGATTGATTGATTGATTGATTGATTGATTACTTTATTAGACAGTTTGGGAAACAGTACAGCAGCACAGTCACAAACGTTATGCTAAACACGAAAAAACCTGGGGCAGGGGGCTATTTTTCCATTGTGGTCCTCTACTCAATTCATCAAGACTTACAGATACAATACAATTAATGAACTATTCTAGAGACTACTCAAATAAAGTCAGTAACTAATAAATAAATCACAACTCCAAAAGATAATGCTTCAGAGATAAATGAACATAACATAATGAATCAGGTGCCTCTCGTGGGTGCCTGCGTCATGAGTTACAATGGATAGCAGCCTACCTGGTTACTGGATACCGTTAAGCACGCTTCTGAGTCTGAGGGAATAGTGTGAGAACTGAATGGGTGTATCAAGGCGGAGCAAACCTACGGACAAAAAACCCAACAAAAGAGATTACCCCACAGAACACTCAGGCTTTCAAGACACCGGACTGCAACGGATGAAATTGAATATGGTCTTACTCAACCACAAGCATGTCCTTTATTATGTATGTCGGGTGGAAACCTCATATGTCAAAAAAACGGATTCAAATTCAAAAACAGCAAAAGTAGCAGATCCACAAGTTCGAAATGCGGCACGAAGCGATGCGATGCGTTTTGATGCTTTGTGTGGCGCTGTAGTATGATCCAGTAGGATCATACCACAGCATACTGCATAGTAGTATGTAATTCAAGAAACAATAAAAAGGTTAGAATATGGAGATAAGAGGTTTTCGCCCGACAGCAACAATATGCTCTTACTCATGTGCTTTACTACATAGTAGTGATCTGCGTGGCAAGTTGCTTGCGACTCACAAAAGGTCGTGGCAGCTGGTAGCCGAGGGTGAGGGTGTGAATGAGTTCTCTGTGGCCGTGCAGCACGGCTCTAGATTCCAGGACGTAGAGGCCTTTGAGCAGATCCACAGTGAAGGTCTCCTGCACCAGGAGACTCTGGGGGAAGCTCTGGAACGGCTGTCTGTGCAAGAACACATTGCTGTTATGCCGCTGTCTCCACACAACGCATCACAACCACGTCGTTGTTGTTCGAGATGTGTTTTGATACGTCACCCCCATAGCACTTCACTCTCCCTACACCCCTTCCTGCCACCTCCTGCTCAATATCGATGCTAGCGACTGACCTGAGTGAATGTAGGGACTGTATATAGAGGGTTTAAGTACTTAATACCTTATACTGTATACTTTGTTGACTGGGGGTCCCCTAGGGGTCAGTACATGGCCCCTAGCAATCTCGTACGTGAGCTGCCTTGTAGATCTGCTAATTGTTTTATAATAATAATGTCAACTATTGTCACCTAATGTTTGCCTATTATGACCTGCTCAGACCCTGGGGGTTCATCTATCAAATATATCTATCTTCTAATATTTATCTAGTCCATAACTGTTCTGGGATATGAGCACCCAAACATTTGTACAGCAGTCCTCTGTCCCCATCCTCCTCTGTCCCATCTTTGCGGGTTTGCGCTCTTCTCTCCTATTCTTCCTCTCTCTGACACTTATAGACAAATCCATACTGGGGTGTACCATTGAGCTGATTAGCTACACCTGGCCTACAGGGCACTGCACCATGAGAATCCATATTTCTGCGGCAATTCCGGGAAACCCGTTATGCTTACTACGCAAGCTCAACTCCTTTAGAGTGAGCAAGCATATCATATTTCTTATGATATCATCATATCATAAGAACCTGATAAGAGGGAATCTTGACTTTTAACATGGCAATGTGGTACTGTATGGCAATCTTAATGTAAAAGGTAGAAGCAAGCTGCAGCGAAGAAACCTAGCCTCAGAAATCCTTTACAAGGAAGTACTTGTCAAGATAGCTCTCATCCACTCTGCAGGGAGTTCGAACTACTACCCTCTGGTAGACGGGACAAAGTACCAAAAGATAACCGTAACATCTTTAAAAAGTCCTTCATTCCTAATGCCATTAAGGCACTAAATGATACTATGTCTCGCTAGATGTGATGCTCAGGCAATCACAGCACAGAATGACACACCTCCCAGCCAATCACAGCCCCTCCGTCTTCAATTTCAGCGCCATACTTGGTAATTTTCCATTCAAAAATCATTAGCTAGATATAATACCCGTCCGGGGATTTGACATACCAAATCCCTACCCCTCTCTCCCCCTTATATATAAGGGGCTGTTCAGCCAATCACAGCACAGCACGGCAGACCTTCCAGCCAATCAGAATGGCCCCTCCCTTTATTCGTACTCAAAGTATGAGTCAGATAATGAAACCTACTGTGTATCTAGGTTTTAAAGACGATAGAGGACAGAGCCCTATATCTAATAATCTTAGTAGTGTCCTCAAAATGTGTCATTTTGCGCTGTGATTGGCTGAGCATTGCATAACGGGTGTGCCACAGGGGACACATAATATATAATAATAATATATAATATATAAATGGCAGATAGAGGATAGAGGCAGAGGGGTATGGACTAAAACAATAAATATCTAATCTAACAATAACATAATATGCGCTGAAATATGCCCATGTATGGCACCGAAATTGAAATTGGCTACTGAGCATCGCATAATGGGTGTCCCCTGTGGCACCCGTTATTGTACAAGCGGCATACAGAGAGAGAAGGGGAGGTAGAGGTATGTCATACACCCAAAAGGGTATGGATTAGTTTGGTTATACTACTGTGGTTAAATGATGTAAGTGATGTTACAGACCTGAGTCGCAGCGTTGCAGCCTTTTGGTACGTGTTCTTATCCTTCCTCACTTCTTCCACTGACCCGTCTAACATCAGCTCCAATGACGGACTCTTTGGCCTTGACAAGATCATCCTCATTATTGCTTGCCTCTTCTTCAAAGTCTGCAACGATTAGGAAATACACGGTCAAAAAATACATTATTCTGCTGTAGTTATGAGAGACAAGTGGTCTGAGGTCACAGGAAAGAGACAGAAAAGAGGTTAAATACCGGTAGAACAAAGAAATATATATATATATATAGACAGATAGCATACAGTATGTGAATGCATTTATATACTGTATGTGAACACATGATAGAAACAAAAGTCCAGCAAGGGCCATATGTGTGCTTTAGACCGAGACCGGTGTTGATTTGGATGCAGTGTGACTGCACCTCACCTACGCATCTGCTATTACTATCTGCTGCTATTTCAACTGCTATGCCTCATTCCATTGCCCTTTCGTCTAAACGTGTGTAACGCCCTGGGGATTCCTCCTGTGTGTAAAGTCAACATCTTGTCCACTCAACCCTAAAGGGGGATTCCTCCTTGGCCGGGGATATTAGGCATTTGGCTCTGAGTCACTCTGCTACACAAGCATCTTTACAATACTCATATCGGGAATATATTCTGTCTCTATCCCTTTCCTGGAAATTACAAATGATGGGAGCAATAATGTAGGAAAAAATAACTTCACCCACTTTTGCACACATTTAAACCTGTGATGTGACAATAAAGTTGAAATTTGTTGGACATGAATATTTGCTTGTGTATTTGGCAAAGGGACAATGCACAATAAATGTATTGCACTAGAGGTAGCTGATACATCTGTCGTCGCTGGGAGGGTGTCATCAGTGGATGATACAAAACAATAGAAAAACATAAAACATGTAAATGTAGTCCTAGCAGACAGGAAAATCACATATGATTTAAAGAAAACTACTGATTAAAATAATCAGCACCGACTTAGACATAATCAAAGGCACATAAAATAAAACAACATACAAGTGATCACGACAAAACATCATGCAATACATGTAAAGTGAAAAATAATATGAAAATTGCAAAATATTGTAAGAACTCGGGCCTGTTCTCGGGTGCTTCTGGGCCGTTTGCCCCTTCCTCTTTAAGAATACCCTCCAGTTTCCCCCTCATCTTTGACAGAGCCACAGTCACGTCTTCAAAGTAGCTCAAAGGGCGAGTCTCGACGATGTTGGCTGGCTGTGTGGATTCAATGATGCTTGGGAGGGTGCTGTAACCGTGTAGAAAATGGACGTGGTCTTCTATGCATGAGAGCTTCTCCAGCTCAGCATGTCGGCTCCTCAGCTCAGCGACCTCCTGCTCCAGAGTCTTCTTCAGTTCTTCAGCACAACTCTCGTAATGGTTCTGCTGGTCTATGATCAGCTCCTTCACCTCGGACCGTCTTCTCTGAATGAACGTGATGACCTCAGTGAACATGTTGTCACTGTCGCCCACCGCTCTATCGGCAGAGTTTTTGAGGGACTTCACCTCCTGGTGAAGATCCTCCACGTCTTTCTCCTTCTGCTGGATTCTCTGCTGGATGTTCTTCTGACTCGTAACGAGCTCTTTCTGTTTCTCGGTCCACTCTGCTGAAATAGAGTTAAGATCGTGACCCTTGTGTTGTTCTATGCCGCACAGATAGCAGATACACTGCTGATCGGTACGGCAGATTACCTTCTTCACCTCGTGGTGATGAGTGCAGATGTTCTCCTGGAGCTTAGGGGACGACGTGACAAGCTTGTGTTTCTTAAGGGCAGGATATTGATAGTGAGGCTGGAGGTGAACGTCACAGAGAGAGACGATACACTGAAGACAACTCTTCAGTGCTTTCAGTTTTTTTCCATTGCAGAAATCGCAGGCAACATCTTCAGGTCCAGCATAGAATTTATCAAGAGGAACAGCTTGGAGTGCTGTCTTCTCCAGGGTCTCCACTTCAGCCAACCTGGTGTTCTTCAGATCAGGTCTTGATTTGAATTCCTGTTTGCACTGTGGACAGCTGAATCCCCCTTTTTGATCATCCTTATTCCAGTGTCCCTCAATACATCTACTGCAGTAGTTGTGTCCACAGGGAACTCTCACTGGATCCTTCATTGGATCCAGACAAATAGGACAGCATTGTTCAAGGACCTGCTGTTCCATTTCTTTCATCACACTGCCCAAAGCGGAAGTCAAAAGGGCTCTTATCGGGCTGAACCGCTGCCTAAATGTGCAGTCATACGTCATAGATATGTCATAGCGGGCTGATGTCACAGGTCCACAAGGGAGCCATTCAAAGGTCAAAGGAGTCAAAGGAGGTCAGAGATGGACTGAAACATTGTCCAAATATGGAGATGAATGACGTCATAGTACTGACATCAATACCGATGTAAAGGATCACTGGTATCGTGAGTCCATTGCAACTTGCAAGCAATATTTTTTGCACAAAAACACAATTTGGGCAGAATGTAGTGTTTTTCATGCAAAACTAATGCTTGGAATGGATTCAGAATCATGAAAGCCCCCTAGTTTGACACATCAAAGGTTGTTAATGGTATGGTCACATAACTGGCGATAATTGGCATTATGCTAATTTCTTTGTCACCTTACGTGGTACCAATTTGTGAAAATATCAGTGTTGGCCCCTGCACTACTATGGTGCAAATTGTACTAGATCTGGGCTGGCCTTATATGCATCTTGATGTAAGTCTGCAAACAATAAGCAACTACAGCTGTCATAGACATAGTGAAGTAAGAATTACAATATTTGGCCCTGGAGTAGAAATATGAAGTATTTAAAAACAAAAATCTAAATACTCAAGTAAAGCAAAGTACCTCATAATCGAGTAAATTAAATGTTACTTTCCAGCCCTTTCTCCACTCACCTTGTCGGTGGCGTTGAGGGCTGCGGTGAGACTCAGGTTGTGTTTTCCGTAGCTGGAGGCCATCTGGAGGGCGTGGCTGTACCTGGTGGCCTCCAGGGACACGTCCCCTCTGATGGCCGCTGTCCATAAGGAGCTCAGGGAGCCTGAGACCTTCACGCCCTGCTTCCCCAGGACGCCCCAGACACCTGCCTGGCATGGTGACAAAACAGTCTGCCTTTAGTCATCAAGTATGAGTCATCATGTACTTTTATTCCTCAGTCATGTATCGTTCACCACAGCAGCAGGTTTAGGATGGATCATGTGTTCATGTGTGACATCCTTAGGGACTCACACACACACAAGCACATGCCGTTTCTGCAGGGCCAGCATGTGCTTTACCAAGTGGGGGGCCCTGGTGGGTGCCCTCCGGAATTGAATTCAAATTCAGTTGAAAGATAATTGTAGCAGTTTCTTTCAACCTGGCATGCAAAGGCTATGGCTAATTGGGGAGATAGTCTTGCGTACAGTAGCCAGAGAACTATTCCACAATCTCTGAATGCTATATAGAATCTGGAACTACACCTCCCGAAAGCCAAGACAGGAATTGATTGATTGATTGATTGATTGATTGATTGAAATATTTATTAACAGTTTGCAGAATTACAGTACATTTCAAGCACAACTCAATACAAAGACTGTTAACTGTGAGTGGACGACCCAATAAAGCATTACACTTGTTTACAAGAGGGTCCACCTTGTTCAATTCATCAAAACATTTAGAGACGTACAAATAGACACTTCTATATAGCTTCTATGAAGCTGACATCTGTTCCGCCATTTCCGTTCATGACAAAACAACCTCTGGACTCACGGAGTGAGTAGAAGGATAGGATTAGGCTGCAATCCATAACTTTGTTTAGTGAATGAAATGTGATTTTAGCCAATCTGTATGGTATAGTTGTATATTAATACAACTACACGGGTGCCTGTTTTTTTTGTAAATTAATTCTCTACTTGGTCACACAAAAGCATCAAAAGTAGCAGATCCACTGCTACTTTTGCTATTTGTCCTGAAAAGTGACAGTTTTGGACAAGTATGAGTTTGACACCCAACAGAGACGTTGTGCAATACCCGTTGTACGTGTCTGTCTGTGCTCCTTTTATGCCCATAATGGAGCTCCGTGGCAGGCATGCCCAAATATGGAGTCCTGTCCAGTCTGTGATGGCACCAATGCTATTATGTAGGTCGTAAGACATCAGGGTACCTTTTTTGCACCGTCTGTCCCTCTCGTGCACGAGTCCAAATGCTAGATAATCTTACGGCTTGCAGATTTAATATTAAATATGAAGCAACAAGCATTGATTGTGGTGCTGACTTTGAGGTAGGTGACAGCTGGCGTGTAGAGGTCCAGGCGGGCCTCCTTCTCTCGGCCGCGGTCCCTGTAGAGAGCGTCCAGAACCAGGTTGCGGACGGTCAGCCACTTCCTGGCGGTGAGCTCCGAGGTCAGTTGCAGGGTGCGCGGCGTGGGCTGGCTCAGCTTGTGTGAGGTGTAGACGTACAGCCAGGGTGTGTCCATGTTCAACGAGCCTGGGCCAAAACAAAAACAATTAATTAACTCATTGGGCGCCGATATCGCCTTTTCACGCCTTTTTGAGGGGCGCTATGTCCAGCTTTTAGTGTGTGTCCACAAACTTTGTCCTACACAAACATCAAAAATAGGGTCGAAACAAGCTTGATTTGCGGCTCAATGTGTTGGTTTTTTGTTTTCACCTTCCCATTTCTTGTCTCTGTCAGAGGCCTTCCAGTGCAGTCCAGCCACTAGGGGCAGCAGGTCATTGTAGTTAACCTTGAGGTGAGTGCTGCTCTCGGACCCGTGCTCTCTCATGTGGGTGTGGAGCAGCTGGGTCCTGTAGTTCAGATGTTTCTCTGGCACCTGGAGGTTGAACTATAAAATAACAACAAGGTTCTTTTCTTTCACTTGGATAAAAGGCAAACAATTCTATAAAGGCAAACAATATCTATCAATCTAGTAATAGATTATGGGGATCCTAATAAACAACAATCTATCTATCTATCTATCTATCTATCTATCTATCCATCTATCTATCTATGCATTAATCAACCTGGCATGTGTTCTAAAGCAGTGGTTCCTAAAACTTTTAGCTAGTGACCAAAAAGAGAAATTTTATGTCTCTCCAGGACCCAAACAAGTGAAAATAGCAGGTTAACAAGCTCACAACGCGTTGCTTTGCGTCACGTGAGCTTGTAGCTATTTTCATTAATTCTTAACCATTTGTCTTCTAATTTTTGTAGTTTTTTAAAAAAATGTAATCATAAATTTGGAATGTATTTTGAAAATGTTTTGAAATAATAGTAGTTAAAAACTAAATGTAGGAAAAAAAAGTAAAGGGACCCATAAGAATGTGTCCGCGACCCACAAGTTGGTCCCGAGTCCCGACCCACTGTTTCAGAAACAGTGTTCTAAAGGGAGTAATTTGACGCCAACAGCAACGGGTGACGTTAGATGGTGGCTTGTACCTCCAGGGTGTAGCTGGTGTGGTTCGCTGTGGACTGGTTCTTGAAGGACTGGCTGAGGAGCAGCCTGCGTTTGTTGTTGATCTCATCCCAGTGCTGGCCATAGCTCACGTCCAGGCTAGATTTGACGTGGCTGGGGCTCTCCTCGTGTCGAAATTTGACCTGCGTGTGACACAGAGTAAAGGGGGGGGGGGATCGACAGTATGAGCATGGGCCATGGGTGCATCACTGAAAATCTAATTAGATAAGCCAGGCATGTACAGCAGTTATACAAAGGCAAAAAGAACAGATAATGAGAACACAGCGATAATGAAAGGTACAGAGACACCATTACAGGAGTCACATGTCATTAGTCCTTAGTCCACAGGAATAAGAGTCACAGGAACCAGAGTCATAATGGTCATTCACCCACGACCATGGACTGGCCCTGGTGCCTGGTGGTGGATGGAGTAAATTCTATGCTTTACCGTTATCAGTGTCACTCAACAATACTCACTATGGCCACCTGAGCAGCCATCACCTATGTGAAGCTGAAGGTGAATTTCACCCTTATGGTTAATAAGGTCTACATTCGTTCTTCTTACATTAGCATTTTCCTTCCGTGGCATTTCTGAAAGCTCTTAGATACCTTGTGGTTGATAGAAGCGGTGTTAGAGCAGTACAGCTCATGTTCTGCTCTCATGGTATAAGCCAGGGTCGGGTCTCTCTCTGCCCTCAGACTCTGAGACGTGTAGCACTCCTGGCGCAAGAGCCGGGCGTCATCTGTACAGGGGTTCAGTTCAGCCGTTAAAATAACGCTGAAATAGTCGGATAACAATGGACTACAGTAGAAATTCTCTAATTCTCTAAATCTAGATCTAAATTCTAAAGACGAAGCAGGGTGTCTCTTAGGATGCTTAACTATTTAAACCCCAGCATCCGTGTTGTGGAGAAAGCTTTTGCTGAAAATAGCCGATCGACAAGCTCACAAGTCACAAGCGTTGCTTTCCCCACAATAATAGAAAACAAAACCTGCCAGTTAAGGTTCAGGATGGCTGGTGTAGTTAAAGCATCTTAATGTAGCACTGACATTAGCAGTGCAGTCTTGGCCTCCATTCTGTACTCATTCACCTCCCAGGCCGTACTTGAGCCTCAGTGCGGAGCTCCACAGTGAGCCCTTCTGCTCCATGAGGCCCAGCAGCCTGCTTCCCACCACGCCAGGTAACAGCACCTCCCCCTCCACGGAGTACTGTCTGCGGCTGTCGTCCATCCTGCGCTCCAGGGCCACTAGGATCAGCCAGAAAACAACATGGATTATTATCTAGTTTCCATTTCGACAGGAACCCCACTCTGAAAGCTATTTCAGGGGGAAAGAAGTCAGCAAAGTTCTTGTTTTGTATGACGACAGTAGTGGGTATAAGGGTAGTACTTTCATAGATCTGCTTTTATTCTTGGATGTAATAGAAGCCTTGCACTGAATGTTTGCAGTTCTTTCTTCTAGCATGACTGCCTGTAACCATGGCAATTGTGTTGTTTTGACAGATACTAGGTTTGATGTTGTTTGTGGTGGCCTAAAAGCATGACTGTTCCACTGTGACTTGTTTACAAGATTCAATAATCAAACCGCTACATATATTGATGTTTATATATACCGTTGCTGTCCGGCAGAAACCTCTTATCTTCACATTTTGTATCAAAGGCATCAAAAGTAGCAGATCTACAAGCTAGAAGCGCGGCGGGAAGCGACTCGTTTTGAGCTTGTTAGCTTGAGCTTGTTATCTTTTGAGCTTGTTAGCTTGAGCTTGTTATCTTTTGAGCTTGACATCTTTGAATTTGAATCCTGGAAAGCACGTTTTAGACACCCGGCTGAGAAGACATGCTTTTGTTGTTGGATGTGATAAATAAATGTAATAAATGAAGCCCTGCACTGGACTGTTTGTAGTTCTCTTTCTTCTAGCGTGACTGACCAGTAACCATGGCGATCGTGTTGTTTTGACAGATACTAGGTTTGATGTTTACCTGGTATCCTAGTTTCTCTGAGGCACTGCATTGTTCTCACTGTACTCTAAGTATGTGGATATTTACCTAGTTTGTTGACTAGGGCTCATGCTTACTCTGCTTACTCAGTTTATTTTAACTTGAAAGATAAGATAAGATGCTCGAGTTAGAGTGGGTAAAACATTGGAAAAGCATGAAATCCACTGAGACCGCCTTTCCACCGGTTGGTTCCCAATGGGAACCGGTTCAGTTCTTTTTGGTTCTTAGTCCATGAGCCAGAGCTCTAACATTGGTGGGAAAAACTAGACCTATATTATAATTGTTTATAGGATCAATACAAGTAAATTAATACATGATAACCCTTCCACAGTAGTAGCTTTTTCATATTTTCTATTATTTTGCATATTTTCCTACATAATGCCTAATTTGCATATTTAAAAATGTAAAATGTGTAATACAATAAATCATTGTCTTCGTGTAAGTAATCAATTGGGGAAATGTCATGGTGATAACAATCTAATATACAGTAGGTATGGTTTTGCCCACTCAATTCATAATTAACGTTCCAATTTTGGAGCTCTGGCTCATGGACTAAGAACCAAAAAGAACTGAACTGGTTCCCATTGGGGACCAACCGGTGGAAAAGGAGCCTGAGACTTGTTTACAAGATTCAATAACATTATTACATTTATGTTTATATATATTACATTGTTTCTCTGGGCAGGAACCTCTTTCTCCATATTTTAACTTTGTGTTTTTTTGTAAATGAATGCCCTACTACTTGATCATACTACATCGTCACACAAAAGCATCAAACAAAAGTAGCAAATCCACAACATCGAAACGTGATGCGAAGCAATGCATTTTTAGCTTGTCCATCTGCTACTTCTGGTGTTTTTGAATTTGGATCCTGAAAACCGTTTTGGACATATGAGGTTTCCACCCAACAGAGGTATACAGGTATAGCGATTGTTGTTTTTCACATAATGTAGCATGTTTCTTCCAACATGGAGGATAAATGCTCATTCTGTGAAAGGGGGATGAACACCTGAGAGCGAGGCAGTTTCCCGGAATACGTTCTTCACCGTGGCAGCAAAGCTGGTCTTCCTGCCTAAACCGCGAGTCACATTGGCAGAGAGGATCATGGGACGTCCGTCCGCTGCCATTTTGGCCTCCAGGTGATAGCGTGTCCGCTGCTCTGACAGGAGCGTTAGGGTATCAGCCAACACCTGTGGCAGGAACAAAGACAGCAAATATGTACGACTGCGGGTATCTCACAGAGATTAAATGAGAGCTATTAAAAGACAAAGTCACAACACATACCATGATGTAATAATGATGAATGTTATCGATCAACAGCTCCAGCTTTCCTGTCTGCACGTTCCTCACTTGTTCCAGTTGACCTGGAAGGACAACGGCTAATATTTTATTTGACCCCCTTTTCAAACCTTGCGTTGATATCATTATAGGCGAAATCTTTACAAAAAAAAAACATTCATCCAACCTTTGATAAACATTCCCCAAATTTGGAACTTCTCGAAGGCAGCAAAGTTAGTCGATCTACAAGCTCACAACCCGGGGTGCTGTGGCGGGGCTGTGAGCTTGTAGATCGGCAATTTTTGCTTGTTTGTTATACAACAAAGTACATAGGGCTTAAGAGGCTAATGGTTAGTTGCGTGTAGTTTTCACCCGTGTGAACTGAGTGGTGTAAGGTCTTATATAGCCTGATCAGCTGTGGTCTGGCGTAATGTCTGACGTAATGAAATCACACCCGTGTGAACTGGGTGACCGTAGCAACCATGCTCATTTTTTGGTACAAACAGACAGACAGACAGACACGTAAACTAACAAAGCCAGTCGTAGGAGTGGTTTACACCACTCAAAAAAGCATGTAGTCATCAAGGCTGCTCCTCTAAAACTAACCCTGGATGTGGATGGTTTTCAGGGGATGGGTGACCTTGACCAGCAGCCTGTGGGGGTTCAGGTCCACGTCCAGAGACATGTCCCTGGGGACGGACGACTTGGGAGTGGCCAGGAGGAGGTGGAGGGAGGCGTCTCTCGGGAGCCAAGAGCCCGTCTATAAAACACACACACACACACACACACACACACACACACACACACACACACACACACACACACACACACACACACACACACACACACACACACACACACACACACACACACACACACACACACACACACACACACACACACACACACACACACACACACACACGACAGGGAGCAGGTCCACACAACGACAACACCATCAAGTTATGTTAAAGAGATGCGACCAATTATCATTTGTACTGTAACCTTAATTGTGATCTTGAACTTTGACACAAAATGTTTTTTTATCTTTATTAATATTTCCAGAGGGGCAGCCAGACGTATCATTCCCCCCCCCTGTTGATTTATACTTGATTTTGAACACAAGATAAACACAAGATAAATGTAGACTTTGGCGGCCGTGGTTCAGGAGGTAGAGTGGCTGCTTAGGAATCAGATTCCGGTTCGGTCTCCGGCTCCCAGAAGTGTCAGTGAGCAAGACACTGAACGCCTATGCTTCCAATGACCAGGTTGGTGCCTTGCATGGTTTACCTCAGTGGGTGAATGGGTAAACGTAATGGACGCTGCAAAGCGCCTTGCATGGTTTCCCTCAGTGGGTGAATGGGTAAACGTAATGGACGCTGCAAAGCGCCTTGCATGGTTACCTCCACCCTCAGTGGGTGAATGGGTGAACGTAATGGACGCTGCAAAGCGCCTTGCATGGTTTCCTCCACCCTCAGTGGGTGAATGGGTGAACGTAATGGACGCTGCAAAGCGCCTTGGATGGTTACCTCTACCCTCAGTGGGTGAATGGGTGAACGTAATGGACGCTGCAAAGCGCCTTGGATGGTTACCTCTACCCTCAGTGGGTGAATGGGTAAACGTAATGGACGCTGCAAAGTGCCTTGGATGGTTACCTCTACCCTCAGTGGGTGAATGGGTGAACGTAATGGACGCTGCAAAGCGCCTTGGATGGTTACCTCTACCCTCAGTGGGTGAATGGGTGAACGTAATGGACGCTGCAAAGCGCCTTGGATGGTTACCTCTACCCTCAGTGGGTGAATGGGTAAACGTAATGGACGCTGCAAAGTGCCTTGCATGGTTTCCTCCACCCTCAGTGGGTGAATGGGTGAACGTAATGGACGCTGCAAAGCGCCTTGGATGGTTACCTCTACCCTCAGTGGGTGAATGGGTGAACGTAATGGACGCTGCAAAGCGCCTTGGATGGTTACCTCTACCCTCAGTGGGTGAATGGGTGAACGTAATGGACGCTGCAAAGCGCCTTGCATGACAGTATACCTGCATGACCAGAGAGTAGGCAGCCTCCAGTTGGTAGTAATGAAGACCTCTGTCTAACTTCAGCAACCTGAGGGACAGGTGGACCGGGCCGGGGGGAGGAAGAACAGCCCCCTGGTGGCCAGATGAGGGGTACGACATGTTGGAACACAGCTGCCAGCCCACCATCTTAGACCCTAGAATGAATAAATAATAACACTTTCTGTGTCTGTGTGTACCACGGATTTGAGGATAAAAAGCGAGGACGCCAATTGTGATTGGCCGGAATGTGGTGATGTATGATGATAAGAGATACCCTCACTTCACACAAATGTGATTTTTTACTTTTTATTACTTTATTACTTAAAATGATGCTCATTTAGACATTTTATTTTACATTTGATGCCTCGTGTGAAGTGAGGGGCACACAGACACAGAAAGCTGGCTATAGGAGGGGCTTACGGCCCTCAAAAACATTTTAAAAAAACAAACATTAAAACTCATCATACATCACATTTCGTGCTCAGCCAATCAAATCATTTCCAGTACAACATGTGCACAATGTACATTATGCACAATTTCACAGAAAACCCCAGACGAGGACTTACAGGTCTTAGGTGTGCAGGTGGTCTTTTCAACCCGACTCTTTGGTCCTTTGATCTCCTCTCTATGGTCACCACTCACATGAAACACTCTGGAGCTGTGAGAGACTAGTTATTATTATTATTATTATTATGCGTGCTATTATGGATGCAATTATCCAAAATGGTCCTCAACTAGTCATTAAACTAAGCCCACTGACTGATTCTACAGTTGCCATTCGTATTTTGGCAGGAGAACATTCTCTGATAACTTGACTCCATTGCTTTATTACTTTGTATCAGAAAGGTACAGTGGCTAACAGTAATTAAAATGCAACTTCAAAGAGAATGTTTGTAAGGAAGAAACTACTATTTAAGTATTTTATTTCAGTCCCAGAGTTTCTCAGATTGTTTCACTTAACGAGCCGGGAACAGTATACAATTCAGAGCTGTTCTGAGCTAATCTTTGTTTGTCAAGAGTCTTGGAATCGTGACTTCGCAAGGAGATTGTACAAGTAATTTTGGACAAGATTAAGAATTATTGATTTACAAATCAAAACCTCTCTTAGTAAATTTTGATCCACTGAAAAGTGAAGCAAAGGAGTGTGTAGTTTAACTATTCATCTGTTATGACCATAACAATCCTCACATTAAACAGTAATAATCTACAAGACGCTGCTGTCTGCAACGGTACATCTGATGTTGAATTGTCACTACGTCTCCGTCGGGTGGAAACTTCATATGTCCAAAACTGTTACTTTCCAGGACTCAAATAAAACAAATAGAAAACATAGCATAGCAGATCTACAAGCTCAAAATGAATGCATCTCTTCGTGCCATGTTCCAAGCCATGTTCCAAGCTTGCAAAAATAGCAAAACATTATTTTCCACGACTGAAAAACATGGACAAAAAAATGCAACTCGAAACGTGGCGCAATTAGCTTTGCGCCACGTTTCGAGACGCATTTCGAGCTTGTGGATGTGCTATTTTTGAAGCTTTCGTATAATATGATCAAGGGTGTTCATTCGCATAAAGTGTAAACATATTTTACTTCAGAGAGATCAGAGGTGTCTGCCCTACAGCAACAGAGATAAAAAGGGAACCTGAGAGAGATGACATCCATGAGTTCCTCAGGTGTGTTCAGGGTGACCCTGAGGTCGTGTCCCTCCTGTACCAGGACGCTGCCGTCCAGGCTGGACGAGCTCCTCAGCTCGGAGCTCCACTCCACAGCGGCCTGACCCAGAGCGCTGTCCACTCCTATCCTGGCTGACAGGCCCACGTATGCACTGCGACAACCACACACACAACAGGTCACATTATGGCGAGTTTTTCATGTCAAGGACCCCCAAATTGATATGTATTTAGACGCGGCCCCGCATCTGAAAAAGATTTGTGCCAGGGACCTCCAGAAGCGAGGATTTGAGTTAAAATGTTCGCTTTAAAAACATACTTGTCCCCCCCAA
This sequence comes from Electrona antarctica, assembly GCF_951216825.1. NCBI lineage: Eukaryota > Metazoa > Chordata > Actinopteri > Myctophiformes > Myctophidae > Electrona > Electrona antarctica. Next base: position 30,650,961 of record NC_136800.1, read on the forward strand.
AAAGGATCTACAAGTGCTTGTATATGTGCTATTTTTGAATAGCAAAAGTATAAAATAAAAGTGGTTAAAATGATTATGATGCTACATTAACTACTTTTGCTGGGGATCCCCTGGTACGCCCACAAGGACCCGTGGGGGTCCCTGGACCCCACGTTGACGTTTCATGATGTTGAATAGCTGTGCGATAATACAAAACAATAGCTGCAAATTGGTAAATGTCACCTCCCATTTCTCCACATTTATCATAACATGTGGAGTACGCAGTACAGTATACCTACAGTAGTGTATATCACTGGATCCTGAAACAAGGTTTTGTTTAGTATCCAGAACACACACACCTAGGTTTGATGTAGCCTGCCAGTAAGAAGTGAGTCATGTCCCTATAGTTTGCATTGCCCTTCAGTCGCAGTGACAGCAGGGAGGTCATGTTGACGGCTATTCTGATGGGCAGGCCAGACAGAGAGGGTAACACCAGCTCCTCTGTCATCACTACCGCCCTGTGGTTTAACTCCACCTCCTGGCCCTGGTAAAGAAAGAGACACACAGACACGAGAAGTAATTAAGACCTTGAGGGACGATTCTACAAATGCCTTCAAAATCAGTAGTTCTTGGTTGGAATAACGTGTTCCTTCCACGCGCTACGTCCAACCAGGGAAACTTCCCCCCTGTCAGGTGTAAAGGAGCAACTTGGACACTCAGGCATGAAGGAAGCATGAGTTCAAGTCCGTTGCTCTCCCCATGTCCTCCATATATGGGGACTAGGTTGGCGGAGGGTGTGTAGAGCCCAGGATCACATTAGATAATTGACAAATCGTGGGATAAAAGATGAAAAAAAAAGAAAATCAGTAGTTCTCAAACTTTTTCGGGCCAAAGACTTTCAAATGTGTATATATATATATATATATATATATATATATATATATACACATTTGAAAGGCCGCGGACCCCTATCATAGTTTTGTGTGTGTGACCACACCACTTTCCTCACCCAGCGCGAAAAGGGAGTATCCTTTTCATCCCTTCTTCCGGGTTGGAAAAGTGATGGGCGCGTCCTATTTACGTCATAGTTTATTCATGAACGCGTCAGGGCTTGAGTCATGAACAAGTACCACCGCTAGTATCGAGTACGAGCTCTGTTGTATCGTGTTCTATCACTCGTTCATGTGTCTGGCCCCAGCTGCAGTACCTATGATCGGCCAGCATGTCCATTTGGCTTCCTTCCAATTCTTCCTCTCGGTTCTGGGTGCTTGGGCGGGAGACCCTCCCAGACCCCGCTGTGAAAGCCAGTTGACATTTTGGACAAGGTGAGCAGCACCACCACACTGTTACCTTGAGCAGGCGGACAGCCAGGCCAGCCACGGTCAGAGACAGTTGGTTGAGCTGAGCGTACAGGTCATCACAGGTGAACACGCTGAGCTCGTTACCAAAGACCTTCACGCTGACCCAGCACCTGGGCCTGTCCTCCTCAGTCCTCCTCCTCCTCCCTGACAACTGCATGGGGAGAATAGCACAAGTACTAAGTAACAATACCACAATATAGAAATACTATATTGTCACTGTCCGGCAGGAAACCTCTTATCTCCATAGTCAAACTTTTTGTGTTTTTTGTGTCGTAAATGAATGCCCTACTTGATCATACTAGCGTCACACAAAAGCATCAAAATAGCAGATACGCAAGCTCAAAGCATGGCGCAAAGCGTTTTGAGCTTGTATATCTGCTACTTTTGCTGTTTTTGCTGTAGAATCCTGAAGAGTAACATATTTGGACATATGAGGTTTCCACCCGACAGAGATTACATAAGTTAAAAGTCCTGTGTTCACATCTTTGCTTGAATAACAGTACAAAAGTATTGTGTCAAAATATACTTACAGTACCAAACGTAAAAGTGCTCATTTGCAGAATAGCCTATTTCACAACAATATTATTGGATTGCAATTAGTAATGTACAGAGCAAAAAAAAAGGAAATCATTAACTTGAGCGCTCCCTGTCGGTGGAGACCTCATGTCCAGAACCTTTTCAGGATTTTAATTCAAAAACAGCAAAGGTAGCAGATCTACTTTTGCTGCTATGTTTTTGTGTGACGCTGTGTCACACAGCTGTGTGATCAAGTAGAGCATTCATTTACGAAAAAACACAAAAAGTGGATATTGACTGTCGTCAGAATGATGAATTGTGTTCTCCTTGCCCACCATGGCTCTGGCTTGGTTCAGATAACTGTAGATGCTGGATGAGCACGCTTCTTTCTCTCCAGCGTCCTCTGTTTTCCTCCTCCACCTCTCTTTGTGTTTTCCATTTCCAGTGGTAGTGGTGGGCTCCTCCCGATCAGCCGAGTGTGACTCCTGACCAAATATGTTCTTCAAAAGTGGCTCAACGTTTTCAACACGAAGGTCTACCTGTCATTTGGAAAAGCAGGATTCACATAGTTGTTAAACTTGTCATGTGTTGTAATAAATAATACTTTGGCATCTTTACTGGTCTAAAAATACAATCTGATATTATTCTGCTCACTTCTAGAAGGTTGAAGGTTCTACCGTGGAAATACACAGTCAGGTTGGCCACGGCAGATCTCGGTATGAAAGACTTGGGGGAGAAGACCAAAGATCCTTCCAGGTTTGCGATTCCCATACCTGCACACGCACGCACACACACGCACACGCACACGCGCACGCGCACACACACACACACACCCACACCCCCACACACACACACACACACACACACACACACACACACACACACACACACACACACACACACACACACACACACACACACACACACACACACACACACACACACACACACACACACACACACACACTTCATTCAAATGCACATTTTAAATAACCCTAACCTCAAAATCCCTAAAACCCACAATAACCGAAACCACTTAAGCCATATACCTATATTGTACAACACATTGAAAAAATAGCCCAAAATAGGGATATCGGGGTTAATGTGGTTAATCCCTCACCCTAAACCTACTAAAAGCCTAATCCTAACCGTGACCTGGATCTCTTCATAATTGCAACCCTAACTCATATTTTAGCCTCTTTGTGAAATAATGATTTCCCTTATAGATCATAGGGGTCTGATTTCACTATTCTCATGGGGTTATCACAAAGCTATTAAAACACTGTACACACGCACACAATAAGGTTGTATAGGGTTGACTGCGTTGTGAACCTGTCGTTACACAATAAGGTTGTATAGGGTTGACTGCGTTGTGAACCTGTCGTTACCACAATAAGGTTGTATAGGGTTGACTGCGTTGTGAACCTGTCGTTACACAATAAAGTTGTATAGGGTTGACTGCGTTGTGAACCTGTCGTTACCACAATAAGGTTGTATAGGGTTGACTGCGTTGTGAACCTGTCGTTACACAATAAGGTTGTATAGGGTTGACTGCGTTGTGAACCTGTCGTTACCACAATAAGGTTGTATAGGGTTGACTGCGTTGTGAACCTGTCGTTACCACAATAAGGTTGTATAGGGTTGACTGCGTTGTGAACCTGTCGTTACCACAATAAGGTTGTATAGGGTTGACTGTGTTGTGAACCTGTCGTTACCACAATAAGGTTGTATAGGGTTGACTGCGTTGTGAACCTGTCGTTACACAATAAGGTTGTATAGGGTTGACTGCGTTGTGAACCTGTCGTTACCACAATAAGGTTGTATAGGGTTGACTGCGTTGTGAACCTGTCGTTACCACAATAAGGTTGTATAGGGTTGACTGCGTTGTGAACCTGTCGTTACCACAATAAGGTTGTATAGGGTTGACTGCGTTGTGAACCTGCCGTTACCTGATCCAACAGTGTAGTCTGCGTATGAGGAGTATTTCCAAATCTCCGACTCAAAGTCTCTGCTGACGATGTCATCAGGCAGCGACTCCAGCAGGGCCTGTTTGGAGGGGTCCTCGCTCCTCAGGATGCTGGTCAGGTGACTCCACACGTACGAGCCCACTGGGAACGCCGGCGGTATAAAGTAGATGTATAAGACGTTGCTGTCGGGCGGAAACCTCTTATCTCCATATTTTAACTTTGTGTTTTTTTTATTGTTTTTGTTTTTTGAAAGATTAACGCCCTACTTGATCATACTACAACTTCGCACAAAAGCATAAAAAGTAGCAGATCCACCAGTTCGAAACTTTCTGCTACTTTTGAATTTGAATCCTGAAAAGTATTAATTTTGGAGGTTGAGGTTTCCACCCGACATACAAAGAACCGATTTACAAGAACTGGTTAAAATGATTGTGACACAATAATAACTACTTTTGCTGGGGACCCCCTGGAACCCCCTTGAGACCCCCCCCCCCCCCCCCCCCCCCCCCACACACACACACACAATGAGACAGACACTGAGTCACACCTTGGCTGGAGGTCTCGTTTCTCAGGGTCATCTTCACCGTCTGGAGCGCGCGTGGATCGGGACAGCGGATGAGCTGCTGGTATGCGCCGATCCTGACCTCCGCGTCCTCCTGGGTCGAGCGGTACAGCTGCAACAGCAAGGACCTCTGGGAAGGGACGGAAATCGCCCGTCAGTCGCCGTGTCTGTCTGTCAGATACCGTCTCACCTCCTAACCTCAGCCAGGGTTCATCATGAACCAATTAGAGCTTCCAGGAGACACATGTCGTTGCTGTCGGGCAGAAACCTCCTATCTCCATATTGTATTGTTTGTTTCTTTTCTTTTTTGTAAATTAACGCCCTCCTTGACTACAGCATCGATCAAAAGCGCCAAAAGCAGCTGATCCGCAAGCTTGAAACGCTTTTCAAGCTTGTAGATTTTCTACTTTTGCTATTTAAAAAATATATTTGAATCATTTTGAACATATGAGGTTTCCACTTCTTTACTTTAGATGTCCATGATTTATAAACTAATCGTGACAAAATCTAAAAAAAGTCACCTATATTTAGTATTAATACAAGAATGACGAGTCATAACTGCCAGGTGCAGAAAGCTCTCGTACAGTATATGAACATCTAGTATAATTAGTTTGTGTGCTGCAGCCTCTGCCTCAGCTCACGGCTTCACATTGCGGCATTCAGACTCAAGAGTATGGGTTTTATGCCGTTCAGACTATGGGTTTTATGGGTAAGTCTCCCATTAATAATAATATAATAATAATAACTTTATTTATATAGCACTTTTTAAAACATGCGTTACAAAGTGCTGAACAACAGTGAAATAACATCACATCATAACAGCGTAATGATATAATTGGCTTAGAGGCAGCCCCCTAGAGACGAGGCAGCCAATCATGAAAAAGTGTCTACTACGGTCGCTACTAGAGGTAGTAGTGAATGTAGGCCAGGATGTTTTTTAAGCACCTGGCCAAAAAACTCAGTCTTCTTCTTAAAGAATGCATGTATTGTGCTTTGTGTGAGAGCTGTCTCTAGCCATGGTCAGCCTGTACTACTCACATCAGCAGAACAGGGGATGCGTCTGAAGGCTTGAATGGCAGCAAGTCTCAACTCCATCACGGACGAGTGTCCCAGAGCACAGGCATTTAGCAGAGGGACGAGGGACACTGCGGCCGGCCCAGCGTTTCCCACTGACTTCAATGCATGGAACAGCTGTGTGGGAGAGCATTAACGCATGGGTACAGGGTGTCGTCTTAAAAGATGATCATGCTACGATCCAATGTCATCATTTACAATTTACAATTTAGGCATTTAGCAGACGCTCTTAATCCAGAGCGACTTACATTAGGCAGGAACAAAAGTATGGGAATACATCACATATATAAAATGCATTTATCAAGAAACATGCGTAAGCTAAGAACGTAACTAGAACATATCTATATAATGACACTATACATATTAACTATACATATATACTATAATATGCTATACATATGTAGGCTACTATGATGTGCTATGACTATATACAATGCAATTATTGTGCTGTCTACATGACATGCTATAAGTCTGTTTCAAATGCTATCTAAGTCTAAAAAGTGCTATCTAAGGGGGTAGGATAAGTGCTATGGGCCATGATGGAGTCTGAAAAGGTGGGTCTTCAGACTACGGCGGAAGATTGGGAGTGATGCTGCAGTTCTGACTGCAACGGGGAGTGCATTCCACAGTTTTGGGGCCAGAAGGGAGAAGAGTTTGGGACGTGTGGAGCGTTGGCCCGGCGTTTTTAGTGAGGGTACTTCCAGCTTTCCTGTGTTGGCTGATCTGAGTGCGCGGGAGGGTTTGTAGGGTTCAATCATGCTTGCAAGATATGGGGGAGCCATACCTTTGGTTGCTTTGAATGCCAGCATCAGAGTTTTGTATTCTGTGCGGGCAGCGACTGGGAGCCAGTGCAGGGAGCGGAGCAGGGGGGAGACATGTGAGAATTTTGGCTGGTTGAAGACCAGACGAGCTGCTGCATTTTGGATCATTTGGAGAGGCTTAAGTGCACATGCCGGTAGGCCAGTAAGGAGCGAATTACAATAGTCATGATCATGATTACTCCAGTTTTAGCTTCACTTCATTGGCTCACGGGTGTTTTTAGGATTGATTTAAAAATGATTTTACTTGTTTATAAAGCTCTCAATGGTCTGGCACCTTCCTACCTCTATGACTGCCTGCCTAGATATGTCCCAAACACCGTCCCCTGAGGTCTTTTAGTGCTGACCTGCTCAAAGTACCTTCAAGGGCATATATAAAAATTCACTGCCTTTTTTGCTATTATTTTAATGTTGTTTTATGCTTTTGCTTATGTTTTTTTTTGCTGTATTTTTTAATTATTTGTTTATTGTTATTATTATTATTATTATTAATCAACACTTTGTAGTTTGTACAGCTGAGAGCTCAGAAAACGATTACCATCATCGCTAACCTAATCTGTCCTAAACATGTAATGTTATTGTTAGTAGGAATAAACAGAAGCACCCGGGAGGAAGTGGACTAAGAAAGGGGAGGCGCCAAACCAAGTTCCTATTTCTACACAAAAAAGGAGCTGGTGCCTCCAGAGCCAAAAAAAGATATACCCCCCCCCCCAATAACATGATGCTGTTTACGCTATAAGCTACTGTACTGTACCTCTAACACCCTTGTTGGATCCTGTCCCTCACAGCCTTCAGCCAGGATGTCCTCCAGTGCGCGCGTGAAGGTCTGCACCTGATGGAGGTGAGCGCAGGGGGACTCGGACCTGTGACACAGCTGATAGACCAGAGAGGAGCCAGCCAGCAGAGCCTTGGAGCGCACCTCTGGGATCTCCAACAAAGCCTAAAATATAGACATGCATCGATATGTTTTGCAGATACATTAAGTTGCACATACTTTCTCACAGCTGCGGAATGTTATCAAGAAGCATTGTGTACTAAAGTATATCGTTGCTGTCGGGCAGAAACCTCTTTATATCTCCATATTCTAACTTTTGCAAGTTTTTTATTTGAATTCAGAACAAACCGTTTTGGACATATGAGGTTTCCAACCGACAGAGACAATATTACTGATATGTATTCTGAAGCAGTCTTTTAGACTGTCAAAATACATAATGGCCTTAGCGGTCCAATCCAGCCTAACAGTGTGCCTCGGGTTCGAATCCCGAGCGCATCAGCCTTTGCCGTGAGTCTTCCCCCCATCTCTCTCCCCCTTTCCTGTCACATTACTGACTGTACCCTATCAATTAAAGGCAAAAAAGCCATACAAAAAAGAAAAAGAAAGAAAGAAAATACATACATACATAATATGCACACACTGGCAAGAACATGATAGCAGATAGACAAGATCAGAACAACACGTTGCGAGCTTGTCTATTGGAAATTTTCAGCGAAGAAATTCAATCTAGAGTGAAAACAGAAACGTCACTGGTCACTCTGCGGGACTCCGCTTAGCGACGTATGGGGTTTAAGTGGTTAAAACATAGAATCCAGAATGTGCTGTTAAAAAACGATTCGACACAAAATAGAGACATGAGAAAACGAGGTAACGATCTTCCTTACGTTGATGGAGTGGATGATCCGAGGAGACGGACGGGGGATCAGGGCGAAGGTGCTGAGGTAGGAATGGGCCTGGTCCGGTTCTATGTCCCTGTTCTGGATCAGATCACACAGCAGTAGGATGCAGTTCTCTGAACCGCAGGCTGGTAGTGCATCCAACAGAGGCTGCCTGTCACCACAAAACACACCGAGATATAGAGGCCTTAACCCATTTAGACCTGAGGACGATTCTACAAATGCCTTCTAAATCATGGACAGTTTTCTGAAAAACGCATGTTTCTATGTCAGTCGTTCTCAATCATTTTCATGTCAATGACCCCAAAATTATATGTAATTGGCCGCCGACCCCCATGTGAAAATATTGTTCCAGAGACCTCCCCAGAAGCAAAGATTTGAGTTAAAAACGTTCACTTTGAAATAATATATATATTCAATATTTGTACCACATTTTCACGTTTTTTCAAAATTTAAAATCATTAACATGTTAATGATTTTTGTCAGACCTCCAGTTCTAGGAAACACAGAATGGGGGGACTTTTTATTATTTCCACACAACAGCTCTAAGGTATATAGTAAAATATTGAAAATGAGTGGAATGCCCCTTTAACAGAGCGTTACATACAACTGACAACCTGACAACTTCCAATGCTTCCATTCATATGAGTAAATCAAGAAATCACTTTGGCGTTTCCATTCATAGGAAGAACTTGCGTTAAAATACAACTCTGCCTGGCTGTCAGCCTGTCACTCAAGACGGCCATGGGCCTGCGTAGGCCACGTTGTTCTTTTGCGGTCTGGTTCAAAAGCAGGCGTCAGGCCATGGGTATCCCCAGTTCAAATATGATTATTTTGGGGGGTCACAGCCTGAAAGGTTTGAGAACCTATGGAATATAGTCAAACATTTTCCAAAATGTACTAACACTTTTGGAAATAATCTACAGGCTCACACAATGTTATGTGCTTGCAGATCAGCTATTTTCCCAAACATCTTAAAGTATAAAATAAGGCTTATAGTAAGTGGTTAATGGCGATTACTTGGATGTGATATTGCAACAGCAATTATGGATTCCTAATGTGGTGATATGGTGTGTTACGTTAATGGCATGCCAATATGTGTAGAAGACAAATGGTTTCACATATAGCCTACTTGGCTCTGCAGGCAGATAGAGATAGACCTTTATTGATAACGCTGGGTTGTCATAGCAGCACAGATACAGATACAGGCAGGTGTGCCATTTAGTAAGTAGCAGTGTTACTGACATAGAGTAAAGGCTAAGGACTGGGGGAGAGGACACCATCTTCATTTGGCCTCATCATATAGGTCATGTGTGTGTCACAGAGGAATTTGAAATGAAGTTGGCCACTGTCCCACATACAGACCGCTCTTTGTGCAAAGACTTGGCCAGAGGCTGTGTACGTTTCTCATTACAACCCATAAACAAGCATCGTCAAGCAAGCGGCGTTTAATGCATTTAGCCCAGCCCAGCGCAAGGTAAATCATTTATGGTGCGACACAGTGGAGAAACATGTCATGTGGTACAAATATTGAATATATAAAAAGGAAAACATGCACTATTACACTTTGAACTGACTAAAGCCTGATTTAAAGACTGGTGTTGCGTGCTGTAAATAGCAGATGTACAAGCTCACAACGCATCACGAATGTGACGCGTTGTGAGCTTGTACATCTGCTAGAGAGAGAGAGAGAGAGAGAGAGAGAGAGAGAAAGAGAGAGGGAGAGGAAACACTGACCAGTCATTGCGACACTTAAAAGAGGCCTCTTGCCACAGAGTGTTGAGCTGGGAAAGGGACAGATCTCTCAGCTGGAAGGCTAGATGAAGAAACTGCTGTGACGTCTGTGAACAGATCAGACAACATAAGGCATGGTTCATAACAACATCCAAATGTAGACGTCAAGACGGCGTCGCTTTATTCAATGAATCAAACATTGGATGTCTGCCAAATCGAAACTAGTATGTGAACTAAAACAACCCGACATACATCTGCGAACATTCATTCAGCCCCATTAATCATCTGATCTCCAAAGCATAATGCTTAATTATGCACAACACCGTCATAAGACGAGGTATGAATCAGGCTTTAACCGATCAAAGAGAGTAGGGGGGGTTCTGGGTTTGAGGGGTTGCCAGATTGGGCCCTTTCACACTTCTCCTAGATAAACAGACTTTAATGATGTTTGCCAGATTGGGTTTGACTAAACTCCTGTGTGAGTGAGGAATTAAAAGCATTGGCTCGGGACACAGCGAGGCCACAAGGGAAGTGAAACTGCAACGTGCAAACACGATACACACAGGCCAACGTCTGTCTGGCAGGGGATGGACTACTTGAAGAAAGCCCTTTGGGCTTGTGAAAGGGACTAACACTGTAGATATGTTTCGCCTATAGGCATGAGAAATTCAAAGGTTTGTTGTTTTGAGTATTTCAGACTTGGGGGACCCCCCAAGTCGTAGTGGTGGCCCATTGCAAAATGGCTTAAACAGAAAAGATGATCTACAAGCTCACAACACCTCACACCTCAACACCTCACAATGCGACACATATTATTTAAGCTTGTAGATCAGCACTTTTCTTGATTTTTGAGTTTATCGACTTTAATGTTTGTTTAGGGCACTAAATGGCGACGTAAGACGTCATGAGGCCGATATAAATACAGTGGGTGGGCGCCCCTCACTTCACAGAAGTGTGTGTTTTAAGGGGCGCTAGACCCTCCTATAAACAGCTTTTGTCCCCACACGTCTCAAGATTTGCCATTGACCACGGTAAGAGAATTCCGGTGAAATGTCCGCTAAATTTTGTCCCCGCCAGTCTCCAGTTTTGCTATTGACAATGAACGAAGAAATGACGTCAGAATTCCGCTAAATATGACGTAAATTAAACATCAAAACTAAACTAAATTAAACGCCATTGACATTGAAGGGAAACTTTACATCATATGTAAACGAGCAAATCAGCTAACCAATCACAGGCAACAGGCATTCTGATTGGCCAATGGCCAGTATGAGATGATGCATGATGATGCATGATGATAAGAGCTGATAATTCCGCTAAATATGACGTAAATTAAACATCAAAACATTAAACACCATTGATATTGAAGGGAATTAAATCTAATTTATATAATATAAATAATATATTGAATGTCTTTTTTAAAACATTGTATCATGGTTAAATGATAATAACATAAATTGATGTACGATAACAAGAGCGCCCCTAATTTCACACGGATGTGATTGTTTTGTAATAGACCAGCACTGAACTGAACTGTTTTACATAAGCCTATATGTTATATAGCCCTGGCTGCTGTCCCATTCTGACAACTTGTGATGAAACTTTGAGTCCTATACCTGCTGCTGGTCTGAGGTGAGACCACATAACATCCGGACTGTTTGGCTGGCCTGCTGAGGTGTGGACCCCTTGCCTCTGACTGGCCCTGCACTTCCGTCCTCCTCAAACTGCAGGCCTGTGGGTTTACCTGGACCTGGAGAATCTGACACAGCAAGAAAAGGGAAGAGACTTTTACAGCTGCAACATGGAACTTATTTTTATGAATAAAATATAATTTTAAAGGAGCATTCAGTGATTTGGGTCATTTGGAAAACCACCCAGTCTGCCCCGGTAACAAAATGTGCACATGCACACGCTCTACAGCGGGGGGAAGTGCAACAGCCCCACTCGATCATTGGAGGAAGGCCCCTCTCATCCTGATTGGATGAAGGCTTTGTCACCCGCCACCAAAACTAGGGTTTTTTGACCCCAGGGGCTCATTGGGGACAGGGAGGATGTCCTTATATGGTCAGCACACTCTATAGTAGGGAGGATTATCAAAAAAAAAATAAAAAATAAATAAGTGATATTTGAATGAAGTGAAATCAAGCTAACCCCTAATACAATATCACTAGTATATCTGCAGTGGTCGGAGGTGGTCTATCTACTCTTCCAGTAAGGAATTTAGACCCTGGTGTCAAGTAGGAGACCTACTGGTTGACAGGGAGTACTGCCATGAAGCTCACACCCTGGTGTCAAGTAGGAGACCTACTGGTTGACAGGGAGTACTGCCATGAAGCTCACACCCTGGTGTCAAGTAGGAGACCTACTGGTTGACAGGGAGTACTGCCATGAAGCTCACACCCTGGTGTCAAGTAGGAGACCTGCTGGTTGACAGGGAGTACTGCCATGAAGCTCACACGCGCAACATCTCCCCTGCATGGTCAAGCAGAAAGTTATTCTGAATGAGCGGTGGTCTCCGAGGTGGGAAAACGCTGTCATGAAATTCGAAACGTATGGATTGTCGCTTTAACGTCCAACACTCCAAACCGCCACTGGATCGTACTCCGAATGGGCTGTTAAGATAATACACTTTAGAGTGTAAAGTGCAACAGGGTTGAGGTTTTAATGATTCATTGGTTGGATATGGCACTGCATACTGTGGGGACTGAAAGATTTTGAAGCCATACGTTTTAATGTCTGTCGTTTAATGTCTGTCTCTCTACTGACAGAGAGGAATGATTACATGCAATGATGTTCTACCACAATAAAGATTGCAGAGCATAGTGTCCAATGCAGTGCCCTGTCTACTTCAGATAACTTTATTGACCTTCAACCAGTAATGTCCTACCGGACACCGGGATCTAAATGTCTCAATGGAAGACTAGAGAGACTAAACAATGCAGATGTTATGGTTATATTGCATTAACAAAAAACTAGCTACTGTCCTCAAACAAAAATATATTCATCATAGCCTATAGCCTAATTTATTACTTTCCACTATGCTACCTTGTCACACTGACCGTTGTTCTACCCAAATGTTGGTTGAAATTCTGATAGTTTTGGTGAGCGACCCAGTCAGTATAAATTAGATAGGTATAGGGTGGAAACCTCATATGTCCAAAACTGTTACTTTTCAGGATGCGAATTCAAAAATAGCAAAAGTACCAGATCTACAAGCTCAAAACATGTGTGTACCTACTACTTTTTATGCTTTTGTGTGACGCTGTAGTATGGTCGAATAGGGCATTTATTTATGAAAACAAATAGGCAAAAAGGATACATTATGGACTTATGGAGACAAGAGGTTTCTGTCCGACAGCAACGATATTAGAGTTATACATGCCAGGTAAAGCACACACCATCACACTAACACCAACACACTAACCTAGTCCTGGAGGTGTCCCTGTCTGAGCTAACACCAACACACTAACCTAGTCCTGGAGGTGTCCCTGTCTGAGCTCGGAGCAGGACCAGAGAAGACACTGTTTGTGTCTTCATCACTCCTGTTGCCGCTGACAGCGTTACGATGGAGACAGCTTCTGTACAGTTGACCTCCTCCATGACTGCAGTCCCATGGCGCTGAGCACACTGGATCTTGGACTCCACTGTCTGGGCACAACAGAGACAGCCAAGATCCTGTCATAACGGGTTCATAACATGTCCAAAACTGTTACTTTTCAGGATTCAAAAAGTAGCGGATCTGCTACTTTTTATGCTTTGTGGGATACAAGATAGTACAAGGGTATTGATTTATGAAAAAAATAAAATAACGTTGGAGTATGGAGATAAGAGATTTCTGCCCGTCAACAACAATATAAGAAAAATGATAGCACAATGTGTTGTGAGCTTGTACATTGGCTATTTTCGCAGAATCATACAGATTCAGTATTCTAACTTGCATTTTTTTATAAAAGAAAGGGGCGGGAGGCTCACAGCGTCTTCAGTAAGAAGCGTAGAATGGGGCCAGAAGTCATCCAGTCTGTGCTGCTGACATTGTTTGAGGTCCCGTGTCTTCAACAGCAGGGGCCCTCGCCTCTCGTACCTGCTCATGCAGGTCCCGTACACATCAGTCTGAGGAGGAAGAGAGACAGTGCGAGCTATTTACCCTGCGCACACACTGCATGATGCGGGGGGCATCTATCTTATCTTATCTTAAACTGACTGGAGTCAGCTGGTATGAACAGACCCACTCCTCTCCCTTTTCCGTGACTCTCTGCCTCAACCCTTTATTTATTGTGTGTGTTTTGCACAGTCTTTAGTTTTACACTAAAGACTGTGTAAAACTAAACCGTGACAGATAGGGCTGTCCTCGACAAAATACATTTTTAGTCGACGAATAGTAATATAGTCGATTAGTTAATTACCGATAACTTATTTGCCACATACAGTACAATCACAAACAGCAGAGGGAGCTCCATTTATCACATTCCCCGGCCCGTATCCACCCTCACCTCTTCTGTTACTTCCTGTTGGGCAGACATGTGCGACGTCTGGAGCATGCTCAGTACTGCTCTCTTGATGTTGAGGGCCCACACCTGCTCCCCCTCCTGTGGACAAAGGGCTGTGACCTTTCCCCCCTGCAGGGAGAACTTGAGGCGCGTCCTCTCCAGCGCCTCCCTGGGAAACAAAAACACCAGATGACCCCCCTGACCCGCTTCAAGACAAGACCCCAGACTGTGACAGGGAAGTTGTCTGAACAGAGCATCACATTCATAGGACAATGGTTGTAGCGTTTCCAAATGATTTGAGCTTATACACATAAAACACAGGACAAGACCTGGAATAGACAATAGCATGCATGAAAGTGAAGTGATAGTACAGAAAGTAACAAAAACAAATACACACACAAACATACATTATTATATAGTATATCATTGCTATCAGGCAAACTTTGTATATCCATATTTAAATTTGGATTAAAAAAGAATCTTAAATGAATGCTCTTCTTCATCATACTAATGTGTCACACAAAAGTAGCAATAAGTAGTTAACTGTGTTGGCGTTTCTTTAATATTTAACCAATGTGAAGTATTAATAAGTGCTTTTGACTAAATAATACCGACATTGGATCCATTGGAACACAGGTTCTATTTTCTATTTCCTAAAAACTAACGGTTTTGGACATGAGGTTTCACACACACACACACACACACACACACACACACACACACACACACACACACACACACACACACACACACACACACACACACACACACACACACACACACACACACACACACACACACACACACACACACACACACACCATTTATAACACAGCATTACCTCAAACTCTTCAAGCGCTGCACTGAATGTTCCTTCTGGGGGGAAAGACGCTTTATCTGGGGATTCCTAATCTAAAGAGTAAACAATAAACATACAAGCTCATCACATTTAGTACGTTTTGTATGTTGAGTACTACTACTTCATTGTTTTTTTAACAATTTTGTCCAAAATGCTGACCTGCATCATTAAATGACACTTGGAGATCACATCGATGTCAACCACACAGTCGAGAGCCAGTCCGTTCCGACCAGAGTTGGAGCCGTGCAGAGTCGTGGCTATCGTACTGCTGTACCTGTATGTATATCTCACCCCTTGCTGATAGGAAAGCTCAGGGTAAGGTAACCCTATGGACGCGAATGGATAGAAAACAATCAGAGAAACATGCATGCACTGTAATTCGTAATGTAGCCTACTGTAATATACTGTAATATTGTTGCTGTCGGGCAGAAACCTCATATCTCCTTATTCTAACTTTGTGTTTTTTCGAAAAATATATACCCTGCCAAAGTTGATCATACTACAGCGTCACAGAAAAGCATCAAAAGTAGCTGATCTGCAAGCCTGAAAGGTGGTGCAAAGCAACACGTTTTGAGCTTGTAGATCTGCTGCTTTTGCTGTGTTTGAATACGAATCCTGAACAGTAACAGTTACAGACATTATGAGGTTTCCACCTGACAGTTGTCAGAATTTGTCACAAAACATGCAGTAGTGTAATAATCCTGCAGCTCTCACCGGCACAACTGGAATCACAAAGATGAGGTTCCACCTGAAAGCAATCACTTACTACACGGAAACACAAGTACAGAAATCTTCACAAAATCTTTAAATCGCATGAGATGTTTTAAGTGAATGCTCACAGCCACATCACAATTCTGCTTAGTTCAGTTAATTAATGCCACCTGTTGCATGAACAACTAGCCATAATATCCTCAGTATTCATTTCCATTAATAACTCTGAGACTGTACAAATGAAACCAAATGGACAAATTACATTTGTACAGTCGCAAAGTTAAACTGACACAGGACTTGGCTGTATAATGTTATGTACACTACAAAAAACACTGAAAACTTACCACGTAGAAGAAGAGATGCAAATGAAAGACATGCAAAATGAAGTAATAACAAGGACTTGGCCATGGCTAGCCCGGAGTTATACTGCAGCCCTGGCTGCCTTCAGGATGTCTCCTCCAACATGTAAGGAACTGGTGGTGAAAACCAGGCTCTGTTCACAGCAAGTGAATGACCATGCTTGTATGTGGACTTTCCTCCACCAGTGTGACCCATGCTGCTCACAGCATCCAATCAGGAAATACTTTTCGAGCTGTAGCTACAAACACACTGGGCCAATCACTTGACACAACACTGGACCCCCACTAAAGGGAGGTCCCCCCCTTACTTGAACAGGGAACCACTGACTGAAAGAACACACAAAAAACCCACACATGGTTTGGGAGTTCCACGTTATTGCAGAAACAATCTGGGAGCCCATTCGGTTAAAAAAAATCACACCTGTGTGAACTGAGTGGTGCAAGGTCTTATATAGCCTGATCAGCTGTGGTCTGACGTAATGTCAGTGACCATAGTAACCATGCTCATTTTGAGTGGTGTAAACCACTCCTACAACTGGCTTTGTTAGTTTACGTGTCTGTCCGTACCAAAAAAATGAGCATGGTTGCTATGGTCACCCAGTTCACACGGGTGTGATTTCATTACGTCAGACATTACGTCAGACCACAGCTGATCAGTCTATATAAGACCTTACACCACTCAGTTCACACGGGTGTGATTATTTTTTTGGTACGAACATGTGTACACGGGTACAAAGCCAGTTGTTGGAGTGGTTTGCACAACTCAAAAATGGAAAAATGAAATCCCACTTTGTTTTTGCCTCCTTCCTTTTTTGTGTAGAACCAGGAAATCGGTTTGGGTCCTCCCCTTTACAATTTAGGCATTTAGCAGATGCTCTTAATACAGAGCGACTTACAGTAAGCAAGAAGAACACATGGTAATACATCAAATTCATAAAAAATTGTCATCAAGAATCATGAAGATATTGGGGGTGCCACACTGCCATACCTTTGGTTGCTTTAAAGGCCAGCATCAGTGTTTTGTACTCCAATGGAGGGAGCGGAGAAGGGGAGACGTGAGAATTTTGGCTGGTTGAAGACCAAGTGTGCTGCGGCATTCTGGATCAATTGGAGAGGCTTAAGTGCACATGGAGAGGACAGGCATGATGTTTGGGTTAGTTTTGGGTGAGTCCAACGCTTCATTATGGGGAAGATGGGAAAAGGAGCTGCTGATGTCATCAACCTTCTTCTCGAAGTAGGTGGCAAAAGCATCATGAGAGGGATGAAGGTTGAGTGGTGGGGAGGGGGTTTAAGGAGGGAGGAGAAAGTGGAGAAGAGCTTCCTTGGGTTAGATTTAGAGGTACATGATTGCATTTTGGTGTGGTAGAAAGAGGATTTAGCAGTGGATAGTGAGAGGGAGAAAGCAGAATGGAGTGAAAGTGGGAAAGGTCATCTGGTGTCTTACGCCACTTCCTTTCGGCTGCCTTGAGAGGTGTTCGTTCAGCTCTGAGGGTTTCAGATAACCAGGGAGCCGGTGGACATGGGCCGGTGGTCCACTTCCTCCCGAGTGCTTCTGTGTTAGTTTATTCCTACTAACAACAACAAACACTACATGCTTAAAGGACGGGAACCCCTTTTTTTTGGTGGTTTGAACCTTCTGGACGGGAACTCCTTTTGGGGTTCTTGTTGCAATATAGGCCTATATAGCAGCATAACATTTTTGAAAAATACGTTTTTCAGAAAATTAGGTCAGGATTTAGAAAGCATTTTTAGAATGGCCCTCAGTCCTAAATGGGTTAAGGCAGTTGTGCTGACAGATTCACCTGTTAGCAGAATTTGTCTTGAGAGATCAGAAATCACCTGTAAAGGAGGCTGATGTTCAGTCTATCACGCAGACAACAGTCTTGCATGAACAAACCTCCAAAAGATCCACACACACACACATTACATTACATTACATTACAGTCATTTAGCAGACGCTTTTATCCAAAGCGACTTACAATAAGTGTATTCAACATAGGTAGGGAACAAAAACTACTAATCACCAGAAGTTTTTAGTGCATTTTCTGCAAAAACAAGCAACCAAGAGTATACCTAGCGCTAAGGTAAAAGTGCAATATATCAGCTACCTATTTCCTTAACCAGATGAGACAAAATAGCTAAATCAAATGAGCATGAGCTAAAACAATTAAGTGTATCGACTAAACAAGATCCAATAAACAATACAACAATAGAAAACAAGCGTTCGTACAACTAGTTAACAACAAGTAGGTCAGGCAGAGAGGAAGGGTAGTGTTTCCTGAAGAGGTGGGTTTTCAACCTGCGGCGAAATATGGGCAGTGACTCTGCTGTCCTAACATCAGTGGGGAGTTCATTCCACCACTGTGGGGCCAGAACAGAAAAGAGTCGTGACCGTGTGGATCGGCCAGAAGGACCCTTGAGTGACGAGGCAATCAGTCGCCCCGAGGTGGCAGACCGAAGTGGTCGGGCAGGGGTGTAGGCATCGACCATAGCCCGGAGATAGGAAGGAGCTGTTCCTTTCACTGCCCTATAGGCTAACACCAGGGTTTTGAACTGGATGCGGGCCGCTACGGGGAGCCAGTGTAGAGAACGGAGAAGGATGGTTGTGTGGGAGAACTTGGGGCGGTTGAACACCAGACGAGCCGCAGCTTTCTGAACAAGCTCCAGAGGTCTGATGGCAGATGCCGGAGCACCAGCAAGGAGGGAGTTGCACACACACACACACACACACACACACACACACACACACACACACACACACACACACACACACACACACACACACACACACACACACACACACACACACACACACACACACACACACACACACACACACACACACACACACACACACTTTTTACCTCCTCTATGATGATTTCCTGTTTTTTGCTATATAGAAGTGTATATTTGTACATCTAAATGTTATGATGAATTGAAAATTTTGTTTGTTTGTTTGTTTGAGTTGTACTTGAAATGTACTGTAATTCTGCAAACTGTTAATAAATACTTCAATCAATCAATCAATTTGACGTAATGACCATAGTTAAATAATACTGAATGGCATACAACCTTAAAGAAGCCCTTAAATAAGTCCATTCATAAACTTCAACATCAACAGTGAGAGCACAAGAACAAAGAAACAGTTGGCATAGGTGAGCATGAGCAAAGAGAGACACCTAGTGTCCATGTATGTCCATTTGATTTGAGGAAAAGTGATTTTGACATTATTTTGGTTTATGGTTATTCATAATACAATATATAGTCATAACAAATAGTGTACTTGACTGCAAATTAAATTCCAGGTACAATACAATACTTGAGTGTTTCCACTTTTGATACTTTTACTCCACTATATCTCAGAGGTTAATATCTCAGATACAATTGGACAGCTTTAGCTTAGTTACTATACATATGATAGGTTAATCTATTCAGCAGCATTAAAATCAGCCCCAACTTCACCAGCTTCCATTTTTTTAAGTGGTGATGAATGGATTTCGAATATCCTACAGCAGGTAATTATTAACGCATTACTTAATTCAGTTGCCTCTTCGTCTTCTGTTTATATTTACAGATCATTTCGGTCGGCCTGTTGAATTCTTTGTCGCCATCGCGATAAGGATATCGCCACGGGACGGGTCACGACCCACATGGGCCATGGGTCGTGACCTTAGAGGGTATATATTAATATACTAGGTCGTCGTGACATGGGCTGGCCGGGACTGACTGGGGGTGGGTGGGAGGTGTTGGAGTGGACACATGGCAGGCTGCTTCGGCAGCGTGTTGGATAATTCCTGGTATTCCTAATTCCTGGTTGGCTAATTTCCTGGTATTCCTTCGATTTTTTTTCCTTCTTCTTTTTAATCATGGCCCACATTTTGTCACCCTTATATAACCTTTATTTAACCAGTAAAAACATTGACGCTGAAGTCTCTTTTTCAAGAATGAACTCGCCTACTCCCATGGTTCACATGTTTCAGGGCTAGAACTCGCCAAGAGGCAGATAATAACAGACAGAGCACATGGCAGCCATATAACAGACTAACGAAATGACTCACATGAGTAATAGTATACCTAAATAGCCAGCCTGGTTCTGCAAGTAGGCTATATTTTGATAAGCAAAACGTGTAGGCCTAGTAGTATACTTTTACTTACATTTTGAATGCAGGACTTTTACTTGTAACCGTGTATTTCGACATGTGGTGGTATTGTTACATTTAAGTTAAAGCTACCTGAGTAGCTTAGGCCTACTTCTCTTCGACCAGACCACTGATTGTATGTATGCTCTTCTCTTCTCTTCTCTTCTCTTCTCCTCCCCCATCACGAACCCAACAACCCATGCATGCTGCCTTGCTGGCTGCTGCTATGCCTACCGACCGACTTTCCACCGCGCACGACCCGCCCCGCCCCTGGGGTCCACCACGCCCAGCCCGCAACGTCAGTCGTGCGCTTATGTCGTGCGTGCGTGCGCAGTGGGCGGTGGAAAGTAACTGAGTACATTTACTCAAGTACTGTCTGCACTTTATTTTTCTTGAATATTTCAATTTTGTCAATAGGCTACTGTCTGTACTCTACTAGCTACGTCTCAGATAGGAAATACGTTTACTCCGCTACAATTATTTGTAATTTAGGCTTTGTAGTATATTTTGATTAATATTACAAAACATATAGGCTACAGTACCCATAAGGTATGATTTATCCTTCTTTATTTTTGTAGGCCATTCAAAATGTACTCGAGTAAAAGTACTCGAGTAGTTGCAACTACATTGTGGGTGGTATTGCTATTTTTACTTGCGTAAAAATAAGCTGACTAGCTGAGTACTTCTTCCAGCACTGTTTCGTGCGTGTTTACAGGGGGTGGGCGTAACCCGCAGAGGTCCACGCCCATCCCGCAACGTCAGTCTTGCGTGTTGTACCGGGGGGGCGTAGGGGGTTGACCGGCTTTCACGACAGACACAATGAACTGAACCGTCGTCCGGACGATGTGAAAAAGAAGAAGCTCTCCCCCAACACACACAAGCGCGCATGTGGGACCCGGATCCATCGGCACGTTCTTTTTTATTTTGTTAAGTACTTTTTGCCGTAGAGTTTTGTTCTAATAACTCGATTTTTTCATGACTTTGTGCCGGTGAAGAAGGAGAGGGGACTGAGCGAGGAGGAAAACGGGGTCGGATCATCGTCGAGTTTGATTTAAAAACGAGGTCTGAATCGGGACTAGAACGTATAGCCCCTCCTCGAGATTATAAACAACACCCCCTTTCTTTTTATTGTTTAACCCGAGATTAATAAACCCAACGCGGTCAACAAACGGAAGAATCCAGGTCACAAAACATGTCGATCGCCGCATATTCCGATTATTTCGCCGCGGAGTGTCTGGTGTCGATCTCCAGCGGCCCCGTCCTGCACAGACCCACCCCGCTGGCCCCCACCCAGAGGCCCGCTAGCACGCAGCCTGGGCCGGGCCTCGTCCTCCTGGTGGAGCCCGCTGGGGGGGACTCGATGGGGTCGAACGAGGACAGGGAGGTGCGGGAGACGTTGCTGAGGAGGACCATCATGGAGGAGGACGGGGGGACCAACATGCTGACGGTGGCCGGGATCCTCACCGACCTCCACGGCAGCAAGTTCCGGCCCATGTCGGCCTACTCGGAGAGCAGCAACTCGTCCTCGTGCGGCGGGGAGAGCGGCTACACCACGTTGTCTGACTCGACCTCCACGCCGACCATGACCCCCTCCGCCACGCCGATCCCGTCCGCCGGGGGACAGTGGGGGGCCGCGGGAGGAGGGGGCCCCCGGTCGCCAGTCAAGCGACACCAGTGCACTTTCGACGGCTGCGACAGAGTTTATGGCAAGTCGTCCCACCTGAAGGCGCACATCAGGACCCACACAGGTGAATTGATGACTCGTTTTATATTACAGCTGCTACTCCCGTCAAAAGACGGCGTCGCTTGCCGACAATATACCCAAGCCGATGCGACACGTTGTCGTCCCCGCGGCTTGACGATCTGTCTAGTCGGTATTAAAGCGACCCCCATCGTGTGATGTAGTGTAGCCTAAATTGAGTTTGACGTTTAGTGTTCGGTTTGTTTTATTATCATGGTGGACAAAAGCAACAGCTCCTTTTGGTTGGAAGTTTTCACATAACTTAAACTTTGCCATTAGCTGAAACCCTGTGCAAGTCTACTCTTTGCTTTTATCCTCAATTACAAAAGTGTATTCCTA
The DNA here is from genome assembly GCF_951216825.1 of Electrona antarctica. Classification (NCBI taxonomy): domain Eukaryota; kingdom Metazoa; phylum Chordata; class Actinopteri; order Myctophiformes; family Myctophidae; genus Electrona; species Electrona antarctica. Next base: position 30,673,278 of record NC_136800.1, read on the forward strand.
ACAATAGATGTGTGTGTGGGTGGGTTGATCGCGTTTTACCCGCGAGTTGGTACAATAACTGGTGCTCCAACAAAGAGAAAAACTCTCCTCCTGACAAAGAAGTGAAGGAACAAAAGAATGGGGCTGGACGTGAAGGACGGTGACGAACATCTACATCCACACTGCATTTGCATATGAAGTCAACACAAGACCAAAGCTCCTTTTCCGTCGACGTACTTTAGAGTAGGCTAGACTCAGTCCCCTACGACAGCTAGACGGTTATTGAAAGCCAGCCTCTAATATCCGCCTCTACACCAATCAACCAGATCCGCTATAATCAATCAACAATACTTCCGACATTTATTCACGTGTCAAAGTTGCGTTTCTGAGTTGAACGTTTATCGAGTGATTTATCAATGTGTATTTATATGAAATATGGTTCGTGGTGTATTGACCCTGTACTTGACCACCTCATCGTGTACACTAGGAGTCTACTGCATGGTTCAGGCCATTACAGGAGGGGATTAAGAGCAGCAAAGCGGTCTGACTGGGTATCAGGGTATTAAAGAAGCCAAGGGAACGCCCACTAAGGCTCGTAGTATGGCAGGCGGTGGCCTGGCTTTATTATAATGTTCAACAACACAGCCTTAAGCGCACGGCTTGTGTGTCCTGTGGTTTCACTGTCAGATTGAAGATGAGAACTATCTTTATACTTAATAATGTAATAATTTGGTGTAAGATTCTGCTTGCATCATCCTCTACTCCAGATTCTGTCTGTGTGAACACCTCCCCCACCACACCCACCTCTGCTCTGAGGCGACTTAAGGACAAGCTAGCTCTGCCTCTGCTCTGCCAGCAGTCGTATTTCTGTCCTCCATTTGTATGTGAAAATAACAAGCTGATTCATTATATTAACACCACAAACTGATTCAGATATTAACACCTTCAGTCCAGATGAGCTTGATCTCCTTTCACTTCTCTTTTCTTACTTTTCTTTTATTTCTTTTAGCAATGACTGAAAAAATTCTGTGCACCCAAATTTCTCAAATGAAGTGTCATGCTGCAACCAGCAGTGTGTGCTTGTCTCATCAAATCATTATTAAGTTAAGATTATTATCAGTTGTATGCTATAGTGTTTAATGATTGTGTTGTCTGAACACAAACATTAAATGCCATTGACAATGAATGGAGAATTTGTCTGAGCAAATCGGCTTACATACTTAAATGTATGTCGGTGGGAACCCTTTGCCAATAAGGGAGTGGGACCACCATTCTTGATGATGATTAGAGCGCCCCTCACATGCCCAGCTTTGTCTAGCCCCGGTCCCAGCCTTACTCATCTGCAAAGAGACAAGCTCACAACCTAAGGCAGAGAAGCTGTCGGTCCGGAAAACATCCGTCGGATGTATTTCCCCGGATACGATAGTTTTCTGACCAATCACAATCACAAATTATAGCGTCTATACTATAGAGTAGACGCTATAGTGTAGGTCTTGCCCAGTGTGAGCTTTGTCGGTCTGTGTGAACATAAACATTTGCTGATCATTGGCTGATCACCCCATAGTGATGATTTGATTGGCGTAGCAAAGTACATACAGGCCGGAATGACATTTGTGATGATTTGATTGGCTGAGCACGGAATGTGGTGATATATGATGATAAGAGCGCCCCTCACTTCAGGGTTTGTTTTTTTAGAAATGGGAATGGCTGTCAATGAAGACTTATTCAAGATGGCTGCATCATGATATGATATGCATCATCCACATAGTTGTCTCATGGACAAATCATTGAAATGCCACTGTCTTTATTATCCATGAGACAAAGTATAGGAATGCTGTAAATCAAATTAGTTATTATCACCAGACATGTCTGTCTCAAGGAGTTGCACCCCGTGTACACTTTAGAAAAGCTGCTGTTCTTGACATTTGATTATAGCGTAGTTGCATTGCAGTCATTTTTTAACGCCTCTCTCCCTTCTATTGTTCCAGGCGAGAGGCCCTTCCCGTGCACCTGGCCCGACTGTGAGAAGAAGTTCGCCCGCTCCGACGAGCTCGCCCGCCACACCCGCACCCACACGGGAGAGAAGCGCTTCCTGTGCCCGCTGTGCGACAAGCGCTTCATGCGCAGCGACCACCTGATAAAGCACGCCCGTCGCCACCCTGACTTCCAGCCCTCCATGCTGGGACGCAATAAGTCCGCCTGCACCTCCCCCGCCCTCGGGAACCACGGCAACGCCTCCAGCCCGACCATGATGCACCAGTAGGGGGCGGGGCTTGTGTTTTGGGGGTCAGTAGGAGCACATTATGGGTCTGGCGTGGTGTGGGTTCAAGGTAACCAGCTACAATCATATACACTGGCTAGTAGGACTTAGCATCACTGGGGAGGGTTATGCATTTGTATGTGCACACACTCACAGTCTCACACACACAAGGAAATACGTGGGAGCTTGTTGGAGGCATGTAGTTTCATCTCCATCCATCCATATGGTTGAATGACGTGGCGTGTCTGTGGACATGTTCTCCATACAGGCTCTTTTCTCAGAACTATAACTGTAAACACAAACTTGCAGGGATTGTCATTATTTCTGTAAACTGCACATGCATCAGCCAAATGTTTTCTCTTTTCTTTTCTCCCCCTTCTTGTGGTTATTTTTCATAAAAAGGTTATTGGGCTTGATGTTAGATAGTGAGGCGGAGAATGACTAGAAGCTTTTTTTAGCAGCTTTGTTGATTCCATAATACGTTTTTTAGAGGATGCAAACTCCATTTGTTTTTAGTTACTAGGCTATGTTTTGCTTCTTTATTTCGTATTTAACTCATTGATTTATGCAGGTCACGCTTGACATATTGCTTAAAAGTGGATCAAACTTAAATTATAGACTAGCAGTTTGCACACCATCCTCGAGTCTAGATCATTTTATCATCCATGAAATGGTGACACATAATACGCGGTTGTATTATGTCTAATACTGATGCAAATGTATATAAGCTTTAAGCTTTTACTGTAGAAATACCTTGAAATGCTACTAGCAGCAGAAGTTAATACGTGATGAATTGTAGTCCTTATATTGGGGGTGACAGTATATGCTTGATAGGATGACATTGCTTGTGAATGTCAAGTGTGTATGTGTTTACGTTATGTTAGAAACAGAACTGGGTGAAAACGTGTATGCTATGGTCTCTCATATTTGAGTGGTGAAAAGGTGACATGAGGTGAGCTTGATTCAGCCTTCCATGAATATGGAAAAGATTCATATTCATATGGACCTGGCTCAAAACTAGTAAAACATATTTCATATGCATACTCTGCTGCTTTCAGTGCATCATATGAGGTGCCGCAGTATTTGGCACTGAATTTATGACACGTTTATAGCGTTTCCCATAATAATTTTAGCATTTTCTGGTCTAGTTTAGAATAGAAAATGCCATATTGCGTGTATACAAAAGAAGACTGTTGCTTCTCATCCTGTAGGAGTGAAGTTTTGCAAATTAATGTAAAAAATGTAGAAATTAAAGAATCGACTATATCCAGGTATCCATGATCTTCTAAAAACAAAAAGGATGCATGCAAGTTGGAACCTAATTAAGCAAGCCTAAAGAATTTCAGTTATTTCACAGCAAAATACTTACAGGTCCACTTGTACACTCCCAGAGTTTAATTAACTCGAGTATTTGACTGTGAGCAGTCTGTTCGAATTAGATGCATCTAACTAGACCTGGTTATATGGAGAGAAGCTTCTTTTTTGTTGTTACCGTTTGTCCAATTAATGGATATGTTAAATCTTTATCTCAGTGATCAATACTTCAGGTAATGCTTAATTTATACTCCGTCATACGACATGCCGTGAGCTATTTTTCGGCTTGCAACACCATCGTATGACAAAGTATAAATCGGGCTTAACTCAAAGCCTTAACCTAATGTCATACCTACTTTAAACCATGTTTACAGCTTAATCATTTCCACAGCTACGTGCCCCCGTCGTGGGCACGTTACAGATACCCATATGCAATATGGCACTTTTTCTTATAGGTGTTGTTTTAAAAGAAATGTGGTTAAATATGTGTGATAGCTTGCAATGTTATTCTACTTCTGCAAGCAAGCACTGTGGAATTTTGATAATGTCTATCTCATTAACCAATGGTTAGTAAAAAAAACTGACTGCCTTTGTATAAATGCTTTAGGATGCGTGGTAAAAGATTTGGTTGTGTATTTCATTTGGAGTTGATTTTCTTTTGTGTTTAGTCACTCAGGCCAATCTCTACATTTTCACTGTAGTTGATTGTGTGTCACTACCCTTTTTGTTTACTTAAAGTGGAACCTTTAATTTGGTGCTTTCCTAGATCTGTACAAATTGTTTCTTCCACATTAAGATTGAATGGCGTCATGCTAACGTCTTCCTCTTTTGTATCTCAGACCAACAGATAACAGTTTTGTTTTTTTCTTATTTCATTGAATCGCTGTATGGGATGTATACTCACTGTAATGCAATGCTTTGCAATTTGTACACACTAAAATCCTTAGTGTCATGGGTCCATTTGGTTCCACACTTTGGGCTTATTGACACAGAGGATTTTAATGTGCACATTGTACATGTATACACATTCGATTTTCATAAAGGTTGGATCTGTTGATAATAATTGCCGATAGCTGCTGGCAGCTACCTGGAACAAACTCATGGACTGTATAACTGCAAAAGGAACATCTTCCCTTCCTTGGATCTCATTTTGCTGAAGGAAGTGTTTCCTCACTCAGATACTTATCTTGTCAACGCTTTAGTATCACACATAAACTCACACAATAATACTTTACCTCATCCATTTTGTGGAATATCGTCTTCCCTCTGTAAGCTGTCAGCTGCAGTGGTGTCCATATAACATCCATCCAGCCCCTCCCTTTAGATAACCTTCTAAAGCCTTTGAGCCTTGGATTCGAGAATTCTTTCTGTGTTGTATGTTCTTTATTTCCCCCTTTTTTGCTAAATCTACACTTGTTAGTCCAGCCTTTTTTTTTCTTTACTGTATTCTGTTGTGTACTATTTGTCTGTGTCGGAGCAGTGCTGGCATGTTGCATAGACCCATGGCCTCATTTACATGCTGCTCCATTGGCCACCTGTGGAGCGGCACATCTGAATTTCCGCCCCCTGTCGTGTATGGGGGGGGGCTGGGGGGGCTGATGCAAATGCCTAGTCTCCACTGGATGAATCCTGTGGTAACAGCCCCTCTAAAAAACGAAATCAAAGCCCGGCGTGGGGGTTTTGCCAAGTGGTAGACTCATTAGCAACATGTGTCATCTCTTTTACAATGGCTCACTGTTTTAAGGGTTCAAGACACTGAGGACTAAAACTAAATGTAGTGTGACGTGACGACACCTGTGGGTTGTCCGTCCACTTCGGACCTAGGTATAAAAAAAAAAGATGTCAGTCCAAATAATGTTTATGTACCATGAATTCTAGCTTGAGCTGAAAAGGCATTATCCAAAATTTCATTTCTTTCTGCACTGCCAGATTCTTGGAAACAAAACGATCAACCCTCACCACACTAATTCAGATATGCACATTGTACAGAAGAAATGTTTTTAAATTGATGCCTAATTTTTACATTAATAATAATGGATTTGTTTTGAATCCTCTTATCAGAGCTATGGTTAATGCCAGTAGGAGGAACTGTGGAACTAATTTAATACTTGCTGCAATGTGCCGTTTTAAATATTTATCTTTCTCAGGCGTCTTAAGAGTTGAGCGCTGGAATATCACTATTCCCTGTGCGTCACCGAAGTACAAGCAACATGTCCTTTTTTTGTTACGCAGATTAATTTATTACAACTTATCATTTGTGTGGTTTAATTATTCCTTTCATAACTCATTATTTTGTGATATGGAACGCTACAAATATTAAATGGTTCCATTGTTTGCTTGATAAGAAAACCAGTGCTTTTTAAAAAATAAAACAGTCATAAAATCAAGGTGATTGATTGCTTTTTTCTTTTTCCAGGTACAACACTTACTGAATAATACCATGGAGTTTAATTGAATTTACATTACAGCCAACACAATGTCACACCTTGACAGAATACCCAACCGCAGGATAGTGAGTTCTCATCTCTGGTGCAGCTCAAACTTGTTTTATTTTCTTATTGCATAACGCCACTCTGTCGTTAACTATGTGTCCCTATTTTGGGCATGTCATGATGAGTCTTGAAAAATGGGGGTCGTCTTATAATCGGAGTCTGCTTATATTTGGCACAATACGGTATATGTAATTTTGTTTCTTTTTTTTTAAACAAATTATAAAATGTAAAACAAAAAAGGGATATTCACTTGTGAGTGACTCAATGAACACTGATGTCACTGTCGGGTGGAAACGTAATATGTCAAACCATTATTTTTTCTGATTCAAATTCAAAAATATCAAAAGTAGCAGATCTACAAACTCGAAATGAGACACTGACACTGTAGTATCATCAAATAGGGTGCTAATTTACGAAGAAACCCCCCCCAAAGTTCAAATATGGAGGTTTCTCCCCAACATACAGCATATACCGGTAATCCAACATCGAACAGCATTCAGAGTTCATCTCTGCTGCCCCTGCTGGATGAAAGGGGGGCGGTGCGGGGCACATCCCCATGGTGGGCAGAGCGAGGAGGAGTGATGGGCCTGTCTTTTTGATGCTCCGCCTCCTCCTGGCTGTCCTGCTTGCTCCGGTGGCGTGTGGCTCCAACCCTGTCCCAGTCAGTGAGCGAGGCGTCGTCGTCCCAGATGGCGGAGGTCTCCGTGTCACTGACGTAGCCCGGCTCGCCGGTGTAGTGGGTGGGGAAGAGCAGGAGAGGCTCCACGGAGAACGCCTTCAGGTTCCGCCGTTGGAAGTAATGTTTGTAGTCCTCCCTGAGGGGAACAGGGTGTTGGACATGTGAGCAAGTCATGAAATAGTGCACTGGGTCCCGACGGACCTGGTGGTCCAGGCCCCCCTTTAGGGTGGTGCCAAAGATCACAGGGGGCGGGGTCGAAGCCTTGCCTGTTTGGAGGTAGTAAATTTAAACATGCACAAAAACATAACTTGCATTCATCCACTCTCAGCCTGTATGTAATATTATTCCAACTTATCGCCAATGTGTGGTGATACAAATTGTTTGTAGCTTAAAGAACGGATATTTTTCTTATCATCGTACGTGAAGAAGTATATAGGGCTTAACTGGTTGGTCATCATGTCTTAAAAACATTGTCAGATGTGAGGAAAAAAAGGTTGGGACCACTGAAATACTGAACAACGCTAGAACAACGCCTAATACAAATCCGATGATGTGCAAATAAAATGACAAATTACATATTTGTTTCTTGATTGCTTATTTCTTCCCAGTACGTTTTAAGGACGCTCAGTCCAGTTGATAATAGGAACTCACGTGGGATGCTTGTTGAACATGATGGGTAGAAACTCGTCGACGGGGAGCATCTTGCTCAGGGGCTGGGCTTCAAGGAGCCTGCGGGCTCCCTGCAGAGACAGGGCATATCCCAGAGTCCAGTAGGAGTAGTCTGGGTGCACCAGGTCACTGATGCCCTCCACCCGGAGCTCTGGTTCCTTCACCTGCAGCCGCTTACGTCCAACATAACTGTGTGTGTGTGTGTGTGTGTGTGTGTGCGCGCGTGCGCGGGTGCGTGCGTGAGAGAGAGAGAGAGAGAGGCAGTAAACAAAAAGAGAGAGATCATAAATAATGTAAGATTAACAGGTAAATGAGAGTATAAAAAAGAAATTGCACCTGTGGAACTATACTTTTATTGTTATAGTTACTGTGTGTTATAGTTACATAGTGACTGTGTGTTATAATACTGTGTTATAGTGTGCGTGGTGCCCTGGAGTGCCTTGAAGCCAATACAAGCACAGTTGTCAATACTACTCAAACAGGGGTCAAAGGTGGGTCACACTCAGACATAGGGACAGATAGACATAGGACAGATACAGACCTACACACACATAGCTGTTCATAGGAGACTGTGTGCAGATTACACTTTTTCATAGATTTTATGGATGGCTTCATAGACTTGTTTGACTGTCAACAACTGTCAACAGTGTTGTGCTTGTTTACACATGATCTGTTCTATTAATACAGTATGTTGAATTCCCGCCAATGTGTATTTTCAGACATTTACCACTTAAACCCTCAAACTGGTGGCCGATTGACAAGCTCACACCGCCCTAGGGGTCACGGACCGCCTGTTGAAGACCCCTGAACTGAACTACACCACTGAAGAGAAGGAAATAAATCTCACATGAGGTCCCAGTCCAGGTGTGCGCTCCGCACGTCGTTCATGCTGGCCGCCAGTCTGCTACGAAACCTGGGTTCAAATCTCACATCGTCCTCCAGCACCAGCACCTGCTGAAGTTCCTGCTTCACCACCTAGGGGGAGACACACACCACTACCTGGCTCACACTCTCTCCATTGATTTTTAACATAAAAAGGTAATACCCCCCTGTTTTGCTGCATGGAAGTAAAGTTATGACAGTTAAGCAAACATAATGTTGCTGAAACCTCTTATCTCCATATTTCTCCCATTCTTTCTTTTTTTGTAAATGAATGTCCTACTTGATCATACTAGTGTCACACAAAAGCATACAAAGTAGCAGATCCACAAGCCCAAAACGCACTTGCTACTTTTTCTACTTTTGAATTTGAAAGTATCAGTTTTGGACATAATGAGGTTTCCACCAGACAGAGACGATAAGTGACAATAGGATAAGAAATGGTTCAAGATCTAGATCTTATTGAAAAGAGGTTTCAGATTGGCACCTGTTTCCAGACGTTATAATGACTGAGAAAGCAGCCGATCTCTCCTCTGGTCAGGACACGGCCTGAATATGGGTCTTTGTATCCAGGCAGCATGTCAATGCCCATCGCCTGCAGCTGGGAAGAGTTCAAGGCTCTGCAAAGAACAAAAGTCAATTTTCTAGTCATAAACGTGTTGAGTCAGCCAATTGTTCTGCCCAGCAATGGTCTCCATGCCTCAGGCCATGAATAATCCTGGCTAGAATGAACAGTCACTCGAACAGACAACTACTCTGTCTGCCATTGACCAACCGGCCGACTGACATTCAATTGCGAATGTACAAGATAACGTTGGTGGATACCAATTGCATCCAATCAGGAGAGAGAACTCATATAGGATACAGGATAAACAGTAACATTGGATGTGATGAAAAATAAAAAGTGACCAGAGAAAAAAAGTTTCTATAGAGCTTCAACTTTGTAACAAAATGAATAAATAAATAGTAATAATTGATTAATGTATCTATTTAATGGAATATATTTCTCCTTCTAATAAGGCAGTGGTTCTCCAAGTGGTGTGTGGGAACACCCTGGTGTGTCATCGAGAATGAATGAACGAATGAATGTAGCATCAAAATCAGGTTAACCACTTTAAAAACTAAACACATTGGCTATTTGAAAATAGCCGATCTAGAAGCGCACGATGTGTCACAATCTACATTGTGAGTTTGTAGATTATTTTATGCTATTTTCAAAAAAACTCTTTAAAGAAATCTGAAAATGTTAGAATGTGTTTTGAAATATTTTAACTGAATAGTAGCTTAGCCTTCAAGGGACAAGAAGGTGGCCGCACACGCACACTGCCTTCTTCAGGGTATGATACCCTGTAGGCAGTTAACTGCCGAAACCCTGAAGAAGGCAGTTAACTAACGAAACGGTTGGTTGGTTTCTGTACTTCTGCATCCTATAAATAAAGTATTGGCACTTTGGCTACCAGTGTGTGCGGTCACCTTCTTGTTCCTTGAAGACTACTATTCAGTTTACTCTCCCCTGGACCTGTGTGCAAAACCTGTGCATAGCATCCTCATGCACAGTGATTGAAACATTTTAATGACAAATCTTGTAGGCGGTCTTTGCTGGCACACGATATTGTCAGATATTGTGCATCATACATATTGTCTATGTTCAAAAACTGTTACTTTTCAGGACTCAAATTTAAAAACAGCAAAAGTAGAAGATCGACAAGCTGAAAACACGTCGCTTCGCGCCACGTTTCGAGCTTGTAGATCTGCTACTTTTGATACTTGTGTGATGCTGTAGTATGATCAAGAAGGGCATTAATTTACTAAAAACAAAACAAAAAAGAATATGGAGATAAGAGGTTTCTGTTCGACAGCAACGATATCAATTTGGGGGTCCTAGGGTTTCAGAACTACTGTGTTAAGGTAACCGGTTTGTCTGTCATGCCATACTTGCCATCCACGGCCTCAGTCAGCGTAATGTGGATGCCCAGGACAGCCAGGCTGCTCAGCATTCTCTCCCTGCGGTCCCAACGCCGTTTCAAATTAATCAGAAAGATCTGGAAGTGGAGAGGAGAAAGAAGAGGGTTTTTGAACCGTTCAGCTACCTGCCAATCAAAACTCCAAATTCCCCCTCATCACCACTTCTTAAGGTAGCTTGAGGACCAGCTTTTTCAGGAATTCTTGTTACCTCATCAAATCCCATCTTTGCCAGCTCTTTGGGTCTGTGGTGCACATAGCGAGAGGGCTCCATGGCGTAGTCAACTGCAAAAAAAAGGCAAGTCTGTATCACATCAAGTCATGTCAACTCGGATACAGTGAGAAGTACATTGATATCCAACATTACAAAAAAAAGGATGTCCGCCGGCTTATCAATGGAAATGTTCTTTGCCAGATATGAGCATATTCCATGAAATAAGTGTGTTTGTGTGCCTGCAAGTCTCTCTCGCTCTAAATCAATGTTAATGAAATAATCAATTTGGAGGGGGAAAAATAGATAGTTGCAGCCCCAGTATCAGGCCTTTAAGAAGTCCTTGAGCATTTCTCTCACGTACAGAGCGACTGTGGTGGACTTCAAAAGACAGTGAGGGGCGTAGGCGCTGACAGAGACGTGAGAATTCTGTCACCGCTGTGAGAGTGAAAAGAACCACATGTCTTCGTACAGAGATGCAGGCCGTAGAGACAGGAAGCAGCAAAGCACATAAAAAGAGCATTTAGCAATGGAAAGGAGAAATGAGCATAATATGTCATGGAGAGGTAGAGGCAGAAAGAATGCACACAATAGTGCAGAGGTTCCCACACTTTTTCAGCTTGAGACCCAAAAAAGAATCTGGTGTCTTCCCGGGACTCAAACCTACAACCTACTTGTGTTGAATAAAGGGATCACTTGTATGAATGAAACATCTATATCAACAGTTGTGCACAGCCAAAAATAGCAGATCTACAAGCTCACAAAATGTTGTGTAGCGACACGTTGTGAACTTGCAGATCTTCTATTTTTGGCAGACGTTTACGCAGCTAAGAAGGGACTCTAGGGTTTAAGGGGTTAAGGGTTCAGGAGATACACTTAATCCAAAATAATTCAGCCCAGATGGTGGCTCAGGACGCCAGGAGGACAGGTCATCGGGTCACCAACAACAATAGGTTTCTTCCTCTTGGGTCTGTCACATCATGATATATATATTTTTTGTTATCAATAGTTTTTATTCATATCACAGAAACAGTACAATTATGTAGTATGCATAGATGCATCATGAATAAAACAATGAACAAAAACAAGATACATACAACAACATACACAACTTAAAACTAACACAACTAAAGATCAAAAAAAGGAAATAAGCAAATCCACCCTGGGTCCTGGGAGGGGTGATATTTTTGTTGACGATTAATCGTCATACAACTAATAGCAATTAACTATTTCATTGTGTTGTTAGCATTGAATATTGGAACATTATGACAAACCATATCCTATCGGACCAAATCATAACCATACAATAATTTCTGTCAGGCAGACTACTTAGTATTACAGTGTCACACACAAGTATACAACATTTACAAGATACAAGCTCACAACATGAAACGCTTGTGAGATTTTACAGCTATTTCTTTCAAATCTTGAAACTGAAAGTGGTTAAGTGTGTGTGTGAGGGTTTTATAAATTGAACCAGTCAAAAGCATTAACAAGGACTTGTAACTACATAATAACTACACTGGATCCATTGGAGATTTAAAAGTCACACCTGTGTGAAGTGAGGGGCGCTAATATATTAAAGTCTAACTCATGTTGATTAGGTGATGTAATGGTTATGTAAAACAAACGGTGCCAACACAAACATTAAACGCCATTAACAATAAAGAGACAATATTACATAATGGGGTACATTATGATTTTCCCTTCATTGTCAATGGCGTTTACAAAACAAACATTGAACTAAAGCCAAACATTAAACCTGTGTATATTAAAAATCACACCCGTGTGAACTGAGTGGTGTAAGGTTTTATATAGCATGATCAGCTGTGGTCTGACGTAATGTCCGACGTAATGAAATAAGGTAAGGTATTATGTACCCTGATCAGCTCTGATCTGACGTAATGAAATCACACCTGGATGTGATTTCACAACTGGCTTTTTTTGTGCAGAGAAAATGACCACGGTTGCTACGGTCATCCAGTTCACCCGGGTGTGATTTAATTACGTCAGAAATTATTTTGAACATAGCAACCATGGTCATTTTTTTATGCACACAAAAGCCAGTTGTAGGAGTGGTTTACACCACTCAATATGAATATATATATATAAAAAGTGGATCAACCTGGGGATCCTTAAAATTAAAGAGTTGAGAACTGAATAACAGATAAAGTGCTTACTCAGTGCCTCTGTCAGGGTGTGGGTGAAACTCTCCTCTTCTTCCTCCACAGATTGATCTGCTTTGAGGGGCAGTGGCAAATACCCATAATGCTCCTTGTTGCACACATACATCTGTACTTCTGCAGTGGCAACAGGAAAGACAAGAACATTCAAATGGAAGAAGTCCAATACATTAATTGAAACAGCTGATTCCTGAAGATATACAATGAGGCATTTGTTCATTCTTTCTGTATTCTTTCTATAGTTACATGTGTCCTAGGGAGGGTGTAAAACTGAGAAACCGTGTATAAACTGAAAAAGAGTGTGTTCTGATTATCAGTGTCTTCTGGTATTTTAAATTCAAATTTCAGTAATATAAATTATGCTCGGGATCATTTCAGCATGTCTATACAGTATGTTAACCACTTAAGTCGAGTTGTCTCTGTACTTGAGCTGCTCTTGTGTCCTTCTACACCAAATCTCCTCACCAGAAATAGGCGATCTACAAGCACACAACGTGTCGCATCGCAACGGATTGTGACTAGCTTCCTCACTCAGTTGATGTGGCCGCGTGCGATCTGACCTGCCTGCCGTGCGGAGAAAGCGAAGGCCATGATGTCGTCTAGGTGGTAGCGGTAGTCAGGGTGCGGTGGGTGAAAGGCCAGCGCTCGGCTGGCACTCCGCCGCAGGTCCAGTAGGACGGTGGAGTGCACCATGGGCACGGCGAAGCAGCCCTGGCGCTGCCACCTGCGGATGGGCACATACTCTGGGGTGCGTTTGTAGTAACCCTATTGTGGAGGTGAGAAGATTCAGAGAGATTTGTCAACAGAGCCATTACTGTGAGGATCACATGTTGAAGGTAGCGTAAGTGATATTTTATCATGAAAAAAAGGATTAAAACACAAGTATTCATTTTATAACATTTTTCACTAGCCTACTGCGAAGAGAAAAGCCTGGTCACAACCGAAGGCAGACAGTGTCTAAGAAACATTTTTCCACTTCTGCCAAATTCCAGCACTTTTTAGACAATGCCAGCGTGGTCCCGGGAGAATCTTTAGCAGAGCGCTGACAGAAATATATGCTTCCCCGCTTCCCCATGTGTTTTACAGAAGTTGGGACATTGTCACATTCTAATACAGACCGAACGCCTCCTCTTACAACTGGCCTTAGTGGCTTGCCTCGCTAATCATTAGACTCCCAACCCACACCTCCTTGGATCAAATCCTGCTTATGCCACAATTTTTTTGAATAAAGTCGTTTTAGACAGAGGCACGCCATCTCTAGTGAACTTGAGCAACGAGAGGCACCGCCGAGTGAGCTAAAACGAACGAGTCGCCTCACCGAACATTGCAAAGTTCTCATGAGCCGACTCAGTGGCGTCCGAGTTATGTACCGCGATAGGCACAGAATCGTGAATCATGTTGTGGGAGAGTGTTTGCCCCAACTGCCACTCATAGTGACTACTATAGTATTTTTGGTTCAGGACACACTTCTATAGGAGACATGCTGACTTTTATGGAATCAAAATGACTGAAATCAGTCGTGGGGACTGAGAACTTTAATCCATGTGTATGTATGTCTGGTAGACTTCTTTATTCTTTGTTCTTTGTTCTTTTGGGACTCTACTAAAACGTTTCCACTGCACTAGACTAAAGGAAATTCCCTATAACCCGGGAGAGATATTAGGCTTTTAGGTCATCAGGCTGAGGTCGTTAGTCACTCTGCTACACTCACCCCCCTTTTGACCCCTGCCCGGGACTTGAACCCGGGTCTCCCACATGGAAAGCCAACACCGTATCCACTAGCCCAAAGGGAATTTCCTGTATAGCGATGATTACAATAGGAATATATACCTATTTAACCATAGAAAACATCTAAATTATACCACATTTAAACTGATCAGGATGAGTGTACCTGAGCAGTCATGCCACACCAGAAGTTAGAATAGAGAACTCTGGACTCCAACATGGGTGCCACCATGGTCAGGTTCTCTGCTATCAAGTCTGTCAGCAGCCAGCGATTTGTCAGCAAGTTATCACTGTCTACAAACTGGAAACAAGAGAGACACAAAGAGAGAGAGAGAGAGAGAGAGAGAGAGAGAGAGAGAGAGAGAGAGAGAGAGAGAGAGAGAGAGAGAAAAGGGGGGTATTTTGGTTGCAATCATTCCGTTTGTTTTTCGTTGATTGTCCATTTTCCATTTAACAAAAAAGAAAGAGAAAAAAGCAAAAGTATAATAAGGTTAAAGTGGTTAAAGTGATTTTGATGCTACATTAATTTAGGTGTGAACCGTCTTGAAACCCCAGAAGGACCCCACTTTGAGAACCACTATTGTTTCTCAATGTTTATTTCTTTAACACTATATATAACACGGGTATTTTCAAAACAATGGTGGACAATAATTTCATAAATCTTGTATGGGTGGTACCTGGCACAAACTATTTTCAGGTGGTGGTCCACAGGGCATTAACATTTTAATTTGTTGGTCCTTGACATGAAAATGTTTGAGAAGTAGAACCACATCACTATATTACACAGTTCTTCTCAACAAACATTACATTAATTACATGGTGCATTCAGCCTCAGGGTCATGCAATTCAATAGCTTTATTTGCATGAGAAACATACATTTACATTGCCAAAGCAAGTCTCAAAAATATTATAAAAAAAACATTGAAAATGGTATATACAGCATTGTGTAAACATGCAGTGGAGTAAAGGTATGTCAACCGATTTTGGACTGAGGCCGATTCTAAAAAGTCCTCTAAATCCTGACCTAAGCTTTCTGAAAAACTTAAAATATTTATATAGCAGCATCAAAGTTTTTTAATTTTTGAATACTGTACATACTGTACAGAACCCCAAGAGTGGTTCCCGTCCAGAAGGGTTAGAACACCAAAAGGGGTTCACGCCCAGAATGGGTTAAATGTTCTGATGAATTGAAAATGGAGGACCCTTATGTACCTTATGTAAAGTCTTAGTGCATTATCTGGTTTTATCCTCTTAGCAGTTTTTTCTTGAACTGTACCCATTCTGCAAACTGTTAATAAAATGTTCAATCAATCAATCAATCAATCAATCAATCAATCAATCAATCAGGTAGTTGCAGTATGTTACCAGTATGTAGTCAGCCCAGAGTGTTCTGGCTGCTCTGAGTGCTGCCTGCTTTAACTTCATCACATGGGTGAACCGAGAATCAGGCCAGTGCTTCGGCCCTTGTTCATCTGCATAGGAGCTAAAGGAGGGAGGGAGAGAGAGAGAGAGAGAGAGAGACATAATTAAATAACCATTCAGCTATAATTGAGTCTAATCACTTTAATGAAAGAGTGTTTTCAAAGAGGAGAGGAAAATGTCATTCTGACTGTTACTCAGTTAATCTTTGTGATTATCTAAGAAAAGCCTTTTCTGGTGTCTGTATGAGGCAATGATGAGGTAGAATATTTTAACTATATCACATTTTTTTTTAACTAGCGGGGGAACGGTTCATTGAATAGTTTTTTTTATAAAAAAGTTAATTTAATAAATGATGCTCTATCTTTTCTCCTGGGCTATCCTCAGTGTTAACCACTTAAACCCATTACACTTTGAAAACGGGACCTGAGTTGGCTCTGTAGGCTACTTTGACAGCTTTTTTCTTCTACATCAAATATCTTTGTCAAAAATTGCA
Organism: Electrona antarctica; assembly: GCF_951216825.1. Taxonomy (NCBI): domain Eukaryota; kingdom Metazoa; phylum Chordata; class Actinopteri; order Myctophiformes; family Myctophidae; genus Electrona; species Electrona antarctica. The sequence continues at coordinate 30,689,546 of NC_136800.1, forward strand.
GATCTACTTTGGCTTTTTGGCTAATGTTCTTGGCTAATGTTCTCCCCAAATAATACCGTAATTTAACTCAGAGTCAACAAATGTGTGCTCACCTTGGTTGCTCCATGGGTCTCCACTCCACAGAATGGTAGAGGTGTTGAACTCTGCGGAGCCACTCTTGAAGCATGGCTGTGCTGTTATCCACATTGTGGTCACATGCTGCCCTGAGGGGACACATTAGAGCAGAGCTTCTCAAACTATGGATCTGGGTCTCGACCCATAGTGATACATTTATCCTTCCCAATAACCACTTAAACCCCATATGGTTGACCGGAGTCCCTTGGGGCTCATTACTAGTGTCTTGTAGTTTTCTGTTATAGGGAAAGCTTTAACAGAAAATATGATATGGACAAGCTCACAACACGTTGCACTGGATGCTGGGGTTTAAGTGGTTATGTCTGTTTTATTTGTTTTTGAAAAGCATTGCCTTTGAATGCATTTTCTTTGATTTGGTTTTATAAATAGTCTCTACAGCTATACTGTATGATGTACAATGTATGAGTACAGACATGCTTTTAAACTACACTAGTAACTTAGTAAGACAAAATAAGACTACACTAGTAAGACAAAATATCAGTAGCACTAATCACAGTGTTGTAATGCTGGTGCTTTATTTTTTTAAATAGCGTCTCTGTCGGGTGGAAATCTCATATACTTTTCAGGATTAAAATTCAAAAACAGCAAAAGCAGCGGCTCAAAACACGTCGCTTCATGCATGGATCTTGTGGATCTGCTACTTTCGATGCTTTTGTGCAATGCTGTAGTATTATCAAGGGCATTCATTTACAAAAAAATAATAATAAAAAGCTAGATTATAGAGATAAGCCCACCCGACAGCCATGCTATGCTTTATTTCAACTTTGAAATGGAATGTTATATCAAGTACGGATCACCCAAAAATTCCCCCCAGTTTGAGAACCCCTGTATTAATTAAAGGTTAACATGGAGCAACATTGATAGATGTCATCACTCTCATTCACAGTGCATTGTCAACCCCCCAAGAGCCCCCTGTCTCTTTTCCCCATTTCTGCTCCAGGAGGAGTGTTTACTTTTCTCACTTGCACAGTAAAATCCTAAGTGTGCATTGACTCTCGGAGAGTTAAATGAACACTCAGCATTTACTGTGTGTACAGTATGAGGAGAGAGGTTAGTTAGAGGTTAATGTAATATTGCAGATGTATATTATAGAGCTCATAGTATTATAATATTGCAAAAGAATAAAATAAATAAAATAAAGTTGTTGGATTTCTATGGTAGGCCTATCTGTAAATATTTTACTATAGCCCATATATAGTTTCTATGGGACAGCCATGCAACAGCATGCAAACAAAAAGGTTGCAATGCAGAAATTGAGAATGCATACTGTACATGCACGCCTACTTATAGATAGATAGATAGATAGATAGATAGATAGATAGATAGATAGATAGATAGATAGATAGATAGATAGATAGATAGATTATATGTCATGATATTATATTAAATCCCATCCTGTGGGATATTCAGATGTCAATGGCTAGCATTAATTAAAGAATTTCATGAATATTTTAAAGTATTTAATGAACCAATCGTGCAGACACTGATTTACCAGACGGCAATGCGATCCTTGGGGTAGTCCAATCTGTCAATACATCCTAGGAAATATGGCAGGCTGTGCTCTGCATTGCGAGCCACGATGCTGATCAGTACTTTAGGCTTCAGCAGCGATGATTCCAATCTGGCTCCTTCCTCAGACTCCTGGAGATCGATAGGCAGTTGTTCTGTGCAGGTGTCCCGGAGGAGGAGCCCCCCTGTCAGAATGATTGAAAGCAGTGGTCGCAATCCCACGAATCCCAAAGGCATAATGTAGGCTATTATCTCCAGCTGCTTTTATTTCTGTTCACACACACTGCAGAGCAGTGGAGAGAGAGCATGAATGAATCAGAGTACTCTGGAATGAATATGCCCGCATGGAGGTGGCATGTGGAGGTGGGCTGCTGTGATGTGGACAGGACAGGTGGTGATGTGGACCGTGGTACCACCCAACCAACCAACCCGGCCGGCCGGCCGGCCGCCACCACCCTAGCTGCCTAACTGACCCCATATTTCACATGTTCCAATTTATTAAGCACATGTGCTATTTATTTTGTTTATTTGAGTGAATGAATGAATGAATTATTTAATTAATTTAGACATCTAGTGTTGACATCAGGTTACTAAACATCAGGATATCGAACTCCATATATGGATATAGACGACTGGCTTCGTCATCGTGACAAGCATCCAGTCAAGCCTTATATAAAGAGCCCATACAGAATATATATAGCTAATAATAACTAGATAGCTTGGATGGAAATTATTTCCCCATGTAATTATTTTTTACTGTACCGGGATCATCTCCTCATCTCACTTAATAACAGTTCCCTAATCAGATCCGGTTTAGAACGGATACGGAAACGCTCTGTGTTCGTGCATGTATGTGTGCGTGGGAATTATCAGATACAGTGTCACTGTCAGTAGACGGACGGGCTCTGAACCTGCTCTGAATCAGATGTGAACATTGAACACAAAAACGGGAGGTTAGACTGTAGAGTAGACTGGACAGCAGCGGTAACATTTCCACCCGGACCATTTATAATGTCGCACACCGACGAACCAATGAAAACAAACAACCGCACACGTGTCTACAACAACAGCACGGTGTGTTGTTTGAGCTCATTAGTCTGATACTCTGATTCACATTCAATATTTATTTGATTCATTACATGTTTAGCGTGTGCAAAATGTCAGCTAACGCAGACGTGGATGTGGCAGAGAAACCTTTACCTCCTAACTGGATGTTACAGCACCCGATGGTAAAGTGCAAAAAGAAAGTGGTGACATTTTGGCGTGAATGAGTGAGTGATGATTGATGTACAGTTCATAATGAAGCATTATTTATTCATATTTTGGTTTCAGTACCTGCACATGATGAATCTAGAGGTGGAGGACTCTTCTCAGGTTCATGCAGCTTTCCTTGTTTACATGGATCTGGTTGAGGGTGAGTTGGACATAACCTTTCCCCGGTAGTTTAATGCAGGGGTTCTCAAAGTGGGGTCTGGGGTACACTTAGTGGTCCATGAGGGCAGATCCAGCATCAAGTTTAACTACTTTTGCCCTAATTACATCGACATATATGCTTCTTTTTTTTTCAAACAAGCTTGAGAAAAAATGAATAATATTTTGAAACATTTTAACAACAAATCTTGGTACAACATATTTTCAGCTGGGGCGATGGGAGTCTGCAGCCAATTACTGTACCTTCATTTGGGGGTCCTTGACATGAAGTTTGAAAACCACTGGTTTAATGATGATATAGCCCCCAATCTCATTCAAACATGCAGCACAAACCAAGGACTCTCATCAAGAAAGAAACTAGCATCAGTAGCATGATACGACCCAGCCATTTTCAGTTCAAAATTCCTCCCTTGGGGGTTCCATGTTATTGTAGAATCAAATCACCAACGGTTTGTAAGCAGACTGATGTTCACTCTTTCACATAGATAGACATTGAGTGTCTCACAGTCTTGCCTAACAAACCTACATAACACATTGGTTTTGGAGGTCCCACACACACACACGCGCGCACACACACACACACACACGCTGGATTTCTGTCCCTGCACAGTAAAATCCCAGTGTTAACTCCGAAGAGTGTACAAATGGAACTGGTTCATTTAAAGCATCTTTGGGTACTCCGAAAAGCGCTATATAAGTTTGAGATATTATTATTTGGTTCCGTTCGTAGTGTACACTCTATAGAGTTGAATTAATGATGGCTTTTTTCCCTGTGTGTGTCCTGTGTTGATGGCAGTGCGTCAGTGGACAGATGTCTCTGGCGTTAAATGTCCCATCCTCCAGCTGGTGCTGTTGGAAGGCAGGGAGAAGGATGGTGCTGCCGTCCAAACTGTTCTGCCTCTGCCTGTTCACACATCTCTGAGCCACGGAAGGTGAGAAATTTACATTTTGTTATGTCTGACAGTGACCACATACTTCAATGTTTATCATGTGGGATGATTATTGGTGCTTTCACAAAATAATAAATTGATAAATCGGTAATGTATAGCGGCTATATTATCTAAGGGAAATGATAGAGCAGCTACAAGCTACAAGCCTACAACAGTCATGTAAGTTCAGTACATGACATCACTTTACTGTATGCTGTCTTTAAAACCAGAAAAATACAACACGTATGCCATATCACAACATTAGCAATATCCAGACAATATCTGGTCTCCTAGTAAAATATTTATCGTCACTGTGACCAAGTTTCGCAGTAGAATCTGGGGTCTGGTGACCTGGGTTCGGTATGGGGCCGAGAACTGCTCTTAGGGCAGAATAGCAGTTCTTGAGAGTAGGAATTCAGTAGCGATGTATAAGGTAGTCTCACTAATGTCGATCTTAATCTGCTTGTATCCTGATTTAGGACGGTCTTTATAGTCTTGGTGACATCGCTGTGACGTCACTGCGGTGACGTCTCGCTGCCTTCCCGTATCCGTGGTAACAGTCACTGTTGGGTGGAAATCTCATTATGTCCGAAACTGTTACTTTTCACTTTTCAGGATTCAAAATTTTAAAAAAAGTTTCGAGCTTGTAGATTTTCTACTATTGATGCTTTTGTGTGACGCTGTAGTATGATCAAGCACGTGCATTGATTCATTTACAAAAAAACACAAAACAGTTTGAATACGGAGAGGAGAGGTTTCTGCCTGACAGCAACGATATGTTCATAGTCATCATCTGCAACCCCTTGTCCAACCACCTCTCCAACCCACAGTATACGGCAAGTGCTGGACAGAGGACCTCCCATGCTGTTGTGTGTGGTGGCGTCTGACTCCAGCCTGGTCTACCAGAGGATGACCGACGGGTTAGTGACGCCCGACCCTCCAGCGGGTCCCTTTCAGGAACAGGGCCGCCGGCAGCACCGCAAGAGGCGGCAGCAACGCTGACCACGGAGTGAAACCACAACCCCGCTGTTGATGGACTTCATATTCAACAGTTGTGTCTATGTGAAAATGAGAAAGTAATGATGCATGCAGATGGTATGCCTGCTATGTAGCTAAATAGCTCATAGCCTGTGTGTGGTCCCTTTCAGGACAACAACGATTCCATAGCAACAGCGATTTCAAACCTGTGGGCCAATAACACTACGATGTTATTGATAATATAATCTCTCAAGAACAGATTTCGAGCTATGCTACAGACTCTGTCGGCAGGGGCATTCAGAACATGTATACATTGTTGTTAGTGGGAATGAAAACATAGGCGCCCCACCAGAAGAGGAGGGCCTAAGGCGGAGAAAAACTATCCACATTCTGTTTGGCGCCGCCCCCAGAGGCAAATTCAAAGGAAAACAGGGTGCTGTTTTCTCACTTTTTTGCAGATGGTTCTCAGATTGTTGATAATATAACATTAACATGAACAATTCATGTAAAAATGTTAGTTTCATTGATCCAAGGAAGAACACAAATCGATTGATTGATCATTAAAATGCACCCAGCCCACCTGTGTGACCCACCGAAGTGTTAAGTGGTCAGATGGGTGTGCCGTGAATGCTTTCAAGATTTGTGGGCCCTGATCATGTACTAGATGTAGATGTGAGCTTGTGGATCATCTATTGTCAGCATGTAACACCATGATGAAGTATAAAGCAGGCTCAACTGTGTCTGAACTCACTGAGAGAATGGAAACTACTGTAACCCAGTATGTTGATAGTTTTTCAATGCAACATATTGTACACTGCTCATATATGTTGCTAATCTTATTTGGAATAAATGTTTTGATATCAGTTTTGGATACGGGTGGGAATCGAGAACCAGAATTAAGACATTCAAAACGGTTAATTCCAAGGATCAACGCTGTATGCCTCAGAGCTTATCAACATCTTTTATAAATGTCGGCAGATTTTTCTGACAGTTCGTTGCATAACATGTCTACGCTGCTGAAAAGGAAAAGACCTGTGTTATTTTTTGAATATCTTCAAATGTTATTAGGCGGACATGCCTTTTTTCCTATTGTTTCTGCAATGTTCAGACTTGGCAATAATAAAACAATTGAACACCTGTCACCTGTGTAGGCCTACTCTTTCAACACTGAAGTGAAAATTGATCAGGAATCGATAAGGTAATCAATAGAGAATCGGACTGATAAGCAGAATCGCTAATGGCATGGCCATATCTGAACTGGTATAGAGGCCATCAGGGAATTGGGAGGCCACCGGATCTGTTGAAGTGTCCCTTAACAAGACAGCTGTGATCCGCCACCCACTCGTGCTCAACAAGACCATTTGAGCAGGGGCGCCCGCTGGCCTAGTGGTCCAGGTGCATGCCACATATAGATTGTATGCATGTGACATCATCATACCCGGAAGTTATGCGGGAACGCCTACTGAGTGGCAAAAAATTTCTTTTCTGGCCTTTATAGCCCATCCATCCAAACAAAAGTCCTATCTGATTACATTAAACAACGTTAAACGACATTAAACTCACTCACTTTACTCGATTTCCCATTAACTTTATGCATGTGCATACCCTCTATAGGCTCTGGCCTATAGAGGGTTGTGTGTTCGAGTCCTTTTCATGACAACCTTTGCTGCATGTCTCTCTCTCCCCCTCTTTCCTGTCCGTCTTCACTGTAACTATCAATAAAGGCACAAAAGCCTAAAACAAATCTTTAAAAAAAGAGACCATTTGAGCAGCATCAGCTGGGTGAAGCTGAAAGTGAATTCTCCTGTGGGATAAATAAGGTCTACCATAACGATGTTGGTATCAGTAAAATAATCAATTCCCATCGCTAGTTCAAAGTGATTGAGTTACAACTAACATGTTTCCGTTCCGTAGTTAATGGCTTAAAATAGGTTGCACTCGCTGCTTGTCATCTCTGGTTAAAATACACCAGAGAGTGTCAGATGTTGACTTCACTTCCCGAAAACACTTATTTTAATGTATTTTATTTTATTGGAAAAACAAAAATGTAACATAAAAAAATTAACGAATAAACACAATGACAGGACATAAATACTTGTGAGATCAATACAGAATCAGACTAATATGCAGCTTTACAGTATTATAGTCCCTTGTAGAGTAAATATCACTAAAGGAACAGATACTCAAACAGGAAACATTGCAACCCTGTTTTGTGTGTGTGTGTGTGTGTGTGTGTGTGTGTGTGTGTGTGTG